>NC_142790.1:25735006-26935006 GCF_988280905.1 Pimephales promelas
CTCACTTTCAGTCAGTCAATGTCTGGCCTTCGTTTAGGCAACTATAGGACTCTCCTTCTGCTTCGTTTTCAAGAATTACAGACTTATCTGTGAGAATTTCCCACGCTGCAGACGTCTATATCAATGGACTCAACTAAGTGGTTCTTCTGTGAAAGGAACTGGCCAGTTTGATTGAACATACTTATTGGATGAACTGTTGGCCATGCAGCGATCTCTGTGTTCTGCGTTTCATGTGAATTATGATTGAAAGGGAATCGATACCTTCAATGCCTTTTGTTATTATCCAATGGACTCTAAGTTGTTAAGTGGATGTTTAATGGACTGTGTTTGTATGTTTCCTTGAATTCCCCAGCCTGCTAATGTTGCAGATCTTATTTACCCCTAAGTTTATAACTGGCCTATAAGAAGATTTCTTGTTTAACCCTTTGAGGCGTTCAGTGCATCATACAGACTCTATCTATAAACTGACTACGTCATTTTATTCGAATTAGATACACACTGTGTACTGTAGGTATTAGGAAACTGTCCAATTTACTTTGTACACTTCACTTGACTCGGGACAAGTAGATGTTGTTAATCCGACAGATTGTGATGCAACTACTGTAACACGGCTGCTCCCATTGGGCATTAGATCTGCTAACATGATCATTATACAGGTTTATAATAATAATAAGGTGATGCGTTATAAAATAACGGTCCCCTTAAACACACGCTGGGGGATCAGCTAATAGTTTAAACTCACGATCCTGTTCACATGCTACTCACCTCTGTGAGTAAACCTCCCGCAACTGTTCATTTACTGTAACTCTCGCCTGTAGTGTGTTACACCCAAACTATAGGCCTTATTCAGAGCAGCGCCATGACAGGTATGAAAGTGAGGCTGTGAGGGATAGACTTACCGTGTTTCCAGTGGCATCCGCTGTAAAAAGCTGAATAAAGCGGCTAGATTACTTACAATTTTCCACAGCTGACATTGTCGGGAGTTTTTTGTCAACTTACATTTCTTTGAAAGATATTTTTCCAATGTTTCATGAGCAGAACAATCCGAAAACACATTAAATAACAGTACAGCCCATTGAAGAGATGCAAGTCTATCCCTCACAGCCTCGCTTTCATTCTCATTAAAAATCAAAGATGGCGCTGCCGTGAATAAGGCGTATTGTTATTTAAGAGAAAATTCAAGGTCCTGACAGATGCAGATTCAATGATTTTAGGTTCAAAAATTGCAACTTAATGTCCTATTACAAATAGCTAAATTATATATACTTTATTTTTAATATAAAAATGCATGATGATCTGATGATTCTATAATATTAAGGTAATTAATTATATGAAAAATAAATTATATTATTATACTATATTAAATTGTATTATGTTATTGTGAGTTTCAAATTAAATAAATAATGTACTCATTTCAAAACTACAGACCAGCTGTCCGGCTCAGTAAATCCAATAGTTTCTTTATAAAAAAATATATATATTTTTTTTTTAAAAGTGTAAATGATTAAATAAGAAATATGTGCGCATAATCATTTTAATATCCATGAGCTCAGTCTTTGTTATGCTGTGGTATCAAAACAGCACATTTAATTCACAAAGTGATTCCTATTAATATTTCATACACACACGTCTCTCTCTACCCAATGCATTATGGGTATTCCTGCCAGAGTGTGATCGTGACTCAAAGCACAAGAAGTTTGAGGAAGCACTCGGGGTGTTTGGTTTTAACCCCGCGGCTCAGCTCTGTGTGCAGTCAGTGTGTGTTGGACTATCACCCGAGGTGTCTTTGCGTGTGATTTGAGGGGCTGTTCAGGCTGATTGCTGTCTCAGTGGTCAAGTGTTGCACGGCAGGGTCTCGGCAGAGCCACACACACACACACACACAGTCTCTTAATGAGCTCACAGAGCGTGGAGGTTTTTCAACTTAAATCCGGATCTTTTGTAGTTCACGAGCTGCCTGGCCTCAGTTCCAGACGTGCTGTACCGTAAAGGGCTCCTGCAGTGTGCGCTTTATATAGTAACTCTACACACACACTGGAGCGTCACGCACCTGTCTTTTTGAGGGTGCATCAGTGGCAGTTCTGACTCACTTGGTGCTTTTGGCGAGATAAGACCAAATGAAAACGAGGGTGAAAAAATGACTTTAGGAACTTTTTTTTTTTTTCCAGGTTGCATGCAAAAGGGCCTGTGTTCAAATCCTGGCCAAATATACGAACAATCAAACAAATATATACTAATTTTTTTTTTCTTCCATACAACATAAATGCACACGCTTAGAAAAAAGGGTTCATTGGGGTTCTATATGAAGCATAGGGTTCTTTACTCAACTCCAAAAAAAGATTTTATAATGACAAGAAAGAAGCCTTTTGGCACAAAGGTCCTTTTTAGGCTATTATTCATTTATACATTACATTATCCTGCAACATTTTGTAGTTGTAATTAAATTATTTTTGGAGGAGATAAACTGAAATGGTACTCTTTGTGTGATACTACATAAAATGATATCCCCCCATATCTTGAATTTTGAGATCATTCACATGCATTCAGAAATACATTTTAGGCTCTTTATGTTTGTCAATAATATGAAATATTTAATCTGGAAAGGACAAAACAAATGATAGTGAATGAACCCAAAAGGTTCCATATAGAACTTTTTTCCTGGTTACAAAGAACCCTTATTATTGAACCCTTAAAAAGGGTTCTGTATAGAACCTTTTAGGGGTTCCAAATACATAGCGCTAGAACCTTTAAAGGTTCTATATAGAACCTTTTCTTCTAAGAGTGCATGATAAATGATAAATACAATAAAAACACACACACACACACACACACACACATATATATATATATATATATATATATATAGTTGTTTTAATTTAGATTTCATAAAAAAAGACTATGCACCATCTGCACTGACTCCAAGATGTGTATTTATGCATTTATTTAGTTATTTATTTATTTGTTTGTTTTTTGTTTGTATGTTTGTTTAGTTAAACAAATGCTGTGTATTATTATAATGTTTTGTACAAATTATTATTAATAATAATTGTATATTATCAATGTTGTTGTTTTTATTATTGTTATTATTTTTTATGTAATCCATAATGCAAAAAAAAAAAATATCTAAAGAAAAAAATGCCAACTACTCGCATCGGCACAGCACAGAATCCAAAAAATGATTTTAATGTTTATTTATTTGTTTTTACACTTTTTTTTTTGAAAAAGAGCATTTTACAAAATTTGCATGATTTCTACTTTTCTGCATCTGTGTTGCAAGAACATCATAAGCTTAAAATCAATAAGACGTCACGTCCTTTTATTACAATTTTATTTATTCAACTAATACCTGAAACCAAAAGTATGTTGACAGTAAAATTGAGCTTAAATGATGCCTTTATTTTGATGCACTAAATGCTCCATTAAACAGCCCCTGCGCAGCGTTATATCAGCGCAGATGATGACTGGCTACACTGGATTGTGGATGGTTACGTTTTTCACAGAAATGTTGCTTGCCAAAGGGGTGCAATGGTTTAGGGGATTCACCCTTTAGTGAATTCATTCAGTTTTTTTTGTAGATGTGTGATCAAATCCCCCATGAAATCAGAATAACTTGAGTAGGGCTGGTACAATTGCGAATCCCGCAAACAGCTGCCGTAGAGCGAGAGATCAGCTGGCAGATGCTGGACGATCTCCTACAAACGCTCCACGCAAGACATTTATCTGATAAGAGGGGCAATTTAACACATCTTTGCTGATTTGCGAATGTTCTCTCCTCCCTGTCCAGTGTCATCAATACATGTGCCAGTGCAGAGGCTCTAAATAACAGGCTGCTGATTCTCCGAGCGGAGGAGGGAGAGCAGGCCTCTGTCCTTCGGAAAGATCGAGGTGGTGTAAACGCGTTTACCTCAAGGCACTGTAATTGGGTCTGGACATCAGTCACAGGAATGTTCTTAAGGGGACAGAGCTTGTATATTTGCTATTGTTTATTGCAGCACTTGTTCTCTGTCAAAGTGCTTTTTCGGCTTTAGTCGATTTATCGTCCGTGAAACCCCCGGGAGATGCATACCCAAAGGAGAATGCTGTTGCTCAAAGGTTTCCTAGTGCAGGGAAACCAGGAATTTCATGTGAAAATGAAAATCCTGTCGTCAATTACCGACCTTCGTGTCCTTTCAAACCTGTGCGACTCTTTGTCCTTCATGGTGGATCACCGAAACAAGCTTATTTATCCAAATAACAGAAATAATTGCAATTGCAGATTTCGAACAGAGATGGCGACAAAGAGGAAAAACTGAAGACTGCAGCATTAAATAAATGTTCTTTTGAACTTTCTGTTCACATCAGATCAGCATATTAGAATGATTTCTGAAGGATCATGTGACACTGAAGACTGGAGTAATGATGCTGAAAAGTTAGCTTTGATCACATGAATAAATTTCATGTTACAGTATATTAAAGCACGAAACAGTTACTTTAAATTGTACTAACATTTCACAATATTACTGTTTTTATAAAACCATTTTAACATCTTGCCGACCCCAAACTTTTGAAATGTGTAGTTGTGATTTCTTTTGACTGCAGATTTTGGTATCTGAGCAGATCTTTTTCTCAGGAGAAATATATGAGCAGGAGATGTTGACGTTATTGTGAGCCACATGGGATCTTAAGTCACGATGACCTCGAGGTTGAGATCCCACTGTGATCAAATCCAAGAGACATCCTGATGTCCATTTATTCTCATGGCTTTGTAGGAAAAACAACTGAGACAACTTTTTTCCTGTGTGCAGAATTGAAAGAGATAAAGTTGAAGAGAGTGAGAGAGAAATAGGAATGTACAGGTACAGTAGTGCAGGTCTATTCACCAAATTGAGCTCTGTCCAGCATAAAAGAGCTTTCTGCTGTATTCGTGGCATGATCCCGTGGCCACGTTGTGGCTTGGGAAATTACAAGAGGGCATATTTCACTATTCCAATTTCTGTCTCCGTGAATGACTGCACACTTGAGAGCGCGAGTGTGTCTGCGAGCATGTCAGAGTGTGTTTGAATGTGTGAGCCTTCAGCCAGCACCATTCCCAGAATGCAGGTAACCTTGGCAACTAATCCTATTTACAGAGAATTGGATTCATTATTCAAGCATTTGGTCCCCATGATAAATAAATCTAATCTTCATTTCTAAGTGACATTTGAGAGCTTTAAATTCTAACAGGCGTTTGAAGACGTTGACAAAAAATACTTGTGTCGTTTGGTGATCTGATGTACAACCTTGACATGACACGACTTGTGGTACGGTTTCAATCCGGACTCAAAAGCAGAGGGTTCACATTGAGCTCGACTTGTGGGTTAGTACATTGAGTATTACAGTCAAAATTTGTGAATTAGATTGATCATCATATATATATATATATATATATATATATATATATATATGGTAACACTTTACTTGAAGGGGTGTGCATAAGACTGGCATGACACCTTCATAACCATGACATGACATATATGAATATGAATATAAAGTAGGGTTTATGCATTTTTTATTAAAGGGATACTCCAATTTTTTTGGAAATCGGCTCATTTTATAACTCTCCCAGTGTTAAACAGTTGAGTTTTACCGTTTTCGAATGTATTCAGCCAATTTTCTGATATTTAGAGGAATATCAGTAACCAGACAGTTTCTGGTCTCATTGACTTCCAAAGTATATATTTTTTTTTTCCTACTATGGAAGTCAATGAGACCAGAAAATGTCTGGTTACTGATATTCTTCTAAATATCAGAAAATCGGCTGGATGGATTCAAAAACGGTAAAACTCAACTGTTTAACTCTGGGGGACTGGTAAAATGAGCCTATTTTCAAAAAAAGTGGAGTATCCCTTTAAGTGTCATTCCCTTAATTATAACATTTTGAATGCAAATGACATTGTTTTAGATGTCTTTGTTATGACATCTTGACATAAACCATAACATCATAACCTGTCAGTGTCTCTTAAAACTAAAAGATTTTTAAAAACCTATGGCCGTTCATCTTTGTTGATCCTGGAACGACATTGCAATCAACCAATCAAATTTGAGGGACAAGTTTATGTCAAGGTTAGGTTTGCAATCAGAGTTTAGTGTTATTTACCTATCAGTTCCTTCTGAACTTAGGGATCATTTATGGGTAGGGTTAGGGTTAGGATTACATTTTCCAACAGGAAAATATGTTGACCCAGGGCCATGTTTAACTTTGTGCAACTGGTCCTACTCGACCATCTCTGAGTGGGATTTGAACCGTGGGAGGCGGGCGTGCTAACTAGTACTAACTCTTGAGGTTTACACACACAGCTCTAACTGGCCTACGTCCATTACACTCACTCCTATCCGGGTCACGGCACCAAATGTAAGCAGTCCTACTTGACCTGCTCTGAGTGGGATTCGAACCGGGGTCTCCAGCGTGGGAGGCCCACATGCTAACAAGGATGCTTAAGACTGCAGCCCCTTGAAGTCTAGTAATGCCTGAAGTAAGTTAGTGACCAACAGGACTTACAGCGATTAAAATCACTCTTAAAAAAACTCAACAAATATCAAGTATATATTTGGGCTTCTCAACGTGTCGTATTCGGTCAGCTCGTTTGATTCAGACACACTGTCTCGCTAGAGCCTCCGTGAAGCTGCGTGTTCATTCTCGCTGTCTTGTGAGAGTAGGTCGTTGACAGCGTGAGAGACAGAACATAATGCATCTCTGTCTCAGACAATAGCAGTCACTGTCTCTGAATGTGTGTGTGTGTTCGGGAAGGGGAGTTGGATGACACCCAATGGGAGGATCTTGCTGCTGTTCTCTGATGTGAAGACTAACTGTGTGTTCAGAGCGTCATACAGAGACTGCATAAACGCGAGGCCTTCATTTACTCTCTTTCATCCGCGCGGCACTCGCTTTCTCGCCTTCACACCAGCGTGCTCATATTCTCACATTTATAGACACCAACACAAATAAACACACGAACACAACAGCACTCGCTCATATTCTCACATATTCAGTGTGCTGGACGGCCTGGACAGCAGGAACGAGTCCGTAGGCTATATACCATAAAACAGCAATTTAATCATTGTTATCGCTCCAATAGCTGTTCTTTAATCATGATAAGAAAACAATACAGTATCTAATCCTAAAATGATAAATCTTTATGATAATAAAATGTGAAGGTTGAGTCAGGGACGTAGAATGCTTTGTAAGTGCTTTTAGAAAGTTTGTTTCACTTTTTGGTGGATAATCGTAATGTTATAAGAGTTTTTTTTGTGTGTGTATGTGTGTGTGGCTGCAGTGCAAATAAATCATTTGCATAAAACAATGACTTTAAGAGCATGCAGAAGCATCCTGCAGTTGAATAACTGACAAAAGCAGTAATTAAGTACATTTAATGTATATCTATATAGTAAATTGTATAGTATAGTATACTAGAGTATAGTATAGTATAAAAACATTATGTACATTAGTATGGGAAGTACAATAATGCCATTTCAGAAAATCCTAAAGGTCTACTACACTCTTTAAAAAAAGGGGGTTCCCCTATGATTACAAGCCAATGAACCACTTTAAGTGCCATTTTGCACCATTTGTTTTTAGAGATGTATAGGAGGTAAGAAAATATTTAAGATAAGATGGAGCTTGGTCATTACAAAATATTGGGATGGCATTATCGTATTATTTGCCTTACACCGTGTCCTAACTACACGCGACGCGAAAAAAATTCCAGCGACAGCAAGTGTGTCTGTCCACACTAGACGCGACGCGACTGTGAGACGCCACACGTCAATCAAAAATCACACCCATTCAGAACAGCGTGAAAGCGCACTGCTGGCCCGCACTCACATTGGAAATGGGTAAGGACATAATCAAATCAAGAAATAACATTATTAAAAATCAAAACATTAACAAAATATACTCATTGACAAATTTTGTTATGAAGTACAGTTGTATGTTTGCATAGAATTCATTTTGAACGCTATATTATATGCTATCAAAATCTGAGGTAAATTATCCGTTATCGCTTGTGGCACAGCGACCTATTTTTAACGAAAAATAAATAATGTGTAGCCTACTCATAACCAGTGTAATTTCTTCATTCTGTCAGCCGCGACGTCGCAGAAATAGAAACCGTTTCTAAATTAGAAACTTCGCGTTTCGCCGTCGCGTCTGGTTAGGACAAAAACTCTGATTAACATGGAAAAGATACCTTTTATCGCGTGTCGTGTCGCGGCGCCGCGTCGCGTGTAGTTAGGACACGGTGTTAGTCAACAGCCTTCAGTTGCATTTTGGACCATCTGAAAGTGTGAATGAGGAAGACCAAAAAAGGGAATTACAATAGACTAGATGTGAAGTAATTTAACCTTCTCCAATTCTTGGAAAGACAAAAATGTTTTAAGTTTAGAATTAATTTGTTATTGATAAAAACTATTCTTAACAACAGAATTAGTTTGGTTTAAGCAAAAATATGAGTCCAGAATGATGCCAAGGTTTCTAATTCTAATTGAAGGGAAATGATTACCGAGCTCGTTGAGTAGACCGCCTTTCAATTACGGCGGACCAAATATAATTATTTCAGTTTTGTCTTTATTAAGTTGGAGAAAGTTATTTGACAACCACCTAGGGATGCACCGATATGAAAATTTTGATATTGGCCGGAGCCTGTTAACAAAAACAAAAGTCTCGCCATTAAGTGAAAGTGTCCGTGTCCCAAGCAAGCACACAATTATAATTGAATGTAGGCTACATGACAGCACATGTCGCACTTGACTGAAATGATTCCAATCATATCTAAAGCTATTCAAATCCATAATGGCGAAGAGTGCACATCTGAAGTTTCTCAGCCTAAGGAAATAATCCATTATTTATCGGCTTTAACATATCTGCCAAATGTTCTAATCAGGCCGATACCATTACAAATGAACATTTTTCAGCCGATACCGATATATCGTGCATCCCTACAAGCACCTTTTTCTGTCCTCAAGACAGTCCAGCAGTATATGAGGTGTGCTTGATGTCGTCCCCATCATGTCTCTGCTCCACAGGAGAAGAATGACCGGCAAGAGTCAGACCAGCAATGTCACTAACAAGAACGACCCACGCTCCCTCAACTCACGGGTCTTTATCGGCAACCTCAACACTGCCATTGTGAAGAAGGGCGACATCGAGGTCATCTTCGCCAAGTACGGCAAGATCGTGGGCTGTTCGGTGCACAAGGGTTACGCTTTCGTCCAATACATGAGTGAAAGGAACGCACGGGCGGCCGTGGCAGGCGAGAACACCAGGATTATTGCAGGACAGCCGCTGGGTGAGTTGCTTTTTCGCTTTACTAAAGCTGTAGCCGTGCTCATCAAAGTACTCTTTTTGCTTTGCTCATGCCGGACTGACAGACGCTCACAGGGGCCCGCGTTGCCTGAGGCGGATCCACAGTGCGTTTGATTTCGTTTTGTGATTCGTGGACATGCAAAGTGTTTTTCAGTGTTTTGACAGTCGATGGGACAGACGAGTGTTGTGCTACATGTTGTTGTGGTGGCGTAAACGTGGCGTTGCCTTTATTTGCGGTTTTACTGTAAAAATTAATGCCAATTATTGTATTTATGTAATTATTTTGGTGCTAAAATATTTCTCCAATCCATTTGTAGTTTGATTTCCCTGATATGTGGCCTTGTGGTGTCTTTTAAAAAAGCAAGATCATTTGTATTTTTTTTTTAACTCTAATGTTTAAGACTGAAATCACCTACTTTTCTACTGAAATTTCCACCTAATTATTGTAAAAATAATAGATAGATAGATAGATAGATAGATAGATAGATAGATAGATAGACAGATAGACAGATAGACAGATAGATAGATAAACTAACAGACAGACAGTCAGATAGATAGACAGACAGACAGATAGATAGATAGATAGATAGATAGATAGATAGATAGATAGATAGATAGATAGATAGACAGACAGACAGACAGACAGACAGTCAGATAGATAGAAAGACAGGCAGACAGACAGACAGACAGACAGACAGATAGATAGATAGATAGATAGATAGATAGATAGATAGATAGATAGATAGATAGATAGATAGATAGATAGATAGATAGACAGATAGATAGATAGACAGATAGATAGATAAACTAACTAACAGACAGGCAGTCAGATAGATAGACAGACAGACAGACAGACAGACAGACAGACAGATAGATAGACAGATAGATAGATAGACAGATAGATAGATAGACAGATAGATAGATAAACTAACTAACAGACAGACAGTCAGATAGATAGACAGACAGACAGACAGACAGACAGACAGATAGATAGATAGATAGATAGATAGATAGACAGACAGACAGTCAGATAGATAGAAAGACAGGCAGACAGACAGACAGATAGATAGATAGATAGATAGATAGATAGATAGATAGATAGATAGATAGATAGATAGATAGATAGATAGATAGATAGATAGATTGATAGATAGATAGGCAGTCAGACAGACAGACAGACAGACAGACAGACAGACAGACAGACAGACAGACAGATAGATAGATAGATAGATAGGCTGTCTGTTTTCCCAACCAATGGCAGACAGGGAAAGAAAATAAATCATTATTTTTCCCTTTTTGTTCGTTGGCTCAGAAACTTTTATTTAAAATGCCATTTTGTTATTTGTTTCTCTTTTGTTAGTTTGATTTCTGAGCTCGTTTAAGCAGCATGTCTAACTTCGATCTTTCCCAGCGTGTGCAGAATGGTTTTTGTAATCAATTGCCAGTGGACTTTCATGGTCGAATGAATATACAATTCTACTATAACACATGCATATGTGTAACCTCCTGGGAGCAGCGGTATTAAAACAGGAGACTGACACATTATCTACCTCTCTCTCCATCCTCATTATACCCTTGACCTGCTTTTAAAAAACATGGTTTTACTTTTGCAATGGAAAACATTTTATACATCATGCAAAATATAGCCAAGGGAGCCTCATTAGGAATAGCACTGAGGACCTGCTAAGATCAAATTTGCTGGAGGTCAGGCTGCAAACATGTGCAACTGCTCCACAACTGGGGATTTCTGCTAAATGAGGGTTTTATTCGATGTTAAAGTCAATATAAAATCAAAATTGATTGTGTACTTTCTTAACAAGAGTTCCTAGTCCTATTGTGAACGATTCGTTAGACTGAAGAAAACAGTGTTGTCGTAATCTTTCCACAAAAATTCAATAACTCGCTTGCGAAATGACTATCCTTTCCATCTTCACTCACTCCCCTCTGACTATCTGTCACTATCTAATCAATTCCTGATGTATGATAATTGAGTCAGTTTCTATTTAAACTGCGTATAAAAGGCTATTTTAAATCCATACATTTACTATTTTAGTTCAAAAATCATGTTTTTTACACACTTGCGCTGTTTGTTGTTACTTATACTTGATGAAAATATAATTTACGCTCAAATGAAAATGGCATCCACACTACCGTTCAAAAGTTATGGGTCAGTACGTTTATTATGTTTTTAAAATTAAGACTCTTATGCTCACCAATGCTACTTTTATTTGATATTGTGAAATACAGTAATATTGTGAAATATTATTACAATTTATTTAATTTTTTCAATAGATTTTAAATTGTAATTTTTTTCTGCGATACATCATCAGTGTCACATGATCCTTCAGAAATCATTCTAATATGCTGATTTGGTGATCAAGAAATATTTCTTATTATTATTATTAATTGTTGTGCATTTGTTCTTTTTTTAAACATTGAAAATGAATGAACATTTTTATTGTAATTGGATATCATTTACTGAATTAAAATTGTAATTTCATCTAGACTTTAATCTATTTTTGTCCAAAGCTGCATGCCGGAGTTCAATGGAATTGAACAGAATGCAAAATTTAGAGGTCTCAAGATGCATTTTCAACACCCAGGCTTGTTGCCAGTTATCCATAAAGTATTATGCAAATTTGTATCAGTGTGATCCGTTGACTACCAATGGCAGTGCACACAGTGAAGCTCGTGTGATCCGATCTGCCTCCTGATATAGTTGGATTTAATCGTAGCCAGTATGTACACAGAGAGTCTCTTTTCTATGCAAGGTGTCTCCGGTTTTGAAAGCCTCTTTGCTGCGATTTTTCTTGGGTCTATCTCTTGGTTGTGTCAGCGGCACACACAGGCTGATGTACGATCCCGGTCTCTTTCCTAATCTCCTGGTAGTGCAGGCCCAGCATGTGGAGTAATGTATAAATGCTGATATACTCCTCTGGCACAACGAAGGCGAATTCCTTCATTACCGCAGGTCTGCTCTGCAACCAACACCCCCCCATCCCCTCAACCTGACCTGGTAATTCCCTAATGGAAACTAGTCGAACGCTGCAGATACCATCACTCTGCTCGCCTGCGATAACACGCGGCTCACTCTCCTTTAGGAGGCACAACTACATCAGAGAGAGAGAGAGAGAGAGAGAGAGCCTGGCATAAGATGTTACATATTAATGTTACCCAACACTTCGTACTGATAAGCAGCAAGGATATACAAATACACGCATACGTTTTTCTGTACAATGTACTGGACTGCAATGATCTTTGTCATTTTATTCAGGACAAAAACTTTTAGGCTGTATTTTATTTCTTCAAAAACAGTGTTTAAATCGTTGTGTTACTCAGTGTTGAAAGGTGTCTGTATTTAGGCTTTATATATATATATATACTCACCTAAAGGATTCTTTCGCCTTCAGAACTGCCTTAATTCTACGTGGCATTGATTCAACAAGGTGCTGAAAGCATTCTTTAGAAATGTTGGCCCATATTGATAGGATCGCATCTTGCAGTTGATGGAGATTTGTGGGATGCACATCCATTCATTCCACCACATCCCAAAGATGCTCTATTGGGTTGAGATCTGGTGACTGTGGGGGCCATTTTAGTACAGTGAACTCATTGTCATGTTCAAGAAACCAATTTGAAATGATTGGAGCTTTGTGACATGGTGCATTATCCTGCTGGAAGTAGCCATCAGAGGATGGGGACATGGTGGCCATAAAGGGATGGACTTGGTCAGTAACAATGCTCAGGTTGGCCGTGGCATTTAAACGATGCCCAATTGGCACTAAAGTGTGCCAAGAAAACATCCCCCACACCATTACACCACCACCACCAGCCTAACAAGGCATGATGGATCCATGTTCTCATTCTGTTTACGCCAAATTCTGACTATGAATCGAGACTCATCAGACCAGGCGACATCTTTCCAGTCTTCAACTGTCCAATTTTGGTGAGCTCTTGCAAATTGTAGCCTCTTTTTCCTATTTTTAGTGGAGATGAGTGGTACCCGGTGGGGTTTTCTGCTGTTTTAGCCCATTCGCCTCAAGGTTGTGCATGATGTGGCTTCACAAATGCTTTGCTGAATACCTCGGTTGTAACGAGTGGTTATTTCAGTCAAAGTTGCTCTTCTATCAGCTTGAATCAGTCGGCCCATTGACCTCTAGCATCAACAAGGCATTTTCGCCCACAGGACTGCCGGATACTGGATGTTTTTCCCTTTTCACACCATTCTGTGTAAACCCTAGAAATGGTTATGTGTGAAAATCCCAGTAACTGAGCAGATTGTGAAATACTCAGACCGGCCCGTCTGGCACCAACAACCATGCCACGCTCAAAATTGCTTAAATCACTTTCTTTCCCATTATGACATTCAGTTTTGGAGTTCAGGAGATTGTCTTGACCAGGACCACACCCCTAGATGCATTGAAGCAACTGCCATGTGATTGGTAGTGCAACTCATTGAACAGGGCATATCATATGTGTATCCACAAGTTTCCTACGCCCCATGAGGCCTTGCGTCAAAAGTGGGCGCGACTTCCGGTTGGAAGTAAACAAAGCGCGATTTGACATGCTTGACGCTTGTTCATTCAACAGTTGACAGTCATTCAAGTTATAGCGATCCAAACTAGCTAACGATGTGGAAACACAACCTCAACGAAATTAAAAAGGGTGAAACAACAGTACCTTTACCCTCCGCAGTAGTTGATTGGGAGTATTATAATAACATTATTAATAATCAATACTCATCAAGGCATGGTGACAGACAGTTGTGCGAGCTGACAAACAATTAAAATAAAAAATACACACTTAGTCATTGTGCTTTGGAGTTTATTCAAAATTATAAATGAATGTGCTACTTGAATACATTAACTGGCACATTTGGTATTCTGTCAACACAGGCTTTGATCCTGAGTTTAGGTGTAACATCAGTAGCGAACAGCCAATCACATGCTGATAGAGTATATAGAATATTAAGAATTTAAACAAATGTACACAGGAAGATTCGTCGTCTTTTGGGAGGTGATGGAAACTACAGTCGTTGGCAGGATCACTCTGATTTCGTTTTCAGCTTATGTTCAAAACAATCACGTTTAAGCCACCGAACTAGTTTAGTCCGGTTATACATACAACCGCGAACAGCACATGTTGTCCCTGAGCTCCGTAACGACATCTCTCATAAAGATTTGCGTCTTTAAATAGTAAAATAATTCTCCGAAAAACAGCTAGCCTCTTCGCTAACTAACACACAAAATACCATTGGAATGCTACTTCCGCCGCCTTACCGGAAGTTTCACCCACTTTATTTTTTACAGGAGCGCCCCTCGGAAACTTGTGGATAGGTTCATCCGAATGCGAATATGACAGACAGACTGAGCGCTGAAAGAAACAAAAAATGTTATCTGGTGTTCATACGTTCGTGTAGGTGAAACTCCATCTGGGCGTTAACGGCTCCAACAGTGAGAGGAATCTAAAGTATTTTCATCGCTTTAAAGGTCAAATAAAGGTCATTATTGCTGAAAGCTATTTCTGACATTATTATCAGATGATGTGCAAATCTCAACGCGGAGGGGAAAATAAATTCCTGATAGCCAATTAATTCCACACTAGGGCTCATCTTACTGAACTGACATCTTTTATTAGCGAGGCTGAGACCTGCAGTGGCTTTGACTGAGGATTCTGGGCGTGAGCCAGAGATTTCAGACAACTTCCACAAACCAATCGCTGTTTCTTGCTGTCGATGAATTGATCGCTGTACTGCCACATTATCAGCAAGTCTGACTCATGTGAGCAATTCTAGTTTGTTGTAGTATCACAGATAGGGTACCGTGGAATACAGACCTTGCATACAAACCTACAGAGTGAAGATGGCACTTTTTATTGTGATCTCAAACTAGAAATCCCCATGAGGCAACCCACTCCATGTCAAATAAACAAGCTGAATATCATTTAAATAACATATAGTTCTGTTTATGCGGAAAAAGTTGTTTTTCTGGGGGGAAATAATCCTGAGTGCACTGCCTGAAACAACTGTAAAAACACTAGAATTCAGTTCTCCACTAAAATTATCTTTACCAAAGGAGTGCTCGCTTTATAAATGGACTGTGTCAGGCATGTGCTGCCGTACAGATTCTAGGTGGAGAATGTTAGAGAGACATTTCATGCCCTGCCAAGCTTCATCTGTTGTTTCTTTCAGTCTCCCTCAGTGTGCACGTGGGATTTCATGAGAGAGAGAGGCTATGCAGGGATCCACATTCACATCGTGAGAGTACCTAGTGTTGTTCATTCCTCCTTTTGCCCTGGGAGATAAAAGTTCATGTTTCACATCCTTATTAATTATACATGGAAGTTTATAAGACTGCTTTTGAAATTCATGTCTTGTTCTCTGAAGCGGACTCATGTCAGAAAACTCCTTTGAGACCTGACCAAACATATATGTATGAAGGGGAGACTGGGGCAAGTACCATAACCAGTTTCGTATGTTTTTTTGTTTTTTTTCAGATGATATAGCTCTACTCACAGAACATTTCATTTCTGACCTGCCGCCATACTCGCACATAAAGCAGTGCCAGATCCACATTAATCTGCTTTGATAGAACTGAACACGCTTTTAACACCCTTGACTGGACATTTCACTTTGAAAGTGTTGTGAAATGTGCAAGAAGCAATATCATTTTGCCCAAATGTCGTTACTGACACATTTTTCCAATGAGGCTGGGTTGTATTTTTCAGAAATGTCAGACTGAGGCAGGTGTATTTTCCTTTTTAATGAATTGTTTTGTATTTAAAGGAGTAGTTCATTTAAAAAAAAAAAAAAAACTTTTGCTTATAATTTACTCACCCCCATGTCATCCAAGATGTCCACGTCTTTCTTTCTTCAGTCGAAAAGAAATCAAGGTTTTTGATGAAAACATTCCAGGATTTTCTCCATATAATGGACTTCAATGGGAACCAAACAGTTCGAAGTCCAAATGAGAGTTTCAGTGCAAACTGTTCAAAGGGCTTTAAACGAAACCAGACCCTTCGAATCATGACTAGAAAAAATATTAGTTCATTTTGATGAACGAGTTTGAACAGGAGAGTCACGAATGCTCATCACAGAACAGAGCAAGGCGAGCATTTGTGCTTATAAAACTTAAACTTTTTTATTTATTTTTGAAATGACTGATTGTTTCACTAGATAAGACCCTTATTCATTGCCTGGTGTCTTTTAAAGCCCTTTGAAGCTGCGCTGAAACTCTCATTTCGACCTTGAACCGTTTGGTTCCCATTGAAGTCCATTATATGGAGAAAAAAAACAAAAACCTTAATTTCTTTTCGACTGAAGAAAGAAAGATGTGGACATCTTGGATGACATGGGGGTGAGTAAATTTGTTTCGCTTTTTATATTATGCTTAAACGCCTTAATAGGTTGTTTAATGGCAGGCTGCATTGTGACAACTTACCCCATTTACTGTGACAACATGCCCCGCTAAGGTTCAGTGAGTATTTAGCTGGATTATCTTGTAATAATGGTCAAAAAGTTTTAAGGTTTATGTCTAAATTCCTTGCAATACTGTGTTTTTATCTCCATATGAAATTGATTGGATCCTGTATGCTAAATTGCCGTATCTAGAGAACTGTAAAAAATAAAACAGCACAGACAGCGGAGCCAAAAAACAACAGTTGCGTGCAGGGAGTATTTACAGCTGGAGGGAAAATCTCATTATGATCAGACATTTCCAGAGATACAGGTACATCACACCCTTTGTTATTCAGTTTCTTTCTGTAAAGAAGCTCTCCTGCTGTCTCATTCCATGTAAAGCTGTTTCTTACACCATTGCAATGAAGAATTACAGGAATCTTCCTTATAGCAGGCACATTTCCACATGCTTAAGGGTCTCAAAATTGAGCTCAATGAATGGAAAGAGGTGCATTTACCATGGCAACCACAGAGAAGTATATAATTACCCCTGTTTTTTACATGGTGCCTTCCTACAATGCTCTTTTTTTTAAAGGGAAATAGCAGGTCAGTACAGATCGAGAAATAATGGCTCATGTGCCAATCTCACTGAAGTTAAAATTCAGAAACGGCAAAGTGGATTTTAATGATAGAACAAAACACGTCCAAGATGTCTGATTCGCGGGGAGCTGAGTTTTAGTGGAACTCTGTCATGTTTTAGCTTTTAAGCTATAATTGTCATAACAATGCAAATAAAGCTGAGATGCTGTTTCATAATGAGAGCGGCAGTCCAAATTACTTTACTCATTAAAAAGTTTTACATGAAGAATAGTAGGTTATTTTATTTTATATATATTGAGAGTAACACTTTACAATAAGGTTCGTTAGTTAACATTAGTTAACTACATTAGTTAATTTGAACTAATAATGAATAGCACATATACAGCATTTGTTAATCTGTGTTAATGTTATTTTCAACATTTACTAATACTTGATTAAAATCTTAGTTAATGCACCGTGAACAAACAATGAACAGCTGTATTTTCATGAACTAACATTAACAAAGATGAACAAATGCAGTAACAAATGTATTGCTCATGGTTAGTGCATGTTAGTAAATACATTAACTAATGTTAACTAATGAACCTTATTGTAAAGTATTACCATATTGAGCATATTGGATCTATGCTACCATTCAATTTTGTAGGACTGCAAAACACTCAAATAATGATAAAAACATAAAAAAGCATGACAATGTTCACTGCAAGACTCTTGATTTCTGCTGCTAGACACATTTTGCAGTGTATCTCAGAGGCTCTTGTTTACTTCACACATCCTACAAAGAGCATCAATGTACTGGATTTGTCTTTGAACTCTTTGAGCCATCCTGTGCAATCTCAGACCAAATATTTCAAGGATCAGACAGGGCCAGGACACTGTACAGCATTTTTGTTTTATTATAAAAAACAAAATCTATATATATATACTGTATATATATATATATATATATATATATATCTTGTCAGATTTTTTTCAAGAGCTTTCCCCTCCGGCCATTTAGTGGCAGCAGCAGTGAAACATAAGTATTGATTGTGTTTCTAATACTCAGCCTTTACACGAGACAGTAATCCCTGGTTAATAACAGAAACCGAGCAGAGGTTATTTCTTTGAGGAAAATGTTGAGAATGGTCTGATTGCAGAAATGCGGTGACAGTATCAGAGCGTATAAAACGGATAGTTCAAGCTCTAAATCCAGGTTGTATGCACCGTAAAATTGTTGTTCGCAAAATAATCTGTGTGTCCATATCAATGTTATGACAACATGTTTTCACATTGCTTTTTCTCATCACAATACGTTTTTACAGTTGTTTTTTTAAGTTATACTAGATTCAACTTCTTTTTAACTCAGTTTAATGTAATTTAAGTTGAAATTACTCAAATTCAAGTTGATTGTACTTAAAAAGTACAGTCTTGTATCATTAATATACCGTAATATTTAATATATTTAATATTAATTAATATACCGTATGCAACAACGAATACTGCATGAGCCAATTCACAATGAAATCATTTTTCATTGTCTGATTGGAAATGAACCGGGAACTGTTACTGTGGTTGTAAATGTTATGTTCATGAGGCAAGTCTGTTGACTGAATTGAAGACTATTAACAGACAACAAGAGCGTTTTCACTCAGAAATTGCTAGTAAATTTTTACAAATAATTACAATAAAAATGTCCAGGAACACATTGAATGAAACATAAAATTTTGCAGTAGAAAGACATTTATAGAACATTTTCTTGTAAAATATACTCCAATGATATTTGTTTTACAACAAGTGTATTTTTAGCGACTTGTATTCAAGGTCAAATCGGTTTTCGCTTTCCATGTGAATGGACCCCACGACCTTGGCGTTGCTCTGTTGAAGCTGCAGGAAGGTGTAGCTCAAAAACTGCCGCATGAATTCAGACGACTTGGAATATAAGTGCAAAGTCTTTTTTTCCCCTTAACTTCATTAGAGTTTAATATCCCCTCTAGTGAAAGATGTACCGCAGATATTTACTTAATTCATGAGATGATCTGATGTGAAGGCTTTGAATGAATTATGGGGCTGTTAGTTCTGTCCGTAGCATGTGTTTCCCCCAGGTGAAGATCTGCTCTCTCCCCAGGCGTGAGGAGCTTGTGCTTGTTCCTCTCCGAATCCTTCATCTTTGTGTCTGTGAATGTACTGAAGTGAACAGCAGAGCAGATCTCCCAGTGACGTGTCCGTTCACACATATGTTTGGTGCACATGTGCCATAGATGCCTCTGGCTCCATTTAAACCTTGTTTTTTTAAACGCCATTGTTTAAAGAATACCTGTTTTTTTGGTATTTTTTGTCGCTTTCGAAACAACTTTCCCTATAAACATCAAACATTTTTGTAGTTATCAATTCACTAAAACCTATGACCTTTAGAAAACTGAAACATACTGGCTTATGGGCACCATGCAGGGCCATAGGAATATTTTCATAACAGGAAATGTGGCAATATGGCTAAAGACATCCCATTAAATCTAATAAAAATGTGGGGAAAAATATGATTATAATTTAAAATAATTGCTTTCTATTTACTTTGTAAATGTAATTTATTCCTGTGATGCAACGCTGAATTTTCAGCATCATTATACTCTTCAGTCTTCAGTGTCACATGATCCTTCAGAAATCAACACATTTTCTTATTATTATCAATGTTGAAAACAGCTGTGTGCTGCTGAATGTTTTTGTGGAAACCTTGATACGTAATTTTTTTAGGACTCTTTAATAAATAGAAAGTTCAAAAGAACAGCATTTATATTTTACATGTATTTAATGTCACTTTTGATTAATTTAATGCAGCCCTTCTGAATAAAAGTATTAACAGCTTGTTCAAGTGTTGCCTGCTGGTCTATAATAACATGAGTATAATCTCATTGGAATATATTTGCATGCTTAGATGTTTACACTGCATATAAATTACAATTTGCATAGTATACATGTCAAATTGGATTAAGGTAAACATTTCCCTGAACTTGAAGTAACTGTTAAGGTATCTTAAAGGGATACTCCACTTTTTTTTTCTTTTTTTTTGGAAATAGGCTTATTTTACCAGTCCCCCAGAGTTAAACAGTTGAGTTTTTACCGTTTTCGAATCCATTCAGACGATTTTCTGATATTTTGAAGAATATCAGTAACCAGACAGTTTCTGGTCTCATTGACTTCCATAGTATATTTTTTTCCTACTATGGAAGTCAATGAGACCAGAAAGTGTCTGGTTACTGATATTCTTCTAAATATCTGAAAATCGTCTGAATACATTCAAAATTGGTAAAACTCAACTGTTTAACTCTGGGGGAGTGGTAAAATGAGCCTATTTCCAAAAAAAAAGTGGAGTATCCCTTTAATATTGTTATTTTGTGTAATGCACGGTCCCTTTTCCCTTGTTTCATAGACAAGTCGACTTAAGCCATAGTTCCAGACTAAAATGCATGTTTGGGAAACTGAAACTTACACTGACAAACCATTTCTGTGAAACCAGGCCTTTTTGTCTAATGTAAACCGTGATTTTTTTTTTACACTGTACGCCTTAGTGCCGTTAAAGAATGCATCAGACCAGCATGTGGTTCCTGGCTGTAGCTTCTGAAGGCTGATGAGCCGCAGTGATGGATGAGGAGCCCGAGGGCAGCAGAAACTCTCGATCGGGGCCGCGAGCCAGAGCATGTGTTGCCTGGATGTGGTGTTGAGGACGCTGTATTGCTTAGTTGACTACAAAGAATCTCACGCCCGCAGCTACAGTCAGACTTGGGTTGCTAATGACATCTCCAGAGAGAAGCACCTGTAGGAGACAGTTAGCAGGGCCCCGGGATAAAAAACGAATATCTACAGCACACCCGTGATATGAAGCTCATCTTACATGCTCAAGGTTTCAACAGTCCCCGACTAATCAGAGTTTATGACATGTTCTCTGACGTGGTGGGAATTGGAGATGCTGCTCTAATTTGGAGCTAAGGATTCATACACATGCATGAAGTACCACATGGGTAGAGATTTGAGTAGTAGGGACAGACTACTGAAAACTTTCTTGAATTGAGTTTTATTCTTAGGCTTATGCCTAAAACTTGGAGTCACTGAAATTCGAGATACATTACTGTTCAAAACTATGGGGTCAACAAGATAATAATACTTTAGAGATGTATTATAATATATCACAATTTAAGCAGCACAACTGTGTTGAACATTGATAATAATAAGAAATGTTCCTTGAGCAGCTAATCAACATATTAGAATGATTTCTAAAGGATGATAATGATGCTGAAAATATATTCAAATACTATTAATACAGTAACTAAATACCATTTTTTTTGAGTTGACAAAATTGAAAGTGCCTCTAACCAGTCTAACCAGAACCAAGCCTACATCCTTTCATATCATTTCAAATATTTTAGTAGATCATGTTTGTAACTGTAGATGACAGATGCTTGGAGGATCCACCGTTGATTGGATTTACAGTGCAGGTTCATCGCTAGGACATTAGTTGGATTGAACTTCAGGGTTAAAGGAGGCGGATTGGTTCTCCAGGCGCCATTGAGTCCACGAACCACTTGAAAAAATCCATGTTAATGGCATTACCGTGACTGAAATCCAGCACTCTGGATCTGAGATCTGCAGGAAAAGGCTGATAACGCATTGAAAATAATCACCATGGCAAGAGAGCAACAACAAAGACAAGACGCATGGAGCCAGGAGATGTCTTTACTCTTCCATTTTCTCTGCATCCCTTCTCCCCTTTATAAAGGTTCTCAATCCGTTTTGGTCCGTGTGACCAGTTTATTTGTTTCCACGCCTCTAACCTGATTCTGATTGGATGCGTCATGCTCAAATCCATTTCAACATAGAGATAAAGTTGCTTTGTTGAGAAGTTGCTACATGCTTGGCAGTAAACGGTATAATTGGCCTGTATATTTAAAGGAATAGTTCACTTTTGAAAATACGTTTGCTGATAATTCACTCACCCCCATGTCATCCAAGATGTCCACGTCTTTCTTTCTTCAGTCTAAAAGAAATTAAGGTTTTCAATGAAAACATTCCAGGATTTTCTCCATATAATGGACTTCATTGGGAGGTCAAAACGAGAGTTTCAGTGCAGCTTCAAAGGGCTTTAAACGACACCAGATGATGAATAAGGGTCTTATCTAGGACCCCTCGAGTCATGACTCGAAAAAAGATTTCGAACGGAGAGTTCACAGAACACAGCAAGGCGAGCATTTGTGCTTATAAAACGTAAACTTTTTTTATTTATTTTTTAAATGAGCGATCGTTACACTTGATAAGACCCTTATTCATCGTCTGGTGTGGTTTAAAGCCCTTTGAAGGATTTAGAGATTTGTGATATATTATAAAAATTTAAAATAGCGTAATAGATATTTGAATATTTATTGAATTGCATTTTTAATTGTATTGTTGTTGTCTCTGTTTTTTTAAAAGTAGTGTCTCACTCAAGGCCAAATGTTACACTCAAAGAAAAAGCTGTCAAAATAGGGCCCAATATTTTATGTAAATTAGAAGGAATTTCCATACGCTGATTTTTCACGTGTAGTTTTTTCACCCGCATTTTGAATTACAAATTGCATTGTATTGTGTTTTTGGGTTAAGAGAAATGTCTGTCAACCCAACAGATAATGTCCTGGCAGAAAATCTGTGTTATTATTGCTGTTAGGTAAAGGTGCAGTGAAGAGTCAGATGAATCATAAACTGTGGGTTTTTCACGCTTGAATAGTTAACCCCAGGTCATGCTAATCCCTGGGTAAAGCCTGTATTATCTTGCTTCATGTTTCACATCGCTCTTAATTTATTTAATCCTGGGTATTCATAAACTCTTAAACCCTGGGTTAACATCCTTATTTGCTTTTTTGTTGTGTCATTGTCAATGACTGGATAAACGCCACACCTGATATGTTTACATAAAGGTTGCGCATCCACATGATGGTACAATCGAATCGAGTTTATCCTGAATTAGCCTAACTTTTCGGACTATAAAGAATAAAATGCTCTCTTGTTCACTCAAATGGTCACGTTTATTGTCACCATTTGACATTTTCCCATTAAACGTTGAAACTAAGCCACACGGCCCAGATGTGGGCCGGATCTGGGCCGACACTATATTACTGTCTGTCTTTCTGTGACTGTTCCATGCATGTGAATGCTAGGCACTGGATTGGCTGTTGATTGTTACGCATATATAGTCGTACTGTAACATTTGAACACTACATATTTTCACACTGTTTGGTTAATGGTGAAAAACGGCGCTTTATACGCGGTTCTAACCCCGCTTCTTAATTACAAGTGTGAAATGTTCCTTAATCTTGGTAAAAAGGTGGGTTTAGAGCGACAAAACCAACACATTCTCATCCCAAGACGTCATCTAACTGACTTTTTTGACCATACGTCAACATCCGACGTTTTAGGGTACCCTTTAACGTCAGCTAGAGGACGATCCTAGGGCGTCATCTAACTGACGCATTACCTTTAACGCCAGCTAGATGACGCGGGTAGGTTTAGGTCTGGGGTAAGGTTAGGATTAGATAGCGTCATCTAACTGACGTTAAAGGGTACCCTAAAACATCGGATGTTCAAAAGCGTCAGTTAGATGACGTCTTGGGATGAGATCGGGCTGACGAGTTATGTGCAGTGTGAAAATCCTCTGTGTCGTCATGAACAAACTTGTGTTCTCTCGATTTCTAGGAAAGTCTGTGAATGAGAAATTTTGAGAGACAGAAAGAGGACAAAACATCTCGAATCATTTGTTGCCACCGAGCAGAACTCATATTCCAGCTGCCATCATTTCTGAAGTCTATCTGCGGAGGGAGACACTTAGCTCCGACAGTCTTCCAGACGTCTATCTGTCTTCACCACTCATTGACCTTGTGAGCGAACACAATGCATCCTGAATGATTGAGTGTGTCTGCGCGTGCGTTTGTTTGTGTGCTCATTAAAAACAGACCGAGGTGACTGCTGAACAAACAGTGTCCTCATCTGAAGTCCCATTGGCCGTTATTTGTGGCCCACTGGCTAATGCTGCAGTGTGCTATCAGAAATGCTGTCAGGCTATCATACATACCATCATGAGGAAAGCGGGATAAATATCTGCTCTGTTTGTGGTATTGCTGAAATCTGAGTGTGATTGTGTTATTCCAGTTTTGACCTCCAGTTTTGACCTTGATGTTTGCTTCACGAACATCGAATTTCATTAACTTGTTCAAGGATTGGTATCTCATTCATATGCAGGATATTAATCCCTAATGCGCTCTCTCACATTGTTGAAGAGGTTTTATAAAAGCTACAGCATATACACATAGTCACATACATAAATAAAGCATGGTGAAATTGAATTTGCAGATGTGCAAAGCTCCTGTTGTTAATCTCACAAAACCTGTCAAAAACCCGCCCAAGTCATATTTTACCCTGAAATCTTTCTTATATTTTGATTTGGTGTTCAATTATTAATAATTGTTTCTTGTTGTTATCACACTCTAAAAAATGCTGGGTTGCTTCAACCCAAATTTGGGTTAAATATGGACAAACCCAAATGTTGGGTTAAAAATGCAATTAAAAAATGTACAGTTGAAAGTGAAAGTTTTTTACATTTTTAACCCAACATTTGGGTTTATTCTAACCAAATTTGGGTTAAAACAACCCAGCATTATTTAGAGTGCAATATTGATAACTGTTGTGTTTCTAAATATTTTTGTGAATTTTTTTACCATTTTTTTCATGATTCTTTGATGAATAGAACATTCAAAAGAACTCTTAGAAGAAAAGGTTCCTTTTAAGGTTCTATCAGCGCTACGTATTTGGAACCCCTAAAAGGTTCTATACACTCTTAAATATAGAATATATATTTATAGTTTATATACTATATAGAACCCTGGGGTTCCATACTTGGCCAATAGAACCTTTTACCAAAAAAAATGGTTCTATATAGAATCATTTTGGAGTTCCATATATGAAGCGGGGGATGGAACCATTTCTGGTTCTAAATAGAACCATTTCTTCTAAGAGTCTTCAAAACAATTTATTTGTATGTGTGATTGTTTGCTTGTTGGTTTGCATATGTATACAATGGCATCTGACCATCTGACATTACTTTCGTGACTTTTATGCACATTTTGACTCCAATTCTCATTACCATAATGTCCAATTAAAGTTATACATTTAATTATATATATATTTTTTAGTAATTTTACTCCCTTTATGCTGACATACTTAATATATATAAATATATATGCATACAAGTATATATATACAAGTGAATGCTGTATACGGTGATGAGAATATAATGAAAAGTGAACCATCTGACTTACAGTAATTAGAATGTGGGGGAAAATGTTCTATATAGTTTTCAATTAAAGTCACAATGCTTCATTTTTTAATGGAAAACATAATTCCGTTTTGATTTTCTGGTGAATTGTGACCCCGCGCTTGTTTTCGAGACATTTATCCGTATGCAGATTTCGCTTTCAAAGAAAACACCAGACAGCCATGCACTTGAGGATTTTCCATTCACAGCTTTAATTTACAGCTTGGAATTTCCTTGCGCACACACATGAATCCTAATTTGTAATCAAAGAATTAGAGCTGTTTGTCCTAACAGTGCGCTCAGATAATCCATTTCCCATTGCCCACGCCGAAGCTCTGGCCCAGTGTGTAATGAGCGTGTTTTGGCATACAAACCCCCTCGGTGGGTTTTTTTTTTTCTCTGGACACCGATGTCTACAGAATTACTCAAATTAAACAGAACCAACTGACAGGTTTCATATGCCTATAGTCACAGATGGCAAACAAATATGAAGAGAAGAGCTCCAAAACACAGTGATCGGCCTACCTAGCATTTTAAAGCATCATAGATGTATAACATTATGCTTGCTTCAAAGATACTTCACTCTCAGAAAAAAAAGGTATTAAAGCTGTCACTGGGGCGGTACCTTTTCAAAAGGTACACTTATACCTAAAGGGTGCATATTGGTACCTTAATGGTACAAATGCACCCTTTAGGTACAAAAGAGTATCTTTTGAAAAGGTACCGCCCCAGTACCAGCTTTTGTACCTTTTTTCTGAGAGTGTTAATTTAGACCAAATTCTACAGCAGCATTGCACATACATCACAGTTGAAAAGTTCAGGGTCAGAAAGACCTTTAAAGGGGTGCTATTGTCTTCTTTCTTTAGCGTGTAATGTTCCTGTTTGAGCATGAAAAAGGTCTGTTAAGTTGCAAAGCACAAAGTCCCTAATTATACATGATGAGGGCTGACCTGTTTACGCCAATTCGCATATTGCCTTGGCAAACAAAAACCAATTCACAGTTTTATGTGAATGATTAGGAGGATGATTTTCTCTAGGCAACAACATCAATTAGTCAAAAGTCTTGCGTATGTGTTTTCAGAAACTTTCATTTTTAGTTTTTTCAATAACCACACATAATATTCACTCAAAAATACAAACATGTACATACATGTTGCTCACATATTATGGTAGCCTGTTTCTGATAAATATAGTGTAATTTTACCTGTGTTTATAAGCAACTGAAAAAAGTACAAATGTCAGGACATGTCAGAACATCTCAAGGACCCCAAATACGCATTGGTCCCCAGGGGGTTAAATAAATTGATTTCAAAGATGATGTTCGCTTAAACTTTTAATTCACTCCTTTAATTAAGCATTTTATTAAGCTGGAATCAGAAGAGTTTCTTGAGCAGTAAATCAGGATATTAGAATGATTTCTGAAGCATCATGTGACACTAAAAAAATCACAGGAATACATTAATTTTCAAAATATTTTCTGAAAGGTTATTTTAAAATGTAGTTACATTTACTTTTTTACTGTATTTTTAATTTGTAAACAATCTTGGAGAGCATAACAGAGTTTTTAATGTATTAAAAAATCATATTCATTCAATTCTAAAAAGTAACAATATAGCTCAATCTAATTAGAAATGGGCCATTTATCCAATGCGTGTGTGTGTGTGTGTGTGTGTTTTCTTAAAAAAAAAAACCCACATCATTAGCTTAGCGATGTGCTAAATTAAAACTTAATTTGATTTGAGCAACAAAGCATCTTACTAGGTCCAGAAAAAGAGCTAAGATGTGTGTATTTGTGCTTTGCATTATCCCGTGCCCTGTAAACAATGTCCCTGTGCCATGCCATGCAATAAAAGGAACACAACAGAATTCCTAAGTGTTGGGTTTAGTGAAAACAAACACGGCGAGTTTGTACACAGAGGCTGGTTTTGGACGTGAGGCCTTTCATTTCTATTAAAATGAATCAGCTTGAGCCCTGTGTTTGTTTTGAAGCTGTGCGTTTTTTCCCCCTCGTCTGAGACCGGCAGAGCTTTCTGAGAGCCAGAAAATCCATGGGTAAATATCAGTGTGTGTGTGTGTGTGTGTGTGAAATAAAGAAAGGTGAGGTTTTCATTCCCACCGCTCCAGCCGGAAACTAGATAATAAAACGTGTTTGTGCCAGATACAATGTGGCCGTTATCTTGCGACGGCAGGGCTTGAAATCGTACAGAACATGCTCATTAATTGATAATAATATCTGTAAGAGAAGAAAAGAGGTAAGACAGATGACAACCGGCATTATTATGACACAATCGGTGGCATGCATTCAGACATATCTCAACATAACTGACGATTATGCAGAAGCCTCACAGGGTGCCCTGAGGCGGAGAGCATTTCAGCATTTATTTGCGGCCACCTTTGTATATTCAGACGGTTTCTTCAAATGCCGTGGCAATCGTAGTCAGCCCCGGCTTTATTTATAGCAATTCTCATTGTTTTCATCATATAATCTCGAATCAAGACTGTATTCTGCTTTCAGATGAAAACTATGGGTTGTTCTCAGCTAGTGAGTCACAACTTCGTTCTTATGTGTTCCCGTTCAGCAGGGAAAACAATGCTAATTGCAAATAAAACAAATGGTACTCACTGTATAATTGGACATAGATATGGCAGCAAAACAAACAGGATTTTAATGAGCGGAGAAAATGATTTGCTTTTGTAGATGACAGTATTATGGTGCAAAATCTTCTATTACCTGATGATACCTGTAACATGGCCTCATACCCGGAAACCATAAGCAGTGCAAGAAAAGAAATGGATGCACATGTTCATATTGATAAATGTTTGATTTCAGTGTGTAATCAAAATGGACCACTTTCTAAAAGGTACACTATGCAACTTTTGGCGCTCTAGCGGTTAATAAACAAAACTGTGTGCGTCTTGCTGTAGTAGCCGGAACTACTTCTCTCTGTTTGTCCTGATCGGTCTGAAATAGTCAGTATGATTCAGTTTAAGACAATAACAAAAGAAGGTTTGGAATTCATGATGTACTCGCTCATTATATAAATTTTGTAATTTTTTTACAAAAAAAAGTTACATAGTGTACCTTTAATATAAATAGGCCATATAAGTTAGGGCTTAGAATTTTTTTTTATATTTTTATTCAGCAAACATTAAATGGATCAAAAGTGACATTAAACACATTTATACTGTCACAAAATATTTACATTTCATATAAAAGCTGTTGTTTTGAACTGTCTTTATATCAAAGAATCCAAAATCACAGTATCTGGGATAGTTCACCCAAAAATGGAAATTATATTATTTATTGATATTATCTTTTTTTTTTTATTTACCTACTTATTTTAATTATATATGTATGAATCTGCCGGGATGTATGTAATTTCTCTAGGGGTCCAGTACTTTAGGGTGGGGGGTACTGCACTCTTAGAAGAAATGGTTCCATTTAGAACCAGAAATGGTTCCATCCCCCGCTTCATGGAACCCAAAAATGGTTCTATATAGAACCATTTTTTTGGTAAAAGGTTCTATTGGCCAAGTATGGAACCCCAGGGTTCTATATAGAACCCAGAGGAAGCCTTTTTTAAGAGTGTATAGAACCTTTTACCAAAAAAATGGTTCTATATAGAACCATTTCGGAGTTCCAAATACGTAGCGCTGATAGAACCTTTTAATGTTCTATATAGAACCTTTTCTTTTAAGAGTGTGGGGTGGTTTGTTTGTATGGACAGGAACTAGATTTGACTATTTCATCTGTGAATTGTATTCCCTTTGTTTGTTATATCTGAAAATAAAAGAGACCTCCCTCATGTCGCTTCAATTAAGACTTTCGTTTTTCTTTAGAACACAAATGAAGATACTTTTAATAAAATCTGTGAGCTTTCTGTTCCTCCATTGACAGCTAATCAACAACTACTTTGAATCCATATGAATTGAGCGGTTTAGTCCAAATATTCTGATAAGACTCGATTGCTTTTTGATGAACAGATTAAATTTTGGCTTTTATTCACATGTAAACATTCATCAACGCACTCATCAGTTGTGGAAACGGAAGTTCAAGCATGTTCGTTTGATGTGCGAGAACCAATGAGGTTCATTCTCGTGTTACGCAGCACGATTGAGCTTCAGCAAGAAGTTTGTTCTCGCGCATCAAGCAGGTGCATTTGATCTTCTGTTTCAAAGACTAAATTAAATCTGTTCATCATATAAATCAATCCAGCCTTTTCAGAAAATTTGGGCTAAACCGTTCAATTCATATGAATTAGTTTTATGATACTTTAATGCATTTTTTGAAGCAACGATGTGGTAGTTGCCAATGGCTGTCAATGGAGGGACAAAAATACTTGTGAACAAAATGAACAAAATCTTAATTTCTGTACCAATGATAAAAGTGTTTGAAACGACATGAGGGTAAGGATGGCTCAATTTTCGTCTCGGGGTGAACTAACGCTTTAAAATATTAGGCAGCGACTGTTTTCAGCATTGACAATAAGAAGTTATACTTGAGCACCAAAATCAGCATATTAGAAACCTTTACACCTGACAAATAAAAATAAATAAATGCACACAAAATTCCTAGTCTTACTGGCAAATAAAATTATCTTTGAAGTAATTTTTTTATACCGTTTTGTCAAATTGATACTCCCATGTTGGGTTCCCATCTGCGTCCTGCGGCAACACCAGTTGAGAACCATTGATCTAAAAGAGCTGAGGAGGGTGTTGATGAAAGTGTACGTCTTTAGTTAGCTACTTCTGGGTGTAAAGTTTTAGGCCTCTATTTCACTGTTTCAAGTCCAGATTCATTTTGACTCTTGTTGCCTTTTAGTTCTTTGACTTTCAAAAGCTGCAGTGAGGTGTTGCAGTAAATCCAGTTTAAAAACACCCATTAAAATTCCATGCAGCTCATGTCAAACACACTTCAAAGTGCCCTTTAATGCAAACACGAATCAGAGATCTGACAGGCTCGGCAGGGGAAGGATGTACGTTTTAAATCAGTATGATTTAATGATAACCAAATGAATATTCAAGCTATTCAAAACCACTGACTTGTAGATTTCTCACTGGTCCTCAAAACTTCACATCTTCATCCTCACAGCCCCATCTTCATCTTCCAATCCAGTCTGGCATGATTATGTAAAGCCTCGGTTATAGTCAGATGTTATTATATTTGAATGACATTATCAGATGTTCGAGTGGCACAGAATACAAAAACAGGGAAAAAAAATTTTTTTATCACCGTAATGTAGGAATATGTACACAATGTACACAAAAGGAGCAGAATGAATTTTGTGAAACGGATGCATTCAATGGAGTGAAGGAACACCTTTAAAAATGTCTCAATGTTTGGCCATGAATGAAGGCACCATTATGTCATATTTCTTTTTTCATTTTTGTGTTTTTCAGGTTTCATCAGTAAGTGAGATACATTTTCATATGTTTGCATATATATATGAATATTGGCATTGTCAAAAATGTTACATTTTACATAACATCTTTAGAGAAGTACAAATGTGTATAAACCCTGTTAGGCAGAATACTGAATAGGCTGAATTTATTGTATTTAATCAATGGGATTATAAGAACAATAAGCTTATAAGTGCAATAAGTTGGTAAGATTTTATAATGTTTTTGCTCTCCAAGGCTTCATTTATTTGATCAAAAATACTGGGAAATATTATTACGGTTTAAAATAACTTTTTTATTTGTCAGCATCATTACTCCAGTCTTCAGTGTCACATGATCCTTCAGAAATCATTCTAATATGCTGATTTGCTGCTCAAAAAAAATATTTGTCATTATTTTAAATGTTGAAAACAGTTGTGCTGCTTAGTTTTTTTGGTGTGGAAAACTTTGTGTCACTTTTGGTTAATTTAATGCGTCCTGACAAATAAATAAATTCATTTTTTTTAACAGTATGGGTTAAAGATTTTAGGCAGTGCTTTTTGCCTTTGCCAAGTGTATGACAAATTCTGATCCCTTTCCCGTTCGCATCTTAACCCTCACATCATCTTCCTCACACTCATCCGTGACAGGGGACTTCTAGATGTGACGAGGGGCCAGAAAGTGAACTCACATCCTAAATGCAATGGTTTAATGGAGTTGTCAGCCAGGCCGATGAACACACACAACCCTGTGAGACCTCTTAAAGGATCTGCTCTTTACACTCAAACACACAACATCTTGGTTTCCATGAAGTGACAACACCTGACCTTTATCTCCAGGCGAACAGACTGACTCACACTTACACACCAACCTGGAGTGTGTTAAACGCACACAGATCGCTCATCCAGTCTGTTACGTGAGCGTATACAGGCTTTTAATCGGAGCACTGGCTGTAATGACTCTTACCCTATATGTGCTGGGGAGAAATCGGGTCATTCGCGGGGCACGGCAGAAGGAATCGGACGTATATATTCTTGGATCGAAGAGATTTTTGCCTTCTACTAATCATAAAAAAGGTTAAAAAAGTATACATGAGCCATTCCATCGAAAGAGTGACATTTCTGTCCCATAAAATTGCATGAAAATTAACTCTAAAATATATTTTATTATTAAGCAAAATGTCATGCACATTAAGCTAACTACAAATTTAAAACGTATAATTAAAAACATTAATAAAAACGACACAGAACACTAAAAAATAGCATTTTCTGCATGTCCCAACTCTCTATCTCTAAACTTTACCATGAAATATTTTGATTAAAATCCTTCAGAAATCTTGATTTTCTTGCAATGTTGTGTGACTTTATATCCAAACTGCTTTAAAATGAAAAAAGTAGGGCTGGGCAATGATTAATCGCGATTAATCGCATCCAAAATAAAAGTTTGTGTTTACATAATATATGTGTGTGTGCCTGTGTGTATAACTATTTTGTATATATAAAGACACACACATGCATGTATATATTTAAGAAAAATGTGTTGTTAATATATCAAATATTTATATTTATATATAATATTAGTTCTATATAAATATATATAAAGTATTTACATGCAAATATTTCTTAAATACATGCATGTGTGTGTATTTATATATACAAAATAGTTATACACACCACACACACATATATTATTTAAACACAAACTTTTATTTTGGATGCTATTAATTGCGATTAATCGTTGCCCAGCCCTAGGAAAACAAAAACAAAACATTTGATCTAATATTTTAGATAAAATACACATTTTAGTCATGTCCCTGGGTTTTTAGTCATAGTATTTTTCTAAAAGAATAAAATTTAACTGCTATTTTTATCAGTTTTGTTTGGCCCATAATTTATACAATGATTTAATGAATTAATTCTAAAAAAAATATATAAGCTTGAGGCTTCGGTCGTCTTTAAAATGAATAAATGCCTTTGTGTTTTTTTTTTTTGTTGTTTTTTTTTTAAATCAAAATACACCTTGCTTTAATAGTGATTTTATTGGCACAAATATCAATTTTTTTTTTTTACATATAACCAACATTTCTTAACCAAAAATAAACACTTTCTTGTGGGGAAAACAAAGGAATTATTTGACATGCTTCTAAACTTGCTTTTTAAATGACACGTGATTTTCAGGAACAAAATTGAGAATACATTTTGAATAGTTAAATATGTGTAGTACTAGATTCTAGAATGTTGAAAAAGAGTTACAACAAGCAAATGTCACCCATTCGGTGGAATGGCCCATCCGTTCGCATGAAGTTCACAACTGCTCTGACCGTGACAACCATCAGCATTGCATCAACAATGTTTACGCCGCCCGTGATACTGCCGTAAAGCTCTTTGATCTCCTGCTGAAGCCCGAAGGAACTGCAAAAGATGTTCCATTTAAAAGGAGAAAAGTCAAGGAAGGAGGAAGAATATAGGAGAAACTAGAGGGAGACAAGACCAGGGAAGAGATTCGTTCAACCTCAAGTTTCCTCTGGCTCTCTGTAAGGAAGGAGTCGAGAGTAATGTGTTAGCCTCAGGTTTCTGGTGCAATCTCAAGCAGGGGCGACCCAGAGGTACTCAGATCCCATTGCTGTCCTGTCACTGCAGTGGCCCTGAGCAAAACACTTATCCCAGGGTTGATCCGGGAGTCTTTGAGTGCCGGCCTGGAGGCTAGGAAAGGGAAATCACTATAATTAGATCTCTTTGATATCGCAATTGTTTCGCTTAGACCGCACTGAGATTAAGTGAAAGAACAAATAAAGACTCGTGCACTCGGGATGGGCGGATTGATCGTGAATCGACGTTTAGCGGGGACGTAAATGCGTAACAAGAAAATGAACTGCATTAGCAAATAGTGTCGGATTTTAACTCCTATTTTAACTTGCAGAAATGTCTGTTTTTTATTTATTTTATTCATGTGATGGCAAAGTCAAAATTGTGGAAAAATGTTCAGCATCATTACTCCAAGTCTTCGCTGTAAACCCTATAATGTTCAAAGCAATGAATTGGTTTTGAGTGGGGTAAACATAACTTTATGAGTATTATTTTTCTTTTCAGTTCACAAAACTGACATATTTTAAGTAATGAATTGTTTCATTGTTTTGCGTTTTATGAAATTGTCTTTTCATTTAGATGAAATCAAATTGAACTGAAACTGAGATTTCTATTTCCCGCAGCATTCTTTGCCATGACATTCAAAGGGAGAGTACTGCTCAAATTATGCAAGATTAATGTTAAGTGAGAGATTGAGAGTTTACTATTTTGCTAATTTAGTATTAATTTTAGCTAATTTTAGTATTTTGCTAATTTAATATTAATGCTAATTTAGAGGAGTTTCTATTATGTTGTTTTTTGGGCAATGGTGACGAGTGGATCATGAATTTGGTTTGAGAGCAGAAGATATGTGTTAAAAGTTCTATATTGTCGTACTTGTAGAGTGCCGAAGTGATGACGTCACTTTGTAGTACAACATGGAAGCTATAGCGGTGCATGGTTTCCCTCGATCAAAAAGCTATGCATTTTCCCCATAGACTTTAGGAAAATCGTAAAAAATAAAATCTGTGTTCAACAAAGAGTTGTGACCCATAAACATTTTGTCTATCAAGATAATATTTACAAGTTAGTCCAAAATGTATACATGTTGAAGCCTATATAAAGTTTTTAAAAAACACAAGCGGACACAATAAAGTTAAAAAAAACACAAGCAGGTTATAACTGGTGTGTTTTATGTCATAGATCAAAATGTGAAAATAGTTAGAGGCTAAATATAGTTTAGAGGGTTAAATTATAGAGGCAAAAACCCCGTAGACTTTAAAGCGAGGGAACCGGGAGCAGGGACGTGCACAGGGGGGTTGCTCAGGTTGCCCGGGCAACTGCCCATATGCCCTTCTCGACTCATGTTGCCCTTCCGAGGAAAAAAAAATCGTACAATGGATGTAGAATTTCACGTAGGCCTAGACAAAAACATAATATAAAAATCGCAAAGCCTCATTCACTTCCATTCGGGCACTGAAAGGGAAAGTCAAACTGTTTACGTGGCTGCAGTGCCGCACGCGACCATAGACTGCACGCGACCGGTGTGTATGGTAAAGGCACAGCAAATTACTCAGGCCGCGCCTCCATCCCGTGTTGCGCGCTAATTAATGTGTACGAAGTCCATGACAAAATGAAGCGAAACTATCCTTCTCGTCACGAAAAGAGGAAGAAGAATTGCGGGAACAGCAGTCAGGTAAACTTGTGTTCTCTCCTCTCTAGTTTGATGTCAGCAAAGTTTGATGGTTTTTGGTCTTGCTAACCTATCTGGGCAGGCAGTGCATCTCTTGCATCACTTTTTGCCTGACAAAAGTGAGAGTAAAATACCATTATTTATTACGTTTTATTTTTTATAAACGACAAAGTGCAACAACACAACACAACAGTGTTTGTTTACTGCAGCTCGGAAAACATAACCGCGTCGCGTGTGTTGCGTTCATATGCGCGTGCACGAAATGAAACTCACATTTTTCAAGCAGAAATGTGGAGACCAGAAATACTGTACAATACGTGAATGATGGCACTCCCAATCAAAGTACACATTATAAAGACACTGATTATCTAGTCTCAGTGTAGTTAAAAACTCTAAACAACTGCACTAATTATGCAAGATAGAAACCAATGTATTGGCAATTTGACATTGATTGACTATTGATTTATAGGCTATATTGAATTTAAAATGATGATTAGCTGGACATTCTGGTCAATATGAATGCAAATCCCTCAGTAAATAACAATAAATCAAGATTTCCTTCAACATGCATAAAAAAAAAAATAAATAAAAATCATAGGCTACTGATTCCGAAAATACCCTGGCTGTAGAGTGAATCAAAATTAATCCCAAAAGCCAAAGTTCAGGGTTGTACTTTATTATTTTCTTCTTATTTATGTTTACGTTAATATTCACTTGTTATCTTAACATTGTATAAAAATGCTTTATTCAGTAAATATTGTTTGTTTGAACCTCATTCTGTTCTATATTGTTGTACTTGTTCTTTGACTGTTTTGTTTAAAGGAGGGAGGATTGTATTGGGCGGTATTGAGTGGCAATGGCAAATGGTTTACATGGCTCATGGCATCACAGATCAGGTAGAGGGCCCCTTAGCAGAATTTTGCTTAGGGCCCGAGGGGGAAGTCAGGATTGGCAAAAAAGGATTGTATTTTTTCCCGGAATCTAAGCGTTTTTTATTTTTTCAAGTTTTTCCATTCAATCCAGATTATTTCTTTTCAAATAAATAAATAAAAATAATTTAAAAAAACAATAAACAACAATATGAGGAACTCTTTTGCTCATTTGTCTCATCTCTGACATTTTGCAATCTTTATAAATAATAATAAGACCATAAGATGAGGCATTGCGTTTGGACATAAACACGGCCAGATAAGACAATTTGGAAGGTGACAAATTCAACTAAATATATATTCCTTCATATCGCCCGTGAGGGGGGAGGAGGAGGGGGGGGGGGGTGCCCTTTTTTCAGGTCAGAGCAACTGCCCCTCAAAATTCCTGTGCACGTCCCTGACCGGGAGTGCTAAATGCTAACTCACTTCCGCGTTTTGGCCTACAGAGTGACGTAACTTCGGCACTCTATTGCTATGCTAATGCTATCAAAGCATTAGCATCAATTAGCAATTAGCAAGTTAGCATTTACTGAATTTGCTAGTTAACGGTAGTCAAGTTTCCACTACTAAAAATATTGAAGTTGAGATTACATGATAGTTTGAAGTTAAATATATGAATTAGCTGACTCAAATTTCAAGTTAAGAGCAATTAAAAATGTATGAGTACAAACAAAAATCTGACAGTTCTGCTTACTTAAACTTTGAATTTCCCAATTTAAAAAATGTTTTTAGTTTTAGTTTTCAGGTTTACAGTGTTCCGGATCACATGATCCTTCAGAAATCAAGAAACATTTCGTATTATTATCAGTGTTTAAAACAGTTGTGCTGCTTCATATTTTTGTGGAAAAGGAGTCTTTTATGAATAGAGAACATAATTTCTTTATACATTTTTTGTTGTTTTTTATTCATATACTGTAAATAGAAACATACTGTATACCGAAACTGAAATGTAACATAATAATATATATAATATATCTGAGCAACATCGCAGAATATATAGCAGACTGGAGTGTCTGTTATTCTTACAGAGCTCTGAGGGTCTAGAGGTGTCAAGTGAAATCACATCAAGACCTCCACTGTCATGAGAATAAGAAAAGAAGCTGCACTGAAAATGAAATTTATATTCTATGTCCTTACTTTACATTATTGAAGCAGTGCTGGTCTAGGGTGTTAAACAAACTGACCCTTGACCTGATCTAACGGTGACATTATTATTATGAGCTCCTGCTGGATTTATGCACTTCATATCGGCCAAGAAAATGAATCCATATTCCTCCCCATTCTCATCTCACAATTCTGCTGTCACATGTAATTTAGTCTCTAGATAGGATGAATGACTCTTGATGGAGACTAAATCAGATTGTATTAACCAATAATTTCTTTGTGGAATTTTGTTGCAGACATCTGAAATGCTGAATTTGATGCTCATTTCCCAGTAGTACTGGTTCATAATGGTCTTAGAGCGCCACCTTGTGGTTCACTTCGGAATTAAAGCTGTTAATCAGATTTGGCTTCTCTCGTGAGGCTGTCCAGTTCATCACTTAGGGTTTTGTTTCATATATAATCTCTGAAGTGACATCTTATTTATCTGTCTGATTTTGAATTTGACCTTAATACTGTGCCTGCAGCATGAATTGGATTCATATAAATCAGAAAAGGGTAAAACCTCTCTCAGTTTTCCGCGTAATCTCCCTGAGATTAATTTATTGAATGAAGACTGTAAAACCATTCCCACCATCTAATCCCTCTTATCTTCAAAAGCACCTTCCCATTTCACAGCAGGAGGAAGACCACGACTGGATTTCTGACAGGCTTCAGATCGGCCTGTGCTCAGAATTAGATTAGCAGAGAATGTGGGTCCATGAGTGCACTGACCCCAGACCAGCTCATAATCAGGATGAGGCGAGACTACTGTATGTTACGACTCAAGCAGGAAGATGGACTCCTCATGTGGAACAGTGCTGCCTTTCTTTATCCTTCCCTTAAACATTTCACCGCAAAATCAAATGCAAAAAAAAAGACATATTTTGCTTAAAGAATATTTAGTTTGTTTGTATTTTTGTTGTTTTTGGACACAAGTGCAAATACGTTAGTAAATAATATATTAAATAAAATATTTTGTATATATTATGTTTCAATAATTTATCTAAGTATATATATATATATATATATATATATAGCTTAATGGTTGTAAATGGATAAAGGATGGATACATATATATATATATATATATATATATATATATATATACTAGGGCTGGGCAACGATTAATCGCATCCAAAATAAAAGCGTTTACATAATATATGTGTGTGTACTGTGTATAATTATTTTGTATATATATATACCGTATATATATATATATATATATACACATATACATATATCTCATATATATATATATATATATACAGTATATTTATGCAAATATTTCTTAAATACATACATGCATGTGTGCGTATTTATATATGCAAAATACCGTAATTATACACAGTACACACACATATATTATATAAAAATATATTTTATTTTGGTTGCAATTAATCACGATTAATCACTCTAATATACACACACACATACACACACACACACACACACACACATATATATATATATATATATATATTCAGTACGATTTTTTATATGCTTGCCAGGGCTAAATATTTTTTGTAAAAACAGTAATATTGTGAAATATTGTTACCATTTAAAATACTTGCTTTCTGTTTGAATATATGTCAAAGTGTAATTTATTCCTGTGATGCAAAACTTTCTTCAATGTCACATGATCCTATACAATATATCATTTCTTTTGATTTTACTTTCTCAGTCGCATAGTTTCCCTTTCCTTTCACACCTGGAGTGTCTATCTCTCCATGACCTTTTCATAATCCTGTTCCAGTCTTACACTGATTTGTGTTTTTGTGTTAAAGGTCACATGCTTCGGTATATCCCACTGAATATCTTTTCTCATCAAACAGTCCACTGAGTCCATTACAGCCTTCTGTGCTCTCCGACAAAAAAAAAAAATACAAATCCATAAACATCAGGATGAATTTTATAGCAAATATATTCTGACATGCAGTTTGAATATACACAAATCAGATTTGATTTTAGCATGAACTTTTCCTTTAATACCAGATGCCGTCTAAATCTCTTTACCTTTCCTCTTCTGCATTGCCGTGAGACTGTCATTGACTGTAGTAGGGTACGATGTGTCATCCATCAAACACACTCCATTAATCCAGCGCCATCATAGTGGATGTGAGCTCCACTGAACTGAGCGAACAATACGCTCTTCATTATGACTTCTATTATTTGAAAGAAGTGGAATAGATATGATCGAGGAAGACCCCTAAAGAGAAATAAAATGTGCAAATAGGATTCCATGCTTGATGCTTTCTCTATTTTCCAGAGCCTTTATTTGTTGGGATATTCAAGTGTGTGTGTGTGTGTGTGGTCAGATGAATGACTGCAAGCGATATGACACTTCATTAAATCAGCCAGACTTCAATGACTGTTTAAGTAGCATTTCAGTGTTATCATGTGATTTTGTGCACTCTAGTCCCATTATGAGATTATTTTCAGCTATATATCATCACTTTATCCATTTATCAGACTGCAGTTTTTATCCATTGAGACTGCAGTTTTGGCAAATTCTACAATGTAAAAAAAATATTGTTGGTTTAACTTAAAAAAAATAAGTAACCTTGGTTGCCTTAAAATTTTAAGTTCATTGAAATTGAAAAATTGAGTTAATACAATGAAGGAGATTGATTTAATCATCAGAAACTCAAAATATTATGTTATCTGAACCACAAAAATTATCTAAGTTGATTTGAAAAAAGAAAAAATGTGATGTACAAATTATGAAAATATATATATATTTTTTTTTACAGTGTATCATCTTTTAAGGTCGGTCAGTTTCTGCTGCACAGAATAAAAAAAAATTACATTATTGAATGCATCTGCTTTAATACAGATGACATTTCACACGTTTGACTTAAAATGATAGGTTACCCTAAATCTTTTAAATTCTCTTTCCTTTTTTTTTTTTTTTTGACTGCATCCTTTCAATTCACTTTTATTATATGGGGAAAAATGGCCAAAACATCCTACAAAATCACTAAATATCATTAAAGAATATATGAACTTCATATGTCTTTACACCTCAAATCACATCAAAATGATATTCTGCAACATTTTCTGTTCGTTGTGATTCATTAAAGGTGCTGCATTACATTATCCAGAAGATGGCGATGTTGTGTTTCCAAATTTCCTGTAGTTGTCTACTACATGTATAGCCTACTATACAGATGTTTGATATCAGCAGCTTTACAGAAATGACTTTACATTACAATTTAGAGTGATCTGTTTTCAGAGGTGACTGTGTCCAACCCCAAGATAATATATGTGTCCATATATCAGAAATGTACAGTTCTAAGATAATGCAAATCATGCAGTTAGCTAATATCATGTATTCATTTTTATATATACAGTAGGCAGGAACAATGAGCTCATTATAATATGATATTATAGAAAATTGCTTATTAAAACCACAGTAATTGGTCATGTTTAGGTCAGGATATGCAGATATTGCCAGCATTGTTCTGGTATCTTTCTCAGTCGGATCGTGAAAAGTAGATTTTCGATGCTATTTTGGTCAGAAACAACCCACACACTGATAGCCATGCACTGACAGCTAACTGAATATAAATCACACATTATTAGAAGTGTAGGATTGTACATTTTCTTTCTCTGTCTCCTTAACAACACAGTCCCTTGTAGCAGAAAACATAAGAATATGATCATAATCAAGATAGTGGTGATTGTGGGGTGTTTTTATAAGGAAAAGCAGTTGTGATTACCTCTCTGGTCCCAGCTCCTAACCTGAGGGTTTTATGTAACTATGCAAATGTGTAATGATGACAGTATAGGCCCATTTTGTTGTTATTGTTGAAATAAATGTAAAAAAAAAAAAAAAATACAAATTGTACACATGAATACTTAATTAATTGAAAAATGTTTTCAGTTCGTATGAAAGAACTTCGATGTATAATATAGAGAATCAGATAAAATCTTAAAACTGAGAGCTAGGTTCTGGAAAATCTAACAGTTTTAAAAATTAGGAAAAATGTAAAAAGGCATAATCTTTAATCTCATAATCATTAGTCTAATCTTTTAAAATATCGTCATTGTTAATATTAATAAATATTAATATTATTATAAACTATAGGCATACTTTAAAGGCTTATAATAATATTTGTCATGTAGGACTTTTATTACTTTAATAGGTGCAAACAATTATTACTGATCGGCGTTACTACTAAATAGCAGAAAATGTACAAATTATCGTAACATGCGAGTTTATTGGATCTAGATTTGTTGAAATGACATATCCTGCCGTAGCGAAGGTTCATGAATATTAATGAGAACGTGCTTGACGTTCCTTAAGTAGCCCTCCAATGAGAAAGACTGGATCTTGAATATTAATCGCTAGTGCTGACGTCGCGAGCTTGCGTCCAATCCTAAATGACTGTCTCATTGATATCATTAAACAAGCCTTCGCCGCTGTTGGAGCCCCCTCTTATCTAGAAATAAATTGAGAAGCACCCCTTTCTAGACCACGATAATGGTAGCGTCTGTTGGTTCGTTGGTCTCGTTTTCTTAGCTTTAGAAAAAGCAGATCTGTTTCTGTTTGTTCACAATCGCAGCTGAGGTTCGGTCTAATCTTCTCGAGCGCGTGCAGGATTTTCAAGCCGTCAAACTGGAGCCGTTCAGGATGACCATGTTTAAAGGGAAACGTCGAAATCACCGGTGTGAGTTTACGACCGTCAGTGTAACTTTGAGGATGTGTTGTTTTTCATTCCGTGCCTGTCTGTTAATTTGCATAAACTCGCAAGTAGTCATGGAAAGCTTAATATTGATTAACAACGACATGTATTTGTATTTCTTCCTCGTCATTCTCACCTGTTCAGATCAGTTGCATGTTGGTAAATTCTCAGTGCTTTGCCTGAGCAGAAGATATACGCATGTCACATCACAAAGATAAGAAACATCCTCAAAATGCTGATGTTAGATTCAGTTGAATCCATAAATGCGTTCCAATTAGACCGCAAGTGGACTGCGAAGTGTACTTCACAGGGTTTAGGCTACTTCGCCATCTTAAAGGGACAGTTCACTCAAAAATCATCGTTGTCATCGTTTGACGTTACTCACGCTCATGTTATTCCAAACCTGTACGAGTTTCTTTTAAGATATTTTGAAGAATGTTGTTTATCAGACAGTTGATGGTAGCCATTTAACGTTACTTCCATAGTATTATTTTTCCTACTTTGAAAGTCAATGGAGTATCAACATTCTTTAAAATATTTTAGCTCGTGTTCAGCAGAGGAAAGGTTTCCTGCATTCATAAAATCAATTCATAGAGGTTTGGAACAAGTTGAGGGTATGAGTAAATTATGACAATGTTAATTTTTTGGGTGAACTATGCCTTCAAGTGAGATTCCTGAAGGGAGCAAACCTGTTCAGTTCAAAGGGAACTTTTTATTGAAAATAAATGCCTTTCTGATGTTATATGTGATTAGATAAGGAAGTTCAGCAAAAGGCGAATTTGAACACAGCTTGAATTGCGTCAAAGCTTTCTGCCACACCATTGCTTCTGTTGACAACATGGCATCTTTGGTATTTTTTTGAGATGGTCCTCACTGCGGAACATGAAATCCATGGGGAGGAGTCGGATCCAGATCCAACTCCTCCCACCTTACATACACCTAAACCTAACCAACTCCGCCCCCTGATCCCTAAACCCAACCCTAATCCTACCCATCTCCACCCCTTGGATCGTGATCCGACTCCTCCCCGTGGATCTCATGTTCTGCATTGAGGTGCTACTGATTTTTTTGCCTGGCCCAACCAGACTTCAGTGGGCGGAGTTAGTGTAAATAACCTCTGCCAACAAGACTGTCTGCTTTTATTTTACTTTATTTACCTCAGGAATGTTTACTCTGCAGCTGCGCATGGGAAAGAAACTACAATTATTAAGACCATTAATGAAGAACCTGTTTAATGAAGAACATAGTTAATCAAATACATTTATTTTCATAATGAATGACAACCACAGTACAGCTTGAAATCTGTTAATAGTCATTTAATAGCTGCCATATTCAATTAAATCTAAAATAAAGTCTAATGTTTAGGAGTAGGGAGAAATGAACACAGTGCGCACTAGGGACCCTGTCAATCAGAACATACCATGTGTTTTAAGTGATTGGATATGTAATTGTGTTACCTATTGTAACCCTTGTCAACTGTATATAATTGAAGCATGATGGATGGTTGTGTTTTGGTATTTTTGGCTATTCAGGATCTGAAATGATCCATCTTGATTAAATGGATTGTCATTGTTCTCCTGTAATGTTACATTGAGCTAGGAACAATTGAGCAATTTAAAGTGTCATAAAAAAAATCCCTTAATTCCTTTCATGACCATTCATTGTCCTCCTCTTTCTCCTCCTCCTCCTCATAATCACAGTCATCACCATTATAACCATGAACGATCTATGCAGATAATCTATTATCAGTAACTAAACCTCTTGAGATGCATGCTAAACAGTGTGCACATAATAATGTGTGTTCTCAGGATAGTCTGCTGATATTGTGGTTATAAAAAGTGCTAATTACTTTTCTGTTCATTTTAGTTTAGATGGTTAGTCATTTTTATGCACGCTGATTTAATGAGCTCATCTTGATCTTGTGGTGATTGCTCAATTTTTGTGCATTATTTATTATGCAGCATTTTTTAAGGTAGTCAGTTTGTTTATTAAATATGGTTGTCACTCTTTAATACCTAAACTGAGACATAGAGGTTGGCATCCTAAAATAGAGTGACAACCATATTCGGCCGTTGTGTGAACAGTGAACGTAACCATCCATAATCACCATCTATACAAACTCTTATATTAAACAGCAGCTATATCTGTATCTTTGACACACATAAGACTCTTATAAAACTAGCACGTTCTTAAAGTAGATGATTTATTTATTTATGAACAGCCCCACACAACTTTGTATCCCTCCTGACCTTCAGATGTGGATTAGGAGGCGTTGGCTTATGAAAATGATCTAAATTTAAAGTTAGAGCTGTTTTTACTCCTCAGTTACTACTAATAAAGATTGCACCATATCAAAATCTTTTTGAAATCTCATAATAGCTGTTCTCACTGGGCCTGTTGTCTGCCGTGTGATAATCCTGTCAGTGCTGGTTTATAGATCTCAGAGTGACGGATGGATTTGACCTGGTCTTCCCACTGGGCTGTGACGCTGATAAGTGCATGTCTTATAAATGTATGCCCTCTGGGCTCAAACAAAATGTAAACGCATACACATAAAAATGGCATTTCCATTGACAGAATGGTAATATAACGCTCATGAGTTTGTATTTGGGCTAGCTTTATTGATATTAATATTAGAGTATAGTTTGTTTAATCTTAACTAAACTCCTGTTATTGAGACGTTCTTGTTAGTTAATTGATTTGATTTCGTCTAAGGGCACAGCTGTATCATAAATATTTTTTAGTCATATTAGATCTGTCAGCATCACTTAATTGTGTAATTCATTGCTTCCTGCTCTGATCGTGTAAATTCACACAGCCCAGCTGTTGTACATATTGGTACAATTCAATTCCAGCCATAGGTTTTAGGGCCCGACCGATAAAGGATTTTGAAGGCCGATACCGATACAAATATTTTTGGGTTTTAAAATCCGATATTCCGATATATCGACCGATATTTTATTTATTTATTTTTTAAACTGGACATGATGGTCACAAATTTTGTCATGCTTATTTGAGTTAAGTGAACTGATGTGGATGTTCTTTTAATTGTTATTCAAGCAATGTATGTCTCGTGACCAACTCAACGAATGTTGCCAACATGAACGGTGTAGAGTGCCCTCTGGTGGACAAACTATACAACTCTAACACTCATGACATGGTTCAAGCGTGTTTCGTCCGTTTTTATTTTATTTTTTAAATATTCATTTATCGGCCATTATAACTGTCGATACCGATAGTTTGGAAAATGCCTAATATCGGCCGATAATATCGGTCTGGCGATATATCGATCTGGCTCTAATAGGTTTATGGCATACTTCTTACTAGTGCTATATCAGATAGATTATTTCAGCAGTGACCGGAGAACAAAGACACTGAATGAGTGGAAAAGCTGTTTGAGGCCCCGTCCACACTACTGCGTTTTCGTTTAAAAACGAAGAATTAAAACGAATACGATCTCTCTCCACACCAGCGTTTTATCTGCGTATTATAATTGATCTCCGTCCGCATTAAAACGACTGAAAACGTGGATCACATGACCATTCACCAACACTGGGCATGTGCATGCCGGTGTAAACAGGAAACGGGTCATGTGATGGGTGGCTGACGAATCAGGGAAAGACACGTCATGACTGACACCTCTGCATCATCGTTTCTAAAGTCCTCCGTTTTGTCCCGTCTTCACTTAAACGCCCTCTGGAGATTCAAAACGCAAAACGGAGCTGCAGCATTTCTAAACTTCTCAGTTTTAGGTCTTCGTTTTTTCCGTTTTAGTCTGGACGGGAGGTGCAAACATAGCAAAAGGTATATGTGCTTCTTGTTCTTAAAGGCATAGTTCACCCAAAAATGAAAATTCTGTCAGTAATTATTGCCCTCATGTTGTTCCACCCCCTTAAGACTTCTGCTTATCTTCGGAACACAAATTAGGATATTTTTGATTAAATCTGAGAGGTGTCCCACTCCTCCATAGGCTTCTATAATTGAAACTTGCCAGCCCAGAAAGTTAGTAAAAACATTGTTAAAATAGTCTAAGTAGGCTCAACCATTAGTTTATCAAGTGACAAGAATACTTTTTGAGTGCAAAAAAAAAAAACGGAAATAGCAACTTTATTCAACTATAGTTTTTTTTCTGAGTGAGGTCACGTGATGTAACAGAGCAACATGCCCAATGATCGGCACTTGATCGGTTTTCTGGTTCAAATACTCTAGTTTATGTACTAAATTCATCCATTATAAAATGGTGTGCTAAATTCTCTAAATTCTAATACTATAAATTCTGTTAAATTTAGAGTAAAAATGTAAAAGTACATGTGTTGTCTCTATATATGATAGTTTAAAATTTAATGATAATATTTTAATAATTAAAGCTGCAAGCAGCATTTATCGGTGTTCAAGCAGTTTAGGCCTTTAAGCACAAAAGAATCAAAAAGCGTTCAGTTTTATTTAGCATACATTTGTCCACTGACATAATAGATGGAAAACACCATTTACAGCCAATACAGGCAATTTACCATTGTAAATACATGGTTTTAAAGCTTTTTAACAGTTATAGCGCCACCTATTGTCCGATCTCCATGAAACTGTATGCTTCTTCAGCATGTTATGAGACATGCTCATCAATTTTCCTTTTGGATTTTTAAGCTTTTTGGTGCATTTTGCCACACCCCTTTTCAAAATAACCATTTGACACCATGCGCAAAATAAAAAAAATCATTTATTTTATAATTATTGATCTAGAGCTTCCAGAGAATTGTCCTAGACTGGTCTGATTCCGATCAGGCGAAAAACCATGGACTATTTCGCAAAAGTAGGTTTTTAACATAAAAAAAATATATTATAACATGATGAATTCGTGCTTAAACACCTAATTAAATTCATTACACCCCTCCCCCCCCACACACACACACAAATACTTCATCGGATCATGATTTTAACTTAGCTAGACGATGGATATGGGGTTTGGTTCTGAAATCTCTCGCTGATCTGTGGTTCAGCGGGGTAACAGGATTTTGTTAGGACGAGTACTTTGCTGTAACTGATTTAGTGCAAAGGAATATTCCGCAGCCCGATTATCATCAAAAGGCATGATCGTTTCATACGGCTGGATTATCAGAGAAAATCCGCACGGGAGATGTTGATGTTTGCTTTAGCTTCTCACATCTCGCCGGATGCGTCTGATCACCGGCTATAAGCCCGTTAACACCCAAACCCTCAGGCTCCTGCACTGCTTCATTATTTACTCATTTAAAGTTTGTGCTTTATGTTTTGGCTTCATATTGTCTGCAGCAGAGTTTATGTTTCAGAGGTCCCTTCAGATTTTGGGCTGGATGACTTGGTCATACTGTATAGCTGCAACTTCAACTTTAAGAAATAAAGCAGTCCTTGTTTGAGAGGTCTGCGCAGATGTGTTGCCAGACGTGGAACATTTAATTAGGTCAGTAAAGGAATTTTAAATGAATGCATAAGGAGGAAGCCACGTTCAACTCTGCGGAAAATCTCTACATGGTCGCTACGTTTTCTGTTAAAGGATTAGTTCATCCAAAAATGAAAATTTTCATCATTTACTCAATTTCACGTTGTTTCAAAACCATTCGACTTGCGTTCATCCGTAGAAGACAAAACAAGATGTTCTCAGCATGCTGCCCTTTTAATCAGGGGTTGTCAAATAGCTCCTTAAAAGTAGACGAGATAAGATGCTGTTTTGCTTGAGAAAACACAGTGAGAAAGACACTGCATCAACTTAATTATAGGTATACCTCATGCTGAATATCAGGATTTAAATGCATGTCCTATGGCTGGTAGAGTGTGTGTACCTTACTTTCACTGTGACTTTCAGATGTGACTGTGTGCTAAGTGGATGAAAATGAAGGTTTGGCTGTAAGTGGCAGTCTGCTTGCTCTTCTCTTTAGCAAGCAGTAAAACAGATGGCAACTCAGGATAAATCAGCACCCAGCTGGGGTGTGTGTGTGTGTGTGTGTGTGTGTGTGTGTGGATGGATAGATGTATGGTTAGGTAGATAGGATAAAATAAAGAGTAGAATTTTATCTCATTGCATTACATTGCTTTGTTAGTGGTATCGTCAGAAGTAATCTTCAATAATAATAATGACTGGCTAACTGTGTTTTTGTCGGTTGTGTATTTCCTCCACTACAATCCAGTAGTTTGATTCCATTCACTTCCCAATTATTTTGCACATATTTCAGTTTCATTAGTCACTCCTTTTCTTAGAAACCATTTAAAGTTCCCCTGTAGTCAAAAATTGTTTTATCCCAAAATGACACATTTAAACGTTTTTTTCTTGAACTCTTCATGCCTTAAAGGGATAGTTCACCCAAAAATGAAAATTCTGTCAGTATTTACTCACCCTCATGTTGTTCCAACCCCGTAAGACCTTCGTTCATCTTCGGAACACAAATTAAGATATTTAAGATATTAAGATCGCTCCTGCATACTAGTCCATAGGCTTCTTGAGGTACTGGCTCTTGCTGTCCCCGAAAAGTCATTAAAGACATCGTTAAAATAGTCCAAGTGACTACAGGGGCTCAATCTTAAGTTTATCAAACGACGAGAACACTTTTGTGCGCAAAAAAACAACAAAAATAACGACTTTATTTCAACTATCACTTCCTTCTCCATGAGCCTGTAAGTCAGTTAACGTAGTGTGATTGCGTAGAGCTACGTCACACGTAGGCTCACTATTGGCCGACGCTGGTCATGTGTGTGTGATGCGTGTGACGTACAATAACAGAAGCTTACGCTATTAAACTAGTAACCTGACTCGTGCAGAGGGAGAAATAAACGAATAGTTGAAATAAAGTCGTATTTTTGTTGTTTTTTTTGCGCACAAAAGTGTTCTCGTCGTTTGATAAACTTAAGATTGAGCCCCTGTAGTCACTTGGACTATTTTAACGATGTCTTTAATGACTTTTCGGGGACAGCAAGAGCCAGTTCCTCAAGAAGCCTATGGACTGTATGCAGGAGCGATCTTAATATCTTAAATATCTTAATTTGTGTTCCGAAGATGAACGAAGGTCTTACGGGGTTGGAACAACATGAGGGTGAGTAAATACTGACAGAATTTACATTTTTGGGTGAACTATCCCTTTAAAGTAGCTTGACTGTAACTACACCCTTGCCTCAATTAGTATATGCGGTTCTATGAATATGCATATCCCCGTCTCCTCACTCGGCTCACACGTTGGCCTGATTGGTTACAAAGTAGTGTGTCGTCATTTTTGAGACTGTCCTTGGTTCGGAGTTTTAAGGAGAAAATACTCAGCAGTGGTTGAATTGTCTTAAAGCACATTCAAACACCACATAGACATATAAACAACATTAAAATCTTGATTTTCACCACAGAGGGACTTTAAATATTTTGATCTCGGAAATACTTGGTGGTTCTCAAATGGTTTTACAATGGACGTCACGGGGTGACCATGAATTGCATATTATAGTGAACTGCACAGTGTGCAGAATTGCATGACATAGGCTGAATAGGAAAATTACTATTTTGTAAATGCATAAGCTTGTGTAGAAGTGTGATTTACTGGACACACACTGGGACAAAAATTGCAGTAGTATTAGCCATATTGCCTAGTGAACAAAATACAATGGTGTTTGATTAGATGCATAACTGAAGGTGTTTCTCCTATTATTTTAAATGCTTATTTATATTGCTTTCCAACTGTGTATGTGTATATATATGTGGTTAGTTGCATAATTTTCAGTTCCCCTAATGTCCACCACCATACCTTTTTAAAGTGCTGTTTTAAAGGTTGGTTTTGGAGGTCTTCTATAGCTTTAGGTGCATCTGATGTCAAAAACACTTGAATTTTCCTCATATTATACATTGAGCAGGACCTCTTTTCTCACAGTCGCTGAAATGGTTTGATAATTCAGTCTCTAAGCCCCTCCTTTCTGAGAGCCTACTCTGCTCTGATTGTCCGTTGTGTGATTGGTTTACTCTGCTCTGATTGGTCAGATGAGCCAGGTTGTTGTAATTAGTCTACCGCTTAGTGTTGGAAACATCCGATTCATAGTGATAAGAACATTTACTATGGTGTCAGTTTCATGGTAATATATGGAAAGGTAAGATCCGGAAAAGCATAATGGGTCACGTTAAAATTCAGAGGAGGTACTGAGCTCATCATTTCCTCTCAGTGAATCCTCTGTGTATTTTTTTTTTCATAGTCTGCAACTGTAATTGCTAGATTTTTGTAATTTATGGTTGTACACGGCTGTGTTTGTAAGGTCAAACTGAGAAGAGGTCAGACAAGGTGGTGGAAGATGCAAGTCGTTCTTCATAGAGAGGGGGAAAAGAGCATGATGTACAGAGAAAACCAACACAACAAATTACATGCAGATATTCGTTGTTGCCTGTCAGGCCATCCTTAAAAATATTTTGGTTTGCAGTAACAGCAATTTTTTTTAAAAAAAGGGTCGGTAGGTAGGTCTATTTTTTTTTTTTCCAAGATTCAGTGTAAAAAAAAAGGTACAATTTTGGAGATGGTGATCGTGAATTTAAAAAAAAAAAATGCATATTGTGACGTCACTGACTGGGTCTTCAAACTGTGCATCCACCGCTAGGTGTTAATGCAAAATACGACCAGTTACATTTTAGGCTCAAAATGTCACAAAATGTATAAAATATCTATTTGTTATGCATATATACATGAGATCAGCAAAAACAAGTACAAACACATGGTCAAACAAAGAATACAATTAAACAAAGATACAAATTAGCCTATATACACAGTGCTTTAATTTCAGGAAGGTCTAAAATTAGCTTTTCAGTTAAGTCTGTCGCTCTCTCTGAAAAGAAATTTAATTTAGCTAGTAATCAAATGTAAAATGACACTATGGTTTATCATAGTTAGATTAATGCTTATTAAAGTTTAAGTTATTCATTCAAGAGCTGTGAGTGATTTTTATCTGCCTTTTGTTGTTTGATTCGCATTGGCTCAATCGTCACGTTTATTAGACTACTGCCCCTTTAAGACCGAATGCAGAACTCTACTGTAGGCTAGATGACTGATGCACCATCATTTTCTCCCAATTTACATCCAATTAAGACATAAACTGTGTTTAAATGAATCTCAGATCAGGTCATTTTATATTTTATGTATATTTGATGGTTTAGATGCGCATATGAAGCCCAAAATGAGGCGATAGCCTACTTTTCTTGTCTCGTTTTAGTGCATTTCGGAGCGCGTGTCGCGCGTCGTGAACAACTTCTCTTGCGCAGACTTTTGTGCTTTTAATAGCTCTTTTAATGATTGAACGCGTCCGCAGTTTAGCAACAGTACAGACTGCATTTTACAACAATCACCGATCATGCTGATTCTGACGGTACGTTTGGGTTTTAGGAAGAAATGACAGCGCAGCGCTGTGAAGGGAAGGAAGTTGCGCTAGACACAATGCGTCTGTAATGGTTTCATCTCAAATATCTTCTTTTTATAATCTTTGAAAGCGGAAATCTAAAATACAATTAGAATAATATCCCAGATCTAAAGTGTAACCACGTTTTGTCCTCATTGTCACTCATTAAGCAGGGCTGTCGTGCTGTGCGCGCTGTGGCTCCGGGTGAGAGATCGATCTCTCTTCTGGACTGCGAATAGCACAATTGCATCACAGACAAATTGTTTAATATTTTTATTATAGAAATGGTTGATATTCAGCCCCGTTGCCCTTTTAATACCGGGTACCAAGCGGGAACACTGAAACGAGCGAACGTACAAGCCATATAGTGACACGCTTAACGTTAAACCAATGGTGTAAACATAATCGGATGACTATGACGCCACGGGTTTTTATTTAAGAAAGAACGTAGCCTACGTTTGTTGGCTATGTAGACACAAGCAACTTTTACAATACTAACTAAAATATAATTAATATTATTTTATTGAATTTGAATTGGTCGTTTGAAGAGTAAAAAAAAAAATCGGTCGGGCTGAACGCAGGTTACAACCGGCAAGTCGGTCGGACTAAAAGGAAAAAAAAAATAAAAATTGGGTCGGCCCTAAATTGACAGGGTCGGTCGGGTTACGGCAAACAAGAATATTTTTAAGGGTGGCCTCAGGTTAAAATTGTGAAGTTTGCCTCATGAGGTTCCACTAGCGTTTGACAAACCAATGCGTTTGATATACATATGATCGTTTGGAGCCAATTGTTTTGTGAAATTTCTGAAGTGTGTGTGTGTGTGCTTACACTGTAAAAAATGAATATGCTTTATCTAATCAAAAAAATTGTGGCAACTGATTACAAGCAATATTATTAATTAAATTTAACAAATTAGAATTGATTAATTCCTTAAAAGTTAACAATTTAAAACGAGTAAAACTTACAACAACCAAAAAAAAAAAAAAAGTCACCATTATGGTGATCAGTGTTTGTCTGTTTTAAAATGACGGTTTTCTCCTTCAGGTGTTCTGCTTGTTAACATCAGTTACATCTGTTAGTGAGAGATGTTAAATTTTTTCGGTGTAAACTTAACTCATTTTAAATTGTTAACTGATTAATTATTACCCAATTCAAATTTTTAATATTAATTAATAATATTGCTTGTAATCTGTTGCCACACGTTTATTGATTAGATAAAGGGTATTCATTTTTACAGTGTGCTTTTAAAATATATACCACTCAGTTTGATCATTTTATGTAATGCATTGACATTCACGCCATTGGTGTTTTTTTATTTTACTTTTTAGAACCACTCTAAACACTGCTTATGTTAAATACAAAATGTTTGTGAGTAAGACCTTGGTATCTCCATTGAAAATAGGGCTTGTTTCAGATGCTGCGGATGTCTCTTTGTGAGTGCCCGTCTCAATGGAAAGCTTTCATGGTGTTTCGATCCAAACAGTGAAAAAGAGCCACTCCCCCCTCAGCCAGCCCAGGGTTCAGGACCACGGAGAGCTCCTCTCGGCTCAGTCTGTCTCCAGGCAACCGTTGCGAAGTCCAATGAGCGGATACAGATGAATGAGACATTTCCCTCGTGTCCACAGCTATGACCCTTTTGTGACTACCATCAATCAGCATAAAAATGAAAAATAGATGTCACTCTGCTGCTGCATCTCTTTCCTTTATTGGACAGATACCCTTGCGCAGGTGGCGCATCCATCTGAAGCAACGAACAGATGCTTTATTAAATGGAAATTGAAACCTGAATTCTCCTAAAAGCATGATGTTTATGCTGCTGTTTGGCTAGACCGCGTCTGAGTCACTCCGTGAGCCGATGTGCTTGAGCATTTACACCAGATCAGCATATATAACAGGATTTCTGCAAGATAATGCTTTCTGAAAAGGCTTCATGTTTTCTGTCATATTTTATCCTCGCGTTTTGATCCCATAACACCAGTCGCAATCGCAACAGGCTTTGTAAACATTGCTACAATATTCAATCGAATGGGACTGGAATCTTTAAAACGGCATACTACATTTCTATTTAAATTGTAGATCGTAAGACACTGTGCGGTATACAGTAGCCCTCAAACCGTATTCACTCATAGCAAGAGCTATATTGCACAAAAGTTTTACAGATTATATATTGGGTAAACAAAGTTTTGCTGTGTTTTTAGAATACATGAATATATATTTATATATGTATATGTACATATGTGTCCTGAACTTGTTTATTATTATTACTACAATAACTGGGTAATAATTTACTAATGCTGAACCTAACCTTAACCAATGGATTAACCTTATATTAACCAGCACTTTTTAGGTACGTAGGCCTACTGTAAAATTAAGTAAAATACATGTTTTTGTTAACGATTCTAAGTCTGGCGTGAATGCACTTTATAGCCCTTAATCCTGTAATTGTGGACAAATGTGGGCACAGAGGACTCAGGTGTGATCCTAATTTTTATTTATTATAAATGTTATATCACTGTCTTCGATAAAGTTTTTTCTATCCATTCATGGTGTTTGTTTTAATTTCGGGGGTATTTTTGAATTTATTTACTTCAAAAAGTACCATATTTTTTATGTAAATTATGCTTACTTTTATGTTTTATTTATTATTATTATTTTTTAACTACATTAAAATATCATTCCAATAAGTTCTTAGAGCTAAAACCTAAAGATGAAGTGACTTTGCTGTCACCTGGTGTCTTATTTTGGCTTATTTTAGAATGATCTAAATTACAGTTTTTCACAGTCATTTCTATGGGTGCCCATTTATGACCCAAATACAAGATTAAGGAGGTTTTTTTTCACCCATTTAACATTGTAGAATTGAGTCAAAAAATAATGTGTGTGTTCAGGAGGCAAACTTAGGAAAAGTAGCCAAGTCTTGTACCGCTCAGACCAAGGGAAGTATTTTGCCCACATTTGTCCAGAATACGGTTTTAGGGTTAAGTGTGTATAAACTATTTTCTACTAGTGTTTGACTTTGAATTCTTCTGTGTTTCTGCAGATATTAATATGGCTGGAGAGCCCAAACCCTACAGGCCTAAAGCGGGATCCAAACGACCCCTAACTGCTGTCTACAGGTGGGTGTGTTTCCTATAATAGTAGGGCAACATATGACTATACTTGTATATGTATGTTTTATACAAAACTCCCTCTGACTGTGTGAATGTTGCTTCAGATAACATCCTGCAGTGTAAATGAAATCCCTTCGCCGTTCTTGTATGCACCCTTGTTAGGAGAGCTGAGGTAGAACGGATTACAGTCTCCTTGGTGTTGCTGAATGAAGCCGTCAGCACATTTGTCATATTATCAGGTTTAGATAACAGAACAACCCGCGGTCTTATCAGCACATTCATTCAATTGCTGAAGTTGCAGTTGTCTCACAGGTTCGGTTAGCTTGTTGAACTCCTATAGGAAGCGAAAAGCTCCAGACGCATCAGTGAAAACTAACCAAGCAGGGAATGAGTGGAAAAATCAATGCTTGAAAAGGTATTAGGCATTTACTCCTTTATTGGCAAGCTTTTATGGGGATTCAGAGCATTTTATTGCAAACAATACATTCTAGCGAATGCTAAATAAACAGTGACTGGACCATGAAACAATTACTGAATTAACAATGTTTCTGTTTAGATCCATAAATGTAATGGCGGTGCCTTTTCTTTTTCTTTTATTTGCACTAGCAATTTGAATAATAGAGTTATAGTAATGAAACATTTAATTACTTTAAGAATTTTGGGCAATTCAGTTGCTTATGTGCCATAAGAGCTGATTCAGGGTTTTTAATTCTTTATTTCTTGCTCTCATTGTGTTTTTGAAATTCGTTAAGTCTTGATTTGCATTTCAAATTGACTAACGCAACCCCATCCATTATTTAATCAGAGGTATAGGCTTAATTAAGAGAATACGACAGGAGCCAACCAACAAAGAATAGCTTTGAATGTTAATTAGTTAGGAATGAAATGGTCAAAAGAACAGAGAGATGCCAATAATGGAATATAATGAGGTTTTGTTTTGGAAATGGTCCCAAAATCGTCCTTACTCCACTTGATATAGTTGACTGGATACTCATAATGTGCATGGCATGCATTTAAATGCTCAATTGCATTAAGGTTGACCTTGTTTGCTTCCTTAATAGTTGTCCTGATGTTTCATGCACAATTAATCGTTAGCTATGTTTCCATCCATATATTTTTATGTGCATTTTTGGGATATTGCATTATAAAACCCAGCTGTTGGAACCGCAAAGATGCACATAAGTTCTAAAAATGTCCATAAAAAAAAATGAATGTGCTTAATTGAATTGGCTAAGAAGAGATAAACTACAATTTACCAAATAAATCCATGTATTAGTAATTGATCAATCTCAACTGTGAGAATCAAGTTGAATGCATGATTTTGGCGTTACCAGCAAAAATTAAATAAAATCAGAGTTTGTAAATATTAAAAAAAGTTACAATACTGTTTAAGTACATTTTTATTTGTTGTTGTATTGAATCCAGTTAGGGTTGACCCACAACTGAAGTCTTACCCAGAATTCGAATGTAATGCAAGTGTTAAAAGGTCGAATGTTTTTGCTTCCATTTAAAGCACACAATGTCCTTTTTAACATGCAGAACTTGATTATCAGGTTTTATTCATGTTGGATTCAGTGCTTAAAATTCAGTTATTAAAGCAAAGGCAGACAGAGTACAGGACCTAGACATTCTGAAATTCATATTCAATTTCAGTTTAATGAGTTGTTCAATTAAAAAAAAAAACCTTTTGCTGATAATTTACTCACCCCCATCATGTCATCCAAGATGTCCATGTCTTTCTTTCTTCAGTCGAAAAGAAATTAAGGTTTTTGATGAAAACATTCCAGGATTTTTCTCCATATAATGGACTTTAACGGGAACCAAACGGTTTAAGGTCGAAAAGACAGTAACAGTGCAAACTGCAAACTGTTCAAAGGGCTTTAAACGATTTCAGACGATGAATAAGGGTCTTATCAAGCCAAACGATCGCCCATTTAAAAAAATATATATATATTATATATAACAAAGTTTAAGTTTTATAAGCTCAAATGCTCGCCTTGCTCTGTTCTGTGATGACTCTCCTGTTCAAACTCGTTCATCAAAATCAACGAATCTTTTTTCGTGTCATTTAGTTCTTTCAATGAATTCACTTAGAAAAGATTCATTCATTTTGATGAACGAGTTCGAACAGGAGAGTCACAAATGCGCATCACAGAACAGAGCAAGGCGACCATTTGAGCTTATAAAACTTAAACTTCGTTTTTTTTTTTTTTTAAATGAGCGATCGTTTCGCTAGATAAGACCCTTATTCATCGTCTGGTGTCGTTTAAAGCCCCTTGAAGCTGCACTGAAACTCTCATTTGGACCTTGAACCGTTTGGTTCCCAGTAAAGTCCATTATATGGAGAAAAATCCAGGAATGTTTTTATAAAAAACCTTAATTTCTTTTCGACTGAAGAAAGAAAGACATGGACATCTTGGGTGACATGGGGGTGAGTAAATTATCAGCAAAAGTTTTTTAAAAGTGAACTACTCCTTTAAATATTCACTCTAATTTTCATGCTGAAATGAAGTTGTAAAATAATTCAAAATAGCGTTTTCATATTCTATTTCACTGCCCTGTACATGAAATAAAAATGACTGAAAAAGAATCCCTGTTGCTTTCCTTGTCAGTTGACATTATAAGTCTTCTGAAGAGAAGTGCTGCTACTCTAAAGGGTTCACACAAAGTTTACTAGATGGAGTCCAGGTAGGGGTCACACACAAACCGGAGGTCTTTCTCACTGTCTGATTCTAACTAACAGGAGATTTGGATTGCTGCTGTTACCGAAGAGTAACTGTATTTGGGAGCTTTGAATGATTTATGATGGCTGAAGATGTCTGAAGAACGTGGATTATTTGACTTGCACGAGTTTAATGAGTGTCTCTACACGTTTAAATCTTGGCTATAAATTGATTAGCGTTCAAAGTGTAAAATCTTCCTGCGTCACATCTGTCAGTGTCAGTTCAGCTGTAAATACATGTCTAAATCAAGGGGCAAATCCCATCAGTTTAGGCCTAAACCATTTTTGTCATTTTCCTGTCATAGTGAATCACACTTTACATTGTGCCTTTGTTTTGTCTCTTTCAGTGGTTATGAATTTGATTATGATTACTACAGAGATGATTTCTACAATAGGTATGTATGCATTTATTTACAGATGTTTAAACCCAGTTTTAAATGACCATAAAGAGTTGTAAGTCCATGGGATATGTGTCAGATCTGCATCATGTGCTTCAGCTCTTAAAGTGACAGCAGCCTAATAAACCTGCTGCTGTCTGTCATTAATGTAAATCACAGAACAAAAGACAAAAAGAAAATCACTCGCTTCTCTTGACTTTTGTAGATTTAATAAGGATTGATCTATATTTATCTATATCTGATCTATATTTAAAATGTATGCAGTGAAGACTGGGGAGTGTTTGATAACTTTTATTCAATTTCTGTATATTTCCTACCGGTTAATCACGTTTAAAATGTATAAACTGTCTTTATTTTGTTTCTACATTAATTTGGAGATTAACTGTGAAATTATTACAATATAAAAATATATTAAAAATGTTAATGTTAGGTGTGCAATTACGTGGTTACAAATTTGATTTAATAGAGATGATTTCTACAATAGGTATGCATGCATTTATTTGCAGTTGTTGAAACCCTTAATCTAATTGCACATATTTTGAAACACTCAAGTCCTTCAAACCTATAAAATGATGCACACAAAGAAATTAAAGTGATTAAAAATGACTTTCACAGAAAATCAATACTCTTATTTATCTTAAAACGCCTACAGTTTGTCCTTGAAAAGAATTAAGAGAAAAGAAATCCATCAGTGTTGAGTAAATGGAGCTCATCTTTAATTTCTGAAAAGACCTGTTTTATTTTTTCGCTCGTTTCCTTCTTATGATCTCATCTTTTATTAGCAGAGACATTTGCTAAATGTCAGCTGGGTGGAGAGCTGTGAATATCAAGGAGAGATTGATGGTAGAGCGAGGGCATGTGCCTTAGTTTGACATTTTCTTCTTTGACATCCTTTCTTTTCTGTAAATTCTTTTGAGAAATTCGCCTGCCTTCCTTCATGAGGAATTTCAAAAGTAGCTCTACTAATTGCAGGGAAACCGGGAACCAGGAGTCAGAAACGTTTCCAGAGCTGAAAACCCTTTTAAGATGGCATATAATTCCGAGTCAAAAGGCTGGTTTTGAATGATAATGATGTTATGGCGTCTTTCGTAAACTCTGCACTTCTTCTTAACCGGTTAGGCTCTTTGACTATCACGGACGGGTGGCTCCTCCTCCGAGGGCAGTGATCCCACTGAAGCGTTCGCGAGTGGTACTTCCATCCACTCGACGCGGGAAGAGTTCCTTCCCTCTTAAAACCTCCTCCGCTTCTTCCTCAAGACCTCCATCTTCATCGTCGTCCTTTTCCTCTGGGCTGAAATGTAAGCCATTTAAAAAGTCTCACACGGTTGTCCATAAAATGTATTAAAGGGATAGTTCACTTTGAAATTAATTTTTGGTTTGTTTTAGTTTACCTCAAGGGCATCTAAGATGTAGGTGTCTTTGTTTCGGCAGTAGTTCCAATTTTGATATTTTTAGGTCAAACCGTTATTGTGTCAGTCATATAATGGAGGTCTATGGTCACCACCTCAAAGAGCATGCACAGAGAAGTCCAAATTAAACATGATTTAATGACTCGTAATTTGTAAGTAAACACTGATGGCCTAAGACACGAAACGAGCGGTTTGTGTGAGAAAACGAACAGTATTTATATCGTTTTTACCTCTTGTAACCACAGCCAAGTGATCTGAGGGTGCGGACGCTTTGTGGCTGTGGTAACAAGAGGTAAAAACGATATAAATACTGTTCGTTTTCTCACACAAACCGCTCGTTTCGTGTCTTAGGCCATCAATGTGTACTTACATTTACGAGTCATTAAATCATGTTTAATCTGGACTTCTCTGTGCATGCTCTTTGAGGTGGTGACCATAGACCTCCATTATATGACTGACAGACGAGAATGGTTTGACCTAAAAATATCGAAATTGAAACTACTGTGGAAACAAAGACACCTACACCTCAGATGCCCTTGAGGTAAGCTAAAACAAACCAAAAAATAATTTCAAAGTGAACTATCCCTTTAATTTATCAATGTAGTGTATATTGTCTTTTTTTATAATAATGCAACTTGGGCTGTCCATAGAATTAAAAATGTAACTACAATTTATTTATCATTTCATAATTTAATTTAGTAAACACTAGGGGTGTGATGAGATCTCGAAAAAAAATGTCATAAATGCCACTTGACTTGGTATTTTGTTGTCTAATACATTGACATTCGTGCATTTTCATACTTTTACTGCAAAAATACATTGCATGTTGCAGACATCGCACCGACAGATCCACAATGTCCTTTACACCATTAAATCACTGACCTCTGGTATTGGCAGACTGTGGCACACTGTATGAATTGCATTAGCTTTACTCTGGTTTATAGTCTGGAACACGTTGGTCAGTAGCCCTCCCTTACAGGTTACACAAAGTAAAACAGACTTTTTCTTATTTCATGGGAGCAAAAATCAAAAACGTATTGATTTTTGCAACCAAAGAGCATTCTGAGACTTCATTCTGACTGGGATTCGAGCCAAACGGCAAGACAGAAGATCATGCATTCGTGTTTGTAAATTAGAATTCATAACACTAATTCAGATTTTATCTCTAAACCACAAGTAGCAGCTTTCACAGCATCTGTCAGCATCCCGCCTTCTCCTCGGAGCGGGGAGCTCAGACGTCGAGATTAGCTGTGGTGCGTGACACTAATGCTCTTAGCCGTAGTGCTGCGGTCTCCGGGGGCTTTTCTTATATCAGTGCAATTCACGGCCAGAAATATCCATAGCATTCACACAAAAGTGCCACTGTTTACCTTAATCTGCATTTCACTGGAGTTCACGGCACAAACTGGAGATTAGCTTTATACGACACCAAAATAGCATTTAATTTGGCTCGAAAAGTTTACTTTGGCTGTTTTGCTCAAAGCAACTGCTGATGAAAATGCAGCCTTTAAGATCAGAATTGTGACTTTTTTTTTTTCATTCTGTCAACAGAAAACAATTCTATATAGTAGAGGATATCTGAAATTTGCTGTAAACACAACTACTGCAATTTTCATCACCCATAAACTAGAGTGACAAAACCTGCTTCATCTGCCTGTGAAATAATTTTGGGTAATGGAACTTTAACTGTAACTATTTAAATGTAACTTTAAATATTTTAAACAGAATTTGCTAATTCTATAATGCATGAAGCTTTCGTTGCCTCCTATTAATACCTCTAGCCTTTTTACTTTTTAAATTGTCACCATTGAAAATGAACTCATGGGAAAAAGGTGATTTAAAAAAGTAAAGAAAAACTTAGGGAAGACAGAGGCATGAAAATAGTTAAACAAAGCTGTCTGTATTTGATTTTTAAAAAAAAAACAGTAAAGACTGTGATGATGTATCACAATATTACTATTTAAAATAAGTTTTAATTTTAATACTTTACAAAATGTAATCTATTCCTGTGATGCAAAGTTGAATTTTCAGCAGCCAATAATCCAGTTTTCAATCTTTTTTTCTTTTCTTTTTATCAGTAGCAGTGGCAAAACAAATTGTAATCTTATTTTATAAAAGTTACTAAATTTTAAGAGGGCTTACAACTTGTGACAACTAGCCCCGGTGTCCTTTTCTCTTCCGTTTAAATACATTTTAATCTAGAAACTTGATGCATGTAGTGTATCCTACTTCCCACCACACATCCTCTAAATTATTCCAAAGTACACATCTTAAAACAAGCGATAAAGAGTAAGTTAACTGTCATCTGTCAAAAACAAAATGATGCTCCTCTAGTTTGTGTTTCATAGGTTGCGCAGATTAACACTCCTTCCGTATTCACATTTTGTGAGCTTAAAGGCAGTTTTTGGACATGTTGTATGTGGGGTTTTGAAACCATTTAAATGGTTGCATGCAGACGCGTTCATTGAATTTCATTAGATGCGACGCTTCGTCAACTAAACACTTACACACGCAGAGCTTTCTGCCTCAGGCGGGTGATGGCAGGTGACACCATTTTGTGAGGTAGTGGGAAAGCTGGCAGTGGTGTGACAGCAGTGCTGGGTCACGCTGTGTTATCAGGGCTGAAGGCGGTGATGGCAAAGCGTTAAGCTTTCTCAAGGAGAGTATGCTATGCTGCATTTTCTGCTGTCATTCGGTATATTAAAACAGTAACTTATGTTTTAGAAACAAGATTTCCAGACTCTTTTCATGAATGAACGATTCAAACTTGTCTTTATGAGTGAGTCTCTAAATGATTCGGAAAAAAAAAAAATTTGTTCATTAATGAATCAGTGATTTTAAATCATATTTTTCTGATCTTTCGTTCATGAATGAAATGGCGTTGTCAAACGAATCACTTGAAAGATTCAAGAACGTTGTAAGTGAATGAGGCTCACACAAATAAAGTCACTTGTTTAGTTCCTGAATGAATTTAGCATTTTCGAACGAATCACTTGATTGAATGATTCAAATGTAAGAGATTCCCTTTGTTTAGTTTCTAAATGAACTGTTGTGTTTGAACTAATCTAATCTTGCAAAATGACCTCATGACTTTTGCGTAAACACACACGCCACTTTCAAGTCAAGTGGCGTGTTATGTATACGCATTTTGAGCTATCCGCGTGTATGTACACGCCGTTAAATGTCCGAGCGAAATAAAGCAAAATGTAGATCTACATCTGGGGAGCGATATTTTTTCCTTAGGATGGTAGGGGAAGCTTCATAAATGGTATTAACCCCAGTGACGGGTAGGTTTAGGGACGAGGTTGGGGTAGGTCATATATTTATATACAGTATACAGTAATGTAACGTTAAGTCATTAGTTGAATGAATGGTGACAACTTATCTTTTTATTCCGTCTGAACTGTGCCCTGAATTACACATATGATGTTTGTCAATTTAAAAGATAATTCTGAAAGTCAAAAACGTCGCAGTTTGTCATAAAACAGAAGAGTAACATTTAGTTTTATGTGAAAATCGCTCTATGAACTACATCTCCCGGGAAGCGAAACAACGAGTGAGATCCGCTGCTCGTGTGTGTGCAGTCTGGTACAAAACACTCAGGTATGACGGCGTAACGTTACGATTATAACGTAAGACTATAGAAACAATGACGGACAATAGCCTCAGTGAAGTTAGCTTCATTCATTGAGAGAAAATGTGCGCCTTTGGGGTTTGTAGTCTTTGTAATTTTACGTATTTTCACAGTCTTATACCTCAACGGTTTTACATCAAACTGCGACTTTCTTTACTTTAAAACGTATCTTTTAAATTGACAAACATCATATGTGTAATTCAGGGCACAATTCAAACGAGATCAACCCATTCAATATTTTTCTGAAATAAGGTCCCATGGTGATCGACCGGAAGGGGAGGGACTTAGGCTCTCTATCGGTGTGTCATATATACGCCATTTCATGAGATCAGTCTGGTTCTTGAACGTGTGTGTCGTCAGTAGATCACGCGCAGGACTTTCCACTCCCGTCGGTGCACTCATGGCATTGCATCCTCCTTCTAATTTGCCCTGTTTACTAAATCTGGCCCTCAGCATGTAAAACAGATCTACAGATGGTGAGGGTTTGGGTTGATTTCGAACCACATGAAAGCAGAACATTCCACCTACATGTCTGCAGTTACACTTAGTAGCTTTGAAAGATGTCAAGAACCATTTCCATATTTTAAAGTGATCCTGCATTGGATACCATCTGCTGCCCTTTTTCTAGCCTATTTGGGCTTTCAGTTAGAAGTTCATTCTTGTTTGCTCAGAGCGGCCTGCTGATTTTAAAAGCTTATTAGATTCAATGTGTGTCCAATGGTGTAGTCAAGTCATCTGAGGGAGATTAATCTGACAGCTGCCAGATGAAAAAGAAGCTGTGGAATATTTAAAGCGGAGTATTTACAGAAATTAGCAGCATGAATTAAGCTAGCAGGCATTGAGCAGAGATGTTTCATCCCATATTAGTTGTATAGAGTCATTCAGGGTGACCATGGGTGAATGTCTTGCTCATGAGCACAAGCACAATGTCATGATGCAAGATTGTAAACTGCCTAGTTCATCTTTAGGACTGAAGTACAACCAGATCTGTAGCCAGGTGAAGACAAACATCCTTTTAGAATACTGTACTTTAGCAATATGTGTACTGTATATTTATGTGTAGTTTCCCTATGCTTGATGTGTATTTAACCTCATTCTCAGTCTTATTAAATATTACTTTAAGCAAATTAACGTAACGTAAAACAAATTTTTTTACGTAAAATCGGGTGCAGCCATCCTTATCACATATTTTAGACATCATAAATATCATTAGAAAGCTCAGACGCTCAATTTATCCTACTGAACTCTTTTGAAATTGAACATTGCATTACCAGGGAAATGGTGCTTTAAAACCATCCATTTTTGTGATGCCAACTTCAAATTTGGAACACACCTTGGATAGAAGTGGCTTTGATTTTCTAGACATTTTAGAGTCCAAATTAGAGCCAGACCGATATATCGGCCGATATTAGGCATTTTCCAAAATATCGGTATCGGCAGTTATAATGGCCGATAAATGAATATTTAAAAAATTAAAATAAAAACGGATGAAACATGCTTCAATCATCTCTCCCTGGCCTGTTATATTGAAAATGTATGTTTTACAATTTGCAGTATGATGTTATCTATTGCTAAATTATGGCTCATCATAGACTAGCTAACCACAAAGCAAGCTAATGCCAATATCATCAGTGGAAGACCGCTAACGTTAACATTAATGAGCTTGGAAACCACAATGAACTTTTTCTGGCTAAATAAAGTAATGATTACTGTATTTATAGCTAGCATATCTCTAGTTATAGTCCCTGCCTTGTAAAATGTAAGTTATACTTGTGAGGAGTGAACATTTAGACATAGAGAAAAAGTATCAAATGTATCTTGTGCAGAAAAGTGAGTTTTTCTTTTACACGCTTGTGAAATCCAACAATATTTAATAAAAAAAATATCGGCCGATATATCGGAATATCAGATTTTAAAACCCAAAAATATTTGTATCGGTATCGGCCTTCAAAATCCTTTATCGGTCGGGCTCTAGTCCAAATGATGTAAAATGTATATATTGTGAATAAAATAAAAACCTTGAAGTTAGAATATGTTGGTTACAACCATTTTAAGTGCAGATCTCAAGAGGACAACAGTTCACAGGTTTAAAGAAACTAATATGCAATAAACAGTATGCAGTGAACAGCATGATAATATTGCATTGCAAATCAACTCCTAAGAAACAAACATCACTCTTGATTATTTGTATTTGTTTCAGGCTGCAAACAGTTCTTATCAGGTTTTAGTGACTGAGAAAAGCAGTATCTATGAAAACATGAACTGAAGAAACATGATCTTTCTTGTATAATGCCAGGTCCGTGTATCATCCGATCATTTAATGTCCAATTTGAAATGAAATAAGCAGAAATGAGAAAACGGCACCTTTATTGGGGTCATGAGATGCCCCCTTCCGCTGATTGGTCAAGTGAATCGGAGCATGTGACGTCATCAGTCATCGCTCAGGTCTGTTTAACAAAATAGTCCTCAATGGTAATCTACCCATTAAGGATGTAATTTGTCTTTTTGAAAACTCAAACAAATCTACTGGTAACTTCCTTGTCCTTGTGGCAAACTTTTACTTTCACAAAGAAAATTCCTTACTATTAAAGATTTCTTGTTTTTTCGGGGGGGTGGTTTTAAATGAATAAAGGTGCAGTTTTCTCATTTCTGCTTATTTGAAATGATCGGATGATACACGGATCGTCGGCCGATATCAACCAGCGTGTCTGAATGAGATAAGAGCTAAAGAGCTGAATTAAAAACAGCGAGACAGGCAATTCTTTAACTCTTAGTTTAGAACCAGCAGGCCTGAACAAGTTGTCTGACATTATCTGTAGTGATAAAAGCATGAACGTGGATGCACTGTTATCTCCTGAAATCATGTTTTTATTGCATTTTCTTCTCCAGCAGTGAAAACTGATCAACTCCAGACTATCAAACGCGAACTGACTCAGATCAAGACGAAGATCGACTCTCTTCTCGGCCGCCTGGAGAAGATCGAGAAACAGCAGAGATCTGAGTGCGGTGAGTCAGACAGAGCTATTGGAGAGCAGAAATAAAATCGGCTGTACAGGGAGAAATATTGGGAGTGCGTACACACTATCTATCTCTGTGACAGGCGAGGAGACGGCGGCCAATTTGTCATAACTGTTATAAAGCCAATCTTGCACTGTTTTAATATAGCAAATCCCATTTCACCATGTTGACCAGTAACTGCAGTCTCGGATTCAAGAGTCAAACTTTAGGTCTGTTCCATGGGCTTGATTTAAGATTAAAGACGTAGTTCACCCAAAAATTACTATTCTTTCCAAACCCGATATGACTGACTTTTGTTCCTTTTACCATTTTAAACCCTAAGCCCTCTATATGATCAACAAAACACTGTTGTACACAGTTTCCTACATGCCTTTTAGGATAATTCAACCCTCTTCAGATAGTGGTACGTTGTTGGGCCAACTCAATTTTGGACATTTTAATTCTAAATATTAATAATTGAGTTGGGCGAACTCAATTTTGCACTTTTTAATTTTAAATATTAATTATTGAATTATTACTGTGAAATCTGTCTTTTATAAAATTAATAACTTGTATTGTTGGTAATATTTCAAGATGATCACTTACTGGACTGAAGCAACTTAAGTTTACTTGATTTGTCTAAAAATAAGGTGTGTAGAAATCAAGTTAAAATGTATAAAATATTACAGTTAATGAAAGTCCATTAAAATTGTAGAGCTTTGATCATAAAACTAAGCATTTAAATATCTTAAGACATATTATTGGGAGAGATTATCAGGGCTCTCAAGCGTCACGCATTTCGGTCTTTTGTCACGCACACCCGCCACACATTGTATTTCTCATGCAGAAAAACAATTTATAATATATTTAATAATATAATATATTATATTATTATAATATATAATAAAATATATTATATATATTATCTCCCCTGCTCTCGAGACTGTCACTTATCAGCCAATCAAAAAAAGGAAGGGCTACACAAAGGCTAGCCAATCAGTAAATAGAACTATTGTATCTGGGTAAGATTCAACGCAACAACCAATAAAAAAAAAGCATTTCCTGAAATTGTTCATGTGATTCAGCAACAACATCTCTTCCAAAAGTTTTGTTCACCCGCAGAGGAAACGACTTTGAGCAGAGTAAGCCATGATCTCCTGTTTTAATGTTACAACAAATTTACAAATTGTTGGACACAAACAATGAGAGCTTGACTGTTGTTAGAGAATCATATTTTATAATTATCCTGGCCATGGATGCATTAATCATTGCATCTGTCTTTCAAAGATGTCAGGTAAAAAGCAAACAAGCATCCTCTCATTCGCCCTGAGAGGAAAGCCCCCTAAAATGGCTGGGCTTGAGCTGAAGTGTTTTAAATTGGAGCCAACACCACAAATGGTAAAACCTGAGAGCCCTGGATTACAGAGTGACGACTGATATGTATGTGCCTTTTAATGCAGGTGGCCTTTGCCATTTTTGCTCAGTTTGTGTCTCTGAATAACTGGAGTTTTTTCTTCTTCCTCGAGTGTGAGTGCCATATTCTCTTATCATACTACATAAGCCATAAAAGCCTGATGTATCAAAAATATGAAACTCAACAAACATTTCTTTTTATATTTTGTCTGAAGGTTCAGTAAACTGTTCTATTTAATTTTTATGTATTTTAATATATACAAAAATGTATATTTTTTACTACACACATGCTTGTATATATTTAAGAAATATTTTCTTGTATATACTCTATATAGATGTATATATAATTTATATTATATATAAATATTTTATTAAAAAAAATCTTAAATATACATGCATGTGTGTGTGTGTATTTATATTTATATACACACAAAATAATTATACACAGTGCACCCACATATATTATGTAAACACAAACTTTTATTTTGGATGCAATTAATTGTTTGACAGCCCTACTATAAAGTTTTAAAGGATTAATGCATCATATTTGCATACAAGTCAAACGGGTTTAGAATGACATGAGGGTGAAAACAAAAATATTATAAATGATATAAATCATAATCGTCACAAATATCCGTGTCTTTTCTTCAGAGCCTCATAGGAAATATGAGGAGAACTGTGACTCTTTGCATGAGGAGTCGATATCGGAGACGGCGGATAACTCTGGAGAGGAGGGAGGAGAGGGAGCGCTGGATGCGGAGGCGGGAGAAATGACAGATGGTGGCGAGGATGACTACGATGAAGAAGGCAGCACTGATCTGGTACGTTCCCCCCCCCCCCCCCCCCCCCCCGGCGAGCCTCGCTGGCAGCCGTGGGTCTGAAAAGCCCTGTTGAAGCTAATTCTGCAGATTTATTCATCGTTGCAGACATGGGAGAGCAGGAGCTGACGAGGTTCCGCTGGGCTGCTCCGACTTCTCTTAACCCTCACCTGTCACGCTCCGTAATTAAAACAGAGTCAGAACCTCTGGAGACACTACGGTCCAGCAGCACCACCACCAACAGCAAAGTCAATTTAACATTTAGGATGTGCTTCCCACTGAGGAGACAGGCAGACTTGCATTTTAATGAGCTCTTCCATTTTCTTAAACTTGAAATGAGAGGAAAACCTCAAGGCGAACTCCCGCTGGAAAGATTCCCAATGGCATGTTACCCACATTTCAGGTCAGGACTGTGATCTCCAACGCAGATCCCCAAACAATACAGATTTAAATTAGCTAGAATCTCAAGGTGTTTTGAGAGCTGCTCTTTCTCCGTAGATGGATAGCTGGATTACATCTGCTCTTCTGGTGCCATGCAGCTTTTATTGATCATTTGTCTGTCTGAAAAAGGCTGTTAGATGATGTGAATGACTGAGATCGATATATATTAGTTTGATATAAGGTCATGGACCGTCTGAGACGTTTTGCACCTAAAATGGTTAACTCAGTTGGACACCATTATTTGAATATATTTTTAAAATGTAATTTATCGCTGTGTTGGCAAAGACGAATTTTAATCAAGTCTTCAGTCTTGAGACTTGATCCTTCAGAAATCATTTTAATATGCTTATTTTCTGTTCAAGAAACATGTATTATTATTATTATCAATGCTAAACTGTTGTGATGCTAACATTTTCTTTCTTTCTCAAGATTCTTTGAATTGAATGTAAAAATAAAAGTTACAAAATGATTTTTTTTTTATTTGTGTTTCAGATGGAGAATCATGTGTCTGATATTGACAATTGAAGGTAAGTTGATTTATGTCCTCTGTATTTTATTTCATAGATGTATGTTAATGCTTTTTTTACATTAGATATTAGTTTAATCAATCCGTTTATTCATTAACATGGTGACGGGATGAATGATATTGATCGCAGAATGCAGTGCAAATACAGTCTTTTTTTAGAGTTCTGCATCCAGAGAGGAAATCAACTCTGCGTTGAACAGAAGACATGAAACTCTGTGAAGACGGACGTCTCTTCTCTAAGAGGCCACGAAGACTCGTGATTGGCTGATTAGATGCAGGGCACATATTTGGACAAGTTTAGCATCTGCTAGTCACAACTGCTGTTTTTCATTTAATAATGTTGGCACATTCAATCATATTTGACTTTTACAGGATATGTGCAAATCAAATGTTATTTTTAAGTTTATCATGCAAACACTAAAGTTTAATTTTAAACTTTAAACCCCCCACCCCACCACCAAAGGATAACTTATTTGAGCAAAGATTTTTACAGTCTTTGTGTGGAAAATGAGCCTTAAATGTCCGAAAACTTGGCATTTTCAAAACCTTGAGTATTAATAGAGAATTTAAGTAGAATTATAATATATATACACACATATATACATATAATTTTTTTTAATTATTATTATGATTTATTTTTACACACACTCCTACTTATTTCCTAGCCAGTTTATGCTTTCTGAAAATGTTTTTTGTGTAATATTTACTTGTGTAATTCTTCTCCATGGATCAAAACATATTTTTGATTCCCAAACCGAATCCACTAAAAGTCAAGTATTTGGTTTAATGAAAGTTTTAGCTCCGTACTGCCATATTAGTTTCATTAGACTCAAACTTATAATGTACACATCAGTGTGACTGAAATATTGTCAGACCACTGCAACTCAAAAAAAAAAAAAAAAGAATTATTTCTTAATGTGTCATAATTTGTAAAGATACTGTAAAGATGATATTGTGTGTACATTGTCACTGTATTTTGTTTTTATCATGCATAGCCGTGTGTTATTCAGAACGACATGTAGTAGTCAGATTGTTTCCGTTCTCTATGATGTCATCCGGTATGGAGTGTGTCATAATGAACTCTATTTTTGTATGGCAGATTTACAGAAAAAGCTTCAGAATATCCATCTTTGTTCTGCTGACATTTTCATTCTGCTACTGTACATAATTTATTTGTTTGAATAATGGAACTGTATGTGTATAGCTTAAAAAAAAAAGAAAAAGATTGATGGAAAATGGATCCGATTGTTTTGCTATATTTTGAAATTGGTGTCATGTTTGGGAGAAAAACTATTCTATACCGTCTAGGTCACTGATGACATCTCAGAGGCCTAGAAATATAATTAAAATTAATTCATATTGTATAGAAATGTAAACTATTTGTAAAGATATTTTTTATGATTGGCATGTTAATGTATTTTCAGTTCATTGTCTGGCAATAGGCTTTGTGGTATAGGAACAGACTGCCATTACAATCACTATATAAAAATTGCGAAATATTATTTTCCTTCTATATTTGCTGTGGAGCAGAACTGAATACAATATTTCAGCTATAAGGTCAGCCTAAAATGCACTGATTTTAAGAATATAAGAAAAAACATTTATTGGCTCTGCATGTGACAATTAGTTTGGCTGTGATTTTGTAGTCATAAAATAACAGACAATAGAATATTTATTAAATTTAGATCCTTACAGCGTTGAATTGCCACGTTTCAGTAATATTAAAGGTGAAGTGTGTAGTTTCTATGACAATAGAGGTACTTAGTGGAATTATAAAAAATAAAGAATATTTTTCAAACACTCGAACATATTATAAATGTATATCCAACTATATTGTTGCTATAGCTGTGGTGTGAACTCTGCTATTGTTTATTATTGAGAATATTATTATTATTATCTTTGCACAGTAAATATCGTCCTTGCTGTGAACGAGCCGTAACACTGCAGAGCAAACGCATAGCGCCTCGCTGCACGAAGGCTGCATACTTTAGGCAAAAAAAAATAAATAAATAGTATGTGACTAAAGTAGTATGTCCAAAATCACAGAGTTAAGAGTTATCAAAAGCACTCAGATGACCTACTACTTCGGGGAGATACTGAAGTGTGCATATGATGGACACACTTTACTATCCCATGAGGCCACGAGAGAGGATTTGGGAATGGCTGCAACTGATGCTGGTAGGTAGCCTGGCTAACGCTGAAACGACGTGGTCTGGAAACTACATGTAATTTTTCTCGTATTTGAGGCGTGGTTTACCAATGCGCCTGTGCTCCCTCCCCGTTCTCTGATTGGTTGCCTATTTCGGGGGAAAATTTGGTTCATGATGTGTGATAGATTAGATATGTGTATAAATACCAGACTGAAAAAAATCGCGCTGCGGCAAGGCGGAATGGGGAAACCCAGGCTAGCTGGTAGGTGAAATGTGAAAATGACAGCATAGTGAATGTACTTCACCTTGTGTACAATACCTAGTGTACACTAGATGAAGTACACTGTACACTAGGTAATGTATTCATATTCTTCAAAATATCTTCTTTTGTGTTCAACTGAGTTAAGAAACTGATACAGGTTTGGAATAACCTGAGGGTGAGTAAATGTTGACATCAATTTCCTAAACGTTCTTTATAGTGAAAAGGGGTCAGTAGATTATTAGAAAGTTCTTCACACTAAGAAACAAAAGATTCTTTTAAGAATTGATCTCTGAAAGGTTCTTTGGGACACCAAAAATGTTTCTTTATGGCATAAAGTTCAATACAGTTTCTTTTTTTGTGTGTGTTTATCAATGTTAACAAATATACTATTCTCTCATCTATGGATCAGAAGGTTGCTAAATGTAGGATTGGCTGTTAGGAAGACTAGTTTGGAGAGGTAGACTTGACTGAATCTGGTAGACGTATGCAGCACGGGAAGTAAGCCATCCATAGTCTCTTGAAGAACCCACTTCTCTTGTCATTTGTATGTTCATCTAAAGTGAGGAAAGAGAAAAAGAAAATTATACTAAAATAACGAGCATTATTCTGTTAGATGCATATTTGTATTGTTTTAAATTCATCCAAAGATGGCTCTTCAGGCACTTGATTTGGCAAAGTGTGGTCTACAATACATACACTCTGGGAAGCTGTTCATTGGATAAATTCTCAGGGCCTGAAGTTAACTTTTTCGGCTACCGGCCACTGTGGCAGATGGATATAAAAATTCACCTGCCACAGAGACCTTTTACCTGCCTTTTTTTTTTTTTTTTTTTTTTTGCCTCATAAAGGTGAAAACTTCACAATATTGTTCTTTAACTTGTAAGAATACACATTTAAGTGCTGTCAAGTAATAATAACTCTAAGAATATATGTGTTTGTGTGTGTGTGTGTGTGTATATAGTATATACTCAACAGATAGACCTATGCAGCTCGTATGTAAACAAATCACACGCGGTTGTGTTGATGGCTGATTTAGTCACTGTGATAGATGTGACCAGTAAAGGGTAAAAGAACACAGAGGCAGCAGCCTACAGCAAACGTTTAGGGGTTTATTTCCCCTTAGATGGGGTTACAAAAGTAAAGCCAATGCTAAGCCAATGGTGGTAAACCAAACATACCAAAAATCAAATAACAAAAAACAAAAACAAAACCATACAATAAAGATGGGTCACTGCATTTGCCTCTCAAACATTTACAGAGGTCAAGGGCTTACAGAACCTGTTCTCTCACAGAACAGGTGGCCAGCACCAATTAACACACAAAGGGAGATACTATATAATGGCCATTATTATTACACACAATAAACGAATATGAAAACACCCAATAGACATAAACAAACACCTCAAATAGTACTATCAATTGACTTCACTTAATAAATGTACTTCTTATAAACAAACAAAAGAAAAGCAAGCAAAATAGTCCTTGGAGATCCCCCGGAGAAGAAACCGGAATGGTTGTGGTCCGAGTCCGATCATCCGCCGGAACCCTATAAATACGTCCAATGTTTCCACTCGAACCCCTTTTGATGGTGCACCAGCTCACGGGACTGCATAGCTCAAGGTATCAAACAAACAAACAAAAAGAACGGTAAGAATAAACTTAAACTAAACGTTAAAAAGTGTGCGCACTTAACTCCAAACGAAAGTTTAAATAAAGTTTATTAAACCAAAATAATCTTGTTGTGTATTCTTGTGTATTCCAATGTGGCACAATAGCAAAATTCACCCGCATTCGGCAGGTGGTCGGGTGTTAATTTCAGGCCCTGCTTGCCTGTAAATAATGATAATTTCCAGAGAGCTTGTTCTATTAGCTTGCTTGCCTTCTTTCTCATCTATGCTGTCCTCAGAGAGGAACGAAGAGGTTTTGGATATGTTGTCTGGTGTAGAGCTGATAGAGATGGACTGGAAACCTGAGGAATGATGATGATAGATGAGGAATGATGGATCGGGATCCACACACACACTATAAAGCCTTAGCCTACAAATAAGTCAAGTATTTTTTTTATACAATACGATTTTCTGTGTGTTGTGGGACTCCCTCATCACAGGGGGCCCTGGTCTCGAATTGAATCTCAATCTCACCTGCTGAGTTGTTCTCCTCTAGGGAAACCTTCATGCTACCCTGAGCACATGGGCTCAGTGATTTCGTATTGACAGTTTGGCCTATACTGTCCATAAGGGTGTTAGTCTATTATGTCTGGCGTAAAGCTGTGAAATATGAACACTCGCTTTCTCTCACCAATAATATAAACTAGATTGACATTCGGATCTCTAATCTTTGTAGATTCGCGTTTTTCACTCAGGTGATTTAGCCGGTGTTCGCTTTAAAATTATTAAACTATTAAAGTTGGCGCTGTCGTGTGATAAGTCACTCCATGAAACGAAGAGCAGGGAGTATTTTTCAAAAGTTGAGCCGTTGAACTTGCTTAGCTTAGCTTACTTAAAAATATATAAATTATGGTTGTACTGTATGATAAAATGCCAAACTAGGATTACGGCTCTGGCCACCAATAAACAAATACATGATCATTTTTGAAATAAAAAAAGCGTATTATATTGTCTTATACGTTTTACACAGAAGAGCAATGTTTTTCATATGACGTCACATACCTTATTTCTAAAGAAAAAACGTATCCCTGAAACAATAGAGCATGTATTGATTCATTGTTTAAAAGTATTATCAAGATAGGCAGAGGCTTATTGCTCAAGTAGAAGCCAATGAAATTATATTTGAATACAGTAACATTTTATAAAGAAATGCTGAGAAGATTTTTTTTTTTTTAAATACAAGGGTTTTGAAAATAATTAAATTTAATAGAAAATATGTATCTCCTGTTATACACTCCAGTCCAGCAGTGGGGGTAATACAACAAAGTGTTGTCAATCGCCATTAAAAAAAAATGAAGAAGAAGAAGATGACGTCACGTGGTCACTAGATCATCACATGACTGCTCTGACGCTTGACTGATGCGGAAGTGGAAACACTAGCTAAAGTCTAAAATAAATAGGTAACGTTAAATAAATAGCTAAAAACACAACGCTAAAGGACTCTTTATTAAACGATATGAGTGACGAATATTATCTAGAGCTCAGTGAAAACCCCGTGCAGTTTGAGAACGCGTCGAGCGTCAACAATGTGTTTTTTGACGAGGCGAATAAACAGGTGAGAACACGTTTAATAATTTGAAGTGTAATAATGACATGAAGAGATATCAATGCTGTGTCGATAGGTAGCTTTCCTATGTTTTCCTTTGCAGTGTTCATCATATTCACTCCACGTAGATTTACTAATACATACTTGGATTAGCCTTTTTAGTTTATGAATATACTACTAATAATTAGATTAGTGTTAACTCCTTTACTGTAACTGTATTATATGCAATAACTTTGTCATCTTGTACTGTAGTCATCCGTTTTATTGTTTTATAAGTTGATAATACCATAGTCCTTTTGCATATACTTTGCTATTCGTTAATCCAAATGCTTCAAATAATATTATGGTAGATCCATGGAATACATTTACTAAAAACATTGGTATCAGGGTAAATGATCACATGTGTGATTTAGACTTGTCGCATAAGTGTATGTTAGTTATCTGTCATGGTGAGTTATGCTTTATGATTATAATAGTGCATGCTTGATGTGATGTAACTTAGGTGTTTGCTGTACGGTCTGGTGGGGCCACGGGTGTTGTGGTTAAAGGACCAGATGACAAGAGCTCAGTGGCTTTCAGGTAAGTCAACTAGACTCTATATTCTCATTTGCATGATGTAAAGTGTTCGTGTGTCTGTGTGCGTGTTTTATTAAGTATATACTGTAATAGTAGTTATTAATATTTGAAATAGCTGTTATTTTTATTTAGGTTAATTTTAATATTACTTTAATTTTATATTATTTCTAGATAGCTTTAATTATATATTTCAGTTTTTATAATTTAATGCTTAAACTGAAATATTTTTCAGTTATTCGTCAAAGCAACATTTCTTATTATCATTTAAGTTTTTCCTATTATTTCCTAATATTTATGTTTGATTTGATATCAGCTTTATTTTAGTTACTGAACACTATTTTTAATAATTTTGTTTAGTTAACTATAACAACACTAGAAATGATCCTTAAATTGTGTTTTGTTTGACAGAATGGATGACAAAGGAGAGGTGAAGTGTATCAAATTCTCATTGGGGAACAAAATCTTAGCTGTGCAGCGCACTACAAAATCAGTTGTGAGTATTATTCATTGGTGGTTGCCGTCGCAATAAATGCATCTATTGTTTGCAGGTTTCCTTAATCAGAATTTCTTTCTTTCCTTTTTTTTTTAGGATTTCATAAACTTTATTCCTGACTATCCACACTTGGAATTCTCCCATGAGTGCAAGGTATATCCCTATACAAAAACAAAGATTGACGTTAACACACTCTTCAAGTCAATTGCTGTTTTTCATTTGTTTGCTTTATTTATTTATGTATATACAATACCATTCAAAAGTTGTTGTTTTTTTAAAGAAATTAATACTTTTATTCAGCAAGGATGCATTAAATTGATCAAAAGGGACATTTTTAATGTTACAAAATATTTCTATTTAAAAAAAAAAACAGTTCTTTTGAACTTTGTATTCGTCAAAGAATCCTGATTAAAAAAGTTTCATGATTTCAGCAGAAATATTAAGCAGCAGCACATTGTTTTCAACGCTGATGGATGAATATGAAATGTTTCTTGAGCTCCAAATCAGTATATTAGAATGATTTCAGAATTAAATTACATTTTAAAGGCTATTACATTTTTTTCATTAATAAATAATTTAATTTAATAACGTTAAATTGTTCAAATATTTCACAAAATAATGGTTTTTATACTGATCAAATAAATGCAGCCTTGGTAAAACCTCTTTCAAAAACATTTTAAAAATCTAACCGGCACCAACCATACATTTTGAATTCATAATACATATTTTTGCTATTTTCATTTACCATCCTCAGACAAAAAATGCCAGTATTCTCGGGTTTTGTTGGACCAATTGGAATGAGATTGTATTCGTCACTGACCAGGGAATAGAATTCTATCAGGTGAGGTGACCCCATGAATCAAATGAGTAAATTAACTGAAGTCGTTTTGTTGATACAGAATCCTTGTTTCTCCTCTGTTCAGGTGCTGCCCGATAAACGAACCCTGAAGCTCTTAAAGAGCCAGAGCATCAATGTGAACTGGTACATGTATTGCCCAGAGACGGCCGTTCTTCTCCTTTCCACCACCGTACAGGGCAATGTGCTGCAGCCATTTGCTTTCAAGGTGAGTTTGGTGTTTGTGTTTGTTATTTTAAGGTGTGCAAGAGTTTTGCATCTGCAGATTTGAACCACAAGAGGGCAGCAGTAAAACAGATTGACTTCAGTTGTACCCAAAGTAAAGTGTTTCTCAGTAACTTTAGGTCTTTCACACTTGAAAGAGTCTTGTTTGTAATTCACCCTGGGTTAACAATTAATCCTGGATATTTAAATTATAAATTGCTGACTGTACTATCATGTTTAGGACTAAAAAGGTAATAATAATAATGTTACCTTCTTCCTTCCATTTGTTAAGTTTTCTGTCACTATTTGACCTTTTTCCCCTCAAACGTTGAAATGACTGTTTATATACATAATTTATTCATGTTTCCAAGCATGGCTAATCTAGCTAACATTCTAACACTGCATCTTTTTATACTGAACAATTTTGCCAATGCAATGTGGGTAAAAATGCAACAGCGCAAAAATAGTGCTAACCTCATTGTTTCATAATCCAGATGCTTTTAAATTACAAGTCTGAAATATTCCTTTACCCGGGGTTAACAGCAGAGTTTAGAAAGGAGATAACCTGGGGTTAAACGCAGTGTGAAAAGCCCCTATGAGTTCCTGATACTGGATTGTTATATCTTAAAACTTGCTTTTCTAACCTTAAAATGATTTTCTTTAGAGTGCGACCATGTCAAAGATGTCCAAGTTTGAGATTGAGCTGCCAGCCGTTCCCAAACCAGCCAAGCTCAGCCTCTCTGAACGAGACATCGCTGTGGCCACAATGTGTGTATGAACACTTGAGCCAACAAATAACATGTTGGTTTATGAAATAAAATGCAATAATGCATGAAAAAGCAACCGTGAAGACCGGTAGTCACACTCTTTCTCTCAACTGTAGTTACGATCAGCTGTATGTGATGTACCTGAAGCATCACTCCAGAACCACTAACAGTCCTGGAGCAGAGGTGGTCCTCTATCATCTGCCCAGGTCACAATCAGATAAACAATATTGCTGGCCATACAATTCTTTCTTTTTTTCCGATGTACAGATCTGTATTTATTAAGCGTTTGTGTTTTTCTAACCTGTTCCTGCTTGGTTTTAATTGTAGAGAAGGCACCTGTAAGAAGACTCATATGCTCAAACTGAACACCACGGGCAAGTTTGCACTGAACGTTGTGGATAATCTAGTTGTGGTGCACCATCAGAGCTCACAGGTGAGTTTGACAAGTGCTCAGATAATATTAAAGTGCCCCATTATGCTTTTTCGGAAACTACCTTTCATGCACTGTGTTTGTGAATGTAAAGGTCTGCAAAGTTTCACAGATTAAAGTGCAGATACATGGAGTTATTGTCTCCCAAAAGCCTAAACGACTCGTCAGTCTTAACAGTTTTACTTTCTGCACGAACCTACGTAGGTTTGTATCAAATTTGCATAATGCCTACCTGTGGTCTTCATTGGCTGCCCGCGAACAACGTCTGCTTTGACCCTCAAACACTAGTTTTTGGTTTAGAGAGATCGAATTTAGACACTGAGATAACCAGTAATGCTGCAGTGTATGTTATTAGAAAATGAAAGTGTATTTTTACCTTGGATGCATGTTGTAGGAAATTAGGAACCTTTGAAAAAACATCATTGGGGCACTTTAACTCATTTGACTGTGTACACAATGAACTTGTCACTAACAATGTACTTTGCTAGTCCTCTGGGATTCACATTATTCTCCTAGCATTTTATATTTCTAAAAAATATTAGGCTTTGTTTTATAATATTTATATTTATAATATTAGGCTTTGTTTTATATTGTTATATCATTTTTATTATTTTATAACAATATTGTTATAAAACAATATTGACATTTTAAATTTTCTTTAAATTATTCAAGGGGGGTTTATGGATTTTGGAAAAATGGTACTCTTTTTAAGATTGGCTGAAAATGACGTTTAACAGTGCTAATAAATCAGTATTGTTTTTAAAGATGAACTATAAGTGAGTGTTTGATGCTGATCTGCTTTGTACCTTGTTTGTAATGCTTGTCTTTTCGCATTTCAGACTTCACTCATTTATGATATAAAATTAAGGGAATTAGACGGTAATGTAAATGTGCATCAGCCTGTCCTTCCTGCACGATCCATCAACCCCTTCAAGATCCCTCTCACAGGTGAGGAGACTTTCAGCAAGACACTTAATTCATTTTCAAAGCGACGCCTCACTTTCAGTTATTTCATTATTTTGCACAGTTCTCTGAGTAGCCTTAATGTTTTACGTACTTTTTGTCTTTAACCGTTTCTGTGTTTTGTCTTTGTTGAAATCTTCACGTAGCAATCTCTCTATCCAAAACTAATTTCTAAAGATACTTTGACTGAGTGATTAACTATATCACTATTCCAAGCTTTACCTGTTTAGTATCTTCTCAGAAAGTGTAAAGAAGGTAATATCTCTTTCCACACCCTTACAGGACCTGCGGCCGCTCCAAGTCAGGCCCCCGTGCCCTGCGAGCTTTGTATCCTTGCGGGCGAACTATAAACTGAAACTGAAATGCATTATACCATACAGTATTTACCTCCTCAAAGTTTTCCTTAACGTTCAAGATTCATCTTCCTGGAGTGTTTTTCAACCAGATATCATCATCAGTGCTAGCGAAGGTACTTTACTAAACAATGCAAAAATCAAATCAAATCTATGTTGTGATTGAGAGTAATGATATGTTCTCTGTGCGTCAGGATATCTGTGGTACCTCCAGGTGAAGCTCCAGCCCACGCTGAATCTCCTGCAGGATAAAGGCAAACTCATGGACTTCCTGTTGCGGAGGCGAGACTGCAAAATGGTCATCTTGTCCGTATGCTCACAAAGTAAGCATCAGACCACTGTAGTAAAAATACCTTATAATAGTTATTTTAGAATAGTTTTAAAGTTCCCTCTATTTTGCTGTGTTAAAGGTTCCCCATTTTGTTTTGGAGGTCTCCTAATAGGAATAATTATTTTTTCCTAATATATATTGCCGCATCACCTCTTAAAGGGATACTCCACTTCTTTTTTTTTTTGGAAATGGGCTCATTTTACCACTTTTCACATTTTATTTTCACAAGCAGCTAAATATCTGAAAAGGCATAATAGGAACACTTTAACCAACTTTTAATCTACTATAAAATTAGCAAATATTTTGGTTTTGAACCTGATATGCATCTTAAATACCAATCCATAGCAAGAGTGATTATGGTTAAATCGTGTAAATGTGATGGAAATCTGAACTGCATAATGGTTGCAGTCATCTCAGATCATTTCTGTTAGATCGATTAACCAATAATCGCGACATTGACAGTATATGTTTGATAATATTTAATAAATGCATGTCTTGGTCTTCAGTGCTTATAGGTGGTGATAAAGGGAGCCTTTCTGTGGTGGCTACAGTGTTTGACAAACTCAACCAAGTGTACAAAGAATACCTGGACGCAGAGCAAGCGTACACTGCGGTCAGTATATTCCATGTGTGACTGGTGTAAACAGACAATTTTAAAACTAGATTTGATCAAGTGGTCTACACCAGATGTCGTATGGGTCATACAAGTTTGAGCCATGCTTTTTTGCTTAAAGGTGAAGACCCAACTTTATGTATGTTTTGTAAAATTCCTTTATCTGTCAAACATTTTTTATTAGATTGTCCTGGTTAACGCAAGCAGAAGGCTCTTTTATGAAGTTACTTCTTTGAAAGACATATTTAATGAGATTATGCCTGAAAAGGTTCTGGATTTTTTTATCATATGTTAATTTAAAAAAATATATTATATAATATGACATCTTGTTTATATTTGTTTTGTTTTTGTTGAATTTATATGATGTTGTATTTTTGTAAATGATTTTTTGCCATAAAAATAGCTCTGACTGGTGACATGGCATGTTGTGTTCATAGAAAATGACATTTTTGTAAAACTGGCCTGTTTTTTCTCTCTCCTCAGGCTATGGAATCAGGGCCCAGTCGCTCCAGCACTTCTTATAAAAGGCCTGTCCGGACACAGGCGGTGATAGACCAGTCGGACATGTACACACACGTACTGTCGGACTTCACCGAGAAAAAGGTAAACGAGGATTGTAATTCGCTTTCAGAAGGCAATTAGTTCTGTAGGTCTCAAAGATCTCTGTCTAAAGAATGCTTATGTTGTGATATTACTTGTTTTAATGCTCTAAATTGTCTTCTTTGAACAGGACGTGAAGCATAAATTCATCATCGCTGTTCTCATGGAGTACATTCGCTCCCTTAACCAGTTTCAAATCCCCGTTCAGGTATGAACAACACAATGAGGTCTTTAAGAAATCACTTTTTTACCTAGTGATATCTCATACCTACAGACCAAGCTATAAACCTTGAATGGATCAGTTACATGTAAACATTAATCGTAGCTAGTATGTTGGTATGTCACTCGGAAACCATTCATTTCATTTATAAGCTCTGGTGTAACTTGTATCTCCGGTTCACCTTAAACTGACCCTCAGGTGTTTTTTGGATGTTTTGCTAGGCATTGCAGTTGCTTGGACGCATTCTGCCTTGAGCTTCTTCTGTAACTGATAATAAACTTTGTGGCCTCCAGCGTTACGCTTAACCCTTCAACATCTTTTATATTGGGGGCGTTCCATAAGTAAATTATGCCTTTAAACAAAAATATGTATGACTATTACTGTCATTTGGAGAAGGTTCACATTTAGAGCCAGACACAAACCGCAGCTCCCGCCCCATTGGAACAAATTTTGTTTCGGTGCAATAATTGAACATAGCTTAAGGCTTTACACCTTTTTTATGAGCATTTTAGACTTTGTTTGTAGGAAAAAAAGTTGTTCTTAACAGGTTTTGTTCATTAAAATAAAGCTAAAATCTAAGTATTAGATGAATGAAGAAAAGTATTACCTAAATAAAGCAAGTTTAAGTACTAAAATGACTTTAGTTAGACTTAACTTAAAATTTAAAGTGATAATGTTAAAATAAGAGCTAATACAAATGGTGTATAAATAATACTCAAATAAACCCTGTTCACGTTCCTTAATGCATTACATGTGAGCAATTATAGTTTGACCATTTATATTGTGTTTTTAATTCAAAATAATATAGGATAATAATGCTTAGAATTCTTAAAATTTCTAAGCTTGATTTGTTTTTTTTACTCTATTTAGGTTGGATATATTTGATTTTGTCAATTCAAACTGAATCTGTTCAACTTGTTAATTTAATCTTAAATTTGTGTTTAGTAAAGAATCGTAACTGAGTCAAATTGCCTTTGATTTGAGTGTGTCGTGTGTGTAATATTCTTTATCGTTTGTTTCCAGCACTATTTGTATGAGCTGGTTATCAAAACTCTGGTCCAGCACAATCTTTTCTACATGCTGCACCAGTTTCTCCAGTATCACGTCCTGAGTGACTCCAAACCACTGGTGAGGTGTCTTAAATGAGTACATTACTCTCTATAAGTCTAAATGCTTCAGTAATGGCTTCTTATTGATGTTTCTGCTTTTCTAGGCCTGTCTGCTGCTGTCTCTGGAGAGCACGTATCCTCCTGCTCACCAGCTTTCTCTGGACATGCTCAAGGTACAGAAACGGCTTTATTCTCGCACGCAAATTGTAAGTTCGCTGAATTGGTTCCTGAACAGCCGTTTCTTTTAGTTTTCCCCCTCTCTTTGGCCTAAAACAGTGTTTGCGTCATCCAGTTTCAAATAGATGCTACAAACATGAAGGTTTTCCAGATTTCCGTCAGTGTTCTCTCCATATTTATGATTCTTTGCTGTTATTAGCCAATGCCTACAACGCGCTGGATACTACGGAGCCCCTAAAAGGACACAAAATGAGATAGGAGAAATGTATTTAGCAATGCTTTTGTGTTCTTTTTCAAATATTTTGCCGGTTAAACTTTATTTCGATAGTCACTTTAGACGTTCTACTGATTATAAGTAACTTTTCAACTACATGTCAACTAACTCTCATTTGAGTATTAGTATATTATAGTAGATTGTCAGTAGACTGTTAGGTGTTAGGCTTTGGGTTAGGAGAATAAGTTACCTGTAGTCAGTTGAATGTCTGTTGGGGGACCAACAAAATAAAGTGTTATCAGATATTAAGCTAACAGTCTACTAATACTCTAATGACCGTTAGTTGACATGTATTTGAAAGGTCACTTGCTGACTATCGAAATAAAGTGTTACCGTTTTGCCTTCCCTCAATTAACTTAGCATCCGCTCGCAAAATGTTAATGTTCCCCTGAGAGAGTTTTTATTTGTTTTACAAGAGTTTAACATAATTTTGTTACTCCATCTCATATTTTTTCTACCAGCATGTCCCTTTAGGGGCTCCGTAGGATCCTTCGCTGGAAACCAAAAGTAACTCACTCCCCATATAAGTCAACAATATAATATAATAATATATTGAACAATACAAGTCAACACCATTGTGACTAAAAGTTTGCTAAGAAGTATTTCCTACTAAAGTAAGGCGGTATTAGAGTACCATAGCAGACTGGTGAGAGTGACATGCCCAGTGCATTATGGGTGTTGAAGTTTTCCTATCTATTTGGCAAAAGGCAAGACAACAGCCTGTTTTCTGTGGAAGCGCTGATTTCAATTTTGTTCCATCTTTCTAGTTTTATTGAAAGCCCATTTTGGCAGCGGTGAATCCAGCTTCTTTCTCTGAGTGATTGATGTGTTTTCTTGTGTGTATCACAGAGGCTGTCCACCGCTAATGATGAGATTGTGGAGGTTCTTCTGTCCAAGCAGCAGGTTTTAGCCGCTCTGCGCTTCATTCGAAGCGTCGGAGGCCACGACAACGTGTCCGCTCGGAAGTTTCTGGACGCCGCGCGGCAAACAAACAACACAATGCTGTTCTACACCATCTTCCGCTTCTTCGAGCAGAGGAATATGCGATTACGCGGTAATCCTGGTTTTAACCAAGGTAGGTGGTTTTGATGAATGATTGACGTGTGCTCATGAAATGGGGCTAAACAGTGAAATGCTTCATTCACATGATTAGAGCGGAAATGCCAGCACATGATTGGAGTTCATTTGACATCATCTTCCTGTTCCAGGAGAGCACTGTGAGGAGCACGTTGTCTTCTTCAAGGAAACGTTTGGGGAGAACGCTTTGATGAAACAAGCCACGGCGTGAAGGACCACGGTAACTGCTAAAACCATGGTTTAACCAGAAGGAATCTGGTTAGCAAAACCAACCGTATGAAGCTCACACAAACACTAGAGCGAGTCCAGTGTTAAAAGAGAGACGCTCGACTGTCTTTTCTATGCGTGTTTGCCATGAAGTACAGATGGTTTAGGAGGATAATGCAGTAACAGATTGGCTTCAATGGAGAATTACTAAAATCGCCAAATTAATGATCTGTATGTGAAGCTTGACCATGTATATAATTGAAAAAGAAATGTTTAGCTTTTACAGTATACATAATAAATATACGTTAATAGAGACTTTGTTCATTTTATTTGCTTCGTGAGATTTTACTGGTCAATCGATTGTTTTAGGTTTAACATTTTTCCCATGATGACAATTTACGGAAATTATTCAATCCAACCACTTGCAGATCTTTTGGGATTTGTAATGAGCGTCTTATCTGCCCTACCTGTGAGTTCTGTCCTCTGGCAATCATACATTATCAATGTTTTCATACACTTAAAAACACTGAATTGAGCCCAAATCACAAGACTTCATTATCACATTTATACATCATTTAATAACACTGCAATGTAACAAAAAGTGTCCATACAGATTTAAATGTCTAAATTTCTAAAACAACTGACATTCACAGGTGCATAATGCAGTAGATTTAATGAAGATTGAGCTACGTGAAGTTTGTTTACACACTGAAACGATGAAGATGTTTTTGTGGGATCTCGCAGTGGATGCAGGTTTGAAGTTGAATCGGTTTCACAGTCAAAGTTGCATTAAGACTTTGGTTTTCGATAGTCCACTTTAGACATTCTACTATGTCAACTAGCAGTCATTAGAGTATTAGTAGACCGCTTAATATCTGCTAACACTTTATTTTGATGCTCCCCAGTTATAGTAGTACCAATTCTACAATAAGTAATTTTGTAGTACCAACTAATTCTACTATAAGTAGTGCCAACCAATATAGTAGTTATAGTAGTACCAACCAATTCTACTATAAGTAGTACCAACCAATATAGTAGTTATAGTAGTACCAACCAATAGTAGTATATAGTAGTACCAACCAATTCTACTATAAGTACCTTTGCAACTACATTTAGTTGACATAGTTGCAAAGTTACTTCTAGTTAGTAGTAGAAGTGGACAATTAAAAAAAAGAGAGAAAGAAATCATCTTTTTGAATTTAGTCAGCGTTTTCTGAACATTTCCTGCGACTTAAAATGTAGTGGGTGTTTCCAAACAAATTGGAAGCTTGTAAGTAAGTAAAGCAAATTGTAACTGTAAGTAAAGCTTAATTCAATATTGATGGGACTCTGCAGAGCTAAAATATCATAATGGCCTGCTTTTTCCCCAGAAATGTAAAAGTAGATTGTCTGATAAGTGCACACTTGTCAGTGTGTCACAGGGGGCCGAAAACAAGCAGTCTGATTTGTTAACTCAGCTGTTTAAAGCAGAACGAAAAACATCAAAAAGCCTTTTAGGCCTTCAGCATTTCTTTCAATTAATATAAAGTGTTTTTCTCTAAGGCCTGGTTGTTAAATTATTAAAACCAAATGTAGATGGTCAGCTGAAAAAATAATTTGAGAGTCCATTAAGTACAGTCCAGGGTTCAAGGGTGGCATTTATGTACATATGCACCGTATCTTAACTGTTCACAGTGCATGTTATATTTACAAGCTTTTCTGTTGTTACTCAGACAATTATGGTACATTAGAGGGATTTTCAAAAATTATGAATATTTGTAATGTTTCAGAACTCAACATGACGGCCAAAATGATGTTCACACTATTCATTCCTCACATTATTGTGCACAAATCATTTGTGCGGTTTAATAAAACATGCCTGTTTTGGTAATCTTTCATCAAAATTTGACCAAATTTGCTCTGCCTCTAAAACGACTTCCTTTTCAGCCGACACCTTTTCCTTTCCAGTCATCAAGAGATCCTCCTTTCCAAACCTTCTGACTCAATTCTGGTATGTAACGCCCACTTTTCACAATCAACCAATTAATGACCGATATAATGATTTTCTGCCTCACATTTTTGCTTGTTTAATATCCTAAGATTTACACTACCGTTCAAAAGTATGGGATCGGTAAGATTTTTTTTCTCTTCTGCTCAACAAGGTTGTATTTATCTGATCAAAAATGCATTAAAAATTGTGAAATATGATTACAATTTACATTTTCTATTTATATATATTAAAACAGTTCATTTTTAATGTACAGTTGTTCTGCTTAATATTGTTGAGGAAACTGATACATTTGCTTAAGATCCTTTAATGAATTTGTAACATTATTATATTACATTATTAATGTTATATTTGTAACATTAACATTATTATGTCTTTACCGTCACATTTGATCAATTTTATGTTTTTAATTATCTTACAATAATTTCTTAAAAAATAATCGTACTGACCCCACACTTTTGAACAATAGTGTATATTTCGGAAGTAAAATGAGGGGTTGAGAGCACCATTTCATGTTCATTTTTTTTTTTTTTTAGGTGATAGCAATTAAAACTGGTCATGTGCTTTTCACATTCTCAACTTGTCCAAAGCGTTATTTAGCAAGTAAATATGCACTTAATGCATAATATTAACCCAGCTTTTACAAATACTACCCGGGGTTAATTACAAAATCACATTAAAAATGACAACAGTTTAACCATATGAAGTGTTAAAAGCTGATTTGGGTTCAATAAATTAAGTTATGCTACATCAGGCGACAACATTCATCAAAAGCATAAATTACTCGTATTCTAGACTAGAGAAATACTGAAATGTGCTCTAGCTGGACATTCAACACATTACTCACAGCTTAATGTCTCATTCATACTTCCTTTCGAGAAGAAGTTCATTACGGCAGTCGCCTTCAAGCATTTCCGGACGTCCTCACAGCGACGTGACTCGCTGATGTTCTCAAAGTAGCTGCAATACTAACACATGTTGTGTGTGACTCCATAAAGTTCAAGCAGTGCAATTCATATTTTAGTCCCGTTTATCTAACGTACGTGAGACTGCGTGGCTTTGCCAAGTCCCAGGTAGTTTAAGTTCTCCGTTGCAGGAAGGAAAAGGACGTCGCTGGTGGAAGAGGGTAGGAAGTTGTGCTGGTAGTCGGGGTTATCGAGACTGGCGCACGGGGACCGTGGTAGAGTAGAGCAGGACGTGTTCAGGTACTCCGGACCCTCGGGTTTACAGCCGTAAGTGTCTATATATCCGTTTTCTGTCTGTCCGCGGGCCGGACCCTCATAGTTTGGGTTGATCATTTTGCTTGCTGTAGTCACGTCCTGGTTCATGTACTCTGTGGGAAAGAGAAGATAAAATGTGCCGATGAAGCAACAATATTATTTGCATATAAAGGCAAAAAAAAAAATTAGAAGATGAGAACTTTAATTGCCTAATATATTGGACATTTGACATAAACAATATTTGGTAAGTTGGCATGGTGTGTAACCATCTTTACATCTAAGTATTCTTATTGTTAACACAAACTTAAGCTACAACTATTGAATTTGTTGGTAACTGAAAGTATAATATATACAAATTAGGGATTTTTATTTAATTAAACTGAAAATTAGAAATGTTGCCTTGGCATCAACTGAAAGTTGTACTAATAAAACATGTTTTGTTTTAATATTTATATATAACTTAAAAATATCTAAGCCCAAAATTACTAAATTAAATAAAGATTTAAATGTCATTCAAATATTACCTTTTTATTTAATTTAGTAATATATATATATATATATATATATATATATATATATATATATATATATATAAACTGAAAATTAGAAATGTTGCCTTGGCATCAACTGAAAGTTGTACTAATAAAACATGATTTTTTAATATTTATATATAACTTAAAAATATCTAAGCCCAAAATTACTAAATTAAATAAAAACTTAAAATGTCATTAAAAATATTAAGTTTTTATTTAATTTAGTAATATATATATATATATATATATGTTTAGATTTTTTATTTAATATAGTAATATATATATGTGTGTGTGTGTGTATGTGTTTATGTAATGTATATGTATGTGCATGTATAAAACTAATACAACACTTATCTATATTCCCTCATAATAACATAAGAGTAATTCAACATAATACCTGGCAGAATAAGGTCTTTGTGCGTGGGGTCCGTAATGTAGCGTAACATCACACCATTCATATAATTGTCCTTAAAACAAATACACAAAATATGAATGAATCATTTTGCATCATGTCTAATGAAGGCTAATTGCTTTAAATAGAAACCGATGCATTGTCCAGACAGAGATACTGACGGCTGAATCGTGGTACTCAGACACTGGTGGTTGCGACTGGTTGAAGAATCTTTTGTTGGGCAGCAGGTATTCCTCTGCATCGACCACACCATCCATATCCTCAGTGCTGATCCACGACCTGAAGAACTTGGAGTCCGTCGGGCTGGGGAGGGATGTGGGATCATCTCCCTAGGTGACATGTAATATGAATAGTTAATGATCAATCTTCTTATGTGAATTCATTTATTTAATCTTATGTGAATTCATTTTTTTTAAATATTTAAACATAAAATTCAGTTAAAATATAATAATATTCTTTTAAATATTAAAGAAATAAATTATTGAGAAAAACTTTTCAAATTTGGTTCAAAAGTATCATAAATATTTGAAAACATTTATCATAATTATTGAAAAATATATTAATCATAAAGTCAAGATAATATGTTTTGCTGTTGTTTTCAGAAACTGTTCATGCATATATATTAATAAAAACCTATTAAATAAATTTCATTTTAATATAATTTTGTATGTTTTGTGCCTTTATTAAATTGCAAAAATAGTCAGTAAAATTTTGTATTTTTTTTTCTTTCCCAGGAGGAAAGCACAGATATTTTTGTGAAAACTACCTGAACGACAAGATAGCGAGATGGATCTCGGGCCATTTTGGAAAACTCTGCCACAAGTTCGCGGAAGGGAGGTCTGCTGTCAGCGTCAATCATCCAACCTAGATGTACATATAAAAGTATGTTCCTTTATGTCAACTGACCTTCAAATGCTGTTACATACAAATCATGTTCATCTGAAATGTTTGTATTTGGGTTAATTCCAATAGTTCTCTTTTAACATTACACTAACTACTATAAGTAACTTTGAAACTACATGTCAACTGACTCTCATTAGAGTATCAGTAGACTGTTTCGTAGAAGATTCGTAGAATACGTTGACATCGAAATAAGGTGTTACCTATATTTGTAATGTCTATGATAGGACTTTTACACTCTTAGAAGAAATGGTTCTATTTACAACCAGAAATGGTTCCATCCCCCGCTTCATATATGGAACTCCAAAATGGTTCTATATAGAACCATTTTTTTTGGTAAAAGGTTCTATATATATATATATTTGGTCTAAAGCTTCTCTTTTAAGGTTCTATATAGAGTGTATAGCCACATTATAGCTTTCATATGACATTTTGCATGATGATTTTCTGTTCCTCTCAGTTGCAAAATTAGCACTCACATTTGACCATGATCATATACACGTCTATAGTGCAGATGGACGGCTGCGGTAAACGCTCTCCCTTCTCCAGAATATCTGCAATCTCTCTGGCTGGGATTCCATCGTACGGTTTGGATCCAAATGTCATTAACTCCCAGACGGTAACCCCTGAAGAGAACAGGTAAATATATCAATAAACACTTTACAATAAAGTTGAATTTGTTAATGCATTGGATATTTTTCAAGTGGTCATGAACTGGCTTTTTAAATTTTATTATATTGTTGTCTGAGGTCAACTTATGACGTTTGCTCGGTTTTTACATTCAAAAACATCAAAATGAATAAGTAATAGACTATTTTCTACCCTAGTTTTGAGCCTAGCTGAAAAACGCTCGGTTTTTATGGGCGTCTCGCACTGAAGACTTGGAAGTAAACGCCCACTGCTGTGATTGGATAACAGTTTTACATATTATAATGAGTTTCAACTAACTCGTCGATACTCGCACTTGGGGGAAATTGTTTTGAAAACTTCAAATTGAATTTATCAGTTTCACCCCTTTAATGTTTTTAACAATGTTTATAAATCTAGGTTAATGCTACTTTATAACTATACTATGTTTATTACTCATTCATGTTCATTTATAATACACTAACTACTGAATCGTTCATCTATACAACGTGTGTCATGTAGAAATGAACATTTACAGCATGTATTAATCTTGTTTAACATAGTGAAGTTCATGATTTGCAAAGTGTTACCAAAAACACCACCGTTTTAGTGGCTATGGGGTAAAAACTGAATTGGCATTAACATTTGAATTGTGGAACCGCTATATGTTGACTTTTGCGTTGATTTATACTATTTGCCCATGATCTATGGAAGCTTGTTTCTCCCACAGGATAAAAAAAAGATGTATTACGACTTATTTTATTGCGACTTATTTTCTCACAATTGTGACTTGAGAATAATAATGAATGCAGTTCGTATTGCATGATATGTAGTGATGAGCACGTACCGTAACTCCAAACATCACTTTGATGAGTGTAAGTCCAGTGACGAATCGACTCAAGAGCCATCCACTTTATAGGCACCTAAAACATTCAGCAAAGGCAGTGAAATGAATACTCTCTTGTAAATATCAATAAGTATACACATGAAAATGCATTTATATGTTTTCCAGTTGATGAATTGAATGTGAATCAGTGGATTGTTCACACATGACCTACTTTCCCTCCATCAGCGTGGTATTCCTTCTCGTCTGAACCCAGGAGTCTGGCCAGGCCAAAATCAGTGATCTTCACATGGTTAGGAGTCTTCACCAGCACATTCCTGGCCGCTAAATCACGATGGACCAGGTGACGTTCCTCCAAGTAGGTCATTCCCTGTTGAGAAGGGTCAAAATGTTTTTGAACTTCCAAAGATGTCAATCAATGCATTGTGCGTCCAATCAGCTGATTCCCAGACACTCAGCACTTTCAGGATCACCAGTTTGCTGTTTTCAAGAGGAAATTCAGTGGATTTATTTATAAGAGTGTTGTGACTCGTGAGCGCAGGACCTTTTAGTTTGTTTATTTATTTATACATAATTTTCAACACATAAATATTTTTTTATGCACTTGGTATATGTACAAGGTTTATGCAATATTTATACACTATTGTTTTTGTTTGAGGTCAGTAAAACATTTTTAAGAAAAAAAATTAGATTTCTATTTTTATTAAGATTTCTATTTAATACAATGGCTGTTCTTTTGAACTTTATACTCCCCAAAGAATCCTGGAAAAAGGTATCACAGTTTCTACAAAATTATTAAGCAGCACAACTGATTTCAACATTGCTAGTAATCAGAAATGTTTCTTGAGAATTTTTTTTTATTAACACAGTTATTTTCTAGACTTTAAAGGAGTAGTTCACTTTTAAAAAAAACTTTTGCTGATAATTTACTCACCCCCATGTCATCCAAGATGTCCACGTCTTTCTTTCTTCAGTCGGTTTTTGATGAAAACATTCCAGGATTTTTCTCCATATAATGGACTTCAATGGGGTCCAAACAGTTCAAGGTCCAAAAGACAGTTTCAGTTTCAACTGTTCAAAGGGCTTTAAACGATTCGAGACGATGAATAAGAGTCTTATCAAGTGAAACAATCACTCATTAAAAAAAACAAAAACAAAGTTTAAGTTTTATAAGCTCAAATGCTCGCCTTGCTGATGTGCATTTGTGACTCTCCTGTTCGAACTCGTTCATCAAAATGAACGAATCTTTTTCAAGTCAATTTGTTCATTTCCTTCGTTGAATGAACCAAAGCCTTTTAAAGCCTTTTGAGCAGTTTGCTTTTTTTTTCTTTTGGACCTTGACCTCCATTATATGGAGAAAAATCCTGGAATGTTTTCATCAAAAACCTTAATTTCTTTTCGACTGAAGAAAGAAAGACATGGACATCTTGGATGACATGGGGGTGAGTAAATTATCAGCAAAAGTTTTTTTTAAAGTAAACTACACATTTAAATAACTATTTCACACAAATATGTTTACATCCTGGTTAAATTATATAGTTGTAACATTAACAATTGCAGTCAAAAATAGGTCATGTGGGTGGTGATGGCGCAGTGGATAAGACACATGCCTTTGTTGTGAGAGACCCGGGTTCGAATCCACTGCGAGACACCAATGTGTCCCTGAGCAAGACACTTAACCCCTAGTTGCTCCAGAGGCGTGCGACCTCTGACATAAATAGCAATTGTAAGTCGCTTTAGATAAAAGCGTCAGCTAAATGAATAAATGTAAATATTTCTGTATATTAAGGGTAAACGGCTGACATACAGTAGGACACACACAACTTTAAACTCACCTTTGCGATCTGCACGCACCAGTTCAACAGAGTTTGTGAGCCGATATTATCCTTATTCTCCCGTACGTAATCCAGCAGGCACCCGAAAGGCATAATCTGGGTAATGAGCTGGACGTTAGACGTGAGACATATTCCCAACAGACGACACACGTGAGGATGATCCACACCGGCCATCACATATGCCTCCTGAAACATCAAAACACAAGTTTTACATGCAATGTTATTATTAGGGATGATTGTTAATCATTAGCAAACATAGGCACGATACCCACATCCAAGATCTCTTTGTTGGCTTTGGGAGATGCGACCTCCCTCAAAACTTTGATAGCAACAGGAATTTTCACACCCTCACCCTCTGGAATCCACAATCCCTAAGAGGAAAAACAGGTAAGAACCTCCATGTTGACTGAGCATTTTTTAAGCTCTCAACTTCTGTCGTGTAAAACAGGAAATTCAGTAGAAAATATAGTGTGTTTGTGTCCATTTTGGTGTCCTGTTGACTTTAAATGTTCTTATACATCAAAACTTAACTGGAGTGTGTTTTTTATTCATAAAAATGTACCTTAAAGACTGTGCCAAATGCTCCAGACCCGAGGACTTTTATTTTCTTCAGTTCTGTTTCCTTTAGGATGCGAAGGAGCGCCTGGTTGGGAGCTTCACCACTGGGAGTCAACGGTTCCACCAACTGCAGAATCATGTAAATATAGTTAGATTGGGGTTTCATTCATTGAAGGAGTTTAATCTGTTATACACTTTTGGGGCTTGCCTCTCTCTCCTGAAGGAGGCGCCGTAGAGTTCTCTTTCGTCGGATGTGTCGTCGGCGGAAGATGACGAAGATGAGAAGGATGAGGACCATAATCATCAGCATGACTCCGACAATGCCAGCCGCCACTACAGGCATGTGAGAGCTAGAGAGAGCAAATCAGGTCATTTACCTTCGTAAACACATTTAAAATGAGTCCTCTGAACTTAAAGTCAGCAAATTAAACCACAATTGGGACCCTTTTTACTTGAAACTCTGATATTCAACAGGTAAAAACTTTACTCTTACTTTTACAGCGTTTTATCTAATGACTTATGTAGTTTATGTAGTCTAGTAACAAAAACCAATAAACTACGGTACCCTTTCGGTTCACATCCTCCCAGTCCTGGTCCACTGCACCTATAATAACAAACATTTTAACATTACTGGTGGTCTTCATTTTGTGACCCCATCATTGTATTGTATTTCTGCTTGTTTAAACCGATTGGATTCTGTTATCCACAAACCAAAATATAAATAATAATACTTATTTTAATTCAACTAATGTTTGTGGAAACACTAGAATAATTATAATATATCAGTTAGAATAGAATAATTATAATATATAATATTTATAATATATCATATAATTATATTATCTGAAAATTATAATATATAATACACTAGAATAATTATAATATATCAGTAAAAATAATAATAGTTATTGGATAATAATGATTATAGTTATTTAGTAAGGGTTATCTTGTTCCTACCCTTGCGTGCAGTTAGGATGGCATGGCTGACACTGCCCGGTTTTGTCTGGATATGTCCACACGAGTCGGTTATTAACGCCTAGCACACCTTGAGCACACTGTGTGACGCAGTGCGACCCATCTTTAAAGTGAGCACATTCAGTGCACTGATCGGCTCCCTAGAAAGAGAGAAACAGAAAACAACATTCACATTGCAACGCTTTGATAGGTCTGACCTCTTACCATTATTAGTTTACACACAGATTTGGTCATTTTCTGACGAATATGTGAGGGATTTTTTTTGCAAGTTTGATTTATCAGAAAAGTGATAGCACACCTCCCCTCAACAAGCCGTGTGATTTTAGGTGTCACTGATGATTTACACCATCAAGTTAGGGTTAGGAGTTTGCTAGCTAGTGTGAGCAAGCATCATATGGGCATTGAAAGATACATACGACATACCGGCCCAGAGCAGCTTGATGTCCCGTTCAGAATCTTGCATTTAGGGTCACATTCCAAACACACGTTCTCTGAGATGAACTCTCGGGGCTCTCTGTAGAAACATTGATAATACAATCACAGAAATACACAGAATACAAATAGATTTTTAAAGATCTTTCACAAGTTCACATTTCTATATAATCAGATTTTACTTTACAGAACCAAAGAGTCCCCAAGCTCCCCCCATGTATATATTCTCAGTATTTTTTAACACATCTATAGTTATGTGGTGACACACTGGCTGCGTGGCGGGATCTCAGCTACGTGGCGTGTCCGTTTTTATTTTTCGGCTCCCATGTTAACAGGTTAGAGCTTGCAGACTGCCTGAGTGACACGCGCGGCTTACGCGGAAAACGTGTGCATGCTAGAAATAGAAACGACGCCTATTTTTTGCCTATTTTTCTATTGTTGGAAGCGCTTCCAGGTAAAATAGAATAGGAAAAGATGTTTATATGTTATTTTGTACACAAATACATTAATAAATTACAGTTTGATGATTGAAAGTCTAGGTTTTGACATGCATTCAGATATAAATATAATTTAAAAATAAATACATAAATAATTATCCATTGTAGCCCTCAAACCTTATTCACTTTATAGCCCTTAATCCTGTAATTGTGGATAAATGTGGGCACAGAGGACTCAGGTGTGATCCTAATTTATATTTATTAGAAATGTTATATCACTGTCTTCGATAAAGTTTTGTCTATCCATTTATGGGGTTTTTTTTTATTTGGGGGTATTTTTGAATTTATTTACTTCAAAAAGTACCATATTTTCTATGTAAATTATGCTTATTTTTTATTTATTTGTTTATTTTTATCTACATTAAAATATCATTCCAATAAGTTCTTAGAGCTAAAACCTAAAGATGAAGTGACTTTGCTGTCACCTGGTGTCTTATTTTGGCTTATTTTAGAATGCTCTAAATTACAGTTTTTCCCCATTCATTTCTATGGGTGCCCATTTTTGACCCAAATACAAGAAGAGTTTGTTTTTTTCACCCACTTAACATTGTAGAATTGAGTCCAAAAAATTGTGTGTGTTCGGGAGGCAAACTTAGGAAAAGCAGCCAAGTCTTGTACCGCTCAGATCAAGGCAAGTATTTTTAAAAATAAATCAAAACTATTTTGCCCACATTTGTCCAGAATACGGTTTTAGGGTTAAAATATAGCACCTGTCAATACAGAACGAAATTTTCTGTGGTCTATTTTGCTGTGAATACTGCTGACAGTGTTTTTATCAGTATATTCATGCTTAACGTTGTAAAGTTGACAACATTGCCATAACAAACTGTGAGATATGGAAACTTAGGTTTTCAAGAGGTGGAAAGTAAAAGGCTACATTTAACACAACAAACCTGAGGTGTCAAATGTTAAAATGAGGCGAATTAAATAAAAAATAAGCAACATTCTGGAATCTGGATCTGGTTTTTTTTTTTTTTTTTTCGCTCTTCTTTAGTCTTTTTTCTGTTATGATAGAAGTATCGGATCGGGACTCGGTATCGGTAGATCCTCAAAATCAAATGACTCTGACTCGGGCAAAAAAACCTGATCAGGACATCCCTAAAAACTATATTACCCATGATGCTGTGCAGAAAATTCCACCAAAGCAAGCAAATCACATCAAAAGAGCTTGCAGAAAATGGGAACTCCCATGAGCCACATAAAAGTACATAATCATACATAATAATTGTCTTGGTTCATGTTCTTAAAATGCTTTAACAAAGACTTTTATCAAATCCCTATGGAAAAATAGAAAGGAAAAAATACTTCCGGAACCAAATCTGCTGAAAAAGTTGGCGAGCACAAATGCGCTATTAACCCACGAAGGAACATGCAAACTCAAACATCTGATATTATGCATATTACATTAAATTTAACAATGAATAGACTTTCTACTTTTTTTTAATCATAAGAAAACAACTTGTCAACATTTAATTCGTAAATGAGCAGCATTTGTGCAAAAAACCTTAGAGAGATGTTAAATGGGCTAAATGTTGGACACTTACCCATCCAGCAGGTTGCAGTGACTGACACAGCGCTCGCCACGGCTTACGTGCTGACAGGAGACACACATGGACGGCCCCGGACCCCAGCAGCCTTCCTCTCCACACATGCTGTCACAGGTATTGTTCTGCTGCTCTGAAGAGCAAACAAGAGATTCTGTGACCTGACATGACTAATTAGTTGTGTAAAATTAAAATATAAAATATGTGAATCCAGTCCCGCACCACAGGTGTGCATTGCTGCGTTGTTTCCAGTTCGAATACGTTGTTTCTCAGATCTGAACAGCTTTGACCAGTAGCTGCCGTCAACGTAACAGAGTCGGCGGTTGTTTTTGATCACCACGTCGCCATCACTGATCTCCTTCAACGAACGCAGGCCGAGATGTTCCAGGTTTGTGATGTTTATGGCGGCAAAACTGACGGTGTTGCTGCATTTGTGGGTGATGTAAAGAGAGGAACACTGGTTAAAGGTGAAGCGTGTAATTTTTATGATATAAAAAGGTTTGATATGCAGAGAACATCAGTTATTTGTAAGTTGACACAATTGAACTCACTGTTTTGTTCTTCCTCTGATGATCTCCAGGTTCTCAAAGGGACTGAGGGATTTGAGGTGTTTAGGCCAGTCTTGGATTAACAGAAACCCTGAGAAAAATGTAATAAGTTTGCTAAATTGCTATATAAGGTTTTATTTACCTTTCATCAAAAACATATTCAAATTGTGTGTATGTATTAATATGTCTGTGTGTATATGTGTAAATACACAGACATGTACACACACACACATATATATATATATATATATATACACAATCAAATAGTATATATGAAGAGTTCAGATGCAAAAGCCTCTAAGTGCCATTTGAAATTTTCTTCTAGAATGATCATTTTTATCAAGCTTGTATATTTAAGTTCAGTAATTTCACTTAAATGGCAATGATAATTACCTATTAATTGTTATTTAAGTGAAATTACTGAACTTAAATATACAAGTTTGATAAAAATCATCATTAAAGAAGAAAATTTCAAATGGCATTTAGAGGCTTTTGCAATCCGAACTCTTCATATATATATATATATATATATATATATTTTAAATGTTTATTTGTAGAATATAAAAATATATATATTATATCTGTATATAGTTGTACCTGATATTTCTTTGACTGTTTTGAAATAGTCGAGTTTCAAAGGGTCCATGCTTGAAGTATTTGTAAAATTATCCCTTTAAAAACATTTGTTAAAAAAGGCATTGGGTTTATTAATGCAATACATTACAAACAGTTGATTCTGTAGTCTATAAAATCTCACCCTTGAAAAGTCGTCTTCATTATTGTAATGTGCCCATTTATTTTGGTGCAGTTGATAAATGAATCAATGTTGGTCGCGTTGACTGCGATGGTGTTAACAAGCGTGCCCGTTCCGAGACCATTACAGACTAAACCAAAACACACAGGGTCAAATCAGTTCACATTTCATGTAAATACTGTATTTAAGAAATGACAAGAAAATCACAATAATTTATTATTAATGATGTTGCCGACCTTTTGGGCACAAGCCGTCACACTGTTTGCACTTCCTTATGCCGTTCTCCTCCACTTCATGCATGTTACTGCTGCAGGTCCGAACGCAGGCATCGTGATCGGTCACCACAAAGTTGTCTGGAGCACAAAAGAGGAGTTTGTAGTCATGTTTCAGACAGTTAAATATCAATACTGACACAAATTAGACAATTTGCATGCAGTAAGAGATATAAAATGATGAACATGGATAGTATAGCTTAGATCATTTGGTCTTGAGAGGATTTAAAGAGAATTTTGAATGCAGGCTTTGACATAAGGGACAGTTTAAGATGATAGCTATGTTTCCATCCACCTATTTCTATGTGCATTTTTGGGATATTGCATTAAAAAAAACCTGAATAAATTCTAAAAATGCACATAAGCTTATGTGCTCAATTAAGGCAGATAAAAAAAATGTATCTGATAAGAAGACATGCACATAAACCACGATGGAAACACATTTACCCAATAAATACCCAAATAAACTCATGTGACTTTGCCTCAACAGTGGATGTGATTTGATAATTATTGTACAACATCTTTAAATTTTGGTTTTATCATTCTGAAATTAAAGGTTTATTTGGTATAATGACCTCCTAGGGTCTCCCATAATTGCATCCTAAAATAACATGACCACGTTTATTGCGATTCGTCTGTGTGCTGCTCTGAGACAAGTCATTTATAATGCAGAATAAAAGAGCCACAGTGGCTTCCCCGATCGCAGCAGCAATTTTATTACGGATATCATATGCAAATTTCCCAGGAAGTAACGATTTTATTGCCTGGAACACATGGAAATGCTACTTTATTCGCAAATGTTTTATGCGATTTTGCACTGAAGTTAAATTCACAACTTTGAATGAAAACATGGTGTTGACATCTCTTCTGAAATTACAGAGGAGACACGTGAGATTGCTGTGGTCTTGTGCAATATATGTTTTAAATACATTATATACATATATTTATTAATAGCCACACAATTCATTCCCTAGGTCATCCCTAAGTGTTTCCCTTAAATAAACCTTGACTTCAGAGAACTTCCAGTACTTCTTTGTTTACATAGTGCATAACCTCTGGGTGTGTCTTTGCTTGTATTTGCTAACATAACTTATTAAAGACTAGTGTTATTTTTTGCCTCTGGATAATGTGGATGGTTGTTATACACAATAGCATTGAGCCAGTAAACCTCCATGACTTGTGCGGCTCTTATATTTACAAACTAAAGGTTTTAAAGGAAAGAATTATCTCCTCTTGTTAAAGGGATCTTAATGATCTCAGGCGTATGAAAGCAAACTTACAGGGGCATTTCTTCACACAGGTGGCACCAAAGTTGTACTTCCCGTTGGGATTGGGAACAAGTTGGTGATTGTTGGGGTCATACAGCATTAGACGTGGACACGCATCCTTGCACGTCCCGTCATCCTGGAAGTCTCTGCAGGCCTGCAGAAGAAGAGATGTGACAAGGTACTGAATAACTGTAAATTGATTTTAAAAATGAAATAAAACATTTTGGTGATTAGAATTGATGATTAGAATTTGGCAAAAATAAGTGTGAAATATTAAGAATACAAATAAAATAAATATTTAAAGGGGTGATGAACTGAGAAATCAAATCTTCCTTGAGCTTTTGACATCTAAGAGGTCATCATATTATAAGAATATCCTGTAAGTTTCAGAGCTGAAAACGTCCTTGTTAGTCCAATAAAAGCTTTTATTGACACCAGTGCCAAGTCTTTAGTGCAAGACGCCCATTAAAAGCGAGCGTTTTTCAGCTAGGCTCAAAACTAGGGTAAAAAAAAGCCCATTACTTATTCATTTTGATGTTTTTGAATGAAAAAACCTAGCAAACATCATAAGTTGACCTCAGTTGACCTAATAACATTTAAAAAGCCAGTTCATGATCCCTTTAAACTGTTAAATAAGTAAATATAATAATAACCTTAACAATATATATATTTTAAATATTAAAATAAAGTATAAAACATATTTTCTTTGTAGGTTTAACCCAATCAGCAGGTATAAGATTGGTAAATATGCACACAGTATGTTTATTTGTCATGTATCTTGTGTTAAACTTATAAAAAACATATTTAAAATGTTAGACCTTTATCTTTTATGATGGTAAGACACCACTCACCAGGCAGTCTGTGGCTCGGGGTCCAGTGCAGCCCGCAGCGCAGTGTTCACTGCAGCAGTCGGAGGGTTTGGGACCCCGGCACCTCCGCGAGCACTGCTCGGCACAGTTCAACCGAGTCACTGATAAAGACCACCAAAGAACCTTAGTTAGGACATTGTTCACTCACACATATGCCTTTTATCTACAATTGAATTTACAGCTCTGGCAGTTCTCTGGTCCTGGAGCCCAACACGATCCATTAAAGCACGCTGAGTCACATCCCGTGCCTGAGGTAATGAAGAAAGCCTTTATTATTTTATTTTGTGTTACATTTAACATTATCAAGTATTTTTATGATCACCAAGGCTGCATTTATTTAATAAAAACTGTTAAACAGAATTATCTGAAATATTACAAATTAAAATAACTGTAAAATGTAATCCAGTCTTCAGTGTCACATGATTTGCTGCTCATGAAGAATAATTTTATATTATGTTGAAAATAGTTGTGCTGCTCAATACCTATCTCAGAAATTGTGAGTCTTTCAGGATTCTTAGATATCTAAAAAAGCAGCATTTATTTGAAATATTAATTTTTTGTAACATTACAAATATCCACATGGCTTTATTTAATGCATCCTTGCTAAAATAAAAGTATTCATTTTCAAAAAACTTAAAGGGATACTCCACTTTTTTTGGGAAATAGGCTCATTTTACAACTCCCCAGAGTTAAACAGTTGAGTTTTTACCGTTTTCGAATCCATTCAGTCGATTTTTTTGATATTTTGAAGAATATCAGTAACCAGACAGTTTCTGGTCTCATTGACTTCCATAGTATATTTTTTTCCTACTATGGAAGTCAATGCGACCAGAAACTGTCTGGTTACTGATATTCTTCAAAATATCAAAAAAATCGGCGGAATGGATTCGAAAACGGTAAAACCCAAATGTTTAACCCTGAGGGAGTTGTAAAATGAGCCCATTTCCAAAAAAAGTGGAGTGTCCCATTAAGAAACCCAAACTTTTGAATATAGCTTATGATAAAGCATATGTTTCAGTTTTTAAAACTTTAAATACTTACACGGAGGGACAGTGTCTCTCTGTAAATGCACCTCACTGCCATCCTGCACAATGTCCAACCATTGTATGGTCTCCACATTGCAAAGCAAATTATTGTGAGATATTTTAACCCCGCCTTTAAGAATTTCTGTCAAAAAAAGAGAGAAAAACAGTTCTCTGTAAATAGAAAATGTAGCTATAGGGCTGAAAAAGCAACGAGCCTGTGTTGAATGTTGTTTACAACACATTGCGGTGCTTATCGATGCGTAAATCTGCTTTTCATTTGTAGTGAAAGTCGATTCGGATAAAAGCATCTGCTAAAATAGTAAATAAAATGTGCTTCTACCTGTGAGGCTTCTCATGCGCAGCTCCCTCAGGCCGTTCTCTGAAGACTCATTCTTGTGGTAGTTTGCCAATAGAGCAAAGGCGTACTTGCCATCATAGAGAGAATGTCCTCGAATGAGGCGTAGGTTTACCAATGGTATCACATCCACGTAGTTTATTCCTATTAGAACGTAGCCACCAACTTCTTCGATACTCTGTGGGTGTGAAACAGAAAGAATAGTGTAGTCAGACCCCCTAAATCCCATTTTAAAAGTCTCAGATTTGTTTGTTCTACCTTCAGTCTGTTAGGAAACCTATAATGCCCTTTTTCAAACCTTGATTTGGTTTTGGGGTCTACTAGAAGTTTTCTAAAAACATTATATTTCCACATATTTTACATTATTGCAGCACCTGTCTTCCCAGTCTGTCAGCAATGCTCTGGGCTGTGTTTCCCAAAAGCATCATAAGCCTAAGTCAATCTAAGATAGCATTGGTGGAAATTGTTTTTCAATCACCTTACGTTTACGATGCTTTTGGGAAACGCAGCCCTGTTTATTTCTGGTCTCTATGAAAAAGCTTTCCTCTGATTGGTCGACTGGACCAGTCTGTTGTGATTGGCCAGCCGATTCAAGTGTGTTTTGGTAATGTCACACCTCTTACCCTAACCGTGAGTTTCAACACACTACTACCACACTCGTTCTTTTAATTTAATATATGCCTTAGGCAGGAATATTGTATTTAAATGAGGAATATTGTGACGCAGAGCCGAACTGTGCAACCGCATATGGCTTCGTGCCACTAGGGGGCCTCGCAATCCTGCCTAAGTCGATCGGGCATAGGGCTGTACATAGATATCCATAATAAAGGCTAGATGTCTCGTCTGCGCTGCTGGCCAATGGAGGTGAACGTCTGCACCTGGCGGCCATCTTGTCACAGGCAACTCACTCACTCGTAACATTGTGTTTTAATGGTGCGTTTACTTTTAAAATAACCATAACTTGCTAAATTTTGACCGATTTTCAAACGGTTTGGCTTGTCATAAAGTCAGAGATGTAATTATGACAATGCATGCTTATGAATAATAATCGTATAAATAAATAATTATCCAGAATTATAGCCACGTTAATAACGTTTGTAAGAAACCAAACCGTTTGTAAATCCGTCAAGATTTCAACGTGATAAGAGTATTTGCAGATCACTCCTTACATCAGGATCCACGGAGCTCGGCAGAAAGCTTGCCTGTGACAAGATGGCCGCCAGTGATGACGATAGAGACTCGCCATAAGACATCTAGCCTTTACTAAGGATATCTATGGGGCTGTAATATCCCAGTCGATTTATTGGTTGATACGTTCTGGATCTGGATTAGTAGTCAATGATATAGTCTTATAATTGTATATTTACGTAGCCATTTTATTATAACGGCACGTGATGTCACTCACCATGAGAAAAGAGAGGTCGTGGTACTCCTGGATGTTGGTTATCTCCAGGTTCTCCAGCACTATTGTGCAGTTACTATACATGCGCACCATGGTCCTGTAGTGGTCGTCTGGCTGTGCCAGCTGAGTCAGCTTATTATTGGTTCCCTGACATACTGGAGAATAAAGCAGAGGTGAAATCAATCAATACTCAGGAAGTGAAGGTGATTTGACAGAAAATACAGAAAATAAGCAAAAATGGTAATTCTTCGATTTCAATTCAATTTTATTTGTATAGGGCTTAATGCATATCATTTAACAGCAGCTTTACAGAAAATGCATGTCTAACTTACAAGAGTGATCTGTTATCAGATGTGACTGTGTCCAAGGAATGTATTTCAGAAATGTACAATCACAGGTAGCTAACACCATGTATTCATTTTTTTTGGCAGTGTACTCATTGAAATAATGACTACAAGTTGATGATACAGTATTGATTCAGATATGATCCTTCATATATCCACTTGCATCCATACGCCTTATTCACGGCAGCGCCATCTTTGATTTTTAATGAGAATGAAAGCGAGGCTGTGAGGGATAGACTTGCATCTCTTCAATGGGCTGTACTGTTATTTAATGTGTTTTTGGATTGTTCTGCTCATGAAACACTGGAAAAATATCTTTCCAAGAAATTTCAGTTGACAAAAAACTCCTGACAATGTAAGTTGAGGAAAATTTTAAGTAATCTAGGAGCTTTATTCAGCTTTTTACAGCGGATGCCAGTGGAAACACTGTAAGTCTATCCTTCACAGCCTCACTTTCATACCTGTCATGGCGCTGCTCTGAATAAGGTCTATTGCTATGTTAATCTTGGTTATTGAATGCTGCAACATGATTCTCAGATATTGCTTACTTTTAATCTCAAAATAAATATTTTCCATCAATCAACAAGATGATATGAATGTTTAAGATGAGAATGAATGAAAAGCATCAGTTAATGTGTCATTAATTGCAAAAATCATGAGTCATGACACATTACCCACTTACCCACACATTACCCACTTGCAGCACCATGAACCTGTAACTGTAATGTCAGACTATTCCATGTGTCAAAATATCTTTTGTTGTGTTCCAGCGAAACATCTTCATACAAGTCTGAACAGACATGAGGGTGATTCTTCATTTGTTGCTGAACTACAGTATACCTCAAAGACACGGCCTAAAGCTGTTCCACTTTAGACCCCTTGTCATTGTTCACAGTAACATGAGCTCATCTCATGCACTAACCACACTAAACCTAGATCATATTTCAATTATCTAACAATTTCCACATGGTTTCCTAAACATAAAATTCTGTTTGCATATTTTACATAGTGTGATCTTCTATTGTACTTTCCAAAACTCATTGTATTGTGCATCATAGTGGATAACAAGTGTTTTTGTCCCTGCTGTGCTGTCTTTCCCATGGCATACAGGTGTTGAATTCCTGCAGCCATCGTTAGGTGTCTCATCTCCAGTGGAGGAGGAAATTCTGTGGGCGGGAACTCCGTGATCAAGAATGTGGTTCACAGAGGGTGAGTCTCAAATATTGCACACAAGTGTTGCTCAACATAAGAACCGGTTGAATTCTTGCCTGCCACGTGCAAGAGACATGGATTGTATTGCCAGTCAGTCATCTATTTTCCCGCAGGGATTGATCAAGTTTCTAAAGGGAGGCCAGGGAGATTTGTTTTAGACTCTGTTCCAAAAACTTGTGTGCATCCTAGCTATAGCACTTGACGTCATCTGAGGCATGCCTGACAGGAAGGCTGTTCCAAAAAAGTAGCCGCATAATTATGTTGTGTTCTAATAATGCATTCACGTCATTATGTGTTTCCGTTCACTTCTTTGCCATTCCCCTAATAACAAGTTGGAACTCTGATTTGATCGTCATGTATAAAGAACCATAATGGGAGCAGCCGCTACACAGTGGCTTTAAATACTATGTACTTACATTAAAATTAATAATTCGATACAATGGACTTGTTGTGTACATGCATGTTTTTACATTGTACTTATATTTTAAAAATACCAGCATGAAGTTAACAGCTGTAATTACTTTATGTAATTACATTTGTAATTACACAGTTGACCCTCCCCTCACACCTTAACCTACCCTTAAACCGACCCATACCACCACACCTGTCCCTAACCTTACCCGTATCACACCTCAATAGCAGCAAAAGTGTTTTACAATACAACAGGAACACAATAATACATTGTACTTATTGTTCAATGTAAGTACATAGTATGTAAAGCCACTTAATATAAAGCGGGACCCATATTTTTTAAAGCAAAATTCAAATTGTATTATATCCCGTGTTACCTGGTGGACATTTTCTTAAACAATTAAATTCTTAGTTCTTAAACAATTTGCAAGAGCATATAGAGGTAAATCTGTTTCATAATTATTTTACAATGTTTATTTGCACAGCTAATTAAATATATAAAAAATCTTAATTAGCATATGCAGACATTAACATTCAAATGTTTGGGGTCTGTAAGATTTTAAAAATGTTTTGCTCTTCTGCTCACCAAGGCTGCATTTATTTGATCAAAAACAGTAATATTGCAAACTATTATTATAATTTAAAATTAAATCTATTAAACAGTTTAATAGTATAAAAAAAATAATATATTAAATATATTTAAACAATTGCAGAGTTGAATTTTAAGCATTTTCATCATTACCCTACTTGTCAGTGTCACATGATCCTTCAAAAATCATAATATGCTGATTTTGTGCTTAAGAAAAAGTATTTACTTTTAAATAGAAATCTTTTGTAACAATGTAAAAGTCTTTACAGTCACTTTTGTTCAATTAAGGCATTGATGCTGAGTAAAATTATACATTTCTTCTTTATTTAAATTTTTTTTTATTAAAAATGTACAGATCCCAAACCTCTGACCATGTTATATATATATATATATATATATATATATATATATATATATATACTGTATATATACTGTGTGTGTGTATATATATATATATATATATATATATATATATATATATACTGTATATATATAAACTGTATATATATATATATATATATATATATGTATACTATATATATACTGTATATATACACTGTATATATACTGTATAAATAGATATATCACATGCAAATGTGAAACTCTATTGGAATCAATAGTAAGTCCAGTCTCACATGCTCAAGGAGTGTTATTTTTGAGTTGCCGCCAATAGTGTGTTCCAATTCAATCATCTACGAGGCTCTGTTTCAATGTGGTCTTTGAAGACATCTGCCTATGTAGACAGTAGACAGACAGGCAGCTCACTGGGGTTTGGAACAGAGCTAGTGTGTAGTAAAACGTCACTTAGAAATGGGGTTGAATATTTTGGCTAAGCTGATCACAAAAGAACCATGAAGCTGAACAAATAATATTATAATGAATGGTGTTTTTTTTATTCTTCCCGACATGACGGCGCACATGAAGGGTATTTCCACTTTTGCAAAATTAGCATTTTTGAGATCAGTCAACACTTTGGAAACAGTCCTACGTGTTCTGCGAGATGTGAGATGGACAGAACCAACAAACATTTTCAACTCTCAGCTCTTGCATAAATTACCTTCTGAAAATCCAGCTTGCCTAATTTAATCAGTGTTGTGGCATTAGTTGTCAAAAAAACAAAGAAAGAATCAGGCCCTAGAGCATCCACATATCTGCCCTAGGGTAGATTTCAACTAAAGATTAAGGTCAGGCATGAAGTAGATTTAGGTTTTTAGCCCTTAACGATCCCTTCACAGGCCACTAACATGTGAGATGGTTAACAGATTGCAAAACATGCAGCTGTTTTGTAGGGGTGGCTGTTTAGCAGCGGTGCCTCAGGCTTGAGCCCAAACCAAGGGATGTGACTGAACAGGTTGCTCCTTGAAAACAATATTTATGAAGGAACATCTTAACTCCCTCATTACGTCACATCAAACCATCAGGAACAACATTCGGATGATTATAAACTCAAGTTTTAAGTTGTGTTCAAGTCAGGTTTGGTTTATTTATATAGTGCCATTAAAACAGCAGCAGGTGACAAATGTGCTTTAACTCAAGTGTTTTATCTTTTGCAATTGATGCAACGCATGCACAAGGGTTATCAAGACTCCATCAGTGCAAAGAAACAGAAGTCAAATAAATCAACCTGTCATTTCCTGACTGAAACAAAACCGCCTTTCATATTTTAGCCCCAAAATGTACACTATACTACTACGGAAGCGTATTGCATAAAAAAATCGACTCTGTTTTTTCTGAATTAATGAGTTCATTATCTCAGAATTACTGTTCGGTTTTTAGCCCTTGTTTGGGCTAAAAGTTTGGAGTCAAAATTTGGGCTAAGTTTGGGGTCAGTAAGATTTTTTTTGTTGTTTAAAGAAACTAATACTTTAAATGAGCATGGATGCGTAAAAGTTACCGTCAGCACATTTCTAAAGTTCAAATTTTTCTATTTGACATGAATGCTGTTCTTTTGTACTTTCTATTCATCGAAGACTGAAAAAAGTCTTACTAAATAAAAATATGAAGCAGCACAAATGATTTCAGAAACTTCTCTCACGCATGGCTGATCTACTTAAGTGCAGGGGTGCACAGGGTAGAAATAATGATGATAGATTAATTATGAGATAACCTGGGATCATCTCAAGGCTGTCAGCGCATATAATTTATTTTTACAAGGCCAGTTTTTCCCATGCTTTCCCATCCTTAATTTATTACCTACGGCTTTCTCTGCTCTATTTTTCTTATTCTTATGCTGCAATTTCTCACTGCTTATAATTGTATATGCTTTGGGTGACAGTAAAACATTGAGATGATGTATTTCCTTTGTTACCTTTTGAAACCACAGTTATTAAATATAATAGAGGCTGCTACTGTTTTACAAAAATAAAATCCGATGCTTCCGATATCTAGCACACTTAATCACGTTGAAAGTGTTTATATTCTCTTCTTCTTTCCCTATATTCTCTATAATTTCTTGGGCAGAATCTAGATTGTTGTGTCAGTGAGTGGTAGTCACACAGCTTATATTTAGTTATTTTGTTTAGTGTTTGGGCTACAAACTATATGCACTGTAACCTTGTTTTCTGACAGATGTCAGTGTATCTTGACTGAGTTTGATTGTGGGCATACTGGATACTGTTTGTAGAGTAAGTTTGCGTAAAAAGTATCGATCCATATGAGCACAAAAAGTCAACAGCATTTGTCATGACGCATCCTGTTTTCCATCTGATAGTCTTTCCAGGAATACACCTAAAGGGAAATCTTATTTCTGTGTTGGTACATGTATATTGGGAATATTCAAACCTTTTAGCCTGGAAACCCACATTTTCACATATCTTGAATTTTATATATTGAATGATTTCCAATTGGTTGATCTGAAGTTGGTGACAATAGTTATTTTGAATCTTCAAAAAAACATATTTTCCCCAAGTTGAGGCTCCAGTGTCTCATGCTTGTGTTTTACCGATTTTAAGACGCAAGATCTGATGCGATGACATCATAATAGAGGTATTTTACAGTACAAAATTGTTTAAATATTCTTGAAAAGCAATATAACTGGTTGTCAATTTGAAAGTAGCAGTTTCACATGATTGTGCTTCTTACATCTTCTGTTTTTCTTTACCGTGCGTGACAGTTCGCTGTTGTCACCCTAAATGAGAGACATGTGGACAAATACCTTCTAACTGAATTGCAGTAAATACAATTTCAGAGGGAAACAAAGACGTCTCACTCCATGGCTGTGTGCTTTTTATACAAAAACCGTCTGTCTAAATCAAATGAGTATCATATTGTCTATTTGTGACCTATCCATCAAAATTCAATATGATGAATTCAGCTCTTTGTCTATGGGGCAATTCGCTGACTGCAAAAGTAAAAACACGGCATGACCACTGCATTTGGTAAACAACATGAGACATGCATTTTAGTATATTAAAATATTTTGATGAAGAAGACACATATTAATGAAATGTAGCAGGTAAACACTTTATTTAGATATTCCACTTCATAAGTAACTTTGCAACTAGCAGTCATTATAGTATTAGTAGACTGTCTGCTGCTAACACTTTATTTTGTGCTTCCCAAAAGACATACTGACTATAAGTAACTCTGTAACTTCTGGTTCGTTTACACGACAACGATGTAAAATGGAAAAGTTGTTTTTTTTTTTTTGCACGTTGTCAACCCCCGTTTACACGTATCCACAAAAACGACTAAAAATGCTGTATTAAAGGAGTAGTTCACTTAAAAAAAAAAAAAAACTTTTGCTGATAATTTACTCACCCCCATGTCATCAAAGATGTCCATGTCATTCTTTCTTCAGTCGAAAAGAAATTAAGGTTTTTGATGAAAACATTCCAGGATTTTTCTCCATATAATGGACTTCAATGGGAACCAAACGGTTCAAGGTCCAAATGAGAGTTTCAGAGCAAACTGTTCAAAGGGCTTTAAACGATTCCAGACGATGAATAAGGGTCTTATCAAGGACTCTTCGAGTCATGACTCGAAAAAAGATTTTGATGAACGAGTTTGAACAGGAGAGTCACGAACGCTCATCACAGAACAGAGCAAGGTGAGTATTTGTGCTTATAAAACTTAAACTTTTTTATTTATTTTTTAAATGACAGATCGTTTCGCTAGATAAGACCCTTTTTCATCGTCTGGTGTCGTTTAAAGCCCTTTGAAGCTGCACTGAAACTCTCATTTGGACCTTGAACCGTTTGGTTCCCATTGAAGTCCATTATATGGAGAAAATCCTGGAATGCTTTCATCAAAATCCTTAATTTCTTTTCGACTGAAGAAAGAAAGACATTGACATCTTGGATGACATGGGGGTGAGTAAATTATCAGCAAAAGTTGTTTTAAAAGTGAACTACTCCTTGCCAGGCCAGTTAGTTGGTGACGTCACTTTGTAAAGAAACACTACTTGCCTATAGAAAGATGCGCATGATGTCACGGTTTCACAAATTCGCGTTTTTCTAGTTTTGGTTTCAAAAACTGGCAAAACTCGCTTTCAAAAGTTTGCCAGTTTTTGAAACCACAAAATGGCTTCGTTGTGTAAATGAACGAGGCAAACCAGGCAAACAAATGCTAATTTGAATGCTCCGAAAACAGCAGCACACCTCTCCTCAACAAGTCTCATGATTAAGCTTGATCTACATGGGCTGCTGTTTTCAAAATAAACACGCTTGAGTAAATCCTCAAGGCTATGGCCTTGGTTAATCGTGGTTTGTAAATTATAACATCTCATAATCCTCTTCTGCTCACCAAGGCTGCATTTATTTGATCAAAACAGTAATATTGTGAAATGTTATTACAATCTGTTTTCTCTCTTTTGATATACTTTAAAACAGCATTTATTCTTGTGATGTCTGAATTTTCGGAAATCAGAAAAATCAGAAATCATTCTAATATGCTGATTTGCAGCTTCGTATTTTTGTGGAAACCGTCATACATTTTTTCAGGATTATTTGATTAATAGAAAGAACAGCATTTGTTGAAAATAGAACAATGTAAAAGTCTTAAAGGTAACACTTCCAAAATCTCCGTGTAAACAATGAGTGATGTACACGCGTGAAAGATTACTTGCGCAGACCGAAGCGCCCTCAGATCACTTGGACGTGGCTGTGGTTACAAGAGGTAAAAAGGATATAAATACTGCTCGTTTTCTCACACAAACCACTCGTTTCGTGTCTTAGGCCGTCAATGTGTACTTACATTTACGAGTCATTAAATCATGTTTAATTTGGACTTCTCTGTGCATGCTCTTTGAGGTGGTGACCATAGACCTCCATTATATGACTGACAGACAAGAACGGTTTGACCTAAAAATATCAAAACTTAAACTACTGCGGAAACAAAGACACCTACACCTTGGATGCCCTTGAGGTAAACTAAAACATACCAAAAATTAATTTCAAAGTAAAATATCCCATTTAAGTGTGACTTTTAATGCATCCTTGCTGAATAAAAGTACTATTTTCTTTTAAAAAAATTAAACAGTAGAGTATGTACTTTATATATAAAGTGAATATCGAAAATAATTTCCCTGCTTTTCTGAACAGTGTTCATTCATTCATTCATTCTTTTTTAAAAAACAAATAACGTAGGCCAGTAGATAACCTCTACCCAAGACACACATTATTGACTAAATATACTGGCATCTCACAGACTATAATTGATTTTGCCCACATATTTTAAACGAGAATCAATGAAACATTTCATACCACTTAGCAGATCAATGAAATATGAGGTTTAAATGGATGACAAAAACTATTTTGACATTTTGAACAATAACAGATTGCAGTTATCTGTTCATTTACATTGATTACTTTACTTTCCATTCAATTTACCCTTGTAGCTGGTGGTCAGAGAGTGTGATGCAGGAGAACAGGAGTTCCAGTCTTTAGTAAATAACAGTGGCCATAGTGACCCTGGATATTTAAGAGTTTGCTAAGAATTTCAAGACAATTAGATTTAGAACAAATAGTGATGTCTAGACCAAATTACAGCATGAACACTGGGTAGAAGGAGGACACGAATATCTTTTAGAGATTAGCGCATTGGTTTGGACTAAGAAAGGGATGTGTATTTAGATCCTGTGTATTTATACCAGCTCACACTGTATGTGTCAGATGCATAATGACTGGATATTTCTGAATGTATCTAATTGTTGTTTTGCTTCCATTGCTTTAAACAAACTACATGAGAATATTAAAGGGATAGTTCACCACAAAATGAGAATACTGTCATCATTTACTCACCCTCAAGTTGCTCCAAACCTGTATGAATTTCTTGTATAAACACAAAAGAAGATACAAAGTAGTTTGAAGTACTGCATTTGAAATGCTGGGTTGTTTCAACCCAATTTTGGGTAATATATGGACAAACCCAGCCGTTGGGTAACATTTTTAAATAGCATTTTTAATCCAACGTTTAGGTTTGTCCATATTTGACCTAAAATTGAGTTAAAATAACCCAGCATTTTTTAGATGCTGGGTTGTTTTATGGTTTCTGTGTGTATATGGTTGATGGACCCCATTGACTTCCATAGTATGTAAAAAAACAAAAGTCAATGGGGTCCATCAACTATTTGTTTTCTGACATTCTTCAAAACATCTTTCATTTCAGCTGAAGAAAGAAATGCATACAGGTTTGGAGCAACGTGAGGGTGAGTACATGATGACCGTATTTTCACTTTAGGTAAACTATCCCTTTAATTACAAAAACAATTAAGATTAATCATGATTATTTTGGGCGATTACATTTTCCTTAAAGGAAACTTCCTTTTGTTTCTCAATGGAACCAGTTTTATGTTATTCATCACATGTTCAGTGCCAACTATGCATCTTGTACAAGTATTTGTTCTTAGCCAAAGTTATCTGATATCTAGTGCCGAGTATGTTTCTGGCCTTATAGTCTGCAGAAAACATTGCCAAATAAATGTTGTGACATAACTTTGTCAAACTCTGGGCCTGACTCTGCATGCCACAGATTGTGAATGATGAAATCCTCCATGCACAAATGCAAGATCAGATAACCCTATCACAATATCTAGCTTTGTTCCAAGTACATTTAAAAGGAAGCCTTCAGATTAATCTTAATAATCCACACCAACGCAAACCCGCATTCATGATTCACATGAATGGATGCTGTTCCCTTCCTGTTCATGCTTCAAATACATGTAATAAGCAATAAACCTTCTAACCTATTTTTCTCTTTTTTCTGCCATAGGCTGTGGGAATGAAACAAAGTATTGAGATGCCGTTGAGACAGCATCGACTGACAGGTTTTGCTGACACATGCATACCAAAGGTCCATCGCCAGAAGGCTTTCCACACCTAAATTGACAGGTCATTAAAGGCAAAGTATGTAATTTAACCAAAAAGACTTGCAAGAAATAATAAGTGTCTTCTCAACACTGCCATTGGTCACAAAACAGATAGTCCCGCATAAATCTCACTCTATTGGTGGAGACAATTTTGTATAGGGCTGATCAGGATGCTTAAACAAATACGGCAATGTTTTGATAGAGTGACAGTGTTTGCATTTCTCAGGAGAAAGTCTTTGCTGGGACAGGAGAAACGATTTTTAAAAGCGATAGTCAATAAAAAGGTGTGAATATTCATTATCTTTCTAAAAAAAAATGCAAAAAAAAAGCAGGTCATGTAAAATGATTCATTATAATATGTGCATCAACACTTTCTGTGTGATTTAATTGCAATACAATAAACAACAATGTATTGGATTTAAAGTATCTTCATTATGTGACTTTTCTAAGCTAACATTGTGAATAATAAGACCAATTAATAGTTAACATAGTTAATATCTCTTTAATTCAACCCTTTAATTAATTGATTTTTCCTAGAAAACATCATTAGGCCATGAATGACATGTGGCAAAAGTAAAATGAGAGAAGTTAGTATTTGTAATATTAGTTTTATACTTGCAACAGGAAGTGTAAAATAAAAATAAATAAAAACTATAGATTCATGAACAGTGCTTTTCCTCAGACAGTGGCACAAGTCTGCATAATGGTATTGTACAATTCAATGATCCAATGTTGTTAAGTTACCCTACATTTAGTTATTCAGTTTACCCTGCCGTCTTTAATAGAATCGCAGATGAAATCTGTGAACGTCTACGTCATTGCATTCTCTGCAGATGGTATGATCAGAATCTACACGCAGGCAACACGCAACCATTCTTTTGTGTATGAAAGGTGTGCTTCTTCAAATAACAACCGTTTGACAAGTGTATATCCATTTTGGAAAAAAGAAATAAAGCCAATAAGCCAATTTTAGAGCCAGACCTGTCCATTTTTACTTCTAAACACTGAATCAAAACCAGTTTTTTGCTTGGTCTGCTCTGGGACGGTGTTGGTAGCCCCCATCTGCTGTTAATTTCTCAACTGGCAAGAAAGCTCAAACAGCATGTTAAACACAGTCTGTTCGGGTAGAGACTGGACCACAAACAGAGGGCCCAGACCCCACTCAGTGGGGCAGCTGTCTAGCGATACCATCTGCTGGTGTTGAACTCTTGGCCCTCATCCTGTGGTCACCAGTCTCAAAAGTTCATCAAGTATTTTAAAATAAATTTCAGACGTAATTATTACACTTTTAGCAACGTGAAGGACTCCTTGACGTAGGGTCACTTGTTGGGGTTAAAGACAATCCTTCTGTTTGTGTTGTATAGATGATTAATAATGTCACCTCAGCTCTCTTATCTAACTAATGCTTTTCAGATCATTAGATTTTAATCATATTTTATACATATTCATATTGTACATTAACTATGTATCTATGAAACGTCATATAATAATTATGATATATAATGATATCTATCTCATCTCTCTTTTAAATAATCATTAGATTTTTATCATATTTTTATATGAACTATGATGTATGAAAGAATATAATTATTATATTATTATATTTGTACATAGTATCTATCTATCGATTTATCTATGTTATACACCTAAAAGTCAAAAGTGTGGGCACACTTGACTAAAATTAGCATATATCTTATTTTCTTCTCATATGTTTTAAAATACGTTATGTTTGTGTAGATAAGTAAACATAAATTAGTCAAATCTGCGACGTTTGTTAGTGAGAGAGTTAAAGTTAAAACTTCACTCACCTTTCCTCTCAGAAACGGAGCACCACACCGCACTTGTCAGCACAAGACAGACGATTCCCAATTCACGGAACAGAGACGGCTTCCTAAACCTCATGTTCAACAGTGGATTCATTCTAAAGCATGGTTTTTGTTTAGATATTCCCACGAACAGACAATATGTTGCTCGTAACAGAGATAGTTTTCCAGCGGCAGGTCCTGTTCAGCTCCTAAACGTGTCTGAGCGCTTATATCTACAGCTGTGACGTGACGCAGGCAGCTCACCTACTGCACGCGAGACGCGGTTACTGAACCATTGTGTGCGTGTGTGCGTGTGTAACAAATGTCCTCAAAAGGATAGTAATTTTGACTTTTTTGATTGTAGGTCCTCATGTGGAAAACAGCTTAAAGGAGTAGTTCACAAAAAAAAAAAAAAAACTTTTGCTGATAATTTACTCACCCCCACCATGTCATCCAAGATGTCCATGTCTTTCTTTCTTCAGTCGAAAGTTTTGATGAAAACATTCCAGGATTTTCTCCATATAATGGACTTCATTGGGAACCAAACGGTTCAAGGTCCAAATGAGAGTTTCAGTGCGGCTTCAAAGGGCTTTAAACGACACCAGACGATGAAAAAGGGTCTTATCTAGGACCTTTCGAGACGAGTCATGACTTGAAAAAAGATTCGTTCATTTTGATAAACGAGTTTGAACAGGAGAGTCACGAACGCTCATCACAGAACAGAGCAAGGTGAGCATTTGTGCTTATAAAACTTGAACTTTTTTTATTTATTTTTTAAATGGCCTATCGTTTCGCTAGATAAGACCCTTATTCATCGTCGGATGTCGTTTAAAGCCCTTTGAAGCTGCACAGAAACTCTCATTTGCACCTCGAACCGTTTGGTTCCCATTAAAGTCCATTATGTGAAAATCCTGGAATGTTTTAATCAAAACCTTTATTTCTTTTTCGACTGAAGAAATGCCCCAATTTTTTTGTGTGAATTATACACAAATTAGGGTAAAATTATGAGTTCTCCATACTGAATAAGAAGCTTCCATAGAAACTCTACGAGCAGTCTCATGTTTCCGCCACAGAATAAAAACAATTTTAAATAGGCTAGTGATTGCGAATTTTTATTAATTCGGACTTTTTTCTCGCAATTGCGAGTTTACATCTTGCAAATCTTTTTATCTCACCATTTCATGATATAAAGTCACAATTGCAAGTTATAAAGTCAGAAATGTGAAATATAAATTCAGAGAAAAAAGAATTGCGAGATGTAAACAAAGAAAAAAAGCCACCATTTTATTCTGTGGCAGAAACAAGCATGTTTCTCTCATCAAATTATTATTTATTTTGTTTGCCAGAGCCTGTTTATAAAAATGTGAAAATAAAATTGTACATGTAGTGAATGTAAAATATGCACCCAAAATTGTATCGTTGAAAACATAGCATTCAAAACCCCTCAAATACCATCAATTTAATAATGTATTATGAAACACGATATTGCATTTACTAAATGTTTATTGATTATATAGTGTTTTTTTTTTTAATTATTATTATTAATTAGGTAAAAAAAAATGCACAATTTATACAGTTAACTCTTTTTTTATTTCCGGGTTTCTCAGAGGAGGAAGTCGTCATAGTTTGGTAAACTTCGGTAAATCCATCTGAGAATATATAAAATCTATGAGGGTAACTTAATTGCTTGCATTGATGCAAAGGTAATGGGCTATATGCACGCATAAGTTCCGCATTTGACGTAAGGATGCTCGTCCATTTCCGGTTGTGTAGATTAAAGCGAAGGAAAACCGGAGAAAACGGGATTATGGCAGAGTCTTCAATATTTACTGTCCTCCCGTCTTTGAAACGAAACGTACATACGTTTAGATGCAATTTTATATATAGTTATGTTTATTTAATATAATTTTAAAAAGAAGCATAAACACAACGAGGGGTGTCTGTTTTATCTGTTTTTGTGACTAACGTTTCATTAGTATAATAACCATGGAGTATAAAATTCAATATAAATTCTCGGTATTGCATTGGACTCTATGATCGGCGGAAGTTATCGAGCATCCCTAATGCTTTACCGGAAATAACGCCGTGCATAGAGCCCATATAGTACAGTAGCCTATAAATGTTCATACGTTTTAGACAAAAAAAAAAAATAGCAAAAACTTGTTGATGACCATTTAAACACCTCAAAGTCTGTGAAAACTGAAAAGGGTCCAAATGTATGTTAAACAGGCTCATGTTGTTTCTATTTGTTCTCGTCTCATGCACGCGCGTCAGTCGCTATAGTAACAATAAACTTTGCCTCAGGCTTTCAGTTTGTTCTCTCAGATTTGACCATAGACAGGATCTGGCCACCCTCGGGCAAGGTGAGTGCTCTAAATTAGTAGCAAAGGGAAAATAATATAGTGATTTATTATATATGTGTGTTCAAAGGTAACTTTAAAGTTAATTTATTCCACTAATTGTACAAAAATAACTTTTAAAACATTCGATAGTTTAACTTAACCGTAACGTTAAGGGGGTCGCACACCGCACGAGAAGCGCAGCACCGCGTCGCGCAGCACTACGTCACGTCTTTAAAATTCGAATACGAACACATTATTCTCTAGTGTACACACACCGGCGGCGTCATTCGCCTATGATGACCAGAAATCCCCAAAAGTCCCATAAACTTTGCAGCTGACCAAGATCTTTCACCAAACTTGGGATAGCTTTTTAGTTTTACCTGATAGAAGTATCCTACAATTATAAATTAATTGGAAGTAGTACATTTTTCGTTTATGGCATGATTCCCAAAGAAGTCCCATTGATTAACACTAAATGTTCGTTATGTCCATTATGTCAAACACCAGCTGACAAACGGTTCTAAATTTAAACGAAGAAATTAACTGTAGTTTCCATATGACATCACATGATTCCATTCTTTTTAAATATTCTGAAAGTGTCCTTGAATGATGAATGAAGATTCTTTTGAATTTCCTCACTTTTAACTCCTAGGAGAAAACAAAAAATGTCGGAAATTGAAGTATCTGATCCTGGGTCAGATGTACCCGGTGTATCCCAAGAGGAGAAACACACTATGTCAACTCATGAAAAAGAGAATGATGATATAGCAAACCCACTCTCATCCTCACATCTGGACCTAGAAGTAAAACCACCTCTAACCACCATAAAAAGGGGTATGATTAATTATTTATTTAATATGTAGACAGTTTACAATGACTTGTCTTTATGTATTGAAATAGGATTCTTAAGGTGACCCTACACAAAACGTTTTTGACAAATGTTGCCAGGCAGTGTTTCAGAGTGATGTTGCTTTGGCACTTTCCCATTGAGAATGGGCAACAAATTTCTATCTAGATAGCCTACTTTAGATCAATCGTGGGCCCAGTGTCTGACCTGGTTGCCCGTTGACGGCAACATTACCCAGCAACATTGTTCAAAAAGTTTCCCTGTGTAAAACTTCACCTTAAGCATTGTTTATATTATTGGTAACATTTTACAATAAGGTTTCACTTGTTAACATCGGTTAACTACATAAGTTAACATGATGCAACAATAAAAATAATTTTATTTATAAAATTATAGCCTATCTGTGAATATTATTTAATGGACCTAAGCTAACAAGAACAATGAACGGCCGTAGTTTTATCAACTACCGTAATGTTGACAGAAATGAATAAATACTGTAACAAATACAGAACATTGTTCATTGTAAGTTAATATTAGTAATGCATTAACTAATGGGACCTTATTGTAAAGAGTTACCATATTATTGTAGGTGGTGGTAGACGCAGAAGAATTGGAATGCAAATGGATAAAAACATCAATCAACCACCAGCTGCTATATCACCCACGGTCAGCACCGCTGTGAGTAATTATCTTTATTTTATTTTATATTTTTGATGTGTTAATTATAGTCTGGCATTCCACACTTTTGCCTGTCAACAAAACTAGGTTATTAATAATTGTTTTATTTATTTAGTTAAATTGAACTGAACATACTGTGTGCATATCAATTAATTAATAGGGGCTTTCACACCGGGTAGTTATAGGAGCTCAGCTCATATATATATATATATATATATATATATATATATATATACATGTTCACACAGCTTTTTGATAATGGTGGGTGCCACTGTTTCACGTGGCATGCGCTCGGCCAATCAATGTACACTTATGTCACTGGTAGTTTCAATAGTGCTGGGTTAGACCCTACCCTTCAAATAAGCTGACTTGGCTTGCCCTTCTCTCAGGTGTCGGGGAAGCGCTCTGGGTTACTGTTAAATGAAGCCCAGAAGGATAAAGGTAAACACATCAAAGCCTTCAAAGATGAGCGCAGAGCAGCTCTTGATGGCCGGCACAGGTACCTTATCTCAATCATTGCAGAGGTGATTAGCCTGGGCGAAATTGATGTCGAGGAGGCTATCATCTCAGATAATCAGGTGTGTAAAATATGACACGATTGACATGCCCAAAATCATAGAATATTGTGACTGCCACATATAAATGTGTGTATGTGTATTCTACAGTTCAACATGATTGAGAAATTCTTCTCGGCAAATGGTTCAAAGAGTCTGATGTTCTCCTACCAAGTCAAAGGATCGGTAAAACACAACTTGATAGTGACTTTGAAATATCCCTCAGGTGCTCTTCGGTCATTTATGACTGGAAAATTTTCTGTTTTGAATTTCTAAAAATCACAGCTTCTTCGGAATGTTACGAAACTTGGTGACTTTTATGGCATTATGTATGTGAACACACACAAAAAAAATGTAGGTCATGATCTGAGCATGCTAAGTAGTCTTAAAAAAATAGTCACACTTGTGGTCTTTGGTCAAAAATGACCCCCATAGGAAATTAATGGGAAATTGACAAACAAAAATTCAAATTTTTTTTATTTATTTATTTTTTTTTACATTTTTTTATAAGAAAGTTTTTGATATTGTTTCAACTATATATTCAAATTCACCACCACCACCACCAAAAAAAAAAAAAAATGTGTTCATAAACATCTGGGGAATTCACATGCCTCTCCATAGAGAGCTGTACATGCCATCTAGTGGTTACACCATGATTCTACGCTTTTTCTCTATACTGTAACCAGATGGTGCTAATTTTCTTCAAAAAATGTTTTGTTTCTGAAGGCGTAGACTCTATATTAAACTAAAATACTGCATTAATATTTAAAAAAAAAAAATATATATATATATATATAGAAAATATATATATTTTTTCATGGCAAAAATAGAACATAAATAATGCATAAATATTAATATATTCAATCAAATTGTCTCAAAATACTAAATTAAAAAGAATAAATATTATAGAACAAAAATAAATTGCATTGGTTATGCTGGGATGGAGAAAGTTTCATTTTTAGGTGTCCGGTCACTTTTGACCGGGAAGATAACAAGTGTGACTCCGAACCGAAGAGCACCTGAGGGATATCCTTTAAAGCATCTGCCCACCATGATACTAACAAGCCTGCCTGCATTTCTCTATAGGCCCATTCTTTTATTGATCCCTCAAATGTAGCCATTGGACAGAAGAAACTGTTAATCAACACAGGCACTACTGAGGTACAACAACACTTGTACATTGTAGGGCCTTGGTGACCCTAAGAGACTTCGTAAGATATATACCATTCTATTTAGATTTTTTTTATACATTCTATACAGTATGTGTACAGGCACAACAAGACCAGTCAGAAAGACAAGTTGTTCTAGTGGGACTGTCCCTGCAATTAATGCTGTTTAAGTAGCTTTGGATGGACAGCATGCCCTAAATGACGAGTGACTAAGTAACTATGTATGCATGTTGCTAAGTAGAAAAACAATGAACCTGGGCTAATCTTCACTCACTGATTGCAGGGTCTTACCGGGCAGTGTTTGTTTTTCATGAGAATCACGGACAAGGCCATAACAACTACAAACATATCACAGGTCAGTGTGGGAGTTGGTTTGTTGTTTTTTTCGAGTGTAACTTGGCCTGTTGGTTATTGTCTGTCATTCATCCGATTGCCTTATGTCATTCTCTGCAGGAGGTGAATTTTGGAAAACTTGACTGCTTAGCGACAAGTGTCCATCAACGTTTGGATTTTCTCTTTACTCAAGCCATGAACCAAGCCTATAAGTCGCAAGAGGTATGATGAATGATGCTTGGATGCCTGTATAGAAATTTACCTGCTTTCTTTGTCGGACCAAAGGCTAATATAAAAAGTAAACCTTTGAATAAATATTAAATAATTGTTTACATTAAAAAATAATTTTTGGTTATTTATTTAAGCAAGGACAGTTTTTAAGGGTCTGGTGTACTGGAAAACTGGATTTTCTGTTTTTTTTTTTTTTTTTTTAATCTTCTCTTCCTGGAAAATGGAAACATTTTGAAGACCTGTCTTCTCCACAGAGGCCTATACAAATTAGGCTTTCAAGAATGAAAATGTCTATTTCCCCTTATTCATAAATACCAGTTTTCTATTTTAAATTTCATAAATTTCAATATTCAGTATACATTTTTGGTGTATACTGTATAGCATTTATATACATAATTAAATTTACAGAATACTCCAGACTGGGACTACAGAACTGAACCAAAACACATGACATTAATCCAACCTTTCCTTTAGGATTGGGGAGCTATAAAAGGTGGCCAAACGGGCCCAGATGTGCAAGACCACCTGAGATCTGTGGATAAGTTCACCTGTAACCTCTCTTTAGTGACGAGGAGCATGGAGGAAAAGTTTAAGCTTCATAACATCCCATCGGCCCCTGATCTGAGTCACATACAGAATGCCGAAGACTATATTGATGCAGGTAAAGGCTCAAATATTGGGTAAAAGTAATAATGTTTATGTGAAGCAGAGGGTTTAACACTCGTTATTAAAATGCCAAATGATAACACAGTTACATAGCAATTCTCCCAAGGCCACATTTTTGGTGCACTTAAAATAACATTTTCCCTTTAAAAATACATAGTACACTCACAAATATTGGGTAAAACAGATGGCAAAATCTTTTCCACACATTTGTGAAAATTACAAGCTAGCCCCAAACCTTAATTGTTGTATTCTTCTACTTTTTTATTTTGGGCTCTAAGCTAAAAACTTTGAGCTGGTAGAAGTTCTAGAAACAGTGCTGTTACACTGGGCCAAGCAGATTGAACAAGTGCTTACAGAGAGTGAACGCATTAGGAAAGAATCGGATGATATTGGACCCTCAGCAGAGCTGGCACACTGGAAGTACAGAATGGTCACCTTCAGCAGGTCTTTGTCTTTATCTTCAGTAATAGCATGCAAGATTGGTATATAATTTAGTACTTATCCATCTATATGTATATTTATTAGATTTACTGTGTATTCATGATTTTTTTTCAGCCTCATGGATGAAATCAAGGACCCTTATGTGAAGATGGTCATTGGTATATTGCAGACCACCAAGTCCAAGACATTGAGTAAATGGAAAGAACTGGTTAGTGGATGTTATGTTTTGCTTTGCTTTTTTTTATACATTTTAATAAATAGCTATTACTTGAATAATTTACATATTTTAAAATAAAAAGGAAAAAGAAAGTACTTGTGAAAATGCTGTCTATTTTAAAGTCATTTACATTCGTTGCGTTCAGATTTTCTTCCAAATTCTCACTGTACTAAACAAATCCCACTCTCATTACTCTGCTACTGGAATGAAAATGATCCTGTTTGGTTATAAGGATTTTTGTTTTTAAATTAATATTAATTAACATAAATTGTGATTCAACAATAAATACAATGAATTTTAGAACTGTTGTACATTTAACCCTCTGATGGTCTTCCTTTATGAGTCACGTACTGGGACTTCCCAGTCAGAAGTGACCGGAGGCCTAAAAATGAAACTTCTTCCATCCCAGTAAAACCAATGCAATTTATTTTTGTTCTATAATATTTATTCTTTTTAATTTAGTATTTTGAGACAATTTGATTGAATTTATTAATATTTATGGTCTATTTGTCCAATGGATATATATATATATATATATATATATATATATATATATATATATTTCTATTTGTTCAATGGATATATATTATTTAAAAAAAATATTAATGCAGTATTTTTGTTTAATATAGAGTCTATCCTTCAGAAAAAAATATTGTTTGAAAAAAAATAGCACCATCTGGTTACAGTATAGAGAAAAAGCGTAGAATCATGGTGTACCCACTAAATGGCATGTACAGCTCTCTATGGAGAGGCATGAGAATTCCCCAGCTGTTTATAAACACTTTTTTTTTTTGGTGGATTTGATTATATAATTGAAACAATCTCAAAAACTATTTTTTATTTAAAAAATTGTAAAAAAAATAAAAAAAATAAATTGTGAATTTTTTTTTATTTTTTTATTTCCCGTTCATTTGCTATGGGTCGGTCATTTCTGACCGAAGACCACGAGTGTGACTATTTTTTTTTACGACCACTTGGCATGCTCGGATCATGACCTCAATTTTTTTTTTTTTTTTGTATTCACATATACCAAATGCCAAAAAAGTCACCAAGTATCATAACCTTCCGATGAAGGTGTGACTTTTAATAATTCAAAACAGAAAATTATTCGGTCAGAAGTCACCGAGGACCATCAGAGGGTTAATAACTGATTTACATGTTTGTATTGTGCTGTTTTCTATCTATAGGATGCAAATATTACAGTTGTGACCAATGAGGCTAAAAATAATGTGAAATATCTATCCACTCTGGACAAGTTCTTTGAACTTTTGGAAAGAAGCACTCCAGTAAGCTCCAACATTTTATACATTCTTCAGGATAACAATTATATAACCAAGAGTGTCATTAATGGGACGGGTCACAATTTTAAGTTGCAATGCATTATTTCAGTTATACTGTATATTTACTGAGTATTTTTACTCTGTTTCAGACTACCATGCTGAAACACATTCCTAAACTGATGAACAGCATATACATGATTCAGAGTGTGTCTCAATATTACAACACCTCAGAACACATGACATCGCTTTTTGTGAAGGTCACTAATCAAATGGTGACAACCAGCAAGGCTTATCTCTGTCAAGGGGTGACTAAAGTCTGGGACTTTGACAGGTTAGACGTAAAATGCTGCTAAAGTTTTTTAAAACTGTGTCTCTAAGTTTGAATACACTGTAGATAAAATACATTGGTCTGTATTCCCGTTTAGAAAGGAACTGCTCAAGAGGATGAAAGAATGTATTCAGTTGAACCAAGAGTACCAGCAATGCTTCCACCAAATGAAAAAAAATATACAACAGAACCCTCTTGAACAGAAATTTGAATTGAGGTCGGTAAACCACAGCTTTAAAGTCACCTTGAAATCAAAATGACACTATTTCGTTTTTTAACTCGTCTCTGCTGTGTCACGCCAACAGTGAAAATTACATCTTCGGAAAGTTTGACACATTCTGCAGACGTCTGGAGAAGATCACAGACATGGCCACAACTCTTGAAGATTTCTCAGCCCTGCAGTTTATGAAAGTTGAAGGTGTCGAGAAAATATCCATGCGCTACCAAACGATTGTGTCCACCATCAAATCCAAGACCTACAATGTGCTTGACCATCGCAAATTAGAAGTAAGATCTCTCATTACTGTATATTCTTTGATTTAGTCTTATGTTTTTTTTTAGACATGAACCATCTCTCATGACATTATGTTTCTTTTAGTTTGACAATGACTACACTGAGTTCAGAAATCAAATCCAGGGCTTGTATCAGTCTCTAGATGCACTAATTGACACTTGGCTTCAACGACCTCTCACTGTAAGGCCATTTTAGTTATATTATTAATTGAACAATTGATTTGAATGACTGAATCATTCATTATAACACAGGATCAATATATTGTGTAAATATATTCCTCCTACACTAAAAGTAAATGTATTTACTGTACCAACAGACTGAGCAGGTCCTTGACCTGTTGTCCAAATTTGAGAACGGTGTGGGCAGACAAATGGACCTCGACCAGAAGTATATGGTAGTTCTGCAACGGTACGAAGATGACCTTGAGTATGTACGCAAATGCTACCAAAGAGAGAAGGACAATCCAAATTATTTCCAGCTGACCCCTGTAAGTTCCCTGTTGAGTGATTAGCAAACTCTTCAGCGCTCATTTATATTTAAATCGTTTAATAAACAATAAAAACAACTTATTTTACATGTATGCAGAGTATACAACACAAGAAAGCAGTGTCACTGGGACTAAAACATTAATAGTGTTTTACATTTTCTGTTGCAGCTGGCTAGGAAAATTGCATGGTCACAACATCTGTTTAGAAAGATTGATTTGCCAATGCAAATCCTAAAAGACAAATTGCACATTATGCAGGTAATTTCCAAAGACAAGATTGTCAATAGATGAACACAGTTTATTTTCGTTTTGATGTAGTTTGTGTTTGATGAAAAAAAAAAGATATTTCGAGATACTCAATGTTTTTGTCTTGACCTTTAGACGGCAAACAGGAGGAAGATTATTCGAGCGTACAACAGACTTGCTGCCGTACTCCTGGAGTATGAAATGATACATCACAGAGCTTGGACTGAAGGTGTAGATCGTGTACTACATGGTCTCAATGCTTCATTGCTGACCATACACCCAGAAACTAAGGTTTGCATCTACTTTTCATTACAAGTTTATCAATTCAAGACATTATTATTTGGCAAAATGTATCAGTACTGTGAATGTATTCAGCTTAATTCAATGTTTTTTTGTTTTTGAAAGCAATGAAATCAACTGCAAATTACAATTTTTAACCTGTTATTATACAGTATACAAAACCCAAACTGTACACTTTAACTCCTTAATTAACTGAAACATTATTTGTGACAGGAGTTCTTTGTGAATCTTGACCCTCTGGTCCTGGAGGTATTGCAAGAGGCAAATAGCATGTATCAAAAGGGTGCAGATGTACCCGATGTTATCCACAACATGGCTACCAAACAACCTCAGCTGAAGGAGTATTGTGAGAAGTGAGTGCATTAAAGACATTGCACTAAAATAATCACCTTAAAGGAGCACTATATACTGTATGTTGCATGTATACTGTGTACTTTATGAAGAGTTCCTGATTGAGAGGCATCACATATGGTTTTGGGATAAAGCTACTGTAAAAAAAAAATCAAATAAGTATAAATTATTGTTCTGATTTAAAATGTAAACTATACTTTTATTAACATGAAGTGGAATTTCACTGGTTTCAGATTACAGGGTATGCTGAGAGACTTTAACACAGCAGTCAGCAGGATACCCAGCGTGCTAAAATCCCCGATGCAGCCCTTTATCGGATCTGTGAAGACTGCCCTCTACCCTGGACTGACCTTTCTCTCATGGACTTCCCTCAATATCGACCACTGTAAAACATCTATTATATGAATAAATTACATTTGATCTGTTCAATTTTAGTTCAGAGTTGTTGCCCTAAAACCTTTCATCATCCATGCTATTTTTAGTATGCAAAATGTTTACAGAGGCCCCAAAAAGTATTTGAACAATTTGAAAAATATTTGAATTTCATTGCGTTAGATAAAAAAATATCAATATCACTCCCCATAATAATCAAACATTGCATTTATAAAATGAGATTAAGTACACATTGACCCAGAGTGTATTAACCTGCATTATGAAAAGTCAAGCACTAGATGCAGACATATTATATACACATTATGAGGTTAAAGGCATGTTCACACCAAGAACGATAACTATAAAGATAAATATATTAGTGTCCACACCAGCAGAAGATATCGTTCTGTTTATTGAAAGGGCATGCTTGTCTGTCACTTTAAATGCTCAAGCTCCTTGCTGCAAGATGGATTCTGATTGGCTGTCAATGGTTTTATCTTTGGATAAAAGTGATTCCAATTAAATTGTTTCTCTGTGCTGGTTTTGTTATAGATACTTATAGATATACTCTGCTGCTCTTTAATATTGAGGTTGATTTTTAAAACTACCGGTATATCTTTATAGTTATCATCCCTGGTGTGAATCCTAATATATCAAGACTTGTATGGCTTATTATCTTATGTATGTATTAATTCTTTTCTCTAATGTTTCAGTCATAGGCTGTGTGTACAAGGCACTGCAAGAGCTGGAACAAGTAGTGAAAGTTGCTACGGATATTCTAGATTGTCGAATTGAAAGCGTCTTAAAATCCATGTGTTCCACTCATCTGATTACACTGCCCAATGACGAGCCAGTTACACCCGAGACATTCCTCGCCAATGCAGAGACCACCGTCAGCACTGCGAGGGAAATGCTGAAAAAGTGAGTGACGCTTTTAAAATCTATTGGTGGAAAAAGTCGTATTTAATTTGACGAGAAAACAAAACAAAGCAAAGCTGCGAGGGCTATAAATACAGACAGTTCAAAACGTTCCTCTGACTTAAGGTCTGGGTTTATGTCTTTTACGCATATTCTGTTTAAAGGGTGATTTTTCAATGTTTCCTCTACTAAGCGAACAGCTAAATAGGCATAAAAGTCTAAAAGACCTTGAACAGAACATACTTATATTCCTCAAAGCCTTGGTTTCATGCATGTCTAATTAAATTGGAAATCCTGACTGACGTTCATAGTTAAATGTGATTTTAAATAATTTGAGGATTCCTTTGTTTTCATTCAAGTTCAAGCCAGCAGGTGGAGGACTCAATTTTGGAGATGGTTTGGGAACTGAATACATTGCTGAAACCCTCAGAAAGAGTCAATTTGGAGGTACTATTTACTGTTTATTATTGTATATAATATAATCTAAAATACTTTTTAGCACTTGAATAGGCAATTTGTTGCTCATTAAGGCCAAATCACATTGCACTGACAGGCGGCAACAGACACTTTCAGGCCGGGTTTTAGATCCGAAGTAGAGTGACATGCTGTAATCTGGTAACTTTCGACGCTGTATCTGTATCTGTCGGTGCAGAGTGATTTGGCCCTTATAATGTGTTATTTTTCTGTTATAAACTCAAATACAACATGCTGTAAGTAGAAAATCTTAATGTGTATGTTCAGAACTACCAATGTCTGCATCCTGATGCTAAGCAGAGGACACGTTGTCTACACTGTCTGCCTTGTACTTTCTACATCATGATAGGACATATGTGTCAGAGGAACACAGACGCTCTTGTCAAAGGTATACATGCATTATGGAATCATGCATCATCTCAAAACGAGTCACATATTAATGTTTTTGATAACACTTTAGAATACGGTTCCTTCGTTAATGAAAAACTACACAAGAACTAATGAGTAACACAATATTAACAATCTAGTAACTATTATTAACTAACAAGAAACTCTGATTAACGAACTAGTAAGTAATAGCGCACAGACGAAAGTGGTAGTTCACTATTTAGTAATCAATATCTACAATTTTTTTAATACCTCCCAGAGAACTACTGAAAAATGTATTAATAATCTAGTAACTACTATTAACTAAAAGAAACTCTTATTAACGAATTAGTAAGTAATAGCTCACAGATGAAAGTGTTACTAGATACTTCTGCGGGAATTACTAATTATTTGGATCCGTATTATAAAGTGAAGATCATAGGAAAAAACTAGTAATTACTGAAGTGTTGCTAAAGACATTTTCTAAAAGTTACTAAAGTTCACCAAAAAATCTCAAACATTTGCATAAATCATGACTAGATCATGTAGTAACACTTGAGTAATTACTAGTTAGTTCCAATGATCTTCACTTTATAATACGAATCCAAATAATTAGTAATTCCCACAGAAGTATCTAGTAACACTTTCATCTGTGAGCTATTACTTACTAATTCGTTAATAAGAGTTTCTTTTAGTTAATAGTAGTTACTAGATTATTAATAAATTTTCCAGTAGTTCTCTGGGAAGTATTAAAAAAATAGTAGTTATTGATTACTTAATAGTGAACTACCTCTTTCGTCTGTGCGCTATTACTTACTAGTTCGTTAATCAGAGTTTCTTGTTAGTTAATAATAGTTACTAGATTGTTAATATTGTGTTACTCATTAGTTCTTGTGTAGTTATTCATTAACGAAGGAACCGTATTCTAAAGTGTTACCATGTTTTTATGTTTTTCTTTTGAAAGCTACCAAACGCACTCTGGATGCTCTGCGACGTCGGCTGCTTGGTGTGAGATCCACACAACTTTCTTCATCTCAAAGAGAAGCTACCCCTCAGTTTCCTTTTTTAAGGGCTTCAGTTGAGTTGGCCACTCCCAAAATCGTCGTCAGACCAAGTTTAGAGCACATACAGGTGAAAACAGCAAGGAGCTATCAAAATATAAAGTATTGTTACACTTCTGTACAACATTTTGGGGTCAGTTTTGAAGGGGACATTTTTTGAAGGAAATTAGTGTTTTTCTTCAGAATTAAGCAGGATCTTCAGATGCATTAAACTGATTAAAAGTGATGGTAAATATGTTTAGGTTTTACATTTCTTTTTAAGATAATACTTATTTTTTAACTTTCTATTGATCAAAGATGAAATCCTGATTTTTTTTTTTATCAGTTTCCACAAAAATATGAAGTAGCTCAACTGTTTTCAACATTTGTAATAATAAGAAATGTTTCATGAGCACAAATCAGCATGTTAAAATGATTTCTGAAAGATCATGTGACACTGAAGACTTGATCTTACTGACTCCAAACCTTTGAACCTATAGTGTGTGTTCAGTATATACATAAAACACAAACATAATAATAAGGTTTTGTTGGATTGATACTCTTAGTGTGTTTTTATAAACCTTCATAAATGCACATACATTTAAATGACTTAAGTTTGACTTAATAATTCAACTTTTGACTTCTCACTTGTCCTTGTTGTGCAGGGTATTCTCAATAAAGCAGTGAACATGGTGCTTTCAATGGCAAAGGATATTCCTCTCTGGAAAATTTCCAACATCCAATGGGAACAATGGGAGGTACTGAACATTGCCTCATTGACTTTCATCACTGTACATTTGATTTTTGCTTGATTTTTCTCCCAAAATTCTCATGTGGTAATCAATTGCATGCCACAGATGCTTTATGAACTTTATCAGAGGTTAGTTGACTAGAAGTCTTGTGAATCCACAGACGGAGCAGCTAGCTTTGCGGGAGAATAAAGATGAGACTCTGGTGTCTAAACCACTCACGCTGAGGTCTCTGGACAGACAGGTGATAGAACATAAGGATGTGAACAAGGCTCTGGCTCAGCTTGTCCCTGTGGTGTCCTCCCTCAAAGTAGATGCTGGGGATATCCTTCAAGGGTTGTCTCAATTTTCAGCCCTGTGGAACCAGGTACTTAGAAAAAGGATGGTGATTTGAGGTGATTTGTTGTGCCTCCTCATTTTCCTGAAGTTTCACTTTGCTAATTTCTCTGTTATTTAACTGTCAGTGTTTTTTTTTTAAGTTTTATAGTCCTAAAACATGCCACATGTGTGTGTGAACTACAAAATCTTTTTTTAGAGTATGTCCATGTCATATTTTACCCCCAAAATTAATTAAAAATATTGAAGCCTGTTTTAAACTGGAGGACCATGAGGATTACTAAATTCTCATTACAGTAAATGCATGTGAATGTTTCATGTGTTTAATGAGTTGTGAGTTTTCCTCGTTACATTTTCATTGAGGATTTTCATTAAAATATTTTAATAAAATATAATTAAACTTCAAATAAGTCAAAATTACGGGCAGCACGATAAATACAATCATGCTGCATGAACACTCTAACATTAAAATAGTGTTATTAGAATGTGATTGTCAAGAATCTTGCACCACACATGTACAAAACAGAGAAACACTCTGATACACTTTATAGTATGCTATTAACAAGCAGTGGTGGAGGAAGTACTGAATCTCAGTACTTAAGTAAAAGTACAAATACCCAGATAAATATTTACTTTAGTAAAAGTAGAAGTAACACAATGACAACCATACTTAAGTAAAAAGTAAAAAGTACTTTATTTTAAATGTACTTTAAGTATTAAAAGTAAAAGTACTTGCATAACAATTTATTATCTTAATGTCTATTTTCTAATGATTAATAAAACATTTAATTCTAACTCATTCAACCTAATAGCCTACTCCTATATTGATGTTCAATAATGATGGAAAAAAATGTCACCATTTCTGAAACAAGCTTGCAATTAGGCAATATACACATCATGCTTATCCTTACTATATAATAACTAGCCTATGTTTGGGAGTAAACGAGATTAATTCATGGTGTAATAATGAACCTCTTGGCTTGCCATAATCCTAACCAAACCAAACATATACTACACACGGTGTGTTTCCTATGCACGTAAAAACAAATTTTCGCGTATGAGTTGCACGATAAACACACTGCGTGTGAGACGCATTTAGTGTGACCGGGTTGATATACTGCATCTATGGCAACCAAACGTCACTGGTGAGACAAACGTGCAACAAACGGACGGTCAGATTACGTTTTGGCAGGGGGAAAACTGATCAGAAAATGTAACGAAAATGTAACAAAGTTGTAGAAATGTAGTGGAGTAGAAAGTATAATAATTGCTGCAAAATATAACGAAGTAAAAGTAAAAAGTATGCTCTATTTATTGTACTTAAGTAAAGTAAAGATATGTGAAAAATGTACTTAAGTAAAGTAACGAAGTATTTGTACTTCGTTACATTCCACCACTGTTAACAAGTAGATGTTCAGTTCGGTTCCCTACACACTGCAACACCAGTAAATACCAGTTCACAAGTGGAAAATATCATATTTTCCATAGCACGTGAACGCGGCATTATTTCACTTGTAGAATGTGGTTGTCACTCCCGTAAATGACTGAACTGTGTGTACAGAACAGGAGCATCAGGATATCAAAATATGTGACATTTCATGCTTTCCTCCAAACCAGGACCCAGCAGAAGAAGTGAAAGCATTTTTGGCGACCAACCCATTTTTGGCAGAATTCAGTGCCAAACTGGCTCAGTACTCTGTACGTAATTGTTAAAGAAGTCTTATAAAGTTTGAAGACAGATGCATTTTAACTGAGAGTGATGCTAACTTCCACTACATATATTTGATCAGACATTTGAGACCCAGATTCAAGAGCTACCTTCCACGTGCATCGTGGGCCCCATCCTCTACGAAACAGACTCCCTCGAACGGTCCCTCATTGAAGAGTGTCGCATCTGGAAACGTGCGTTCGGGGCGGCTCTAAACCAGAAGGCCTCTGTGAGCATGGCTGAGATTAGCTCTTTTGTGGATGGGGTGAGCAGGCAGCTGCAGCGGCCCATCTCTGACCTGGATGACGTGAGGGAAACTATGGCTGCCCTGCAGGAGGTACAGCAGGCAGAGATACGGATAGACACACTCATTGGACCGGTGGAGGAGTCGTTCACTCTGCTGAATCGCCATGAGCTGTTCTACAGTGATGGAAATGCGGAAAAGATTGATGGGGTCATGTACGCTTGGAAGGAACTTCATGTGACGGTGAGGGAAGTGTTTTTTGAGACCCATGAAATAGTAATCTCAGAAAGGAAGTAGAAAATCACCGTTACCTCGTTTTCTTGGGTTTTTTATTTTGTAAGCATTTGCTTGTAAATGTACAATGATCTGTTTTTATTTTAAAGGTGAAAGGAACACAGGGGAAGCTCTTGGAAGTTCAGCCTCAAATGAAGGCTGAGCTTGTATCTGGAGTTGAGATCTTCCAGAAATCTGTGCAAGATTACTTTGCTGACTACGACAAAAGGTAACTTAATTTACATATTCTCTTTATGTTGTCTCTTATGTCCATCTATCAGTGATTACAGTGTCTTAATAAATCCTCTGTGTGTGTTCAGTGGTCCTGGAGTACCAGGTTTGCCACCACGAGAAGCCAGTGACAGGTTGCAAATTTATCAGGCTATGTTTGACGAACTGTGGAGGAAATATGTCACCTTTTCCAGTGGCGAAGAACTGTTTGGCCTTACTGTTAGAGGTACTTTTTCCCCCCTTGCTAATATAAGAGTTTAGGTTCAGAGAGGTCATGGTAGACACCATTTTTTTTAAAGTATCCCAAATTTTTGAATGATCCAAAAATTTCTCTCTATTTTCCTTTCAGAATATCCTGATCTTCACAGAATCAAACGAGAGCTCAGTCTTTTGTCCAAGCTGTACACCCTCTACAAATCTGTCACTGACAGCGTTTCTGGATATTACGACATATTATGGGCCGACCTCAATATAGAAAAGATAAATACTGAACTGCTGGATTTTCAGAATAGGTTTTTATGATTCTCACTTTCTTAAACTTTAACAAATATGACATGAACGAGCTTATTTTGTCGTTCTTTTCAAGGATCCGTAAACTACCTGCGGCCCTGAAAGAGTGGCAAGCTTTCAATGACCTGAAAAAAACCATTGATGACTTCAATGAAACCTGTCCTCTGCTCTACATGATGGCAAATAAGGTGCCGTTTTAGCAAGCAGCTGTTCATTGACATCATATTGCATTTATACACAGCAAACATGTCTTTTATCTTGTATTAACATACACATTCACGCCTAGGCAATGATGCCCCGACATTGGCAGCGCTTGACTGATATTACCGGCCACAAATTTGAAGTGGAAGCTGTGAATTTTAGCCTAAGAAATGTCATGGAAGCCCCTCTGTTAAAAGCCAAAGAAGATATTGAGGTATTGTGCCGGCTGAATCTTCCATTACATCCATGTACATTACCATGAAACATTATCCTTAATGGTCGGATAAAAAAATAAGGGTGTCAGTATCTTAAAAATCTTCTGGGTACCAGGATGTGTGTATCAGCGCAGTGAAGGAGCGAGACATTGAGGCCAAACTCAAAGATGTCGTGACAGAATGGAGCAGCCATCAGTTCACGTTTGCATCATTCAGGTCACAGAAAGAATGCAATTTGTGAATAAATTCATTGATTTGTTATAAAACTAATGAACTTTACAAATGGTAAATAACCCTTTCAGGAATCGCGGAGAGCTGCTGCTAAAGGGATCAGACACTTCAGAGAAGGTGGCGTTAATGGAGGACAGTCTCATGGTGCTTGGGTCTTTAATGAGCAACAGGTATTTTGTTGAATACAGTATTTTACATTTTTGTATTATTTTTTCAAACGATTCAGATATGATTAATCTTGACTAAATTCTTGTTTTAGATACAATGCTCCCTTTAAGCCCTCCATCCAGCAGTGGGTGCAGAAGTTGTCAAACAGTTCAGAGGTGATTGAGAAGTGGCTGACTGTGCAGAATCTGTGGCTGTACCTGGAGGCTGTGTTTGTGGGCGGAGACATTGCCAAACAACTGCCGGAGGTAGCTTGAATCCAAATACATCAACCCTTTTCGGTACATTGTGGGTTGTCTACCTTCTAAGGCAGATTCCTCTTATAATGCTGTGTCCACCAAAGCATAATTTCACATGATACGTCAGTAGAGCGCAAATAATAGTTGGCTCACCCCCCCAATATTTTGAAATAGCCATTTTTGTTAATTATATTAAATTATTTTTTTATGTTAAATGTTTCTGAAAATGTTCTCTCTGCAGGAAGCTAAACGCTTCCAAAGCATCGATAAGTCATGGCAGAGGATAATGCAGCGAGCACACGAGATTCCTGGTGTGATTCAGTGCTGCGTTGGGGACGAGACACTGCAACAGCTGCTGCCACTCCTTCTGGAACAGCTGGAAGTGTGTCAGAAATCTCTGAGTGGATACCTGGAAAAGAAACGGCTCGTCTTCCCACGGTTCTTTTTCGTCTCTGACCCTGTCTTGCTGGAGATACTGGGTCAGGCATCTGACTCGCACACCATACAAGTGCGTTTATCTAACTTTGGGATTTTAACATTATGTCATGTCAACCAACCTTACCAAAAGCAGCATTTAGTAAATAGTTACAGTGGTGTGAATAAGTTTTGACCCCCATGCTAAAGTTGCCTAAAAAGAGGAATAAAAAATCATCTTTTGGATGTTGATATTAATGCCTTAATTAGAAAAATGAGGAAAACTCCAACCTTTAAGGACACCAATTTTCTTTGTGAATGAATAATGTATCATAAATAAATAAATGTTTTTCCTTAAAATACAGGGTGCATAAGTCATGCACCCCTATGTTAAATTCCCATAGAGTCAGGAAGATTTTTATTTTTAAAAGCCAGTTATTTCATGGATCCAGGATAATATGCATCCTGATAAAGTTCCCTTGGCCTTTGGAATTAAAATAGACCCACATCATCACACACCTTCCACCTAGAGATTGGCATGGTTTTACTTCAGTTAGCCTAATAGCTGGTTTGATTTGCATTGAAAGATGATCTTATGGAAAGTACCCCATGCCAATCTTTTATGATCAACATCCAAAAGATGATTTTTTTATTCCTCTTTTTAGGCAAAACTTATTCACACCACTGTACATGGGTTGTTCAGATACCATATGGGTTTTATTTTTATCATCAAACTTTAATAGAACACAGCAGGTAATAAATAAACCATTTTTTTTGTGTGTGTGTGTGTGTGTGTGTGTGTGTCTCTTTCAGGCTCACCTGTTGAACCTATTTGATAATGTGAACAGAGTTGTGTTTCACGAGAAAAACTATGACCAGATACTTAGTTTTCAGTCACAGGAAGGGGAAACAGTGGATCTGAGTCAATCAATCAATGCCCAGGTACAATATTTCTGACATTACCTTTATATACCTTAAATAGCACACAAAAAAATTATACCTCCAACCATGTTACTTGTTTGAAGAGAGGGGTTTTATAACCTTAGGTTATTGGGTTTATTGGCCAAAAAAATCCATAGACTTATAATGATCCACTGATAATGAAGAAACTCCACCACAGGGTAATGTGGAAGCCTGGCTGGGTCTGCTACTGGATGGAGTCAAGAAGACCATTCACCACATTATACGACAGGCCAACGTAGTTATTAGTGACCAGGGCTTTAATCTGGTGGAGTTCCAGTCAATGTTCCCTGCTCAGGTTGGACTGCTCGGTATACAGTTCATTTGGACCAGAGATGCTGAGGAAGCTCTCCAACAAAGCAAGTCTGACAAGAAGGTTCAAACTTTGTCTATACTTTGGTGTTTCATGTCACATTTAAAATCAGGAGGTTGTAGTTTATTAATGGACAGCTTTCTTCCTTTTCTTCCACATAAATAAGTTCTATATAAATGTTTTATTACAGTCTGACATTGTTTGGAAGATGTTTCCCATTTTGTCTTTTTTTTTGAGCAGATAATGCAGACTACTAACCAGACATTCCTGGATCTTTTGAACGAACTGATTGATATGACCACTCATGATCTGACCAAGATGGACAGAACCAAATATGAGACGCTCATCACCATACATGTTCACCAGAAGGACATTTTTGATGACCTGGTGATTGATTTTGATTACTCCAGTCTTCAGTGTCACATGATCCTTCAGAAATCATTCTAATATGTCGATTTGATGCTCAAGAAACATAGAAAACAGTTTTTGATTAACGGAAAGTTCAATAAAAAAGCATTTATTTGATATAGAAATTTTTTTTTGATTCTGTCATTTCTTTATGTTTACATCCTTGCTAAAAAAAAATAACAACAACATACCCCAAACTTTTGCACGGTAGTGTGTATTTCGTAAAAGTTCACAATCATATTGATTACGTAACCTTAATCTAAACTTCACATTGCCTTTGTATCCTCTCCTCAAGGTACGAATGAACATCCGGTCACCTTTAGACTTTGAATGGCAGAAACAGTCCCGCTTCTACTTCATAGAGGACACGGACAGATGCATAATCCAAATCACAGACGTGGAGTTTGATTACTGTAATGAGTATCTGGGCTGCACTGATCGTCTGGTTATTACACCTCTAACTGACAGGCGAGTGTAGATGCATTAAAGAGTTCTAGAAACTAAAAAAAAGGGCTTTTAATGAGTAGCACCTATTGTTTGATGTATTAACCACTTGTTTATTTTGGTTGGTTCCTCGCAGATGTTACATCACATTGTCCCAGGCCTTAGGGATGAGTATGGGAGGGGCCCCTGCTGGCCCTGCAGGCACAGGAAAAACCGAAACCACCAAAGACATGGGCCGCTGCCTGGGAAAATATGTGGTTGTCTTCAATTGCTCTGACCAGATGGACTTCCGTGGACTGGGCCGCATCTATAAAGGTTGAGTGCACCTTAACTAACTTCTCAAACTGCTTTCTTCTCTTCAACCTCTAAAATAATCTTAACAGAGCACCTGTTTGACCCTTAATCAGAATAGTGGATGCATGAGTGGCCTTTTTCCATGGCACTTCATGTTTGTAATGTTTGTCAAACAGGATTAGCCCAGTCTGGCGCATGGGGCTGTTTTGATGAGTTTAACCGCATTGAGCTGCCTGTGCTCTCAGTAGCTGCTCAACAAATCTACATCGTCCTGCAGTGCAAGAAGAACAAAAAAACTCAGTTCATATTCACTGATGGAGATTTGGTGGATATGGATAAAGAGTTTGGCATCTTCCTTACTATGGTAAAGTGATCAATTTTAGCCCACCTTGTACTTCATTTAATTAATTGGCAGTTATCAAAGTAGCCTGCTTGGGAAACACATACACATGTACATGAATTTTCATTCATATTATTTTTTCAATATTTTCCCCTCCATTCATTTGTCGTTTTTTTTATCACAGAACCCAGGTTATGCTGGTCGACAAGAGCTGCCCGAAAACTTGAAAATTCAGTTCCGCACAGTGGCCATGATGGTGCCTGACCGAGCCATCATCATGAGAGTGAAACTTGCCAGCGCAGGTTTTCGTGAAAATCAAGTCCTCAGCCGTAAATTTTATACTCTGTACAAACTGTGTGAGGAACAGCTTTCTAAACAGGTGCCCAAAATATATTACTAACTAAATCTATTGGCTTTTTAATGTGTCACTTAAACACTTATTTATATAGTGTTTTATACAAGCACTTTCACAGTAGAAATTAGTGAATTAACATTGTTAATGCTGTTAGGCAATGTTTTAATTCATAAATTACTTCAATGGACTTGTTACCTCCTAAAAATTGTTATCTTGTGGAAAATGTTAGAATTTTTATTGAAAATCTCATTAAGATACTTTTTTTATTATTTTTATTTATTAGTTCTATGTTATTAATTTTGTTGTTGTTGTTATTGTTCTTTATTTTTGTTTTGTTTGTGAGGATCATGTTTTTAAATTATCACTTATTTTTAATTATTATTTAAAATGTATTACTTTTCAGTTTACCATGCATATAACCATTGATGCTGATATCATTTGATCATCATTTGTTTTATTGTTTAACAGGTTCATTATGACTTTGGCTTGAGGAACATCTTGTCGGTTTTGAGAACTCTTGGTGCTGTAAAGAGATCCAACCCAGATGAGCCAGAAAAGACGGTGGTCATGAGAGTTCTGCGTGACATGAACCTCTCCAAGCTGGTGACTATGATTGATCCAAATCTAAATAAAAACAGCACCTTGAAGCATTAGGATAAATGTGTCAATGTTTCAAAGACGTTCTTAGCAACTGACTCTATTCCTGCCTCTTCCTCCATACAGGTGGATGAAGACGAGCCCCTGTTCATGAGCCTGATAAACGACTTGTTTCCGGGCATCATGCTGGATAAAGCTGGTTATCCTGAGCTGGAAGGAGCCATCACAAAACAAGCTGAAGAAGCCGGATTGATTGCACACCCACCCTGGATTCTCAAACTTGTGCAACTATATGAGACTCAGAGAGTGAGACATGGTTAGTCTTTATCCATTTTACTTGTATTAAAGTTTTTGTCAGATGCCCAGACGCACATTTTGACAACGTTGTCCTTGCACTCAACCATCGATATCTTCTCTGTCCGTAGGTATGATGACCCTTGGCCCCAGTGGAACAGGAAAGACCACATGTATCCACACTCTAATGAAAGCCATGACCGATTGTGGAAATCCACACAAAGAAATGAGGATGAATCCCAAGGCCATTACTGCCTCCCAGATGTTCGGCACATTGGATGTGGCCACAAATGACTGGACAGATGGTATCTTCTCCACACTTTGGAGGAAAACTTTAAAGGCCAAGAAGGTGAGAGAGTTGCGTCACAAGCAACTTTTGAGATTGAATGTCATGCTTAATCTTTAACTTTGTCTCTATAGACCATTTTGCAAGATGTAAACAACACTGGTCCTGAAACACTTCAGTTTGTAACTGTTTTCTTTATTTCACATGTAAAGAAAACATCTTAAAGATGTTTGTTGAACTTTTTGATTCATATTTATATGTTCTGTTGGTTGTATTTTATCCCAGCTTTTATGTAGTGTTAAAAAACTGAAACAGGAAGTGCTTCTGGACCAGTGTTGTTGACATCTTGCAAAATGGTCTATTTAATAAGCAATTTTCTTTTATTTGTTTGTCATTAGTCACATTTTAATGGGTCCAACCCCAACTGATGATTATGTCTTTGAATGACAGAAATTTAAAGTAATCCAAATTTAATTGCAGGTTGATTTCACTGTCAATAAATGACCTGGTGCTCATGAAATTTAATTGTAAGTAATTGCAAATTCCAATTATATTACTCCATGGTAAAACATTTCACAGGGAGAACACATATGGATTGTTCTTGATGGTCCAGTTGATGCCATCTGGATTGAAAATCTCAACTCCGTCTTAGACGACAACAAAACCCTCACCCTGGCAAATGGAGACCGAATACCAATGGCTCCCAACTGCAAGGTGGTATTTGAGCCGCACAACATCGACAATGCATCTCCTGCCACTGTGTCCCGCAATGGAATGGTCTTCATGAGCTCCTCTGTTCTGGACTGGCAACCCATACTGCAGGCCTGGCTGCGAAAGATCCCAGCAACACAAGCTGAAATGCTACTGGCCTCCTTCAACTCTATCTATCAGGTGACAGCTAGACATTACTGCATTACATACATATGTTGTCGGAGTAAAGCTAAACTGATACAACAAGAATATTTAGCTTGATTTTGACGAGGTATCTAGAGATACATCAATATAAAAAAGATCAATACAATGCTTTGTTACAATTAAGCTTCTAAGCCATTTAGGGGTTTATGAATGAAAAGGTCAATTGATTCTTTGACATTGCCTAGGGAAAGGTCAGAGAATTTTGAAGAGCTCTCACAGACTGTTGATCCTATGAAACTGTGAGATATCTAAAACTAATTGCATTATTTATTTACACACCTTTCCCTGCTAATTTCTACTTTTTTCACAGGATTTGATGAATTTTGTCTCCACTGCGGTTTCCCCCAAAATGCAGCTGCTTGAGTGTATGTACATCAAGCAGACCATTGATTTGTTAAAGGTAAACTGTGACGCACAGACACAATTATTTTCAGGAATCATTAAACAGAGTTGAAATTTAAGTAAAAAAAAAAAAAAGGTCCCTTTTATATTAAGTGGCTTTAAGTACTATGTACTTACATAGGAAAATAACTACAATGTACTTATTGTGTTCAGGTTGTATTGTAAAACACTTTTGCTGCTATTGAGGTGTGATATGTGTATGGTTAGGGACAGGTGTGGTGGTATGGGTAGGTATCATGGTGGGCTGAGGTGTAAGGGAAGGATCAACTGTGTAATTACAAATGTAATTACATGAATTAATTACAGTTGTAATTACATTCAGGTATTTTCAAAATATAAGTACAATGTAAATACATGAATGTACACAATAAGTGTGTACACAATGTATCAAATGTATCAAATGTATCAAAGTAGTAAGTTCAATGTAAGTACATAGTACTTAAAGCCACTTAATATAAAGTGGGACCAAAAAAAACGTTTATTTATTTAACACAGGGCCTATTGCCAGATGTCGAAGAGAAGCACCTAACAGAGGCGTACATCAACCGTCTCTTCCTGTTTGCTGTGATGTGGTCTGTTGGTGCTTTGTTGGAATTGGAGGATCGAGTCAAGATGGAGGTGTTCCTTAAAAAGCACAATGCCAGGTTGGACCTGCCCTACACAGAGGGGGACCAGACCATCTTTGAATTTGTAGTCAGTGCGACTGGAGAGTGGGATCTCTGGTCTACAAGGGTAAGATCATTAAAAGGTTACTTCACCCAAAAATGAAATATCTGTCTTTATTTACTCACCCTTTGGGTCTTACGGGTTTGGAACGACATGAGTAATTAATGACATGATTTTCTATAATTTTTAATGTTAAGTATAGATTGAAACCCATTAGTGATCTTTAATTATAGTCAGTCACATGCCACAAGTTCATGAATTAGCCTAATTTTTCTTAGTTTTCTTTTATGGCAAACCTCTGTTTATCTTTTTAGTCATAGCATAAATAGTTTGTCATACCTTTTCCATGTTTCGTCATAATACCTTTCAATTGCAATGTCATCATTAGGTGCCAGAATATAACTACCCCAAAGACATGGTTCCTGACTATGCCTCCATTCTCGTACCTAATGTCGACAATATACGGACAGACTTCCTCATGCAAACAATTATGAAGCAGGGCAAGGCTGTTTTGCTCATTGGTGAACAGGGAACAGCCAAGACAGTCATGATCAAGGTGCGTGTCTGTTTCAGATAATCCATGCTATTATGAGCAGCATAACACAATTGCCTGTAAAATATGTACTGTGAATGTATTACGAATAATTTAAAACTATTATAATTATTTAAAATTGTAGTAATATTTCAAAATATAACTGTATTTACTGTATTTTTGATCAAATCAATGCAGCCTTGGTGTATTAAAAACCTCAAACTTTTGAATGTTATTATATAGCTGAACTTAATTAAAGGTAAATAGAATTGAATCTATTTTAAGCCAATGTGCATTAGAAAACAAGGGATCTGAGTTCTGCAAGTCATGCTATCCAAACCTTTCCACAGGGCTACACCAGCAAGTATGACCCAGATACACATATGAGCAAAAGCCTAAACTTCTCCTCGGCTACCCTGCCGGGCATGTTTCAGCAGACCATCGAAAGCTATATAGACAAACGTATGGGCACCACCTACGGACCTCCCGGGGGGAAGAAGATGACCGTCTTCATTGACGACATCAACATGCCAGTTATCAATGAGTGGGGCGATCAGGTCCTTTTGTCAATTTCTTTGAGCACAATGTATATTATATAGATAGCCTTAACAGACAGGCACTCTAATTTTGGATTTTTATTTTGTGCGGTCTGTCAAATAACAAACATTCTAAAGTTCAACTACAATTCCAGAAAAATGTACATTGAATTACGCTAACATCTATTAAAAGGGCCAACATTTTATTAAGTAAACAATAATAGCATCCTATTTCTGAGCCTCATCCAAAAGTATTTTTGTTCACCACTCAGATCACTAATGAGATTGTTCGTCAGCTGATGGTGCAAGGAGGTTTCTACAGCCTGGAACGGCCTGGGGAATTCATCAGCGTAGTGGACTTGCAGCTAGTGGCTGCCATGATCCACCCTGGAGGTGGCCGCAATGATATCCCCCAGCGACTCAAACGCCAGTTCTGTGTGTTTAACTGCACTCTCCCATCCAACTCGTCTATAGATAAAATCTTCCACACACTGGCCAGTGGGTATTTTTGTTCAGAAAGAGGCTTCCCGGAGGAGGTGTGCTCACTGGCTGCTGCCTTGGTTCCTACCACCAGGAAAGTGTGGCAAGCGGTCAAAGCTAAGGTACTGCTTTGGTAATTTTATCAAAAGAGTTATAACTTGCTGTACATGCAACGTAGGGGTGGGACTCTGTATTGTAGGCTCCTCAAAATTTGGTTTCAATTCAGGAAATCACTTTTGAGAGAATGGTGTCCTCTTGTGGTCAGTATGCTTCAATGTAAGCTGTAAGCTGTAAACTGTAAACTTGATTCTGTAGCAGCAGTAGATCAACATGAACGACATTTATCTTTTGGGCCTATATAGACAGTAGAACATTATATTCTTATCCTGTAAATTATTCATGGGAAAATTATGATATTATGCAACATATTTTATATACTTTAATGTATATATTATATATAATATATAATATATAATAATATATTATTTATTAAAATATGTATATTTGTGTGTTTTTATTTGAAATGGAAATATTTTTAACATAAATGCCATTAATGCATCCTTGCTAAATAAAAGTAGTAATTAAAAAAAAAATCTTACTGATCTCAAACATTAAAGTATATAAAATATGTTGCATAATATCATAATTTTCCCATGAATAATTTACAGGATAAGAATATAATGTTCTAATATATATATATATATATATATATATATATATATATATATGTATATATATATATATATGTATATAAATAAATATAATATATATATATATATATATATATTTAAATATATATATATATATATATATATATAATATAAATATATGTATATGTAATATATATATATATATATATATATATATATATATATACAGTATGTATATGTAATATATATATTATAATTCGTAAAAGAATCCTAAAAAATGTGTCATGGTTTCCACAAAAATATTAAGCAGCAAAACTGTTTACAACATTAATAATAAAAAATAGTTTCTTGAGCAACAAATCAGCATCATAGAATGTTTACTGTATAAGAGACTTTTTTCAAAAACATTAAAAAAATCTTACCAACCCCAAACTTTTAATTGGTTGCATATTTAATTGCATTTTAATTTTTATGTTGTTTCAGATGCTGCCTTCCCCAGCTAAGTTCCACTACATTTTTAATCTGCGTGATCTGAGCAGGATTTGGCAAGGAATTCTCACTGTGGGATCAGAAGTGTGTAGGACGCCTCAGCTGATGGCATCTCTTTTCCGCCACGAGTGCTCACGGGTCATCGCCGACCGCTTCATTGCTCAGAAAGACAAAGATACATTCGATGGGATGTTGGAGAAGGTGTGTCAACTAAATCCTTAGAGGCTTCATGATCTGTTACCTCACGTACAGGATGTTTACTTATATTGAAACAAATTTTGTTTTTAATTAGTAAAAAATAATATGCATTTCATTACATGTATATCATCTGATATCTCTACTTTTCAATGCTCTGTAGATCACAGTACAGGATCATGGTCCTAGTCTTTTGGAGCAGGGCCCATGGGGAGGGTACTTTGTGGACTTCCTGCGGGATGCTCCAGAGATAACAGGAGATGAACCTGAAGATGCAGAGGTTGAGATACCAAAGATCTATGAGCCCATTCCTTCCTTCAAGGCCCTATCAGAACGCCTGTCTGCGTTTCAACAGCAGTATAATGAAACTGTTAGAGGAGCAGCCATGGATCTGGTTTTCTTTGAGGTTAGTGGAACAAAAATGTTAACATGTTGCCAAAAGTGGACAATGCTCCGAAATATGCCACAGCTGCTCCCCTGGCATCCCCTGAGGTCATTTACCAATCATGTTACCCTAATACACGGTGGCTCAGTGGGTAGCACTGGGTAGCACTGTCCATGGCTCAACAGGAGTCCTTTCTGTGTGAAATTTTGCATGTTCTCCCTGTGTCAGCGTGGCTTTCCCCCATACAGTCCAAAGACGTGTGGGCTTGAGTCCCAAGCCATGTAATATGGAGGTTTGGGGAAAGACCCTGGAAAAAACATTGCCAAGAAAATTCATGAACAGCCTCTCACGTATATTGAGCGATGGCCATAGGATCAAAGTCAGATATGACTGAAATGGTAATAGAGATGGATAGATATACATTTTTAATTAATGTCGCATTGACCTCTATACACTCTCACAGGATGCCATGATCCATTTGATGAAAATCTCGCGGATAATCCGGACAGCTCGTGGTAATGCCCTATTGGTTGGAGTCGGCGGTTCTGGGAAACAGAGTCTCACCCGACTCGCATCCTTCATTGCTGGATACCAGAGCTTTCAAATCACAATGACAAGGTGAGAATATTATAATTCTTCTCAAATTTGATGGTTTGATTTCATAATGTTGTCATAAGGGCTTTTTACAATTTAAATAGTTAAATAGGGGATTATCACGCTGATACGTAGTACTTCCGGATTCTGTGATCTTTGTGCACTGCCACTTCCGTTGAATCACCGATCTCGCTGGACTACACTAAGTTTATTTATACAGCATCCCTGGTAATTTAGTCTGATTCACTAAAGTGCCGGCTGCAAACAAACGTGCTACCTTGTTTTAATCCACTTCTTCCTTATACTCGATTCAGTCGGGAATCCATGAAAACGTTGTTGGTTAGATTTACAAAGTGGAACAGAGTAGTGACAAATATAGCATTCGTCTCAGGCATTGTTGAACTGCGTCGGAAGTGGACATGCACAAAGTTGACAAATCCCGCCCATGAAACCCGGAAGCGTGATAATCCCCTATTGTGCCCTGGGTCATTTTAAATCCATTGTAAACTTTTACATGTCTTTTTTAATTGTTTAGAGCAGTGGTTCTCAAACTTTTTCAGGAGGAGGCCCCCTTGTGTAGGGTGAATCCTTTTGTGGCCCCCCAAAAGAAAACTCATAACGAAAACATCCTCAAACGTACAATTTTACTTACAAATTTTAGATTGTACCAAAAACAAATGAATTTGTACAATGCTGGAACAACAGTTCTGTTTTTATGTTTTTATGTCTTTGAATATACAAAATTAGTTAAATTGTACATTTCATTAAATATAACATTTTTTTTTATAAAAAATGGTTTTGACAGTTAACAGTAATATTGTCTGAAAAGTGCAACAAAAGTATTGAATACTGAACATTTGTGATGTTCATAGTAAAAGATAAACACTGAAAAATGAATTTGCTGATTGTAAAAAAGTGCATTAAACTTCTTACATTAAGGTAGTAAATGACAGTGGCTCAAGTTTGGTTTGCAAATTTGAACAGCAATCTGTTTTTTCAGCAAGAAACAAAAAAAAAAATTCTACTCTACTTAAAGAAATACTTTTTCAAATATAGAAGACATACAATTTTATACAAGTTTTACAATATAAAAGAAATCATGCAATGCAGATTTCACATAGGACAATCCAAACTTACATACAGGTAAAATAATTTTTTTAAATAATTTCATATTCTAGAATTTCTTTGCGGCCCCCTAGCGCCATCTAGTGGCCCCCCAGGGGGCCACGGCCCCCAGTTTGAGAACCGCTGGTTTAGAGTCTACACAAAGTCAAATGTGATCATATTTCCTTTGACAAGATTTAACATAATTTCTCCCCTTACAGAACATACAATGTGAGTAATCTAATTGAGGACCTGAAAGCCCTGTACAGAATCGCAGGTTTGGAAGGGAAGGGCGTGACCTTCATCTTCACAGACAATGACATCAAGGATGAAGCTTTTCTGGAGTACATGAACAACGTTCTGGCATCTGGAGAAGTCTCAAACCTGTTTGCTCGAGATGAGGTGGATGAGATCACCCAAAGTCTTGTTCCCATCATGAAGAAGGATCTCCCACGCTGCCCACCCACCATCGACAACCTCTACAACTACTTCCTGTCCAGGGTGCGCAGTAACCTCCATGTGGCTCTTTGCTTCTCACCAGTCGGCGAGAAACTGCGTTCCCGTGCCCTAAAGTTCCCCGGCCTCATCTCAGGCTGCACTGTGGACTGGTTCCAGCGATGGCCGCGGGATGCTTTAGTAGCCGTGGCTCAGCACTTCCTCTCTAACTATTCACTGCGTTGTTCAGACGAGGTGAAGAAGAACGTGGTGGAAACGATGGGAATGTTCCAAGACATGGTGGCCGAGATCTGCACCGAGTACTTCCAGCGCTTCAGGCGTCAGACCTATGTGACGCCCAAATCCTACTTGGCATTTATTAAGGGATACCAGATGATTTACTCAGAAAACATTGAACATGTGGGGGTGCTTGCAGAGCGAATGAACACAGGTTTGCAATTACATTTGTTTTTGATTCCAAATTTTTGATTTGTTGCTGTTCCTTACATTTGGATTAAACAATAATGAAAATGCTCTCAGCCTGGAATTTAGCATTACCATGGTCAGTATTTAGTCTACAGAGGTAAATGTAAGATCATTAAAAAAAAGACCCATAGGATAAAAAATGTATTCATACAAAAAGTCAAATTTATGTGCAACAAAGGGTCATTGAAAGAAGGTGAAAGAAACATTCAGAAAAAAAATTAAAACCCTGATTATGTGATTTTTATTTTTATTTTCTTGCAATAAACATTTAATGAAACTGAAAAATGTCAAATTAAAGGAGATATTAAAGGAAGCGTTTCAACATCTAAGTGGAAAACATTTTTGGATGTTAAAGTGTGTGTATATACAGTGTATATATATATATATATATATTTTAATCATGTTTTCAATTATTTTGGTGATAATTGGTCTAATAATGTCTCTAAATAATGTGAATGAATGTTAAAAAAACAAAAGCATTTTACTATTTTTTTCCTCATTGAAGGCTGAATCACAAGGTCATAATCTGTCTGAAAATGAACCTAATTATGGAAAGGTCTACTATGTAGCAGCAAAGCTTTTGTTCATCTGTTCATACTATAAACTGTTTAATCTCATCTGCAGGTCTCGAGCGCCTCATGGAGGCTGAGCAGTCTGTTAATGAGCTTCGTGGGGAGCTGAAAGAGAAGGAGAAGGTGTTGGAGGTGGCTAAACTAAAAGCAGGTGAAGTTCTGCGGGAGGTCACTGCCAAGGCACAAGCTGCCGAAAAGGTGAAGGCTCAGGTACAGAAGGTGAAAGATAAGGCCCAGGCGATTGTGGATGAGATAGAGCAGGAAAAAAAGGTGGCAGAGACCAAACTTGAGGCGGCCAAACCAGCATTAGAGGCAGCTGAGGGTGCACTAAAGGTAGATGTCCGGAGCACGCCAAAAACAAGATTGAATTAACCCTTATGCTGCATTAGGGACATTTTTGGTCTTTTGCAGTTTAATTTCTTTGACCATTTTGGCTGTTTTAATGCAAATGGTATGAAATTTGGCAAAATTGTGACTTTTTGGATACATGTAAAAAATGTGATCCCATTTTGCAAAATATGTATAACACACACTGTGTAGATCAAATAGTAACACTCAGCACCATAAAGACCAAAAATGGCCCATTGAAACCCATTAAAACGTTGTTTAAATCCGAGGCTGTCAGTAATACATGAAACATGATTTTTGCTCAAACATCCTTTCATTTTGAAGCAAAAGCATTATATTTGCATTATATAGTGTATGCCACCAGATGACGTCACTACATATTTATTCCCTATGGGTGGAAATGCACCTTATTTTAGGCAATAGGCAATGTTTAATAGGTGGCCATTTTTGGTCTCTAACGCGCTAAGTGGGATTTTTTGCAAAGTGGGACTGTGATAATCCAAATCTAAAGTTTTCTCTTTGCATTTAGTTTATTGAAAATAATTGAATTTTTGTGTTTTTTCCTCTTATACAAATCGATGGTTTCGCAAACAAAACTGGTAATTAAAGGGTTAAAATCCTGAAATTGAATACATTTTTGGTAGTTATGATGAGGACTGATGCTGGTTAAAATATTTAACTTGGTAAAAGTGGAAAATAATAATAATATATAATATTTTAGGCAATGTTTAATATGTGGCCATTTTTGGTCCTTAATGCACTCAACGGTGTTAAAAATCTAATGCAGCACAAGGGTTAAATGCTTTGTGAACAGTATTTCATGTTTACACTTGAAGACCTTACATGAATTTAGTTAACTTAAAGCTTCATACCATTTGTGGCTTCTAGACCATAAAGCCTGCCGACATCGCGGCGGTTCGTAAACTGGGAAAGCCTCCACATCTGATCATGCGGATTATGGACTGTGTGCTGCTGCTGTTCCAGCGACGGGTGGATATGGTCACCCAGGACCCCGAAAGACCCTGTGTGAAACCTTCATGGAGTGAAGCTCTTAAATTAATGAACAATTCTGCATTCCTCGGCACACTGCTGAACTTTAACAAGGTCTGTCAACACTTTGTAATACTGATACACAAATCTTCATTTTAGGTCTTTATTAAAGTGATAGCTCTGGCTTTGAAATCTTGTTGGATGAGCCATGTTACTCTAAAGTAACTGATGCACACATCTGTGACCACATCACTTGATTTCGATTTTAACTACAAATGATATATAGTTTGTCATTTTGTCAATATTACTTAAGGTCTTTTCTAAGATATTATTGTTTTAAAAATGTAATGGCCACTATAAAAATATAGTGACAGTTAAGTTTTTAATAAAGATCCATTCTTACATATTATTAACTAAAAAAAGTTTAAAAACATAGAACATGTGTCTTTTGCTGTCTTTTTGATTTTTTATAAAGTAAACATAAGAGGAGGAGGGTTAATATTATATTCAGGATGGACATGATTTAAAAAAAAAAAAAAAACACTAATTGTGAAATCTTCCACAACAATTTTACCCATGTAACACTAGTAGTAAATCACTCCATCTATATGAAACTCCCATCAATGTTTTGTGTTCTGCCATTTGAACTCTTCATAGCTGTTCAAGTGGAAACCCCCATATACATATATTCACTGCATATGATTAAAATAGACTTTCTGCCGTTCATTCTATCACTGATGGAGGGCCCTTTGGGATGTGGGTCTTTGGTTGCTGGATCATGCATCTGTTCAGGCTATGTAAACAGGAATATAGTGTCCCAGTAATGATCCAAGTTTAGAGCAGCCTGAGGCCAATAGAAGTCAAATAGTTAGCATAGTCACAGTGGAATCAACACTAGGACAGAAATAAAGCAAAGATTAAACATATGACTTTCTTTCTGACCTTATTTGACCCTTCCCTTTGGGTCAAAGTGGTTACTAATGAAATTCTGAGTTAGACTGTATATGTTTTTTACAGTGCAACAGCATCACATTTTCTTTGACATTTTTGTTATTCTTTAAAGGACACTATTACAGAAGAGATGGTCGAACTGCTTGCACCATATCTGGCAATGGAAGACTATAACCTAGAAACTGCTAAGAGGACCTGTGGTAGTGTAGCAGGGCTCTGTTCCTGGACTCAAGCAATGGTGGAGTTCTTTGGCATCAATAAGGAAGTTCTGCCACTAAAGGTGACAAAATATTCCACAGTCTCATTCATCACTGGGTATAAAGAATTCGAGGGCTTGGAGCCAGAAGGGCGTAAGTGGCTTTTAACAAACTTTACAGGAGAGACAAAACAAAATTTTGACCACGCTACAATCACCTGTATTATTAACCTTAAACCACAAACATTGCAACCATACGCATACTTACATGAAATGAGTATTTAAGTGAAAAATGTATGGCATATTAACACAATGAACATGTTCTAAAACATTTTCAAAAAAACAAAAAGTCAAAAAAGTCAAATACGCCTTTTTGTTGCTTTATTCAATACAGTTTGATCTCAGATAGGTATTTTGGCACCATTAGATAGAGCTCATCGAGACCTTTATTTTGATATAAAGAACTCATATTTGCCCAAAATGCCACTTACGCCCCTTTGGCTCCAAGCCCTCAAATTACACCACTGTTACGCCACAGTTTAGGGGCAGTAGATTTTTTTTATGTTACAATGAATTAAATGTTGTAACTAAGTCTCTTATGTTAACCAAGTCTGCATTTATTTGATTAAAAATTCAGTAAAAACAGTAATATTGTAAAATATTATTGCAATTTAAAATAAAAAATAACTCTATTTAAATATATTTTTAAATGTATATATTTATTCCTGGTGCAAAGCTGAATTTTTTTAGCATCATTACTAATAACTATGTGTTCAGTGTCACATGGTCCTTCAGAAATCATTCGAATATGCAAATTTCTCATTGTTATGAGATTTGAAAACAGTTGTGCTACTTACTTATCTCATTCTAAACCTTGTTTTTCTTAAAAAGAAGGTTTTAATCAGAATATCTGACATATGTTTCTAGCTTTTAGAACCGAATTAATGTATTAATTTCCTATATATGTGTGGATCGCAGGCCAACTTAAAGCTTCAAGAGGCTCGTTTGGCTGTGGCATCGAATGAACTAGCAAATGCTCAGGAACAACTGGACTCGAAGCAGAGAGAGCTGGACGAGGCTCAGGTGTGATATATATATATATATATATATATATATATATATATATTTTTTTTTTTTTTTTTAAGGCTGGGAGTTGAATTTCCAGAGGTTTAAAATCTCGGATGTTTCTGCATATTTTTACACAGGCAATGTATGACACCGCCATGAAGGAGAAGCAAGACCTGCTGGATGATGCTGAGGCATGCAAGAAGAAAATGTCCAATGCCGTGGCTCTTATAGATGGTCTTGGTGGAGAAAAGGTTTGAAAATTCCTTGCAGGATTTAGATCGTTATAGAGTAGATTAAAGGTCCCCTGACATGAAATTTTCATTTTCTGAGGTTTTTTAACATTAATATGAGTTCCCCTAGACTGTATTTTGTCCCCTCGTGTCTAGATTTTTCAATCGGTGTAATTTTCAATCGGTGAGAGCCACACTCAGGCTTTAAAATTAACCCTGGCGTGTATAAAATCGGGTATGCGACTATATGAAGTGGTGTCAGTCACCAGTTGGCCGGTAACATTTTTATGAATTCTAACAATACGGTGTTCATGAGAACGTGAACATGAACGATGCTTGGGTCACTTGAAGGTCAAGTCCTGCACCGTCACGAAAGTTTAAACGTTGCAAATTTAAATATTTAACTGCGAGAAAGACACGAAAGAGAACTCACTTCATTATGTGGAAAGTTTTCTGTGCACAAATGTTCGAAGCATGTGCCCAGAGACAGCGCTTGAATATTGAATTAAGCTCTCTTTCATGTCTGCTTGCTCTTGAACTGACAAATTCAAAGAAAATTATGTAAAAAATGCTCGCCTCAGTGAGTGTCCTAGTAAACATTGTCAGTTATGGCTCTAGTGAAAATTTGTGTACAAAAAATGCAAATCTACAGAATTGATATGTTGAATTGGTATGCGCATATTAAAGTGACCGCAGCCTAATAAACCTGCTGCCATCTGTTTTTAATGTTAATCAAACAAAAGAAAAAGAGACGCTAATTCACGCTATTGTCTGCATAACATTTGTACCTTTAATTAGGATTAATCTCATTTTAATTCATACAGTGAAGACTATGCAGTGATTATTTTACGTTTGATTACTTGAATACATTTCTGTACCTAAAAACCTGTCTGACAAATCTACCTGAAAAGCACTGTTTATTTCTTTTGTACTTTTGTTCTATTGTATTTAATTGTGCTATTGCTCGTAATTTGATAATTTATTCTTATTTTATTTCTGACTGTTAATTTGTCTTTAAGCATGTTTTAAATTTATATAGTTAGGCTTGTAATTTTAGCTGTGGTATCAAAATTGAAATAGAGAATTGTGAATTTTCACTTTTTGGTCATGACACCAAAAAAAAAAAAAAAAGTATAGCCATTACATTTTCTTGAGGCAACGGCCACAGGAAGGTGTGGCAAAAAGTTAGTTTTAGGCCCTGGCAACACTACAGATGTTTGATTGCGAGCCATGAAATGACACTCTTTAAAAACATCCAAACCGTAGAACTGTGTATGTGAACGTTCTTATGTTTGTCTTAGGTTCGCTGGACAGAGAGCAGTGCTCAGTTCGAGAAGCAAATCAAAGATTTGGTGGGGGATGTGTTACTAGCCACTGGATTTCTGTCCTACTCTGGGCCTTTCAACCAGGAGTATCGCACCCTTCTCATGCAACAGTGGAAGAAGGAGATGAATATCCGCCACATCCCTTACAGTGAGGTATGTAGTCTTTTGTGTGTTGAGTTCAACAACAACAAATCTATTATTCTTTCAAGCTTTTTTGTTTGAGATATATACAGTATATATATATATATATATATATATTACAGTTTATTAATCTTCTAAAATTGTTTTCCTGCACAGAACCTGAATTTGATCAATATGCTGGTGGATAATGCAACTATAGGAGAATGGAATCTGCAGGGTCTCCCCAATGATGACCTGTCCATTCAAAACGGCATCATCGTAACAAAGGCTTCTCGTTATCCTCTGCTCATTGACCCACAGGGCCAAGGCAAGATCTGGATCAAGAACCGTGAAAACAATAATGACCTACAGGTACTGATTTGATACCAGTTTTAATCTCAATTCTGTAATATATACTTTTGTTGCATTATCATCAGTGTTGGGTGTAACTAATTACTAAGTAATTAGTTACTGTAATTTAATTACTTTTCCCTTGAAAATGTAAAGTAAGGGAATACTCTTCATTTATCTGTAATTTAATTACAGTTACTTCTGATGTAATTGAGGTAGCCTAAATACCGTGTATAGATCAATCCGATCTCACAGCGTTTCGTATGCATTTTATGAGGTGTCTAAATTGTACGACCGCACTCGTACAAATTCGTATGAATTATTGTAAAATATGTATGAAAAAAGTGTGAAATGTCATGAGATCAGACATAAAACAATAGTGGGTTTAACATCAAAATGTATTGTCTGATGCTAAAAAGTATGTTTTTATAATGTAACCTTCTCCACCTTGGTCTGTTTAGGGATAATTCATGCAATTTTATAGTATTTATTTGAAAGAATTAAAACAGATTCATGTCTATCCTTCTATTATTCAGCTGGTTGAGATTGATGTGGGGTTTTGAAAGTAATTAGTAATTAAAAGTAATTAAATACTTTTTAGAGAGAGTAATTAGTACAGTAATCTAATTACACTGTTGAAGAGGTAATTAGTAACTAGTAATTAATTACTTTTTTAGAGTAACTTACCCAACACTGATTATCATATTATCTTTACTATAATTATTATGTAATTATGTAAATCAATGTAATTAAATCATTAAATGTAGCTACTTTGAACAAAAGTGTTGGATTTGGAGCCAAAGAGACATCTGCTTTTCTTTTTCTTTTTCTTTATTTGCCACCAGGTCACATCTCTAAACCACAAATATTTCCGAACTCATCTGGAAGACTGCCTGTCCCAGGGTAAACCTTTGCTCTTAGAGGATGTTGGGGAAGAGCTTGATCCAGTGCTGGATAACATTCTGGAGAAAAACTTCATTAAGTCTGGGAAAACTTCTAAAGTAAGTCTTCAGATAATCCGCCTCAAACTTCTCAAGGATTTAGTAGACCAAGCTAACAACTTTTCTCTTGTGTTAGGTTAAAGTCGGGGACAAAGAAGTGGATGTAATGAAGACATTTACTTTGTACATTACAACGAAACTAGCCAACCCCGCATACAGTCCAGAGATCAACGCTAAAACAGCAGTGGTGGATTTTACTGTCACTATGAAGGGTTTGGAAGACCAATTACTCGGCAGAGTCATTCTCATAGAGAAAAAGGCAAGAAGAGAGCGTGCTATTTTAGTATCATTAATATACCCTTATAGTTTTTATTAATATGTTTTTATTTTTATATTTTCCACTTTCATTAGAATTTTTTGTTGTGTTTTTATCTCTTTTTATATCCATATATTTTTTATTTCGGTTTAGTCTTAATAATTTTAGTACATTTTTTCTTCATTTAACGCTTTTTTTTTTTCAATTAACGAAAATGTTTTAGTAGTTTTATTTAACAATAATAACCCTTTTCTGAGACTCTGAGGTTTTACATTTTGTATTCTGTGCAAAATATAATATAGCTTTCAGATCACACGTCAGTTTAATCATTAACTTTCCAATCAAGGAAATGGAGGCTGAACGTGTAAAGCTCTTGGAGGAAGTGACATCAAACAAGAGGAAGATGCAGGAGTTGGAGAGCAATCTTCTGTACAAGTTAACCAGCATTCAGGGCTCCCTAGTAGAGGATGAGTCTCTTATCGAGGTGCTCAAAGTCACCAAGATTATAGCACAAGAGGTACTTTCTTCATTTATAGTCACGTGACTCATAAAACTGCCAATGATGCTTACTCAACCTCGTTGTTTTCCTCTGAAATTTAATTGAGTTTTGATAGCTGAAATCTTCTGCCTAGGTGAGTCAAAAGCTAGCAGTTGCTGCAGAGACAGAAATTAACATCAACCTCACTCGTGAGGAGTACCGTCCAGTGGCCACCAGGGGGAGTATCCTCTATTTCCTGATTGTGGAGATGAGCCTGGTCAACATGATGTACCAAACCTCACTTCGTCAGTTCTTGGGCATCTTTGACATGTCGATGGACAAGTCGCCAAAGTCCCCGGTTACAGCTAAAAGACTAGACAACATCATGGAGTACCTCACTTTCGAAGTGTTTCGCTACACCGCTCGAGGACTCTATGAAGATCACAAATTTATTTTTACCCTGCTTCTGACTTTAAAAATTGATCTACAAGCTAAAAACGTTTCCCACAACGATTTTCAGACCTTCATCAAAGGTTTGAACCATATTGTTTTGAAAATAACATGTTGTCCACAATACTCAATATGTTTATAGTAGACCTTTGTCTTGAAATCTCCCACAATTCAATGTTATACAGCACTTTGGAATCCCTTATTTGAGGCCAAGTAATTCATGTTCTTCAATCATTACCCTCTTTCAGGCGGAGCATCTCTAGACCTAAACTCTGTTGAGCCCAAGCCAAGGCGCTGGATCCTGGACACAACGTGGCTAAACCTGGTACAACTGTCCACCCTGCCCCAATTCACTGCTCTCCTAACCCAGGTGGCCCGCAATGACCGTGCCTGGAAGAGCTGGTTTGATGAAGCCACTCCAGAGGAGACTCCTCTTCCTGATGGTTATGATAGCCAACTGGATGCATTCCACAAACTGCTGCTTATACGAAGCTGGTGTCCTGACCGTACCATTGCACAGGTGCAGGAAAACCGATTTTCTGGCATAAAATACTTTCTTCTGTCTTAGTTTAATATGCAGAGCGGAGTTATTTTGGTATCATTACTATAATATCTTAGTATTTATTCATGTTTTTTGGAATATTAGTGTTTTATTTTATATTTCCCATTCATTTTAGTTAAAGTTTTAGTCATTTTTATTCGTTTTTGTTGTTAAGTACATCCATTCACACCAACATGTAACAAAAATGTTACATGTTGCACTTTATATTTGTATTATTACTTTTGTTTTGCATAAAGAGACACTGACAATTGTAGATTCAACCACTTTGCTCCTAAAATGAGCTAAGGGTTGTACACATGCTGTAGATTTCCCAGTATACCTGTTCACCCTCCGTCACTCACTGGGTTATATTTGAGATACTATTTTAACAACAGCACTCGCATGTTGTTCTGTAGTGTAATAATAATTTGACAAAGATTTCCCTTTACATGTTTACAAGATTAAGAAATTGAATCTTCACCTTTCTATCACCTTTGAATATTATGTGATTTAGCCACCAAATTAAAAATGTATATGATCTTAATTTATATATATATATATATATATATATATATATATGAAGAGTTCAGATGCAAAAGCCTCTAAATGCCATTTGAAATTTTCTTCTTTAATGATGATTTTTATCAAACTTGTATATTTAAGTTCAGTAATTTCACTTAAATAACAATTAATAGGTAATTATCATTACCATTTAAGTGAAATTACTGAACTTAAATATACAAATTTGATCAAAATAATCATTAAAGAAGAAAATTTCAAATGGCATTTAGAGGCTTTTGCATCTGAACTCTTCATTTAGTATTACAGCTGCTTAGCAAATTCAAAGCAGTGACATGAAATCACTGACTTGTGACCATGTGTGGATGTGTGATGTGTGTTATAACACTATATATATATATATATATATATATATATATAAAATTATTTAGGGAGATTATGTTAGGGTGTCTAAATTATAATTTCCATAAACTTCTGTTTGAGGTAGTTGACAATTGAAAAGATACTTTCAAATATTTAAAATGACAAAATGTATTTAAAATGGCCATTTTTGTCATATTTTGTTGAATTTGAATATAAGCTAATTTTATCATTTGGTCCTTGTTGTACGGTGCTAGGCACGCAAATACATCGCCGAATCAATGGGGGTGAAGTATGCAGAAGGAGTGATTCTGGATATGGAGTCCATGTGTTCAGAAGCTGACAAGAGGGTACCTTTAATCTGCTTCCTGTCTATGGGTTCTGATCCCACAGAGAACATAGAGAGACTTGCCAAGTTGAAGGTATGAATAATTATTATCAATTATTATTACATGCTTTTCTATAATACTTGATTCTTATTGGTCAGTTGAGGTCATTTGAAGCCAAATATTTGACTGTTGGCCCAGTCACAGACTGTTACCACCTTCGCATCACCCCACATTATAACTATAATATAGCTTAATGTAATGCTTTGATGACTTCTGAATTCTGAACAACGGTTTTCTTGTTATTTTGCAGGGTGTTCCTTGCCGGCCTATCTCCATGGGACAGGGACAGGAAGTGCATGCAAGAAGGCTTCTGGCCCAGAGCATGTCTGATGGGGGCTGGTTACTTCTGCAGAACTGCCATCTAGGGCTGGATTTCCTGGATGAAGGTCTAGAGACAGTCACCACAGCAGAGGACATCCAAGACAGTTTCAGGCTTTGGGTGACTACAGAGGCGCACCCCAAATTCCCCATTAACTTCTTGCAGTCTGCGATTAAATTCACCAATGAGCCTCCGCAAGGTAGAGGAGGGGAAAATTCAGTTTTTGTTCATTCTATTATTACTAGAAGTTATTTTTTTACATTTTCCTTTTTTGCTAGATTTATCATTATCGTTATCAAAATAATTTTCTGAATTTTCAAAGTCAACTTCGTTAAAAACAAAGGAATAAAACGGGAAATAAAATACAGATGACAGATAATGTGGGGTTAACGATCTGTGATGATGCAGGGGTGAAGGCCGGACTCAAGCGGACATACAATAGTGTGACTCAAGAACAGCTGGACATCACCAACATGCCCCAGTGGAGACCTCTGTTCTATGCTGTGGCCTTCCTCCACACCACAGTCCAGGTCAGGACAGCTGTTGGTTAAACCATGTCGCCCTCTGCCCGCAGGTCCCGTGTCCTGACAAGTTCATTAGTTCATAGACATTTTTAATATTGCATTAGAGATAAAATACAGGCCATATGTCAGTTCTTTATTAAATATTAGTTCACAAATGACAAAAAGCATTTGTTAGTAATGGAATTAAAATAGCAACATTTGTCAGAAGCGAATGGATTGTTTTTTTATTACTCCATATGCATTCATTTTTTTCAACTTTTCATTTCATTCAATATTAGCTTTTCATAAACCTACAAACTCTCTGCAGTTGCCTTACTAACATGTATGATTTCAGTTCATAGCCATTTTGTTTTTGTCCTCACTGTCAAATTCCCACTTAAGGAGAGACGCAAATTTGGTCCGCTTGGCTGGAATATTCCCTACGAGTTCAACCAGGCTGATTTCACATCCAGTGTCCAGTTTGTGCAGAACCACCTGGATGATATGGACATCAAGAGAGGAGTGAACTGGAGCTGCCTGCGGTACATGCTGGGAGAGGTACAATATTAGCCTCCCACTGTGTGTTTGTACCTCTTGTATTTGACACATCCAAACTTTTGGCAACATATTTTTACTATCCGCTCTGTAGGTGCAGTATGGTGGGCGTGTCACGGATGATATGGACAAGCGCCTGCTCAATACGTTCGCCCGTATCTGGTTTAGCGAGACCATGTTTGGGGACAAGTTCTGCTTCTATAAGGGATATACTATACCACAGGCCAGGATGCTACAGGATTACCATACACATATTGATACTCTGCCATTGGGTGATACACCTGAGGTGATGCAGATAGATTTTTATTATTTTTCTGTGGGGTTTGATGGGACAGTTGGGTGGTCGCATATTCTATAACCTATTGTAACCTAATGTGCCTGAGCCTTGTCTTAAGCATTTCTATGGTCTTAAGTTGAGCAAATGACAAATAAACTACTTGAACTTGATTCTAATTCTAATAGGTATTTGGCCTCCACGCCAATGCTGACATCACTTATCAGACCAACATGGCTAATGAAACCCTGAGTACCATCCTCAACATCCAGCCCAAAGACAGCAGCAGCGGGGAAGGCGAGACCAGGGAGGAGTCTGTCCAGAAAATGGCCAATGAGATGTTGGAAAAACTTCCTGCTGACTATGTGCCACATGAGGTGAAGATGAAGTTATTGGGCCACCTTTTTATTAGGGTGTTCTCACACTAGGGGATCAAGCACATTTGACCTCTAAAGTGCTCCCTGTTGTTCGGGCATGGTCCGGTTGGACTCAGATGCATGTAGTGTGATCGCTAACTATATGTTGCTACTGCTAGCTATATGATAACGATTACTATATGTACTACTACACTCATCATTTCACTGTATTAATCATTACAACAACAAACATCTTCTATTACTTCTTGGATAGTACAAATTTTAATTAATTTAAGCATATTTATGTTTCTAAACGGTCTGGTTTTCACCTTATTAAGGAACAGGATTTGTAGTTTGCGTACATTGAGACAACTTTTGCTCAGATTTTTGCCCCTATTTGCAGTCTGGACGAGTCGACAATAGCAGATTTGGGGCAGTCGGAGTTGACAGATTTCTCAGAAAGTCTTGTAGTGTATGATGGGAACAGACTCCTCTTTTTTAACTTCAGACTATGATTCCATCCAGTTGTAGGATATCAATACCTGCTTGATATTATGAGTCGATTGTGTTGTGTATGACGCATTACTACTTAAACTGAAGCTGCCCGTGTTGCACACAAATACAATAACAATGCAAAAGAAATGAACAGAAAAGACTTAACAAAATTAGCCTCAATATTTTACTCATCAGTATAGATAAAACAACTAACTACTGACTAACTCCTTTAGAGTCAATACTGACCACGTCTACCCACCCAGTACCGCATCCAAATGTACTTGGCTTGATTTTTTTCTTTTTCTTTTGTAACTCAGCACAAAGTCGCTACAACATCCTGCACATTCATGATTGTTTAATCTTTTTGCAGGTGAGGAGTTGTCTACAAAAAATGGGTGCATTCCAGCCCATGACTATCTTCCTTCGTCAAGAGCTTGACAGAATGCAACGCGTCATTGGTCGTGTGCGCAGTACCCTCACCGACCTTAAACTTGCCATCGATGGTGAGCTTCAGACACTTTCACCCACAGTACAGAAAACACATTCATATTTTATTATTAAGATAAACATCAACAATATCATCAGAAAAAGACTCTTATTTTGCTTTTGTATTGTAATACAATGATTTTGTAATCCCACAGGGACTATAATAATGTCAGAGGATCTCCGCGACGCTCTGGACAGCATTTATGATGCCCGTGTTCCAAATACATGGCAAAAGATCTCTTGGGATGCTGCGTCTCTGGGTTTCTGGTTCACTGAACTCCTTGAGAGGAACCAGCAGTTTCACACCTGGACGTTTAGTGGTCGACCTCATCAGTTTTGGCTCACAGGGTTTTTCAATCCACAGGTGGGGCAAAAGATTTGAGGACCTCATCTTGTGTTTGATTTGACTCTTTCATTCCATGCAAATGATCAGGTTTCTCCAGTAACACACTTATTTTGTGTCTTTTCTTCATTGAAGGGGTTCTTAACAGCAATGCGTCAAGAGACCACTCGAGTAAATGTGGCTAAAGGCTGGGCCCTAGACACAGTCGTCCTACTCAACGACGTCACTCGTATGATGAAGGAGGATGTTACAGGCCCCCCTCCAGGAGACGTGGGCGGCGTCTACATCTACGGTCTCTTTCTGGATGGTGCTGGATGGGACAAGCGAAATGCAAAACTGACAGAATCATCACCGAAGGTATTCAGGGGATGGATTTATTATTATATTAATATTATTTATTATTAATATTAAATTATTATTATTATATTATTATAAGACAATACATAGCCAAAAGTATGTGGATAACAGGTTTAGCTGTTTCAACTACAAACATTGCACAGACCCTTATAGTCTTCTCAGGCAGACAGACTTCCTGTGAGCCCTTTTCTGTTTCAGCATGAAAATGCTCCTGTGCACAAAGTGAATTTCATATAGAAATGGTTTTCTAAGCCTGGTTTGCACATGTTTTTGACCATGTAGTTTAGCTGTCAATGAAATGGCTTAATTGTATATGACCACAAAAGTGACAGCCCACTTTCTCAGCTATCTTAATGTCTGTAGAATTGTTCCCATTCGATATATGGAATATATGTATAATGTCTTTTATTAACTGGATAGCCCATGAAGAACTGAAAAAAATGACGTATTTTGTAATTATACAATACATCATAAACTGCATATATATATGTAAGGGATAATGTAGAGCAAGGCAGTTGTTATAGCGAATACAACCCCGATAGGCTTCACGTTGGGGTCTTAAATCAGCCTGAAGGGGTTGTATTCACTATAAAAATCGCCTCAATTTGCATTATCCCGCTTATTACATGGCTACCTTCCAAATAAATCAATAATTTGACGCAAAATATTGATTTAAAGGAGTTTATCCTCCAGAGTGAAGTGAATTGTGTCCAGGGCAACGCTCTGTTTTTCATGGCAATGGTGTATTGCATCAAAGTCCTTTCAGGCAAGTCGTGCCACTCGGCCACCATCTTGCAGCTATTTCGGACTTAACAAGACCAGGCTCCTGTCTAAATGAATGGGCAGAGAGTCAGAACTGCACTTTCACTGGTCACCGGGACATAAAAACTGCATGTATAGAAACAGCAGTAAAATATAATAAAAATCGCTGAAAAACTTTGATGACTTTGCCCTAAAATAAGGTTTAAAACGCCGTTTTCCCGCAGGTTATACTTTTACTGCGCACGCGCAAGGGTTCTCTCGCTCTCTGTCGCGCGCTGCACAGTTTGAAACTGAATGTGCGCGCTCTCGCTCGCTCGCTCTAGATTCCGGGAGATTTTAACTAATTTGCGGGCATCAGCGAGCCTCTATCAATCTGCGGGAGACACGCAGAACTTCTGGGAGACTTGGGATGTCTGATATTTTCACAACGCACACATACACAGAATATCAAATCTGCCGCCTTTTCAAACAGTAACGTATTTAAATGTTTCCCAGCTTGACCGTTAAAAGCAGACGATTGGCTGTCAAGCGGGAGGGGCGGGGCATTTGCATGCAACCGCCATCTTTGGTGTTACGGGTTTTCCCTATACATTTGTATTAAGGATTGAGGAATAGTTTGTATTTAGCAGCGCGGTCTGTTATCAAGAACTAACAACCAAGCCATGTAATAAATATATATATATGAAGTTAATTACAAAACAGATTATTAGACAATTAATTTGACTTTTCTATCCATAAAAATAAATAAAAAATTCTACAGAAGCGCATATGCCATCTTGCGAACCCAAAGTCAACTAATCTGTCTTAATTTGCAAAGCCATGACAGTATATCTGTATAATCTTGTTTGGTAGGTTCTCTTCACACCATTGCCAGTTGTGCATGTGTATGCGGTTAGCAGCACCACAGAAACCAAGAAGTCACCCATGAATCTGTACTCCTGCCCAGTGTACAAGAAACCAAGACGAACTGACTTGACATACATCTTTTCCCTGTTGCTCCGGAGCAGCCAGAACCCGGACCATTGGACACTGAGGGGAGTTGCTTTGCTTTGTGACTGTAAATAAAAATTCCAAAGCTATTTTGACACGTGAAGCTAGTTATAAAAAAAATCGAAACAGTTTAAAAAAAATGGATATTGATTCGTGGAGTTCGTGAGAATTGATACTAAATTTATTATTATTGAGATGGCAAGGTAAAAAAAAAAATTCTTGTTTGGAAGCAGCAATATAAAAGTTGAAATATGCACAATTCTTTTGCACAAACATGCAATAGAATGTATCTGTTTTTCTTAAACTATTCAGAAATGCCCCTTATAGTGGTCTACTATCTGGGATCGTTACTTTTGCAGTGCATTGATGTTGATTGATACATTATAGCAGTGGTGTCCGAACTATGCGCATATATGACTTAATTAAAACAATGTATTGAAGAAACATAATTGTTCCATTACAACTAGTGTTCTTGAGTGACGTTCTTTATTATTCACACATGAACATTTCATATAGAGCTCAAAGTGTGATTAAAACAAACAGGAAAGACAATCTCATGGTAGCAGTCTAGCCTTTTTATCCTCATTACAACTAAGTAGGCCTCTGACTTTTTTTTTTCTCCATTTGGCCATAATAAAAAAGTTTGGACACCTGCATGATAGGAAATAACATGTCATACAGCAGCATTTGCTTTTTTACCACTGTGATCTTTAAACAACAGACTGATTGCAAATCTTTAATAATAAATCTTGATGACTAGTTATACACGCTATGCATTTTCTTTCACAAACTGTTCAGAAACCTGCTGATTGAGTTAACATGTTTATTTAAAAATACTACAAATGAATAGTGATGGTTTATACCTAAAGTTGTTTTACACAGAAAAGAACAACACAGAAAATCACAGAAAAATATTGTTATAAATTACTTGCCTGCACAGTTAATGTTATATTCCAAAGACAACAACAACAACATCTAAATTGAAAAACCTAATTCTAAACTCATTAGAATGGATGTCAGTCAACACCACAATATATGTATAGTTCTCCAGATAAAGTCCCAAACGCACTTTTGTTACCCATCTTCGAACATTTTTTTGTTTTTTAATAAATTCAGCTATTTAAAGTAATTTTACACACGCCTAACCAATAAAATGCTAATTAAATATGTATTTCTTAAAAGGTGCACTCAGTAATTTTTCCTCAAAAACATTTTACCCCTTAATAAAGAATAGCGAGAGACTGCAGTGTCTTACAATAAGACGTTTTCCATCATGGGGGACGCCATATTGGTATCACATGACCAGCGGACCACTGCTCACTATAGTGAGTGTGATTCGAAAGCATATGGCGGTACTTTGATGTGAAACACACCTTATATCTATTAGTAGTATTGTAAAACACATCTGTGTGGGTTGAGTATTTGTTTCCAAAAACCTTCTGTTTTGCATGATGTGTCACCCATAGGTGGCAAAATGAAGACTAAAAACAAACAAACAAAAAAAATGAAACAGTGAGTGCACCCTAATTTTAGCTGATTTTAAATTAAAACCATAGTCTAGTCACCTCAGTACATTGGTTTAACATTCACAACCCTTCATACTGCAGTCTGAAACAGATGTAAACAACAAAATCAAAAGAAAAAAATCTACGTATATTGTTTGTAGTGTACAACTTCCTCAATTCGCTCATTCAATTGTTGTAAGCACAATCCGCTGATCCATATGCTCAGAAGCAAGATCTCTGATCTTCCCAATCTTTCCACCTTCAAGTTCTCCATAATCTAATTCATATCTGATCATTAGTCTTTCCCAAATGTGACTGTCAGACTCGCCTTTTAAGAAAGCTGCTTCATGTCATACATCGGCACTTCCGATTCCTCGCCCTTGCCCTCCTCTGGACCTTCTTGTTTCTCCGTCGGCTCAGTGTAGGCCACGTCAGGGCTTGGCTTGCGACCCTTGGGTGGTGGGACGGGTGCCGTTCCTTCCGTGGTCCCTTCTGCTCCTTCCTGACCTTCAGCCACCGTCCTTTCCTTCTTCAGGTTCAGCTTTGCTGGCACGGTTTTCGTGATGGTCTCCTTGAAGCGTTCCCCAGACTGTTTCAGCCGCTCCCCGGACTGGCGGATCCTCTCACGTCGATCGGCCGATACTATGCGCTGACCCAGGTTGTTGACCTTAGTGCCCAGGTTCTCTTTGGTCTTAGTCATGTTCTCACGAGAGAAGGTCTGCTTCAGGCTTTCGATACGCTTCAGGCCGGTCTTCTTTATTTTGGCTGCAGTAGATGAGTCGCCCTCCTCAACGACCATGTATTCGTTATCTGAGTCTGGGAGCGGGGCCTCTGGTGCATCTGGGTCTGTGGAAGCGTCTCCGCCCACTGCTCCCTTCAGAGAGGCTTTGGATCCAGCTACAGCTGGGACCTCTTTATCTCCCTGTGGAAAGACAATACATTTACCATAAACATACCATATTTAGGATATCTAAGACCTTTAATCAAATGGTTTTAAGCCTACATTCTGAACAACCATTCCATGTTTGCACAGTTGTTTGTTAAAATCTTTTACTTTGAACAATGTATTGCCATCAACATGTTTGGATTATTGTGTGATGTTTGCGAATGTGTTTTACAAAAATGTTCCATTATAGCTCTATACAAAACAAAAATAATTAAGCCATCTTTTAAGAGTCTTGGCTCGAAGTGGTCACAAATTCTCAAAAAAAATTCTTGCATAAGAAAGCCATAATCGATATAGCCTAATCGCCATTTTAGCCCCCTTTTTTAACTTCTGGAGCATTTCACCTATTTTAACACTTCAAGGCCAAAGGCCCCGTTTACATGAGAACGATTACGGGTGCAAACGTAAAAATATTTTATCGGATGTGCCTTTCGTTTACACGGCGACGCCGTTTTTTGAGGCTTAAAAACGCAAAAAAGTTAAACCACCCTCCAGAGTGGAAATCTTAAAACGCTCCACCGCCGCGTTGCCGTGTAGTCTGCTTGACAGTGAAGGTTGTACGCAGGCGCGTGGACTTGGTCTTGTTGTAGTATGCACTCCTAGCCGCCTGAAGTGCATACTACATTGAATTTCACACACTTTTGCGTCACCATTTGCACGCGGATTTCCCACACAAAACGCTCGTCTAAACACAGAATAAAAAGTGATGACGTAACGCCACTTTTGCATTTTCTCTTCAGAATCGTTTCCGTGTAAACATAGCCTAAGCCGGGGTTCATCAATGTCGGTCCTGGAGGGCCACTGTCCCTGCACTTTAGCTCCAACCCTGATCAAACACGCCTACCTGTGAGTTTCTACTGATCCTGAAGACCTTGATTAGGTGTGTTTGATCAGGGTTGGAGCTAAACACTGCAGGGACAGTGACCCTCCAGGACCGAGATTGGTGAACCCAGGGGTTTTAAGTCCACCTGGCACTATGTTGATGTTTTGACTTCTGGAATTGGCAATTTTCATTGCAGAGTAAAGAGACACATATTTCTGGATTCTACAGATTCTCAGCTACAATTTGGATGCATTGAAAACACACTTTTTGGAACAATTGTGTGTGTAATAATGTGATATCTCACTAAGAAATACAAAAACAGAATTTTTTTTGTTGTTTTTATTATATAAAAAATAAATAAACAAGGGATTTTACAACAAATATTTACTCCTCAGACGTGTCCCCCCCAATATTGAAAAATGCGGTATGTGTCCCACCCAAAAAATTGCATACTAACCTACCGCAGGAACACAAACTGTAGATTTGGAACTTTTATTTTTAATGCGCGACAAAGAAGATATCCGGTTTTGTCAGCAAGTCAAACCCAGAGTGATAGTTAGGTTAAACCCTTAAATCGGTTAAACCTTCCCATTTCATGTTTGAATAATCACCATTCGCTTCATTTATTTCACTCACCGGAGCATCTGATTGGTGGAGAGAAGTTAACATTAAACTAGAGGCGCACCAGCTTTGAACTGGAACCACCCCAGATAGCAAACTGACATTGAATCAACGTGGAAATATGACATCGAAACAACGTTGATCTGACATTGTTTTGCTCATCGAATTAACGTTGAACCAACGTCAGACGCGTCATTCTTTCAAAACTAACGGAAAATCAACTTGAAATCAACGCGTTGTTTCAACGTTATGAAAGCAAACCAATTTTCGATTTCATTTAGCTTTGAAGAATGCCGCGTCTGACGTTGGTTCAACGTTAATTCGATGAGCAAATCAACGTTGTTTCAATGTCATGAGAGACGTCGTTTCCACGTTGATTCAATGTCAGTTTGCTATCATGTTACTTATAATATCACATAACTTTTTTGCAGTTTGAATAAATAATAAACACAGCAGTTTGAACTCTTCTCCTCTTTATTATATCACACATCAGATCACTAACTCCAAAAACCGCGACCGTACTAAGTGCGCACGACCCATCTACGGCAAGCCCCGAGGGGAAAAATACGTTGCATACACGCATACAACGAGCGCTAGTACATCATACCGGTATTATAGACTTTGTTGGATTATGTCATTTACAATCCAAAAAAGTCTGTTACAATAATAATAATAAATATTTTGAGGACAGTTACACTGTATTGAGACAGTTGAGAAATAATAATATTTTTGCAGTTTTCAACAATAATTGTCATTATTGAACCCTTGCTCTTATTTTGTGTCTGATTTCTCAGTTTTGTCATTATTTTAGCAAATAATTTATTTTCATATATTTTGAGACGGTTTGTTTTAAGAAGTTTCAAAGAGTCAGTAAAAGAGTAAAGTAAAAGTTAAAACTTTTTTATTTAAGTATAGGCATATTTTTTTATTAAGTATTTATTTTGTATTAACACTGTATTCATTTATAATGTATCATTATTGCGTGACATTTGTGTCAATAATCGTCAAGCACTGGTGACTTCGCGTAGTGGGAGGGGGCCCCAAATCAGACCACCACTGCAAGTACCATATCACCAAACTGTATGTTGGTGGGATGGGCGTTGATTCATAGTGGCCAATATGTCCCCCCCAATGTCAAAGACATTCCTACGCCCTTGCCTGGGGCTAATCCCAGACCCCTCTCCATTGTCTGAGAACGTCATCTTTTGTTTTTGATCTGTGATTGGTTCACACACACCAACAGCATTTCATATCATTAGATCAGAGTAAAGTAATATTTGTTTGTTTTGCAGTAAAATGCTATAGATTTGCACTAAAAAAACAAAATGCTTTCAATTTGCGGATATTAACCCAGTATACAGACAAATGTCAGCTTTTTCATAAAAAAGTAAGTTAAAGGTTAAGCGATCCTGGGTGTTGACGTTCGGAATATTTTCAAACAAATCGGAGGCTAGCTAAACCCTCCCTCCTCCGCATCTCATCTCCTTCCCCTCCCTTCCGTGCTTCCTGAAGTAATTGTGAACGTGCATTTGGCTGACTGCATAGTTCTAGCTAATTATATCCTTGTGTGGGTTTGGCGAACATAAGCGTCAATTTAGAATAATAAAAAAAAACATTTTAAAGGCTGTCCAGCAAAAAACCCTTACGTTGGTCCCACATCGCTCAGAGAACCTTTAATACCGTCATCCAATCCGAAGTTATTAACCCCATCAGACCTGAATTATGTTTCAAGTTTCTGAAAAATATAAAAGTACATTTTCCCAGCTCATGAGGCTTCTATAAATTAAAACAAATGAAAATTATATATATATATATATATATATAATGGATTTCATTGTGATTTTTTTTGTCCATTCCACTGGACATCAGGTCAAAACAGGTAGTTCCAGCAGTATACCATTTCAACTATAATTTTGAGGTTCTTGTTTTACAGATTGCACATTGTTTGTAACAAAGTAAATATCTTTGAATCAATCAATCTGGTCGTATTAGAGTCATTTTCTGTGTGCATCTTTCTTTTTTAGAACAAAAACTTGAACATTATAACATTACAACTTTAATCGTAAGGTTTTTCCTTTATATATTGCACATTTGTTTAAAAATAAACGTAGGAATCAATTAATACATTCATGTTAGAGTCATTTCCTGTGTGCATCCTGTGTTTTCTTGTATTTTTACTGTACTAGCAGGACGGTTGCCAGCAAGTCACTGTATTTCGATTTCCAGTAACTAGTGTAATTCACTTTACAGTGCACAAGGTCAGTAATGCAAACTACAAAATAGTACTTTACTATATTTTTACTGTATTTTGTAATTTGGTCTGCTTCTGCTGTAATCAATTATACGGCATTGTACTGTAATATCAATATTGATACATTACTGCTAAATATTGTAATTTTCAAAATATTTCCTAATAATGATATCATATAGTTATTTGGAAAATATATAGGAAAACAAAATACTATGGAAGTCAATGGCTACTGTCAGCTGTCTTGTTACCGACGTTCTTCAAAATATCTTTTGTGTTCAGCAGAATAAAAACGGTATGAAACTCAAATAGGTTTGGAACAACATAAGGGTGAGTAAGTGATGGCAATTATAATTTGTGGGTGAACTATACCTTTAAAGTGAGTTCACCCAAAAACTTAAATTAGCCCATGATTTAATCACCCTGGCCTCTAGCCATCCTAGGTCTATATGACATTCTTCTCTCTGACGAAAACAATCAGAGTTATATTAAACAATGTCCTGGCCCTTCCAAACTTTATATTGGCTGAAAATGGTTGTTTCTGTTTTGAAAGTCCATAAAAGTGCATCTACCCATGATACAAGTGCATCTATCCATCATAAAAGTGCATCTATCCAGAAAAAAAAAATAGTATTCAAATGAAATATTAAAAATATTCATATTTAAGTTGCGCTTTAGATTTAAGTCAAATGCGTATGTTCGTTTGGCCGGAAGTTATTTTACTTTATAAAGTTTTAAACACAGATATTTTTCTTACATCTCCATCTTCCTCATTACTCCACATAAAGTCAACATCTGAGATATTTTCATCAGCTATATGTTCAAGCACTTCAGAACTGTATATTCTGCACATGAAAAAGTAAAAAAAAAAATGTTTGAAAGCCTGTTACTGAAGTCACATTTTCAGTAATGCCGATTGAAATTTCTTTTATAAAAAAAAAAATATATCACAGTAACGATACATTTTTTAAAACTTTTTCATGTGCAGAATATACAGTTCTGAAGTGCTTGAACATATAGCTGATGAAAATATCTCAGATGTTGACTTTATGTGGAGTAATGAGGAAGATGGAGATGTAAGAAAAATATACATATACATTTATGATGGATAGATGCACTTTTATGATGGACAGATGCACTTTTATGATAGATAGATGCACTTTTATGATGGATAGATGCACTTTTATGATGGATAGATGCACTTTTATGATGGATAGATGCACTTGTATCATGGATAGATGCACTTGTATGATGGATAGATGCACTTGTATCATGGATAGATGCACTTTTATGATGGATAGATGCACTTGTATCATGGATAGATGCACTTTTATGATGGATAGATGCACTTTTATGATGGATAGATGCACTTTTATGATGGATAGATGCACTTGTATCAAGGATAGATGCACTTTTATGATGGATAGATGCACTTGTATCATGGATAGATGCACTTTTATGATGGATAGATGCACTTTTATGATGGATAGATGCACTTTTATGATGGATAGATGCACTTGTATCAAGGATAGATGCACTTTTATGATGGATAGATGCACTTGTATCATGGATAGATGCACTTTTATGATGGATAGATGCACTTTTATGATGGATAGATGCACTTTTATGATGGATAGATGCACTTGTATCATGGATAGATGCACTTGTATCATGGATAGATGCACTTTTATGATGGATAGATGCACTTTTATGATGGATATATGCACTTTTATGATGGATAGATGCACTTTTATGATGGATATATGCACTTGTATCATGGATAGATGCACTTGTATCATGGATAGATGCACTTTTATGATGGATAGATGCACTTTTATGATGGATATATGCACTTGTATCATGGATAGATGCACTTTTATGATGGATAGATGCACTTTTATGATGGATGGATGCTCTTGTATCATGGATAGATGCACTTTTATGATGGATAGATGCACTTTTATAATGGACAGATGCACTTTTATGATGGATAGATGCACTTGTATCATGGATAGATGCACTTTTATGATGGATAAATGCACTTGTATCATGGATAGATGCACTTTTATGATGGATAGATGCACTTTTATGATGATGGATGCACTTGTATCATGGATAGATGCACTTTTATGATGGATAGATGCACTTGTATCATGGATAGATGCACTTTTATGATGGATAGATGCACTTTTATGATGGATGGATGCACTTGTATCATGGATAGATGCACTTGTATCATGGATAGATGCACTTTTATGATGATAGATGAACTTTTATGATGGATGGATGCACTTTTATGATGGATAGATGCACTTGTATCATGGATAGATGCACTTTTATGATGAATAGATGCACTTTTATGATGGATAGATGCACTTTTATGATGGATGGATGCACTTTTATGATGGATAGATGCACTTGTATCATGGATAGATGCACTTTTATGATGATAGATGCACTTTTATGATGGATGGATGCACTTGTATCATGGATAGATGCACTTGTATCATGGATAGATGCACTTTTATGATGGATGGATGCACTTTTATGATGGATAGATGCACTTGTATCATGATAGATGCACTTTTATGATGGATAGATGCACTTGTATGATGGATAGATGCACTTTTATGATGGATAGATGCACTTGTATCATGGATAGATGCACTTTTATGATGGATAGATCCACTTGTATCATGGATAGATGCACTTTTATGATGGATAGATGCACTTTTATGATGGATAGATGCACTTGTATCATGGATAGATGCACTTTTATGATGGATAGATGCACTTTTATGATGGATGGATGCACTTTTATCATGGATAGATGCACTTTTATGATGGATAGATGCACTTTTATGATGGATGGATGCACTTTTATCATGGATAGATGTACTTTTATGATAGATAGATGCACTTGTATCATGGATAGATGCACTTTTATGGACTTTCAAAACAGAAACAACTGTTTACAGCCACAACCACAAATTATATTTGTCATCACTTACTCACCCTCATGTTGTTCCAAACCTGTATGAGTTTCATACCATTTTTATGTTGGATACCATCCTGCCTGCAATCTATTGAATGGGGTTTTGGGTAGTATATTTGATTAACTTTTTAACTGAACTGCCTGTCATGATAAAAACTATTTTACTGCACTCAGCAGGCCCCCCGGAGTCCGTAGCACTCAGGGAGGCCAGAGTTTCAAGAAGAACAGAGAAACTCAAAATTTCGACCCAAAAAAACTAAAAGGGGTACGTAGGATCTTTTGCCACGTGGGATCTCAATATCTCAGCTCAGGAAGGGTTTAGAGACTCCATTTTTGCACTCAAGTCTGAGTCTCATGGCCGTCTATCAGAATCCAGAGTTTTGAGAAGATCAGAGAAACTCAAAATTTCACCCCCCGAAAAAAAACAAAAGGGGTAACACTGTCGTTTTTTTTCGGGGGGTGAAATTTTGAGTTTCTCCGATCTTCTCAAAACTCTGGATTATGATAGAGGGCTGTGAGACTTTGACCTGAGTGCAAAAATGGAGGCTCTAGACCCTTCCAGAGCTGAGATATCGAAACTCAAAATTTCGACCCGAAAAAAAACGACAGTGTTACCCCTTACGTTTTTTTTTCATTTTCGGGCGAAAAATTGAGTTTCTCCGATCTTCTCAAAACTCTGGATTATGATAGAGGGCTGTGAGACTTTGACCTGAGTGCAAAAATGGAGGCTCTAGACCCTTCCAGAGCTGAGATATCGAAACTCAAAATTTGGACCCGAAAAAAAAACGACAGTGTTACCCCTTACGTTTTTTTTTTCATTTTCGGGCGAAAAATTGAGTTTCTCCGATCTTCTCAAAACTCTGGATTATGATAGAGGGCTGTGAGACTTTGACCCGAGTGCAAAAATGGAGGCTCTAGACCCTTCCAGAGCTGAGATATCGAAACTCAAAGTTTGGACCCGAAAAAAAAACGACAGTGTTACCCCTTACGTTTTTTTTCATTTTCGGGCGAAAAATTGAGTTTCTCCGATCTTCTCAAAACTCTGGATTATGATAGAGGGCTGTGAGACTTTGACCCGAGTGCAAAAATGGAGGCTCTAGACCCTTCCAGAGCTGAGATATCGAAACTCAAAGTTTGGACCCGAAAAAAAAACGACAGTGTTACCCCTTACGTTTTTTTTCATTTTCGGGCGAAAAATTGAGTTTCTCCGATCTTCTCAAAACTGTGGATTATGATAGAGGGCTGTGAGACTTTGACCCGAGTGCAAAAATGGAGGCTCTAGACCCTTCCAGAGCTGAGATATCGAAACTCAAAGTTTGGACCCGAAAAAAAAAACGACAGTGTTACCCCTTACGTTTTTTTTCATTTTCGGGCGAAAAATTGAGTTTCTCCGATCTTCTCAAAACTCTGGATTATGATAGAGGGCTGTGAGACTTTGACCCGAGTGCAAAAATGGAGGCTCTAGACCCTTCCAGAGCTGAGATATCGAAACTCAAAATTTGGACCCGAAAAAAAAAACGACAGTGTTACCCCTTACGTTTTTTTTCATTTTCGGGCGAAAAATTTAGTTTCTCCGATCTTCTCAAAACTCTGGATTATGATAGAGGGCTGTGAGACTTTGACCCGAGTGCAAAAATCAAGGCTCTAGACCCTTCCAGAGCTGAGATATCGAAACTCAAAATTTGGACCCGAAAAAAAAACGACAGTGTTACCCCTTACGTTTTTTTTCATTTTCGGGCGAAAAATTGAGTTTCTCCGATCTTCTCAAAACTCTGGATTATGATAGAGGGCTGTGAGACTTTGACCCGAGTGCAAAAATGGAGGCTCTAGACCCTTCCAGAGCTGAGATATCGAAACTCAAAATTTGGACCCGAAAAAAAAACGACAGTGTTACCCCTTACGTTTTTTTTCATTTTCGGGCGAAAAATTGAGTTTCTCCGATCTTCTCAAAACTCTGGATTATGATAGAGGGCTGTGAGACTTTGACCCGAGTGCAAAAATGGAGGCTCTAGACCCTTCCAGAGCTGAGATATCGAAACTCAAAATTTGGACCCGAAAAAAAAAACGACAGTGTTACCCCTTACGTTTTTTTTCATTTTCGGGCGAAAAATTTAGTTTCTCCGATCTTCTCAAAACTCTGGATTATGATAGAGGGCTGTGAGACTTTGACCCGAGTGCAAAAATCAAGGCTCTAGACCCTTCCAGAGCTGAGATATCGAAACTCAAAATTTGGACCCGAAAAAAAAACGACAGTGTTACCCCTTACGTTTTTTTTCATTTTCGGGCGAAAAATTTAGTTTCTCCGATCTTCTCAAAACTCTGGATTATGATAGAGGGCTGTGAGACTTTGACCCGAGTGCAAAAATGGAGGCTCTAGACCCTTCCAGAGCTGAGATATCGAAACTCAAAATTTGGACCCGAAAAAAAAACGACAGTGTTACCCCTTACGTTTTTTTTCTTTTTCGGGCGAAAAATTGAGTTTCTCAGATCTTCTCAAAACTCTGGATTATGATAGAGGGCTGTGAGACTTTGACCCGAGTGCAAAAATGGAGGCTCTAGACCCTTCCAGAGCTGAGATATCGAAACTCAAAGTTTGGACCCGAAAAAAAAACGACAGTGTTACCCCTTACGTTTTTTTTCATTTTCGGGCGAAAAATTTAGTTTCTCAGATCTTCTCAAAACTCTGGATTATGATAGAGGGCTGTGAGACTTTGACCCGAGTGCAAAAATGGAGGCTCTAGACCCTTCCAGAGCTGAGATATCGAAACTCAAAGTTTGGACCCGAAAAAAAAACGACAGTGTTACCCCTTACGTTTTTTTTCATTTTCGGGCGAAAAATTTAGTTTCTCCGATCTTCTCAAAACTCTGGATTATGATAGAGGGCTGTGAGACTTTGACCCGAGTGCAAAAATGGAGGCTCTAGACCCTTCCAGAGCTGAGATATCGAAACTCAAAGTTTGGACCCGAAAAAAAAACGACAGTGTTACCCCTTACGTTTTTTTTCATTTTCGGGCGAAAAATTGAGTTTCTCCGATCTTCTCAAAACTCTGGATTATGATAGAGGGCTGTGAGACTTTGACCCGAGTGCAAAAATGGAGGCTCTAGACCCTTCCAGAGCTGAGATATCGAAACTCAAAGTTTGGACTTGAAAATAAAACGACAGTGTAACCCCTTACGTTTTTTTTCATTTTCGGGCGAAAAATTGAGTTTCTCCGATCTTCTCAAAACTCTGGATTATGATAGAGGGCTGTGAGACTTTGACCCGAGTGCAAAAATGGAGGCTCTAGACCCTTCCAGAGCTGAGATATCGAAACTCAAAGTTTGGACCCGAAAAAAAAACGACAGTGTTACCCCTTACGTTTTTTTTCATTTTCGGGCGAAAAATTGAGTTTCTCCGATCTTCTCAAAACTCTGGATTATGATAGAGGGCTGTGAGACTTTGACCCGAGTGCAAAAATGGAGGCTCTAGACCCTTCCAGAGCTGAGATATCGAAACTCAAAGTTTGGACCCGAAAAAAAAACGACAGTGTTACCCCTTACGTTTTTTTTCATTTTCGGGCGAAAAATTGAGTTTCTCCGATCTTCTCAAAACTCTGGATTATGATAGAGGGCTGTGAGACTTTGACCCGAGTGCAAAAATGGAGGCTCTAGACCCTTCCAGAGCTGAGATATCGAAACTCAAAGTTTGGACCCGAAAAAAAAACGACAGTGTTACCCCTTACGTTTTTTTTCATTTTCGGGCGAAAAATTGAGTTTCTCCGATCTTCTCAAAACTCTGGATTATGATAGAGGGCTGTGAGACTTTGACCCGAGTGCAAAAATGGAGGCTCTAGACCCTTCCAGAGCTGAGATATCGAAACTCAAAGTTTGGACCCGAAAAAAAAACGACAGTGTTACCCCTTACGTTTTTTTTTATTTTCGGGCGAAAAATTGAGTTTCTCCGATCTTCTCAAAACTCTGGATTATGATAGAGGGCTGTGAGACTTTGACCCGAGTGCAAAAATGGAGGCTCTAGACCCTTCCAGAGCTGAGATATCGAAACTTAAAGTTTGGACCCGGAAAAAAAACGACAGTGTTACCCCTTACGTTTTTTTTTCATTTTCGGGCGAAAAATTGAGTTTCTCCGATCTTCTCAAAACTCTGGATTATGATAGAGGGCTGTGAGACTTTGACCCGAGTGCAAAAATGGAGGCTCTAGACCCTTCCAGAGCTGAGATATCGAAACTCAAAGTTTGGACCCGAAAAAAAAACGACAGTGTTACCCCTTACGTTTTTTTTCATTTTCGGGCGAAAAATTGAGTTTCTCCGATCTTCTCAAAACTCTGGATTATGATAGAGGGCTGTGAGACTTTGACCCGAGTGCAAAAATGGAGGCTCTAGACCCTTCCAGAGCTGAGATATCGAAACTCAAAGTTTGGACCCGAAAAAAAAACGACAGTGTTACCCCTTACGTTTTTTTTCATTTTCGGGCGAAAAATTGAGTTTCTCCGATCTTCTCAAAACTCTGGATTATGATAGAGGGCTGTGAGACTTTGACCCGAGTGCAAAAATGGAGGCTCTAGACCCTTCCAGAGCTGAGATATCGAAACTCAAAATTTGGACCCGAAAAAAAAACGACAGTGTTACCCCTTACGTTTTTTTTCATTTTCGGGCGAAAAATTGAGTTTCTCCGATCTTCTCAAAACTCTGGATTATGATAGAGGGCTGTGAGACTTTGACCCGAGTGCAAAAATGGAGGCTCTAGACCCTTCCAGAGCTGAGATATCGAAACTCAAAATTTGGACCCGAAAAAAAAACGACAGTGTTACCCCTTACGTTTTTTTTCATTTTCGGGCGAAAAATTGAGTTTCTCCGATCTTCTCTAAACTCTGGATTATGATAGAGGGCTGTGAGACTTTGACCCGAGTGCAAAAATGGAGGCTCTAGACCCTTCCAGAGCTGAGATATCGAAACTCAAAGTTTGGACCCGAAAAAAAAAACGACAGTGTTACCCCTTACGTTTTTTTTCATTTTCGGGCGAAAAATTGAGTTTCTCGATCTTCTCAAAACTCTGGATTATGATAGAGGGCTGTGAGACTTTGACCCGAGTGCAAAAATGGAGGGTCTAGACCCTTCCAGAGCTGAGATATCGAAACTCAAAATTTGGACCCGAAAAAAAAACGACAGTGTTACCCCTTACGTTTTTTTTCATTTTCGGGCGAAAAATTGAGTTTCTCCGATCTTCTCTAAACTCTGGATTATGATAGAGGGCTGTGAGACTTTGACCCGAGTGCAAAAATGGAGGCTCTAGACCCTTCCAGAGCTGAGATATCGAAACTCAAAATTTGGACCCGAAAAAAAACCGACAGTGTTACCCCTTACGTTTTTTTTCATTTTCGGGCGAAAAATTGAGTTTCTCCGATCTTCTCAAAACTCTGGATTATGATAGAGGGCTGTGAGACTTTGACCCGAGTGCAAAAATGGAGGCTCTAGACCCTTCCAGAGCTGAGATATCGAAACTCAAAATTTGGACCCGAAAAAAAAACGACAGTGTTACCCCTTACGTTTTTTTTCATTTTCGGGCGAAAAATTGAGTTTCTCCGATCTTCTCAAAACTCTGGATTATGATAGAGGGCTGTGAGACTTTGACCCGAGTGCAAAAATGGAGGCTCTAGACCCTTCCAGAGCTGAGATATCGAAACTCAAAATTTGGACTTGAAAAAAAAAACGACAGTGTTACCCCTTACGTTTTTTTTCATTTTCGGGCGAAAAATTGAGTTTCTCCGATCTTCTCAAAACTCTGGATTATGATAGAGGGCTGTGAGACTTTGACCCGAGTGCAAAAATGGAGGCTCTAGACCCTTCCAGAGCTGAGATATCGAAACTCAAAGTTTGGACCCGAAAAAAAAAACGACAGTGTTACCCCTTACGTTTTTTTTCATTTTCGGGCGAAAAATTGAGTTTCTCCGATCTTCTCAAAACTCTGGATTATGATAGAGGGCTGTGAGACTTTGACCCGAGTGCAAAAATGGAGGCTCTAGACCCTTCCAGAGCTGAGATATCGAAACTCAAAGTTTGGACCCGAAAAAAAAACGACAGTGTTACCCCTTACGTTTTTTTTCATTTTCGGGCGAAAAATTGAGTTTCTCCGATCTTCTCAAAACTCTGGATTATGATAGAGGGCTGTGAGACTTTGACCCGAGTGCAAAAATGGAGGCTCTAGACCCTTCCAGAGCTGAGATATCGAAACTCAAAGTTTGGACCCGAAAAAAAAACGACAGTGTTACCCCTTACGTTTTTTTTCATTTTCGGGCGAAAAATTGAGTTTCTCCGATCTTCTCTAAACTCTGGATTATGATAGAGGGCTGTGAGACTTTGACCCGAGTGCAAAAATGGAGGCTCTAGACCCTTCCAGAGCTGAGATATCGAAACTCAAAGTTTGGACCCGAAAAAAAAACGACAGTGTTACCCCTTACGTTTTTTTTCATTTTCGGGCGAAAAATTGAGTTTCTCCGATCTTCTCTAAACTCTGGATTATGATAGAGGGCTGTGAGACTTTGACCCGAGTGCAAAAATGGAGGCTCTAGACCCTTCCAGAGCTGAGATATCGAAACTCAAAGTTTGGACCCGAAAAAAAAACGACAGTGTTACCCCTTACGTTTTTTTTCATTTTCGGGCGAAAAATTGAGTTTCTCCGATCTTCTCAAAACTCTGGATTATGATAGAGGGCTGTGAGACTTTGACCCGAGTGCAAAAATGGAGGCTCTAGACCCTTCCAGAGCTGAGATATCGAAACTCAAAATTTGGACCCGAAAAAAAAACGACAGTGTTACCCCTTACGTTTTTTTTCATTTTCGGGCGAAAAATTGAGTTTCTCCGATCTTCTCAAAACTCTGGATTATGATAGAGGGCTGTGAGACTTTGACCCGAGTGCAAAAATGGAGGCTCTAGACCCTTCCAGAGCTGAGATATCGAAACTCAAAATTTGGACCCGAAAAAAAAACGACAGTGTTACCCCTTACGTTTTTTTTCATTTTCGGGCGAAAAATTGAGTTTCTCCGATCTTCTCTAAACTCTGGATTATGATAGAGGGCTGTGAGACTTTGACCCGAGTGCAAAAATGGAGGCTCTAGACCCTTCCAGAGCTGAGATATCGAAACTCAAAATTTGGACCCGAAAAAAAAACGACAGTGTTACCCCTTACGTTTTTTTTCATTTTCGGGCGAAAAATTGAGTTTCTCCGATCTTCTCAAAACTCTGGATTATGATAGAGGGCTGTGAGACTTTGACCCGAGTGCAAAAATGGAGGCTCTAGACCCTTCCAGAGCTGAGATATCGAAACTCAAAATTTGGACCCGAAAAAAAAACGACAGTGTTACCCCTTACGTTTTTTTTCATTTTCGGGCGAAAAATTGAGTTTCTCCGATCTTCTCAAAACTCTGGATTATGATAGAGGGCTGTGAGACTTTGACCCGAGTGCAAAAATGGAGGCTCTAGACCCTTCCAGAGCTGAGATATCGAAACTCAAAGTTTGGACCCGAAAAAAAAACGACAGTGTTACCCCTTACGTTTTTTTTCATTTTCGGGCGAAAAATTGAGTTTCTCCGATCTTCTCAAAACTCTGGATTATGATAGAGGGCTGTGAGACTTTGACCCGAGTGCAAAAATGGAGGCTCTAGACCCTTCCAGAGCTGAGATATCGAAACTCAAAGTTTGGACCCGAAAAAAAAACGACAGTGTTACCCCTTACGTTTTTTTTCATTTTCGGGCGAAAAATTGAGTTTCTCCGATCTTCTCAAAACTCTGGATTATGATAGAGGGCTGTGAGACTTTGACCCGAGTGCAAAAATGGAGGCTCTAGACCCTTCCAGAGCTGAGATATCGAAACTCAAAGTTTGGACCCGAAAAAAAAAACGACAGTGTTACCCCTTACGTTTTTTTTCATTTTCGGGCGAAAAATTGAGTTTCTCCGATCTTCTCAAAACTCTGGATTATGATAGAGGGCTGTGAGACTTTGACCCGAGTGCAAAAATGGAGGCTCTAGACCCTTCCAGAGCTGAGATATCGAAACTCAAAATTTGGACCCGAAAAAAAAACGACAGTGTTACCCCTTACGTTTTTTTTCATTTTCGGGCGAAAAATTGAGTTTCTCCGATCTTCTCAAAACTCTGGATTATGATAGAGGGCTGTGAGACTTTGACCCGAGTGCAAAAATGGAGGCTCTAGACCCTTCCAGAGCTGAGATATCGAAACTCAAAATTTGGACCCGAAAAAAAAACGACAGTGTTACCCCTTACGTTTTTTTTCATTTTCGGGCGAAAAATTGAGTTTCTCCGATCTTCTCAAAACTCTGGATTATGATAGAGGGCTGTGAGACTTTGACCCGAGTGCAAAAATGGAGGCTCTAGACCCTTCCAGAGCTGAGATATCGAACCTCAAAGTTTGGACCCGAAAAAAAAACGACAGTGTTACCCCTTACGTTTTTTTTCATTTTCGGGCGAAAAATTGAGTTTCTCCGATCTTCTCAAAACTCTGGATTATGATAGAGGGCTGTGAGACTTTGACCCGAGTGCAAAAATGGAGGCTCTAGACCCTTCCAGAGCTGAGATATCGAAACTCAAAGTTTGGACCCGAAAAAAAAACGACAGTGTTACCCCTTACGTTTTTTTTCATTTTCGGGCGAAAAATTGAGTTTCTCCGATCTTCTCAAAACTCTGGATTATGATAGAGGGCTGTGAGACTTTGACCCGAGTGCAAAAATGGAGGCTCTAGACCCTTCCAGAGCTGAGATATCGAAACTCAAAGTTTGGACCCGAAAAAAAAACGACAGTGTTACCCCTTACGTTTTTTTTCATTTTCGGGCGAAAAATTGAGTTTCTCCGATCTTCTCAAAACTCTGGATTATGATAGAGGGCTGTGAGACTTTGACCCGAGTGCAAAAATGGAGGCTCTAGACCCTTCCAGAGCTGAGATATCGAAACTCAAAGTTTGGACCCGAAAAAAAAACGACAGTGTTACCCCTTACGTTTTTTTTCATTTTCGGGCGAAAAATTGAGTTTCTCCGATCTTCTCAAAACTCTGGATTATGATAGAGGGCTGTGAGACTTTGACCCGAGTGCAAAAATGGAGGCTCTAGACCCTTCCAGAGCTGAGATATCGAAACTCAAAGTTTGGACCCGAAAAAAAAACGACAGTGTTACCCCTTACGTTTTTTTTCATTTTCGGGCGAAAAATTGAGTTTCTCCGATCTTCTCAAAACTCTGGATTATGATAGAGGGCTGTGAGACTTTGACCCGAGTGCAAAAATGGAGGCTCTAGACCCTTCCAGAGCTGAGATATCGAAACTCAAAATTTGGACCCGAAAAAAAAACGACAGTGTTACCCCTTACGTTTTTTTTCATTTTCGGGCGAAAAATTGAGTTTCTCCGATCTTCTCAAAACTCTGGATTATGATAGAGGGCTGTGAGACTTTGACCCGAGTGCAAAAATGGAGGCTCTAGACCCTTCCAGAGCTGAGATATCGAAACTCAAAATTTGGACCCGAAAAAAAAACGACAGTGTTACCCCTTACGTTTTTTTTCATTTTCGGGCGAAAAATTGAGTTTCTCCGATCTTCTCAAAACTCTGGATTATGATAGAGGGCTGTGAGACTTTGACCCGAGTGCAAAAATGGAGGCTCTAGACCCTTCCAGAGCTGAGATATCGAAACTCAAAATTTGGACCCGAAAAAAAAACGACAGTGTTACCCCTTACGTTTTTTTTCATTTTCGGGCGAAAAATTGAGTTTCTCCGATCTTCTCAAAACTCTGGATTATGATAGAGGGCTGTGAGACTTTGACCCGAGTGCAAAAATGGAGGCTCTAGACCCTTCCAGAGCTGAGATATCGAAACTCAAAGTTTGGACCCGAAAAAAAAACGACAGTGTTACCCCTTACGTTTTTTTTCATTTTCGGGCGAAAAATTGAGTTTCTCCGATCTTCTCAAAACTCTGGATTATGATAGAGGGCTGTGAGACTTTGACCCGAGTGCAAAAATGGAGGCTCTAGACCCTTCCAGAGCTGAGATATCGAAACTCAAAGTTTGGACCCGAAAAAAAAACGACAGTGTTACCCCTTACGTTTTTTTTCATTTTCGGGCGAAAAATTGAGTTTCTCCGATCTTCTCAAAACTCTGGATTATGATAGAGGGCTGTGAGACTTTGACCCGAGTGCAAAAATGGAGGCTCTAGACCCTTCCAGAGCTGAGATATCGAAACTCAAAGTTTGGACCCGAAAAAAAAACGACAGTGTTACCCCTTACGTTTTTTTTCATTTTCGGGCGAAAAATTGAGTTTCTCCGATCTTCTCAAAACTCTGGATTATGATAGAGGGCTGTGAGACTTTGACCCGAGTGCAAAAATGGAGGCTCTAGACCCTTCCAGAGCTGAGATATCGAAACTCAAAGTTTGGACTTGAAAAAAAAAACGACAGTGTTACCCCTTACGTTTTTTTTCATTTTCGGGCGAAAAATTGAGTTTCTCCGATCTTCTCAAAACTCTGGATTATGATAGAGGGCTGTGAGACTTTGACCCGAGTGCAAAAATGGAGGCTCTAGACCCTTCCAGAGCTGAGATATCGAAACTCAAAGTTTGGACTTGAAAAAAAAAACGACAGTGTTACCCCTTACGTTTTTTTTCATTTTCGGGCGAAAAATTGAGTTTCTCCGATCTTCTCAAAACTCTGGATTATGATAGAGGGCTGTGAGACTTTGACCCGAGTGCAAAAATGGAGGCTCTAGACCCTTCCAGAGCTGAGATATCGAAACTCAAAGTTTGGACTTGAAAAAAAAACGACAGTGTTACCCCTTACGTTTTTTTTCATTTTCGGGCGAAAAATTGAGTTTCTCCGATCTTCTCAAAACTCTGGATTATGATAGAGGGCTGTGAGACTTTGACCCGAGTGCAAAAATGGAGGCTCTAGACCCTTCCAGAGCTGAGATATCGAAACTCAAAGTTTGGACCCGAAAAAAAAACGACAGTGTTACCCCTTACGTTTTTTTTCATTTTCGGGCGAAAAATTGAGTTTCTCCGATCTTCTCAAAACTCTGGATTATGATAGAGGGCTGTGAGACTTTGACCCGAGTGCAAAAATGGAGGCTCTAGACCCTTCCAGAGCTGAGATATCGAAACTCAAAGTTTGGACCCGAAAAAAAAACGACAGTGTTACCCCTTACGTTTTTTTTCATTTTCGGGCGAAAAATTGAGTTTCTCCGATCTTCTCAAAACTCTGGATTATGATAGAGGGCTGTGAGACTTTGACCCGAGTGCAAAAATGGAGGCTCTAGACCCTTCCAGAGCTGAGATATCGAAACTGAAAGTTTGGACCCGAAAAAAAAACGACAGTGTTACCCCTTACGTTTTTTTTCATTTTCGGGCGAAAAATTGAGTTTCTCCGATCTTCTCAAAACTCTGGATTATGATAGAGGGCTGTGAGACTTTGACCCGAGTGCAAAAATGGAGGCTCTAGACCCTTCCAGAGCTGAGATATCGAAACTCAAAGTTTGGACCCGAAAAAAAAACGACAGTGTTACCCCTTACGTTTTTTTTTATTTTCGGGCGAAAAATTGAGTTTCTCCGATCTTCTCAAAACTCTGGATTATGATAGAGGGCTGTGAGACTTTGACCCGAGTGCAAAAATGGAGGCTCTAGACCCTTCCAGAGCTGAGATATCGAAACTTAAAGTTTGGACCCGGAAAAAAAACGACAGTGTTACCCCTTACGTTTTTTTTTCATTTTCGGGCGAAAAATTGAGTTTCTCCGATCTTCTCAAAACTCTGGATTATGATAGAGGGCTGTGAGACTTTGACCCGAGTGCAAAAATGGAGGCTCTAGACCCTTCCAGAGCTGAGATATCGAAACTCAAAGTTTGGACCCGAAAAAAAAACGACAGTGTTACCCCTTACGTTTTTTTTCATTTTCGGGCGAAAAATTGAGTTTCTCCGATCTTCTCAAAACTCTGGATTATGATAGAGGGCTGTGAGACTTTGACCCGAGTGCAAAAATGGAGGCTCTAGACCCTTCCAGAGCTGAGATATCGAAACTCAAAGTTTGGACCCGAAAAAAAAACGACAGTGTTACCCCTTACGTTTTTTTTCATTTTCGGGCGAAAAATTGAGTTTCTCCGATCTTCTCAAAACTCTGGATTATGATAGAGGGCTGTGAGACTTTGACCCGAGTGCAAAAATGGAGGCTCTAGACCCTTCCAGAGCTGAGATATCGAAACTCAAAATTTGGACCCGAAAAAAAAACGACAGTGTTACCCCTTACGTTTTTTTTCATTTTCGGGCGAAAAATTGAGTTTCTCCGATCTTCTCTAAACTCTGGATTATGATAGAGGGCTGTGAGACTTTGACCCGAGTGCAAAAATGGAGGCTCTAGACCCTTCCAGAGCTGAGATATCGAAACTCAAAGTTTGGACCCGAAAAAAAAAACGACAGTTTTACCCCTTACGTTTTTTTTCATTTTCGGGCGAAAAATTGAGTTTCTCGATCTTCTCAAAACTCTGGATTATGATAGAGGGCTGTGAGACTTTGACCCGAGTGCAAAAATGGAGGCTCTAGACCCTTCCAGAGCTGAGATATCGAAACTCAAAATTTGGACCCGAAAAAAAAACGACAGTGTTACCCCTTACGTTTTTTTTCATTTTCGGGCGAAAAATTGAGTTTCTCCGATCTTCTCTAAACTCTGGATTATGATAGAGGGCTGTGAGACTTTGACCCGAGTGCAAAAATGGAGGCTCTAGACCCTTCCAGAGCTGAGATATCGAAACTCAAAATTTGGACCCGAAAAAAAAACGACAGTGTTACCCCTTACGTTTTTTTTCATTTTCGGGCGAAAAATTGAGTTTCTCCGATCTTCTCTAAACTCTGGATTATGATAGAGGGCTGTGAGACTTTGACCCGAGTGCAAAAATGGAGGCTCTAGACCCTTCCAGAGCTGAGATATCGAAACTCAAAGTTTGGACCCGAAAAAAAAAACGACAGTGTTACCCCTTACGTTTTTTTTCATTTTCGGGCGAAAAATTGAGTTTCTCGATCTTCTCAAAACTCTGGATTATGATAGAGGGCTGTGAGACTTTGACCCGAGTGCAAAAATGGAGGCTCTAGACCCTTCCAGAGCTGAGATATCGAAACTCAAAATTTGGACCCGAAAAAAAAACGACAGTGTTACCCCTTACGTTTTTTTTCATTTTCGGGCGAAAAATTGAGTTTCTCCGATCTTCTCTAAACTCTGGATTATGATAGAGGGCTGTGAGACTTTGACCCGAGTGCAAAAATGGAGGCTCTAGACCCTTCCAGAGCTGAGATATCGAAACTCAAAGTTTGGACCCGAAAAAAAAACGACAGTGTTACCCCTTACGTTTTTTTTCATTTTCGGGCGAAAAATTGAGTTTCTCCGATCTTCTCAAAACTCTGGATTATGATAGAGGGCTGTGAGACTTTGACCCGAGTGCAAAAATGGAGGCTCTAGACCCTTCCAGAGCTGAGATATCGAAACTCAAAGTTTGGACCCGAAAAAAAAAACGACAGTGTTACCCCTTACGTTTTTTTTCATTTTCGGGCGAAAAATTGAGTTTCTCCGATCTTCTCAAAACTCTGGATTATGATAGAGGGCTGTGAGACTTTGACCCGAGTGCAAAAATGGAGGCTCTAGACCCTTCCAGAGCTGAGATATCGAAACTCAAAGTTTGGACCCGAAAAAAAAACGACAGTGTTACCCCTTACGTTTTTTTTCATTTTCGGGCGAAAAATTGAGTTTCTCCGATCTTCTCAAAACTCTGGATTATGATAGAGGGCTGTGAGACTTTGACCCGAGTGCAAAAATGGAGGCTCTAGACCCTTCCAGAGCTGAGATATCGAAACTCAAAGTTTGGACCCGAAAAAAAAACGACAGTGTTACCCCTTACGTTTTTTTTCATTTTCGGGCGAAAAATTGAGTTTCTCCGATCTTCTCAAAACTCTGGATTATGATAGAGGGCTGTGAGACTTTGACCCGAGTGCAAAAATGGAGGCTCTAGACCCTTCCAGAGCTGAGATATCGAAACTCAAAGTTTGGACCCGAAAAAAAAACGACAGTGTTACCCCTTACGTTTTTTTTTCATTTTCGGGCGAAAAATTGAGTTTCTCCGATCTTCTCAAAACTCTGGATTATGATAGAGGGCTGTGAGACTTTGACCCGAGTGCAAAAATGGAGGCTCTAGACCCTTCCAGAGCTGAGATATCGAAACTCAAAGTTTGGACCCGAAAAAAAAACGACAGTGTTACCCCTTACGTTTTTTTTCATTTTCGGGCGAAAAATTGAGTTTCTCCGATCTTCTCAAAACTCTGGATTATGATAGAGGGCTGTGAGACTTTGACCCGAGTGCAAAAATGGAGGCTCTAGACCCTTCCAGAGCTGAGATATCGAAACTCAAAATTTGGACCCGAAAAAAAAACGACAGTGTTACCCCTTACGTTTTTTTTCATTTTCGGGCGAAAAATTGAGTTTCTCCGATCTTCTCAAAACTCTGGATTATGATAGAGGGCTGTGAGACTTTGACCCGAGTGCAAAAATGGAGGCTCTAGACCCTTCCAGAGCTGAGATATCGAAACTCAAAGTTTGGACCCGAAAAAAAAACGACAGTGTTACCCCTTACGTTTTTTTTCATTTTCGGGCGAAAAATTGAGTTTCTCCGATCTTCTCAAAACTCTGGATTATGATAGAGGGCTGTGAGACTTTGACCCGAGTGCAAAAATGGAGGCTCTAGACCCTTCCAGAGCTGAGATATCGAAACTCAAAGTTTGGACCCGAAAAAAAAACGACAGTGTTACCCCTTACGTTTTTTTTCATTTTCGGGCGAAAAATTGAGTTTCTCCGATCTTCTCAAAACTCTGGATTATGATAGAGGGCTGTGAGACTTTGACCCGAGTGCAAAAATGGAGGCTCTAGACCCTTCCAGAGCTGAGATATCGAAACTCAAAGTTTGGACCCGAAAAAAAAAACGACAGTGTTACCCCTTACGTTTTTTTTCATTTTCGGGCGAAAAATTGAGTTTCTCCGATCTTCTCAAAACTCTGGATTATGATAGAGGGCTGTGAGACTTTGACCCGAGTGCAAAAATGGAGGCTCTAGACCCTTCCAGAGCTGAGATATCGAAACTCAAAGTTTGGACCCGAAAAAAAAACGACAGTGTTACCCCTTACGTTTTTTTTCATTTTCGGGCGAAAAATTGAGTTTCTCCGATCTTCTCAAAACTCTGGATTATGATAGAGGGCTGTGAGACTTTGACCCGAGTGCAAAAATGGAGGCTCTAGACCCTTCCAGAGCTGAGATATCGAAACTCAAAGTTTGGACCCGAAAAAAAAACGACAGTGTTACCCCTTACGTTTTTTTTCATTTTCGGGCGAAAAATTGAGTTTCTCCGATCTTCTCAAAACTCTGGATTATGATAGAGGGCTGTGAGACTTTGACCCGAGTGCAAAAATGGAGGCTCTAGACCCTTCCAGAGCTGAGATATCGAAACTCAAAGTTTGGACCCGAAAAAAAAACGACAGTGTTACCCCTTACGTTTTTTTTCATTTTCGGGCGAAAAATTGAGTTTCTCCGATCTTCTCAAAACTCTGGATTATGATAGAGGGCTGTGAGACTTTGACCCGAGTGCAAAAATGGAGGCTCTAGACCCTTCCAGAGCTGAGATATCGAAACTCAAAGTTTGGACCCGAAAAAAAAAACGACAGTGTTACCCCTTACGTTTTTTTTCATTTTCGGGCGAAAAATTGAGTTTCTCCGATCTTCTCAAAACTCTGGATTATGATAGAGGGCTGTGAGACTTTGACCCGAGTGCAAAAATGGAGGCTCTAGACCCTTCCAGAGCTGAGATATCGAAACTCAAAATTTGGACCCGAAAAAAAAAACGACAGTGTTACCCCTTACGTTTTTTTTCATTTTCGGGCGAAAAATTGAGTTTCTCCGATCTTCTCAAAACTCTGGATTATGATAGAGGGCTGTGAGACTTTGACCCGAGTGCAAAAATGGAGGCTCTAGACCCTTCCAGAGCTGAGATATCGAAACTCAAAGTTTGGACCCGAAAAAAAAAACGACAGTGTTACCCCTTACGTTTTTTTTCATTTTCGGGCGAAAAATTGAGTTTCTCCGATCTTCTCAAAACTCTGGATTATGATAGAGGGCTGTGAGACTTTGACCCGAGTGCAAAAATGGAGGCTCTAGACCCTTCCAGAGCTGAGATATCGAAACTCAAAGTTTGGACCCGAAAAAAAAAACGACAGTGTTACCCCTTACGTTTTTTTTCATTTTCGGGCGAAAAATTGAGTTTCTCCGATCTTCTCAAAACTCTGGATTATGATAGAGGGCTGTGAGACTTTGACCCGAGTGCAAAAATGGAGGCTCTAGACCCTTCCAGAGCTGAGATATCGAAACTCAAAGTTTGGACCCGAAAAAAAAAACGACAGTGTTACCCCTTACGTTTTTTTTCATTTTCGGGCGAAAAATTGAGTTTCTCCGATCTTCTCAAAACTCTGGATTATGATAGAGGGCTGTGAGACTTTGACCCGAGTGCAAAAATGGAGGCTCTAGACCCTTCCAGAGCTGAGATATCGAAACTCAAAGTTTGGACCCGAAAAAAAAAACGACAGTGTTACCCCTTACGTTTTTTTTCATTTTCGGGCGAAAAATTGAGTTTCTCCGATCTTCTCAAAACTCTGGATTATGATAGAGGGCTGTGAGACTTTGACCCGAGTGCAAAAATGGAGGCTCTAGACCCTTCCAGAGCTGAGATATCGAAACTCAAAGTTTGGACCCGAAAAAAAAACGACAGTGTTACCCCTTACGTTTTTTTTCATTTTCGGGCGAAAAATTGAGTTTCTCCGATCTTCTCAAAACTCTGGATTATGATAGAGGGCTGTGAGACTTTGACCCGAGTGCAAAAATGGAGGCTCTAGACCCTTCCAGAGCTGAGATATCGAAACTCAAAGTTTGGACCCGAAAAAAAAAACGACAGTGTTACCCCTTACGTTTTTTTTCATTTTCGGGCGAAAAATTGAGTTTCTCCGATCTTCTCAAAACTCTGGATTATGATAGAGGGCTGTGAGACTTTGACCCGAGTGCAAAAATGGAGGCTCTAGACCCTTCCAGAGCTGAGATATCGAAACTCAAAATTTGGACCCGAAAAAAAAAAACGACAGTGTTACCCCTTACGTTTTTTTTCATTTTCGGGCGAAAAATTGAGTTTCTCCGATCTTCTCAAAACTCTGGATTATGATAGAGGGCTGTGAGACTTTGACCCGAGTGCAAAAATGGAGGCTCTAGACCCTTCCAGAGCTGAGATATCGAAACTCAAAATTTGGACCCGAAAAAAAAAACGACAGTGTTACCCCTTACGTTTTTTTTCATTTTCGGGCGAAAAATTGAGTTTCTCCGATCTTCTCAAAACTCTGGATTATGATAGAGGGCTGTGAGACTTTGACCCGAGTGCAAAAATGGAGGCTCTAGACCCTTCCAGAGCTGAGATATCGAAACTCAAAATTTGGACCCGAAAAAAAAACGACAGTGTTACCCCTTACGTTTTTTTTCATTTTCGGGCGAAAAATTGAGTTTCTCCGATCTTCTCAAAACTCTGGATTATGATAGAGGGCTGTGAGACTTTGACCCGAGTGCAAAAATGGAGGCTCTAGACCCTTCCAGAGCTGAGATATCGAAACTCAAAGTTTGGACCCGAAAAAAAAACGACAGTGTTACCCCTTACGTTTTTTTTCATTTTCGGGCGAAAAATTGAGTTTCTCCGATCTTCTCAAAACTCTGGATTATGATAGAGGGCTGTGAGACTTTGACCCGAGTGCAAAAATGGAGGCTCTAGACCCTTCCAGAGCTGAGATATCGAAACTCAAAGTTTGGACCCGAAAAAAAAACGACAGTGTTACCCCTTACGTTTTTTTTCATTTTCGGGCGAAAAATTGAGTTTCTCCGATCTTCTCAAAACTCTGGATTATGATAGAGGGCTGTGAGACTTTGACCCGAGTGCAAAAATGGAGGCTCTAGACCCTTCCAGAGCTGAGATATCGAAACTCAAAGTTTGGACCCGAAAAAAAAACTACAGTGTTACCCCTTACGTTTTTTTTCATTTTCGGGCGAAAAATTGAGTTTCTCCGATCTTCTCAAAACTCTGGATTATGATAGAGGGCTGTGAGACTTTGACCCGAGTGCAAAAATGGAGGCTCTAGACCCTTCCAGAGCTGAGATATCGAAACTCAAAGTTTGGACCCGAAAAAAAAACGACAGTGTTACCCCTTACGTTTTTTTTCATTTTCGGGCGAAAAATTGAGTTTCTCCGATCTTCTCAAAACTCTGGATTATGATAGAGGGCTGTGAGACTTTGACCCGAGTGCAAAAATGGAGGCTCTAGACCCTTCCAGAGCTGAGATATCGAAACTCAAAGTTTGGACCCGAAAAAAAAACGACAGTGTTACCCCTTACGTTTTTTTTCATTTTCGGGCGAAAAATTGAGTTTCTCCGATCTTCTCAAAACTCTGGATTATGATAGAGGGCTGTGAGACTTTGACCCGAGTGCAAAAATGGAGGCTCTAGACCCTTCCAGAGCTGAGATATCGAAACTCAAAGTTTGGACCCGAAAAAAAAACGACAGTGTTACCCCTTACGTTTTTTTTCATTTTCGGGCGAAAAATTGAGTTTCTCCGATCTTCTCAAAACTCTGGATTATGATAGAGGGCTGTGAGACTTTGACCCGAGTGCAAAAATGGAGGCTCTAGACCCTTCCAGAGCTGAGATATCGAAACTCAAAGTTTGGACCCGAAAAAAAAACGACAGTGTTACCCCTTACGTTTTTTTTCATTTTCGGGCGAAAAATTGAGTTTCTCCGATCTTCTCAAAACTCTGGATTATGATAGAGGGCTGTGAGACTTTGACCCGAGTGCAAAAATGGAGGCTCTAGACCCTTCCAGAGCTGAGATATCGAAACTCAAAGTTTGGACCCGAAAAAAAAACGACAGTGTTACCCCTTACGTTTTTTTTCATTTTCGGGCGAAAAATTGAGTTTCTCCGATCTTCTCAAAACTCTGGATTATGATAGAGGGCTGTGAGACTTTGACCCGAGTGCAAAAATGGAGGCTCTAGACCCTTCCAGAGCTGAGATATCGAAACTCAAAGTTTGGACCCGAAAAAAAAACGACAGTGTTACCCCTTACGTTTTTTTTCATTTTCGGGCGAAAAATTGAGTTTCTCCGATCTTCTCAAAACTCTGGATTATGATAGAGGGCTGTGAGACTTTGACCCGAGTGCAAAAATGGAGGCTCTAGACCCTTCCAGAGCTGAGATATCGAAACTCAAAGTTTGGACCCGAAAAAAAAACGACAGTGTTACCCCTTACGTTTTTTTTCATTTTCGGGCGAAAAATTGAGTTTCTCCGATCTTCTCAAAACTCTGGATTATGATAGAGGGCTGTGAGACTTTGACCCGAGTGCAAAAATGGAGGCTCTAGACCCTTCCAGAGCTGAGATATCGAAACTCAAAGTTTGGACCCGAAAAAAAAAACGACAGTGTTACCCCTTACGTTTTTTTTCATTTTCGGGCGAAAAATTGAGTTTCTCCGATCTTCTCAAAACTCTGGATTATGATAGAGGGCTGTGAGACTTTGACCCGAGTGCAAAAATGGAGGCTCTAGACCCTTCCAGAGCTGAGATATCGAAACTCAAAGTTTGGACCCGAAAAAAAAACGACAGTGTTACCCCTTACGTTTTTTTTCATTTTCGGGCGAAAAATTGAGTTTCTCCGATCTTCTCAAAACTCTGGATTATGATAGAGGGCTGTGAGACTTTGACCCGAGTGCAAAAATGGAGGCTCTAGACCCTTCCAGAGCTGAGATATCGAAACTCAAAGTTTGGACCCGAAAAAAAAACGACAGTGTTACCCCTTACGTTTTTTTTCATTTTCGGGCGAAAAATTGAGTTTCTCCGATCTTCTCAAAACTCTGGATTATGATAGAGGGCTGTGAGACTTTGACCCGAGTGCAAAAATGGAGGCTCTAGACCCTTCCAGAGCTGAGATATCGAAACTCAAAGTTTGGACCCGAAAAAAAAACGACAGTGTTACCCCTTACGTTTTTTTTTCATTTTCGGGCGAAAAATTGAGTTTCTCCGATCTTCTCAAAACTCTGGATTATGATAGAGGGCTGTGAGACTTTGACCCGAGTGCAAAAATGGAGGCTCTAGACCCTTCCAGAGCTGAGATATCGAAACTCAAAGTTTGGACCCGAAAAAAAAAACGACAGTGTTACCCCTTACGTTTTTTTTCATTTTCGGGCGAAAAATTGAGTTTCTCCGATCTTCTCAAAACTCTGGATTATGATAGAGGGCTGTGAGACTTTGACCCGAGTGCAAAAATGGAGGCTCTAGACCCTTCCAGAGCTGAGATATCGAAACTCAAAGTTTGGACCCGAAAAAAAAACGACAGTGTTACCCCTTACGTTTTTTTTCATTTTCGGGCGAAAAATTGAGTTTCTCCGATCTTCTCAAAACTCTGGATTATGATAGAGGGCTGTGAGACTTTGACCCGAGTGCAAAAATGGAGGCTCTAGACCCTTCCAGAGCTGAGATATCGAAACTCAAAGTTTGGACCCGAAAAAAAAACGACAGTGTTACCCCTTACGTTTTTTTTCATTTTCGGGCGAAAAATTGAGTTTCTCCGATCTTCTCAAAACTCTGGATTATGATAGAGGGCTGTGAGACTTTGACCCGAGTGCAAAAATGGAGGCTCTAGACCCTTCCAGAGCTGAGATATCGAAACTCAAAGTTTGGACCCGAAAAAAAAACGACAGTGTTACCCCTTACGTTTTTTTTCATTTTCGGGCGAAAAATTGAGTTTCTCCGATCTTCTCAAAACTCTGGATTATGATAGAGGGCTGTGAGACTTTGACCCGAGTGCAAAAATGGAGGCTCTAGACCCTTCCAGAGCTGAGATATCGAAACTCAAAGTTTGGACCCGAAAAAAAAAACGACAGTGTTACCCCTTACGTTTTTTTTCATTTTCGGGCGAAAAATTGAGTTTCTCCGATCTTCTCAAAACTCTGGATTATGATAGAGGGCTGTGAGACTTTGACCCGAGTGCAAAAATGGAGGCTCTAGACCCTTCCAGAGCTGAGATATCGAAACTCAAAGTTTGGACCCGAAAAAAAAACGACAGTGTTACCCCTTACGTTTTTTTTCATTTTCGGGCGAAAAATTGAGTTTCTCCGATCTTCTCAAAACTCTGGATTATGATAGAGGGCTGTGAGACTTTGACCCGAGTGCAAAAATGGAGGCTCTAGACCCTTCCAGAGCTGAGATATCGAAACTCAAAGTTTGGACCCGAAAAAAAAACGACAGTGTTACCCCTTACGTTTTTTTTCATTTTCGGGCGAAAAATTGAGTTTCTCCGATCTTCTCAAAACTCTGGATTATGATAGAGGGCTGTGAGACTTTGACCCGAGTGCAAAAATGGAGGCTCTAGACCCTTCCAGAGCTGAGATATCGAAACTCAAAGTTTGGACCCGAAAAAAAAACGACAGTGTTACCCCTTACGTTTTTTTTCATTTTCGGGCGAAAAATTGAGTTTCTCCGATCTTCTCAAAACTCTGGATTATGATAGAGGGCTGTGAGACTTTGACCCGAGTGCAAAAATGGAGGCTCTAGACCCTTCCAGAGCTGAGATATCGAAACTCAAAGTTTGGACCCGAAAAAAAAAAACGACAGTGTTACCCCTTACGTTTTTTTTCATTTTCGGGCGAAAAATTGAGTTTCTCCGATCTTCTCAAAACTCTGGATTATGATAGAGGGCTGTGAGACTTTGACCCGAGTGCAAAAATGGAGGCTCTAGACCCTTCCAGAGCTGAGATATCGAAACTCAAAATTTGGACCCGAAAAAAAAAACGACAGTGTTACCCCTTACGTTTTTTTTCATTTTCGGGCGAAAAATTGAGTTTCTCCGATCTTCTCAAAACTCTGGATTATGATAGAGGGCTGTGAGACTTTGACCCGAGTGCAAAAATGGAGGCTCTAGACCCTTCCAGAGCTGAGATATCGAAACTCAAAGTTTGGACCCGAAAAAAAAAACGACAGTGTTACCCCTTACGTTTTTTTTCATTTTCGGGCGAAAAATTGAGTTTCTCCGATCTTCTCAAAACTCTGGATTATGATAGAGGGCTGTGAGACTTTGACCCGAGTGCAAAAATGGAGGCTCTAGACCCTTCCAGAGCTGAGATATCGAAACTCAAAGTTTGGACCCGAAAAAAAAAACGACAGTGTTACCCCTTACGTTTTTTTTCATTTTCGGGCGAAAAATTGAGTTTCTCCGATCTTCTCAAAACTCTGGATTATGATAGAGGGCTGTGAGACTTTGACCCGAGTGCAAAAATGGAGGCTCTAGACCCTTCCAGAGCTGAGATATCGAAACTCAAAGTTTGGACCCGAAAAAAAAACGACAGTGTTACCCCTTACGTTTTTTTTCATTTTCGGGCGAAAAATTGAGTTTCTCCGATCTTCTCAAAACTCTGGATTATGATAGAGGGCTGTGAGACTTTGACCCGAGTGCAAAAATGGAGGCTCTAGACCCTTCCAGAGCTGAGATATCGAAACTCAAAGTTTGGACCCGAAAAAAAAAAACGACAGTGTTACCCCTTACGTTTTTTTTCATTTTCGGGCGAAAAATTGAGTTTCTCCGATCTTCTCAAAACTCTGGATTATGATAGAGGGCTGTGAGACTTTGACCCGAGTGCAAAAATGGAGGCTCTAGACCCTTCCAGAGCTGAGATATCGAAACTCAAAGTTTGGACCCGAAAAAAAAAACGACAGTGTTACCCCTTACGTTTTTTTTCATTTTCGGGCGAAAAATTGAGTTTCTCCGATCTTCTCAAAACTCTGGATTATGATAGAGGGCTGTGAGACTTTGACCCGAGTGCAAAAATGGAGGCTCTAGACCCTTCCAGAGCTGAGATATCGAAACTCAAAATTTGGACCCGAAAAAAAAACGACAGTGTTACCCCTTACGTTTTTTTTCATTTTCGGGCGAAAAATTGAGTTTCTCCGATCTTCTCAAAACTCTGGATTATGATAGAGGGCTGTGAGACTTTGACCCGAGTGCAAAAATGGAGGCTCTAGACCCTTCCAGAGCTGAGATATCGAAACTCAAAATTTGGACCCGAAAAAAAAACGACAGTGTTACCCCTTACGTTTTTTTTCATTTTCGGGCGAAAAATTGAGTTTCTCCGATCTTCTCAAAACTCTGGATTATGATAGAGGGCTGTGAGACTTTGACCCGAGTGCAAAAATGGAGGCTCTAGACCCTTCCAGAGCTGAGATATCGAAACTCAAAGTTTGGACCCGAAAAAAAAACGACAGTGTTACCCCTTACGTTTTTTTTCATTTTCGGGCGAAAAATTGAGTTTCTCCGATCTTCTCAAAACTCTGGATTATGATAGAGGGCTGTGAGACTTTGACCCGAGTGCAAAAATGGAGGCTCTAGACCCTTCCAGAGCTGAGATATCGAAACTCAAAGTTTGGACCCGAAAAAAAAACGACAGTGTTACCCCTTACGTTTTTTTTTCATTTTCGGGCGAAAAATTGAGTTTCTCCGATCTTCTCAAAACTCTGGATTATGATAGAGGGCTGTGAGACTTTGACCCGAGTGCAAAAATGGAGGCTCTAGACCCTTCCAGAGCTGAGATATCGAAACTCAAAGTTTGGACCCGAAAAAAAAACGACAGTGTTACCCCTTACGTTTTTTTTCATTTTCGGGCGAAAAATTGAGTTTCTCCGATCTTCTCAAAACTCTGGATTATGATAGAGGGCTGTGAGACTTTGACCCGAGTGCAAAAATGGAGGCTCTAGACCCTTCCAGAGCTGAGATATCGAAACTCAAAGTTTGGACCCGAAAAAAAAACTACAGTGTTACCCCTTACGTTTTTTTTCATTTTCGGGCGAAAAATTGAGTTTCTCCGATCTTCTCAAAACTCTGGATTATGATAGAGGGCTGTGAGACTTTGACCCGAGTGCAAAAATGGAGGCTCTAGACCCTTCCAGAGCTGAGATATCGAAACTCAAAGTTTGGACCCGAAAAAAAAACGACAGTGTTACCCCTTACGTTTTTTTTCATTTTCGGGCGAAAAATTGAGTTTCTCCGATCTTCTCAAAACTCTGGATTATGATAGAGGGCTGTGAGACTTTGACCCGAGTGCAAAAATGGAGGCTCTAGACCCTTCCAGAGCTGAGATATCGAAACTCAAAGTTTGGACCCGAAAAAAAAACGACAGTGTTACCCCTTACGTTTTTTTTCATTTTCGGGCGAAAAATTGAGTTTCTCCGATCTTCTCAAAACTCTGGATTATGATAGAGGGCTGTGAGACTTTGACCCGAGTGCAAAAATGGAGGCTCTAGACCCTTCCAGAGCTGAGATATCGAAACTCAAAGTTTGGACCCGAAAAAAAAACGACAGTGTTACCCCTTACGTTTTTTTTCATTTTCGGGCGAAAAATTGAGTTTCTCCGATCTTCTCAAAACTCTGGATTATGATAGAGGGCTGTGAGACTTTGACCCGAGTGCAAAAATGGAGGCTCTAGACCCTTCCAGAGCTGAGATATCGAAACTCAAAGTTTGGACCCGAAAAAAAAAACGACAGTGTTACCCCTTACGTTTTTTTTCATTTTCGGGCGAAAAATTGAGTTTCTCCGATCTTCTCAAAACTCTGGATTATGATAGAGGGCTGTGAGACTTTGACCCGAGTGCAAAAATGGAGGCTCTAGACCCTTCCAGAGCTGAGATATCGAAACTCAAAGTTTGGACCCGAAAAAAAAACGACAGTGTTACCCCTTACGTTTTTTTTCATTTTCGGGCGAAAAATTGAGTTTCTCCGATCTTCTCAAAACTCTGGATTATGATAGAGGGCTGTGAGACTTTGACCCGAGTGCAAAAATGGAGGCTCTAGACCCTTCCAGAGCTGAGATATCGAAACTCAAAGTTTGGACCCGAAAAAAAAACGACAGTGTTACCCCTTACGTTTTTTTTCATTTTCGGGCGAAAAATTGAGTTTCTCCGATCTTCTCAAAACTCTGGATTATGATAGAGGGCTGTGAGACTTTGACCCGAGTGCAAAAATGGAGGCTCTAGACCCTTCCAGAGCTGAGATATCGAAACTCAAAATTTGGACCCGAAAAAAAAACGACAGTGTTACCCCTTACGTTTTTTTTCATTTTCGGGCGAAAAATTGAGTTTCTCCGATCTTCTCAAAACTCTGGATTATGATAGAGGGCTGTGAGACTTTGACCCGAGTGCAAAAATGGAGGCTCTAGACCCTTCCAGAGCTGAGATATCGAAACTCAAAATTTGGACCCGAAAAAAAAACGACAGTGTTACCCCTTACGTTTTTTTTCATTTTCGGGCGAAAAATTGAGTTTCTCCGATCTTCTCAAAACTCTGGATTATGATAGAGGGCTGTGAGACTTTGACCCGAGTGCAAAAATGGAGGCTCTAGACCCTTCCAGAGCTGAGATATCGAAACTCAAAGTTTGGACCCGAAAAAAAAACGACAGTGTTACCCCTTACGTTTTTTTTCATTTTCGGGCGAAAAATTGAGTTTCTCCGATCTTCTCAAAACTCTGGATTATGATAGAGGGCTGTGAGACTTTGACCCGAGTGCAAAAATGGAGGCTCTAGACCCTTCCAGAGCTGAGATATCGAAACTCAAAGTTTGGACCCGAAAAAAAAACGACAGTGTTACCCCTTACGTTTTTTTTTCATTTTCGGGCGAAAAATTGAGTTTCTCCGATCTTCTCAAAACTCTGGATTATGATAGAGGGCTGTGAGACTTTGACCCGAGTGCAAAAATGGAGGCTCTAGACCCTTCCAGAGCTGAGATATCGAAACTCAAAGTTTGGACCCGAAAAAAAAACGACAGTGTTACCCCTTACGTTTTTTTTCATTTTCGGGCGAAAAATTGAGTTTCTCCGATCTTCTCAAAACTCTGGATTATGATAGAGGGCTGTGAGACTTTGACCCGAGTGCAAAAATGGAGGCTCTAGACCCTTCCAGAGCTGAGATATCGAAACTCAAAGTTTGGACCCGAAAAAAAAACTACAGTGTTACCCCTTACGTTTTTTTTCATTTTCGGGCGAAAAATTGAGTTTCTCCGATCTTCTCAAAACTCTGGATTATGATAGAGGGCTGTGAGACTTTGACCCGAGTGCAAAAATGGAGGCTCTAGACCCTTCCAGAGCTGAGATATCGAAACTCAAAGTTTGGACCCGAAAAAAAAACTACAGTGTTACCCCTTACGTTTTTTTTCATTTTCGGGCGAAAAATTGAGTTTCTCCGATCTTCTCAAAACTCTGGATTATGATAGAGGGCTGTGAGACTTTGACCCGAGTGCAAAAATGGAGGCTCTAGACCCTTCCAGAGCTGAGATATCGAAACTCAAAGTTTGGACCCGAAAAAAAAACGACAGTGTTACCCCTTACGTTTTTTTTCATTTTCGGGCGAAAAATTGAGTTTCTCCGATCTTCTCAAAACTCTGGATTATGATAGAGGGCTGTGAGACTTTGACCCGAGTGCAAAAATGGAGGCTCTAGACCCTTCCAGAGCTGAGATATCGAAACTCAAAGTTTGGACCCGAAAAAAAAACGACAGTGTTACCCCTTACGTTTTTTTTCATTTTCGGGCGAAAAATTGAGTTTCTCCGATCTTCTCAAAACTCTGGATTATGATAGAGGGCTGTGAGACTTTGACCCGAGTGCAAAAATGGAGGCTCTAGACCCTTCCAGAGCTGAGATATCGAAACTCAAAGTTTGGACCCGAAAAAAAAACGACAGTGTTACCCCTTACGTTTTTTTTCATTTTCGGGCGAAAAATTGAGTTTCTCCGATCTTCTCAAAACTCTGGATTATGATAGAGGGCTGTGAGACTTTGACCCGAGTGCAAAAATGGAGGCTCTAGACCCTTCCAGAGCTGAGATATCGAAACTCAAAGTTTGGACCCGAAAAAAAAACGACAGTGTTACCCCTTACGTTTTTTTTCATTTTCGGGCGAAAAATTGAGTTTCTCCGATCTTCTCAAAACTCTGGATTATGATAGAGGGCTGTGAGACTTTGACCCGAGTGCAAAAATGGAGGCTCTAGACCCTTCCAGAGCTGAGATATCGAAACTCAAAGTTTGGACCCGAAAAAAAAACGACAGTGTTACCCCTTACGTTTTTTTTCATTTTCGGGCGAAAAATTGAGTTTCTCCGATCTTCTCAAAACTCTGGATTATGATAGAGGGCTGTGAGACTTTGACCCGAGTGCAAAAATGGAGGCTCTAGACCCTTCCAGAGCTGAGATATCGAAACTCAAAGTTTGGACCCGAAAAAAAAAACGACAGTGTTACCCCTTACGTTTTTTTTCATTTTCGGGCGAAAAATTGAGTTTCTCCGATCTTCTCAAAACTCTGGATTATGATAGAGGGCTGTGAGACTTTGACCCGAGTGCAAAAATGGAGGCTCTAGACCCTTCCAGAGCTGAGATATCGAAACTCAAAGTTTGGACCCGAAAAAAAAACGACAGTGTTACCCCTTACGTTTTTTTTCATTTTCGGGCGAAAAATTGAGTTTCTCCGATCTTCTCAAAACTCTGGATTATGATAGAGGGCTGTGAGACTTTGACCCGAGTGCAAAAATGGAGGCTCTAGACCCTTCCAGAGCTGAGATATCGAAACTCAAAGTTTGGACCCGAAAAAAAAACGACAGTGTTACCCCTTACGTTTTTTTTCATTTTCGGGCGAAAAATTGAGTTTCTCCGATCTTCTCAAAACTCTGGATTATGATAGAGGGCTGTGAGACTTTGACCCGAGTGCAAAAATGGAGGCTCTAGACCCTTCCAGAGCTGAGATATCGAAACTCAAAGTTTGGACCCGAAAAAAAAACGACAGTGTTACCCCTTACGTTTTTTTTTCATTTTCGGGCGAAAAATTGAGTTTCTCCGATCTTCTCAAAACTCTGGATTATGATAGAGGGCTGTGAGACTTTGACCCGAGTGCAAAAATGGAGGCTCTAGACCCTTCCAGAGCTGAGATATCGAAACTCAAAGTTTGGACCCGAAAAAAAAAACGACAGTGTTACCCCTTACGTTTTTTTTCATTTTCGGGCGAAAAATTGAGTTTCTCCGATCTTCTCAAAACTCTGGATTATGATAGAGGGCTGTGAGACTTTGACCCGAGTGCAAAAATGGAGGCTCTAGACCCTTCCAGAGCTGAGATATCGAAACTCAAAGTTTGGACCCGAAAAAAAAACGACAGTGTTACCCCTTACGTTTTTTTTCATTTTCGGGCGAAAAATTGAGTTTCTCCGATCTTCTCAAAACTCTGGATTATGATAGAGGGCTGTGAGACTTTGACCCGAGTGCAAAAATGGAGGCTCTAGACCCTTCCAGAGCTGAGATATCGAAACTCAAAGTTTGGACCCGAAAAAAAAACGACAGTGTTACCCCTTACGTTTTTTTTCATTTTCGGGCGAAAAATTGAGTTTCTCCGATCTTCTCAAAACTCTGGATTATGATAGAGGGCTGTGAGACTTTGACCCGAGTGCAAAAATGGAGGCTCTAGACCCTTCCAGAGCTGAGATATCGAAACTCAAAGTTTGGACCCGAAAAAAAAACGACAGTGTTACCCCTTACGTTTTTTTTTCATTTTCGGGCGAAAAATTGAGTTTCTCCGATCTTCTCAAAACTCTGGATTATGATAGAGGGCTGTGAGACTTTGACCCGAGTGCAAAAATGGAGGCTCTAGACCCTTCCAGAGCTGAGATATCGAAACTCAAAGTTTGGACCCGAAAAAAAAAACGACAGTGTTACCCCTTACGTTTTTTTTCATTTTCGGGCGAAAAATTGAGTTTCTCCGATCTTCTCAAAACTCTGGATTATGATAGAGGGCTGTGAGACTTTGACCCGAGTGCAAAAATGGAGGCTCTAGACCCTTCCAGAGCTGAGATATCGAAACTCAAAGTTTGGACCCGAAAAAAAAACGACAGTGTTACCCCTTACGTTTTTTTTCATTTTCGGGCGAAAAATTGAGTTTCTCCGATCTTCTCAAAACTCTGGATTATGATAGAGGGCTGTGAGACTTTGACCCGAGTGCAAAAATGGAGGCTCTAGACCCTTCCAGAGCTGAGATATCGAAACTCAAAGTTTGGACCCGAAAAAAAAACGACAGTGTTACCCCTTACGTTTTTTTTCATTTTCGGGCGAAAAATTGAGTTTCTCCGATCTTCTCAAAACTCTGGATTATGATAGAGGGCTGTGAGACTTTGACCCGAGTGCAAAAATGGAGGCTCTAGACCCTTCCAGAGCTGAGATATCGAAACTCAAAGTTTGGACCCGAAAAAAAAACGACAGTGTTACCCCTTACGTTTTTTTTCATTTTAGGGCGAAAAATTGAGTTTCTCCGATCTTCTCAAAACTCTGGATTATGATAGAGGGCTGTGAGACTTTGACCCGAGTGCAAAAATGGAGGCTCTAGACCCTTCCAGAGCTGAGATATCGAAACTCAAAGTTTGGACCCGAAAAAAAAACGACAGTGTTACCCCTTACGTTTTTTTTCATTTTCGGGCGAAAAATTGAGTTTCTCCGATCTTCTCAAAACTCTGGATTATGATAGAGGGCTGTGAGACTTTGACCCGAGTGCAAAAATGGAGGCTCTAGACCCTTCCAGAGCTGAGATATCGAAACTCAAAGTTTGGACCCGAAAAAAAAACGACAGTGTTACCCCTTACGTTTTTTTTCATTTTCGGGCGAAAAATTGAGTTTCTCCGATCTTCTCAAAACTCTGGATTATGATAGAGGGCTGTGAGACTTTGACCCGAGTGCAAAAATGGAGGCTCTAGACCCTTCCAGAGCTGAGATATCGAAACTCAAAGTTTGGACCCGAAAAAAAAACGACAGTGTTACCCCTTACGTTTTTTTTCATTTTCGGGCGAAAAATTGAGTTTCTCCGATCTTCTCAAAACTCTGGATTATGATAGAGGGCTGTGAGACTTTGACCCGAGTGCAAAAATGGAGGCTCTAGACCCTTCCAGAGCTGAGATATCGAAACTCAAAGTTTGGACCCGAAAAAAAAACGACAGTGTTACCCCTTACGTTTTTTTTCATTTTCGGGCGAAAAATTGAGTTTCTCCGATCTTCTCAAAACTCTGGATTATGATAGAGGGCTGTGAGACTTTGACCCGAGTGCAAAAATGGAGGCTCTAGACCCTTCCAGAGCTGAGATATCGAAACTCAAAGTTTGGACCCGAAAAAAAAACGACAGTGTTACCCCTTACGTTTTTTTTCATTTTCGGGCGAAAAATTGAGTTTCTCCGATCTTCTCAAAACTCTGGATTATGATAGAGGGCTGTGAGACTTTGACCCGAGTGCAAAAATGGAGGCTCTAGACCCTTCCAGAGCTGAGATATCGAAACTCAAAGTTTGGACCCGAAAAAAAAAACGACAGTGTTACCCCTTACGTTTTTTTTCATTTTCGGGCGAAAAATTGAGTTTCTCCGATCTTCTCAAAACTCTGGATTATGATAGAGGGCTGTGAGACTTTGACCCGAGTGCAAAAATGGAGGCTCTAGACCCTTCCAGAGCTGAGATATCGAAACTCAAAGTTTGGACCCGAAAAAAAAACGACAGTGTTACCCCTTACGTTTTTTTTCATTTTCGGGCGAAAAATTGAGTTTCTCCGATCTTCTCAAAACTCTGGATTATGATAGAGGGCTGTGAGACTTTGACCCGAGTGCAAAAATGGAGGCTCTAGACCCTTCCAGAGCTGAGATATCGAAACTCAAAGTTTGGACCCGAAAAAAAAAACGACAGTGTTACCCCTTACGTTTTTTTTCATTTTCGGGCGAAAAATTGAGTTTCTCCGATCTTCTCAAAACTCTGGATTATGATAGAGGGCTGTGAGACTTTGACCCGAGTGCAAAAATGGAGGCTCTAGACCCTTCCAGAGCTGAGATATCGAAACTCAAAATTTGGACCCGAAAAAAAAAACGACAGTGTTACCCCTTACGTTTTTTTTCATTTTCGGGCGAAAAATTGAGTTTCTCCGATCTTCTCAAAACTCTGGATTATGATAGAGGGCTGTGAGACTTTGACCCGAGTGCAAAAATGGAGGCTCTAGACCTTTCCAGAGCTGAGATATCGAAACTCAAAGTTTGGACCCGAAAAAAAAACGACAGTGTTACCCCTTACGTTTTTTTTCATTTTCGGGCGAAAAATTGAGTTTCTCCGATCTTCTCAAAACTCTGGATTATGATAGAGGGCTGTGAGACTTTGACCCGAGTGCAAAAATGGAGGCTCTAGACCCTTCCAGAGCTGAGATATCGAAACTCAAAATTTGGACCCGAAAAAAAAACGACAGTGTTACCCCTTACGTTTTTTTTCATTTTCGGGCGAAAAATTGAGTTTCTCCGATCTTCTCAAAACTCTGGATTATGATAGAGGGCTGTGAGACTTTGACCCGAGTGCAAAAATGGAGGCTCTAGACCCTTCCAGAGCTGAGATATCGAAACTCAAAATTTGGACCCGAAAAAAAAACGACAGTGTTACCCCTTACGTTTTTTTTCATTTTCGGGCGAAAAATTGAGTTTCTCCGATCTTCTCAAAACTCTGGATTATGATAGAGGGCTGTGAGACTTTGACCCGAGTGCAAAAATGGAGGCTCTAGACCCTTCCAGAGCTGAGATATCGAAACTCAAAGTTTGGACCCGAAAAAAAAACGACAGTGTTACCCCTTACGTTTTTTTTCATTTTCGGGCGAAAAATTGAGTTTCTCCGATCTTCTCAAAACTCTGGATTATGATAGAGGGCTGTGAGACTTTGACCCGAGTGCAAAAATGGAGGCTCTAGACCCTTCCAGAGCTGAGATATCGAAACTCAAAGTTTGGACCCGAAAAAAAAACGACAGTGTTACCCCTTACGTTTTTTTTCATTTTCGGGCGAAAAATTGAGTTTCTCCGATCTTCTCAAAACTCTGGATTATGATAGAGGGCTGTGAGACTTTGACCCGAGTGCAAAAATGGAGGCTCTAGACCCTTCCAGAGCTGAGATATCGAAACTCAAAGTTTGGACCCGAAAAAAAAACGACAGTGTTACCCCTTACGTTTTTTTTCATTTTCGGGCGAAAAATTGAGTTTCTCCGATCTTCTCAAAACTCTGGATTATGATAGAGGGCTGTGAGACTTTGACCCGAGTGCAAAAATGGAGGCTCTAGACCCTTCCAGAGCTGAGATATCGAAACTCAAAGTTTGGACCCGAAAAAAAAACGACAGTGTTACCCCTTACGTTTTTTTTCATTTTCGGGTGAAAAATTGAGTTTCTCCGATCTTCTCAAAACTCTGGATTATGATAGAGGGCTGTGAGACTTTGACCCGAGTGCAAAAATGGAGGCTCTAGACCCTTCCAGAGCTGAGATATCGAAACTCAAAGTTTGGACCCGAAAAAAAACCGACAGTGTTACCCCTTACGTTTTTTTTCATTTTCGGGCGAAAAATTGAGTTTCTCCGATCTTCTCAAAACTCTGGATTATGATAGAGGGCTGTGAGACTTTGACCCGAGTGCAAAAATGGAGGCTCTAGACCTTTCCAGAGCTGAGATATCGAAACTCAAAGTTTGGACCCGAAAAAAAAAACGACAGTGTTACCCCTTACGTTTTTTTTCATTTTCGGGCGAAAAATTGAGTTTCTCCGATCTTCTCAAAACTCTGGATTAGGATAGAGGGCTGTGAGACTTTGACCCGAGTGCAAAAATGGAGGCTCTAGACCTTTCCAGAGCTGAGATATCGAAACTCAAAGTTTGGACCCGAAAAAAAAAACGACAGTGTTACCCCTTACGTTTTTTTTCATTTTCGGGCGAAAAATTGAGTTTCTCCGATCTTCTCAAAACTCTGGATTATGATAGAGGGCTGTGAGACTTTGACCCGAGTGCAAAAATGGAGGCTCTAGACCCTTCCAGAGCTGAGATATCGAAACTTAAAGTTTGGACCCGAAAAAAAAACGACAGTGTTACCCCTTACGTTTTTTTTTCATTTTCGGGCGAAAAATTGAGTTTCTCCGATCTTCTCAAAACTCTGGATTATGATAGAGGGCTGTGAGACTTTGACCCGAGTGCAAAAATGGAGGCTCTAGACCCTTCCAGAGCTGAGATATCGAAACTCAAAGTTTGGACCCGAAAAAAAAACGACAGTGTTACCCCTTACGTTTTTTTTCATTTTCGGGCGAAAAATTGAGTTTCTCCGATCTTCTCAAAACTCTGGATTATGATAGAGGGCTGTGAGACTTTGACCCGAGTGCAAAAATGGAGGCTCTAGACCCTTCCAGAGCTGAGATATCGAAACTCAAAATTTGGACCCGAAAAAAAAACGACAGTGTTACCCCTTACGTTTTTTTTCATTTTCGGGCGAAAAATTGAGTTTCTCCGATCTTCTCAAAACTCTGGATTATGATAGAGGGCTGTGAGACTTTGACCCGAGTGCAAAAATGGAGGCTCTAGACCCTTCCAGAGCTGAGATATCGAAACTCAAAATTTGGACCCGAAAAAAAAACGACAGTGTTACCCCTTACGTTTTTTTTCATTTTCGGGCGAAAAATTGAGTTTCTCCGATCTTCTCTAAACTCTGGATTATGATAGAGGGCTGTGAGACTTTGACCCGAGTGCAAAAATGGAGGCTCTAGACCCTTCCAGAGCTGAGATATCGAAACTCAAAGTTTGGACCCGAAAAAAAAAACGACAGTGTTACCCCTTACGTTTTTTTTCATTTTCGGGCGAAAAATTGAGTTTCTCCGATCTTCTCTAAACTCTGGATTATGATAGAGGGCTGTGAGACTTTGACCCGAGTGCAAAAATGGAGGCTCTAGACCCTTCCAGAGCTGAGATATCGAAACTCAAAGTTTGGACCCGAAAAAAAAAACGACAGTGTTACCCCTTACGTTTTTTTTCATTTTCGGGCGAAAAATTGAGTTTCTCGATCTTCTCAAAACTCTGGATTATGATAGAGGGCTGTGAGACTTTGACCCGAGTGCAAAAATGGAGGCTCTAGACCCTTCCAGAGCTGAGATATCGAAACTCAAAATTTGGACCCGAAAAAAAAACGACAGTGTTACCCCTTACGTTTTTTTTCATTTTCGGGCGAAAAATTGAGTTTCTCCGATCTTCTCTAAACTCTGGATTATGATAGAGGGCTGTGAGACTTTGACCCGAGTGCAAAAATGGAGGCTCTAGACCCTTCCAGAGCTGAGATATCGAAACTCAAAATTTGGACCCGAAAAAAAAAACGACAGTGTTACCCCTTACGTTTTTTTTCATTTTCGGGCGAAAAATTGAGTTTCTCCGATCTTCTCAAAACTCTGGATTATGATAGAGGGCTGTGAGACTTTGACCCGAGTGCAAAAATGGAGGCTCTAGACCCTTCCAGAGCTGAGATATCGAAACTCAAAATTTGGACCCGAAAAAAAAACGACAGTGTTACCCCTTACGTTTTTTTTCATTTTCGGGCGAAAAATTGAGTTTCTCCGATCTTCTCAAAACTCTGGATTATGATAGAGGGCTGTGAGACTTTGACCCGAGTGCAAAAATGGAGGCTCTAGACCCTTCCAGAGCTGAGATATCGAAACTCAAAATTTGGACCCGAAAAAAAAAACGACAGTGTTACCCCTTACGTTTTTTTTTCATTTTCGGGCGAAAAATTGAGTTTCTCCGATCTTCTCAAAACTCTGGATTATGATAGAGGGCTGTGAGACTTTGACCCGAGTGCAAAAATGGAGGCTCTAGACCCTTCCAGAGCTGAGATATCGAAACTCAAAATTTGGACTTGAAAAAAAAAACGACAGTGTTACCCCTTACGTTTTTTTTCATTTTCGGGCGAAAAATTGAGTTTCTCCGATCTTCTCAAAACTCTGGATTATGATAGAGGGCTGTGAGACTTTGACCCGAGTGCAAAAATGGAGGCTCTAGACCCTTCCAGAGCTGAGATATCGAAACTCAAAGTTTGGACCCGAAAAAAAAACGACAGTGTTACCCCTTACGTTTTTTTTCATTTTCGGGCGAAAAATTGAGTTTCTCCGATCTTCTCAAAACTCTGGATTATGATAGAGGGCTGTGAGACTTTGACCCGAGTGCAAAAATGGAGGCTCTAGACCCTTCCAGAGCTGAGATATCGAAACTCAAAGTTTGGACCCGAAAAAAAAAACGACAGTGTTACCCCTTACGTTTTTTTTCATTTTCGGGCGAAAAATTGAGTTTCTCCGATCTTCTCAAAACTCTGGATTATGATAGAGGGCTGTGAGACTTTGACCCGAGTGCAAAAATGGAGGCTCTAGACCCTTCCAGAGCTGAGATATCGAAACTCAAAGTTTGGACCCGAAAAAAAAACGACAGTGTTACCCCTTACGTTTTTTTTCATTTTCGGGCGAAAAATTGAGTTTCTCCGATCTTCTCAAAACTCTGGATTATGATAGAGGGCTGTGAGACTTTGACCCGAGTGCAAAAATGGAGGCTCTAGACCCTTCCAGAGCTGAGATATCGAAACTCAAAGTTTGGACCCGAAAAAAAAAACGACAGTGTTACCCCTTACGTTTTTTTTCATTTTCGGGCGAAAAATTGAGTTTCTCCGATCTTCTCAAAACTCTGGATTATGATAGAGGGCTGTGAGACTTTGACCCGAGTGCAAAAATGGAGGCTCTAGACCCTTCCAGAGCTGAGATATCGAAACTCAAAGTTTGGACCCGAAAAAAAAACGACAGTGTTACCCCTTACGTTTTTTTTCATTTTCGGGCGAAAAATTGAGTTTCTCCGATCTTCTCAAAACTCTGGATTATGATAGAGGGCTGTGAGACTTTGACCCGAGTGCAAAAATGGAGGCTCTAGACCCTTCCAGAGCTGAGATATCGAAACTCAAAGTTTGGACCCGAAAAAAAAACGACAGTGTTACCCCTTACGTTTTTTTTCATTTTCGGGCGAAAAATTGAGTTTCTCCGATCTTCTCAAAACTCTGGATTATGATAGAGGGCTGTGAGACTTTGACCCGAGTGCAAAAATGGAGGCTCTAGACCCTTCCAGAGCTGAGATATCGAAACTCAAAGTTTGGACCCGAAAAAAAAACGACAGTGTTACCCCTTACGTTTTTTTTCATTTTCGGGCGAAAAATTGAGTTTCTCCGATCTTCTCAAAACTCTGGATTATGATAGAGGGCTGTGAGACTTTGACCCGAGTGCAAAAATGGAGGCTCTAGACCCTTCCAGAGCTGAGATATCGAAACTCAAAGTTTGGACCCGAAAAAAAAACGACAGTGTTACCCCTTACGTTTTTTTTCATTTTCGGGCGAAAAATTGAGTTTCTCCGATCTTCTCAAAACTCTGGATTATGATAGAGGGCTGTGAGACTTTGACCCGAGTGCAAAAATGGAGGCTCTAGACCCTTCCAGAGCTGAGATATCGAAACTCAAAGTTTGGACCCGAAAAAAAAAACGACAGTGTTACCCCTTACGTTTTTTTTCATTTTCGGGCGAAAAATTGAGTTTCTCCGATCTTCTCAAAACTCTGGATTATGATAGAGGGCTGTGAGACTTTGACCCGAGTGCAAAAATGGAGGCTCTAGACCCTTCCAGAGCTGAGATATCGAAACTCAAAGTTTGGACCCGAAAAAAAAACGACAGTGTTACCCCTTACGTTTTTTTTCATTTTCGGGCGAAAAATTGAGTTTCTCCGATCTTCTCAAAACTCTGGATTATGATAGAGGGCTGTGAGACTTTGACCCGAGTGCAAAAATGGAGGCTCTAGACCCTTCCAGAGCTGAGATATCGAAACTCAAAGTTTGGACCCGAAAAAAAAAACGACAGTGTTACCCCTTACGTTTTTTTTCATTTTCGGGCGAAAAATTGAGTTTCTCCGATCTTCTCAAAACTCTGGATTATGATAGAGGGCTGTGAGACTTTGACCCGAGTGCAAAAATGGAGGCTCTAGACCCTTCCAGAGCTGAGATATCGAAACTCAAAATTTGGACCCGAAAAAAAAAACGACAGTGTTACCCCTTACGTTTTTTTTCATTTTCGGGCGAAAAATTGAGTTTCTCCGATCTTCTCAAAACTCTGGATTATGATAGAGGGCTGTGAGACTTTGACCCGAGTGCAAAAATGGAGGCTCTAGACCCTTCCAGAGCTGAGATATCGAAACTCAAAGTTTGGACCCGAAAAAAAAACGACAGTGTTACCCCTTACGTTTTTTTTCATTTTCGGGCGAAAAATTGAGTTTCTCCGATCTTCTCAAAACTCTGGATTATGATAGAGGGCTGTGAGACTTTGACCCGAGTGCAAAAATGGAGGCTCTAGACCCTTCCAGAGCTGAGATATCGAAACTCAAAATTTGGACCCGAAAAAAAAACGACAGTGTTACCCCTTACGTTTTTTTTCATTTTCGGGCGAAAAATTGAGTTTCTCCGATCTTCTCAAAACTCTGGATTATGATAGAGGGCTGTGAGACTTTGACCCGAGTGCAAAAATGGAGGCTCTAGACCCTTCCAGAGCTGAGATATCGAAACTCAAAATTTGGACCCGAAAAAAAAACGACAGTGTTACCCCTTACGTTTTTTTTCATTTTCGGGCGAAAAATTGAGTTTCTCCGATCTTCTCAAAACTCTGGATTATGATAGAGGGCTGTGAGACTTTGACCCGAGTGCAAAAATGGAGGCTCTAGACCCTTCCAGAGCTGAGATATCGAAACTCAAAATTTGGACCCGAAAAAAAAACGACAGTGTTACCCCTTACGTTTTTTTTCATTTTCGGGCGAAAAATTGAGTTTCTCCGATCTTCTCAAAACTCTGGATTATGATAGAGGGCTGTGAGACTTTGACCCGAGTGCAAAAATGGAGGCTCTAGACCCTTCCAGAGCTGAGATATCGAAACTCAAAGTTTGGACCCGAAAAAAAAACGACAGTGTTACCCCTTACGTTTTTTTTCATTTTCGGGCGAAAAATTGAGTTTCTCCGATCTTCTCAAAACTCTGGATTATGATAGAGGGCTGTGAGACTTTGACCCGAGTGCAAAAATGGAGGCTCTAGACCCTTCCAGAGCTGAGATATCGAAACTCAAAGTTTGGACCCGAAAAAAAAACGACAGTGTTACCCCTTACGTTTTTTTTCATTTTCGGGCGAAAAATTGAGTTTCTCCGATCTTCTCAAAACTCTGGATTATGATAGAGGGCTGTGAGACTTTGACCCGAGTGCAAAAATGGAGGCTCTAGACCCTTCCAGAGCTGAGATATCGAAACTCAAAGTTTGGACCCGAAAAAAAAACGACAGTGTTACCCCTTACGTTTTTTTTTCATTTTCGGGCGAAAAATTGAGTTTCTCCGATCTTCTCAAAACTCTGGATTATGATAGAGGGCTGTGAGACTTTGACCCGAGTGCAAAAATGGAGGCTCTAGACCCTTCCAGAGCTGAGATATCGAAACTCAAAGTTTGGACCCGAAAAAAAAACGACAGTGTTACCCCTTACGTTTTTTTTCATTTTCGGGCGAAAAATTGAGTTTCTCCGATCTTCTCAAAACTCTGGATTATGATAGAGGGCTGTGAGACTTTGACCCGAGTGCAAAAATGGAGGCTCTAGACCCTTCCAGAGCTGAGATATCGAAACTCAAAGTTTGGACCCGAAAAAAAAACGACAGTGTTACCCCTTACGTTTTTTTTCATTTTCGGGCGAAAAATTGAGTTTCTCCGATCTTCTCAAAACTCTGGATTATGATAGAGGGCTGTGAGACTTTGACCCGAGTGCAAAAATGGAGGCTCTAGACCCTTCCAGAGCTGAGATATCGAAACTCAAAGTTTGGACCCGAAAAAAAAACGACAGTGTTTTTTTTTTCATTTTCGGGCGAAAAATTGAGTTTCTCCGATCTTCTCAAAACTCTGGATTATGATAGAGGGCTGTGAGACTTTGACCCGAGTGCAAAAATGGAGGCTCTAGACCCTTCCAGAGCTGAGATATCGAAACTCAAAGTTTGGACCCGAAAAAAAAACGACAGTGTTACCCCTTACGTTTTTTTTCATTTTCGGGCGAAAAATTGAGTTTCTCCGATCTTCTCAAAACTCTGGATTATGATAGAGGGCTGTGAGACTTTGACCCGAGTGCAAAAATGGAGGCTCTAGACCCTTCCAGAGCTGAGATATCGAAACTCAAAGTTTGGACCCGAAAAAAAAACGACAGTGTTACCCCTTACGTTTTTTTTCATTTTCGGGCGAAAAATTGAGTTTCTCCGATCTTCTCAAAACTCTGGATTATGATAGAGGGCTGTGAGACTTTGACCCGAGTGCAAAAATGGAGGCTCTAGACCCTTCCAGAGCTGAGATATCGAAACTCAAAGTTTGGACCCGAAAAAAAAACGACAGTGTTACCCCTTACGTTTTTTTTCATTTTCGGGTGAAAAATTGAGTTTCTCCGATCTTCTCAAAACTCTGGATTATGATAGAGGGCTGTGAGACTTTGACCCGAGTGCAAAAATGGAGGCTCTAGACCCTTCCAGAGCTGAGATATCGAAACTCAAAGTTTGGACCCGAAAAAAAACCGACAGTGTTACCCCTTACGTTTTTTTTCATTTTCGGGCGAAAAATTGAGTTTCTCCGATCTTCTCAAAACTCTGGATTATGATAGAGGGCTGTGAGACTTTGACCCGAGTGCAAAAATGGAGGCTCTAGACCTTTCCAGAGCTGAGATATCGAAACTCAAAGTTTGGACCCGAAAAAAAAACGACAGTGTTACCCCTTACGTTTTTTTTCATTTTCGGGCGAAAAATTGAGTTTCTCCGATCTTCTCAAAACTCTGGATTATGATAGAGGGCTGTGAGACTTTGACCCGAGTGCAAAAATGGAGGCTCTAGACCCTTCCAGAGCTGAGATATCGAAACTCAAAGTTTGGACCCGAAAAAAAAACGACAGTGTTACCCCTTACGTTTTTTTTCATTTTCGGGCGAAAAATTGAGTTTCTCCGATCTTCTCAAAACTCTGGATTATGATAGAGGGCTGTGAGACTTTGACCCGAGTGCAAAAATGGAGGCTCTAGACCCTTCCAGAGCTGAGATATCGAAACTCAAAGTTTGGACCCGAAAAAAAAACGACAGTGTTACCCCTTACGTTTTTTTTCATTTTCGGGCGAAAAATTGAGTTTCTCCGATCTTCTCAAAACTCTGGATTATGATAGAGGGCTGTGAGACTTTGACCCGAGTGCAAAAATGGAGGCTCTAGACCCTTCCAGAGCTGAGATATCGAAACTCAAAGTTTGGACCCGAAAAAAAAACGACAGTGTTACCCCTTACGTTTTTTTTCATTTTCGGGCGAAAAATTGAGTTTCTCCGATCTTCTCAAAACTCTGGATTATGATAGAGGGCTGTGAGACTTTGACCCGAGTGCAAAAATGGAGGCTCTAGACCCTTCCAGAGCTGAGATATCGAAACTCAAAGTTTGGACCCGAAAAAAAAACGACAGTGTTACCCCTTACGTTTTTTTTCATTTTCGGGCGAAAAATTGAGTTTCTCCGATCTTCTCAAAACTCTGGATTATGATAGAGGGCTGTGAGACTTTGACCCGAGTGCAAAAATGGAGGCTCTAGACCCTTCCAGAGCTGAGATATCGAAACTCAAAGTTTGGACCCAAAAAAAAAACGACAGTGTTACCCCTTACGTTTTTTTTCATTTTCGGGCGAAAAATTGAGTTTCTCCGATCTTCTCAAAACTCTGGATTATGATAGAGGGCTGTGAGACTTTGACCCGAGTGCAAAAATGGAGGCTCTAGACCCTTCCAGAGCTGAGATATCGAAACTCAAAGTTTGGACCCGAAAAAAAAAACGACAGTGTTACCCCTTACGTTTTTTTTTCATTTTCGGGCGAAAAATTGAGTTTCTCCGATCTTCTCAAAACTCTGGATTATGATAGAGGGCTGTGAGACTTTGACCCGAGTGCAAAAATGGAGGCTCTAGACCCTTCCAGAGCTGAGATATCGAAACTCAAAGTTTGGACCCGAAAAAAAAACGACAGTGTTACCCCTTACGTTTTTTTTCATTTTCGGGCGAAAAATTGAGTTTCTCCGATCTTCTCAAAACTCTGGATTATGATAGAGGGCTGTGAGACTTTGACCCGAGTGCAAAAATGGAGGCTCTAGACCCTTCCAGAGCTGAGATATCGAAACTCAAAGTTTGGACCCGAAAAAAAACGACAGTGTTACCCCTTACGTTTTTTTTCATTTTCGGGCGAAAAATTGAGTTTCTCCGATCTTCTCAAAACTCTGGATTATGATAGAGGGCTGTGAGACTTTGACCCGAGTGCAAAAATGGAGGCTCTAGACCCTTCCAGAGCTGAGATATCGAAACTCAAAATTTGGACCCGAAAAAAAAACGACAGTGTTACCCCTTACGTTTTTTTTCATTTTCGGGCGAAAAATTGAGTTTCTCCGATCTTCTCAAAACTCTGGATTATGATAGAGGGCTGTGAGACTTTGACCCGAGTGCAAAAATGGAGGCTCTAGACCCTTCCAGAGCTGAGATATCGAAACTCAAAGTTTGGACCCGAAAAAAAAACGACAGTGTTACCCCTTACGTTTTTTTTCATTTTCGGGCGAAAAATTGAGTTTCTCCGATCTTCTCAAAACTCTGGATTATGATAGAGGGCTGTGAGACTTTGACCCGAGTGCAAAAATGGAGGCTCTAGACCCTTCCAGAGCTGAGATATCGAAACTCAAAGTTTGGACCCGAAAAAAAAACGACAGTGTTACCCCTTACGTTTTTTTTCATTTTCGGGCGAAAAATTGAGTTTCTCCGATCTTCTCAAAACTCTGGATTATGATAGAGGGCTGTGAGACTTTGACCCGAGTGCAAAAATGGAGGCTCTAGACCCTTCCAGAGCTGAGATATCGAAACTCAAAGTTTGGACCCGAAAAAAAAACGACAGTGTTACCCCTTACGTTTTTTCTCATTTTCGGGCGAAAAATTGAGTTTCTCCGATCTTCTCAAAACTCTGGATTATGATAGAGGGCTGTGAGACTTTGACCCGAGTGCAAAAATGGAGGCTCTAGACCCTTCCAGAGCTGAGATATCGAAACTCAAAGTTTGGACCCGAAAAAAAAACGACAGTGTTACCCCTTACGTTTTTTTTCATTTTCGGGCGAAAAATTGAGTTTCTCCGATCTTCTCAAAACTCTGGATTATGATAGAGGGCTGTGAGACTTTGACCCGAGTGCAAAAATGGAGGCTCTAGACCCTTCCAGAGCTGAGATATCGAAACTCAAAGTTTGGACCCGAAAAAAAAACGACAGTGTTACCCCTTACGTTTTTTTTCATTTTCGGGCGAAAAATTGAGTTTCTCCGATCTTCTCAAAACTCTGGATTATGATAGAGGGCTGTGAGACTTTGACCCGAGTGCAAAAATGGAGGCTCTAGACCCTTCCAGAGCTGAGATATCGAAACTCAAAGTTTGGACCCGAAAAAAAAACGACAGTGTTACCCCTTACGTTTTTTTTCATTTTCGGGCGAAAAATTGAGTTTCTCCGATCTTCTCAAAACTCTGGATTATGATAGAGGGCTGTGAGACTTTGACCCGAGTGCAAAAATGGAGGCTCTAGACCCTTCCAGAGCTGAGATATCGAAACTCAAAGTTTGGACCCGAAAAAAAAACGACAGTGTTACCCCTTACGTTTTTTTTCATTTTCGGGCGAAAAATTGAGTTTCTCCGATCTTCTCAAAACTCTGGATTATGATAGAGGGCTGTGAGACTTTGACCCGAGTGCAAAAATGGAGGCTCTAGACCCTTCCAGAGCTGAGATATCGAAACTCAAAGTTTGGACCCGAAAAAAAAACGACAGTGTTACCCCTTACGTTTTTTTTCATTTTCGGGCGAAAAATTGAGTTTCTCCGATCTTCTCAAAACTCTGGATTATGATAGAGGGCTGTGAGACTTTGACCCGAGTGCAAAAATGGAGGCTCTAGACCCTTCCAGAGCTGAGATATCGAAACTCAAAATTTGGACCCGAAAAAAAAACGACAGTGTTACCCCTTACGTTTTTTTTTCATTTTCGGGCGAAAAATTGAGTTTCTCCGATCTTCTCAAAACTCTGGATTATGATAGAGGGCTGTGAGACTTTGACCCGAGTGCAAAAATGGAGGCTCTAGACCCTTCCAGAGCTGAGATATCGAAACTCAAAATTTGGACCCGAAAAAAAAAACGACAGTGTTACCCCTTACGTTTTTTTTCATTTTCGGGCAAAAAATTGAGTTTCTCCGATCTTCTCAAAACTCTGGATTATGATAGAGGGCTGTGAGACTTTGACCCGAGTGCAAAAATGGAGGCTCTAGACCCTTCCAGAGCTGAGATATCGAAACTCAAAATTTGGACCCGAAAAAAAAAACGACAGTGTTACCCCTTACGTTTTTTTTCATTTTCGGGCGAAAAATTGAGTTTCTCCGATCTTCTCAAAACTCTGGATTATGATAGAGGGCTGTGAGACTTTGACCCGAGTGCAAAAATGGAGGCTCTAGACCCTTCCAGAGCTGAGATATCGAAACTCAAAATTTGGACCCGAAAAAAAAAACGACAGTGTTACCCCTTTCGGGTTTTTTTTCGGGCGAAAAATGAAGTTTCTCCAATCTTCTCAAAACTCTGGATTCTGATAGAGGGCCATGAGACTTAGACCTGAGTGCAAAAATGGAGGCTCTAGACCCTTCCAGAGCTGAGATATCGAAACTCAAAATTTCGACCCGAAAAAAAACGACAGTGGTACCCCTTTCGTTTTTTTTTTTTCGGGCGAAAAATGAAGTTTCTCCAATCTTCTCAAAACTCTGGATTCTGATAGAGTGCCATGAGACTTAGACCTGAGTGTAAAAATGGAGACTCTAGACCCTTCCAGACCTGAGATATCAAAACTCAAAATTTCGACCCGAAAAAAAAAACGACAGTGGTACCCCTTTCGTTTTTTTTTTTTGGGCGAAAAATAAAGTTTCTCCAATCTTCTTAAAACTCTGGATTCTGATAGAGGGCCATGAGCCTTAACCCTGAGTGCAAAAATGGAGGTTCTAGACCCTTCCAGAGCTGAGATATCGAAACTCAAAATTTCGATCCGAAAAAAAACGACAGTGTTACCCCTTTCGTTTTTTTTTTTTCGGGCGAAAAATGAAGTTTCTCCAATCTTCTCAAAACTCTGGATTCTGATAGAGGGCCATGAGACTTAGACCTGAGTGCAAAAATTGAGACTCTAGACCCTTCCAGACCTGAGATATCGAAACTCAAAATTTCGACCCGAAAAAAAAATGACAGTGGTACCCCTTTCGTTTTTTTTTTTTCGGGCGAAAAATGAAGTTTCTCCAATCTTCTCAAAACTCTGGATTCTGATAGAGGGCCATGAGACTTAGACCTGAGTGCAAAAATGGAGGCTCTAGACTCTTCCAGAGCTGAGATATCGAAACTCAAAATTTCAACCCGAAAAAAAACGACAGTGGTACCCCTTTCGTTTTTTTTTTTCGGGCAAAAAATGAAGTTTCTCCAATCTTCTCAAAACTCTGGATTCTGATAGAGTGCCATGAGACTTAGACCTGAGTGTAAAAATGGAGACTCTAGACCCTTCCAGACCTGAGATATCAAAACTCAAAATTTCGACCCGAAAAAAAAACGACAGTGGTACCCCTTTCGTTTTTTTTTTTGGGGCGAAAAATGAAGTTTCTCCAATCTTCTTAAAACTCTGGATTCTGATAGAGGGCCATGAGCCTTAACCCTGAGTGCAAAAATGGAGGTTCTAGACCCTTCCAGAGCTGAGATATCGAAACTCAAAATTTCGATCCGAAAAAAAACGACAGTGGTACCCCTTTCGTTTTTTTTTTTCGGGCGAAAAATGAAGTTTCTCCAATCTTCTCAAAACTCTGGATTCTGATAGAGGGCCATGAGACTTAGACCTGAGTGCAAAAATGGAGACTCTAGACCCTTCCAGACCTGAGATATCAAAACTCAAAATTTCGACCCGAAAAAAAAAACGACAGTGGTACCCCTTTCGTTTTTTTTTTTTGGGCGAAAAATAAAGTTTCTCCAATCTTCTTAAAACTCTGGATTCTGATAGAGGGCCATGAGCCTTAACCCTGAGTGCAAAAATGGAGGTTCTAGACCCTTCCAGAGCTGAGATATCGAAACTCAAAATTTCGATCCGAAAAAAAACGACAGTGTTACCCCTTTCGTTTTTTTTTTTTCGGGCGAAAAATGAAGTTTCTCCAATCTTCTCAAAACTCTGGATTCTGATAGAGGGCCATGAGACTTAGACCTGAGTGCAAAAATTGAGACTCTAGACCCTTCCAGACCTGAGATATCGAAACTCAAAATTTCGACCCGAAAAAAAAATGACAGTGGTACCCCTTTCGTTTTTTTTTTTTCGGGCGAAAAATGAAGTTTCTCCAATCTTCTCAAAACTCTGGATTCTGATAGAGGGCCATGAGACTTAGACCTGAGTGCAAAAATGGAGGCTCTAGACTCTTCCAGAGCTGAGATATCGAAACTCAAAATTTCAACCCGAAAAAAAACGACAGTGGTACCCCTTTCGTTTTTTTTTTTCGGGCGAAAAATGAAGTTTCTCCAATCTTCTCAAAACTCTGGATTCTGATAGAGTGCCATGAGACTTAGACCTGAGTGTAAAAATGGAGACTCTAGACCCTTCCAGACCTGAGATATCAAAACTCAAAATTTCGACCCGAAAAAAAAACGACAGTGGTACCCCTTTCGTTTTTTTTTTTTGGGCGAAAAATGAAGTTTCTCCAATCTTCTTAAAACTCTGGATTCTGATAGAGGGCCATGAGCCTTAACCCTGAGTGCAAAAATGGAGGTTCTAGACCCTTCCAGAGCTGAGATATCGAAACTCAAAATTTCGATCCGAAAAAAAACGACAGTGGTACCCCTTTCGTTTTTTTTTTTCGGGCGAAAAATGAAGTTTCTCCAATCTTCTCAAAACTCTGGATTCTGATAGAGGGCCATGAGACTTAGACCTGAGTGCAAAAATGGAGACTCTAGACCCTTCCAGACCTGAGATATCGAAACTCAAAATTTCGACCCGAAAAAAACCCGACAGTGGTACCCCTTTCGTTTTTTTTTTCCGGGCGAAAAATGAAGTTCCTCCAATCTTCTCAAAACTCTGGATTCTGATAGAGGGCCGTGAGACTTAGACCTGAGTGCAAAAATGGAGTCTCTAGACCCTTCCTGAGCTGAGATATCGAAACTCAAAATTTCGATCCGAAAAAAAAACGACAGTGGTACCCCTTTCGTTTTTTTTTTTCGGGCGAAAAATTAAGTTTCTCCAATCTTCTCAAAACTCTGGATTCTGATAGAGGGCCATGAGACTTAGACCTGAGTGCAAAAATGGAGGCTCTAGACCCTTCCAGAGCTGAGATATCAAAACTTAAAATTTCGACCCGAAAAAAAAAAACGACAGTGGTACCCCTTTCGGGTTTTTTTTTTTCGGGCGAAAAATGGAGTTTCTCCAATCTTCTTAAAACTCTGGATTCTGATAGAGGGCCATGAGACTTAAAGCTCAGTGCAAAAATGGAGGCTCTAGACCCTTCCAGAGCTGAGATATCGAAACTCAAAATTTCGACCAGAAAAAAAAACCACAGTGGTACCCCTTTCGGTTTTTTTGGGGGTCGAAAAATGAAGTTTCTCCAATCTTCTTAAAACTCTGGATTCTGATAGAGAGCCATGAGACTTATACCTGAGTGCAAAAATTGAGTTTCTAGACCCTTCCCGAGCTGAGATATTGAGATCCCACGTAGCATGTATGCCATTATAAAAATAGTGGGTTATTGACACATGGTTTTTAAGCTTAGCTTTCAAAATTTTGGGATAAACCATTTTACTGCACTCTGGGAGGCCCCCTGAGTCCGTCCCGAAATTCCACCGTCCGCGAACCCACTGTTTTTATAATGGGATAAGTGCTACGTGGGATCTCAATATCTCAGCTCAGGAAGGGTCTAGAGACTCCATTTTTGCGCTCAGGTCTAAGTCTCATGGCCCTCTATCAGAATCCAGAGTTTCAAGAAGATCAGAGAAACTCAAAATTTCGCCCCCCGAAAAACAAAAACAAAAGGGGTAACACTGTCGTTTTTTTTGGGGGGGGGGGGGGGGGGGAATTTTGAGTTTCTCTGATGTTGAGTTTCTCTGACGGCCCTTGGTGCCACAGACTCAGGGGTTCTCCCAGTGTGCAGTAAAATGGTTTATCCCAAAATTTTTAAAGCTAAGCTTAAAAACCACGTGTCCACAAACCCCCTATTTGTCCAATAACCCACTATTTTTATAATGGCACAAATGCTATGTGGGATCTCAATATCTCAGCTCAGGAAGGGTCTAGAGACTCCATTTTTGCACTCAGGTCTAAGTCTCATGGCCCTCTATCAGAATCCAGAGTTTTGAGAAGATTGGAGAAACTCAAAATTTTGCCCCTCCCGAAAAAAAATTTCGGGGGGCTGGCACGTTCGTCCGCCAACCCACGTCCGTTTGCCTGCGGCCCAAGGACGGAAAGGACTAGCTAGAGTTACTGGAAATCGAAATACAGTGACTTGCTGGCAACTGTCCTGCCAGTACTGTAAAAATACAAGAACACAGTATGCACACAGGAAATGACTAACATGAATGCATTGATAGATTCCTAGATTTATTTTGTTATGAATAAACAAATGTGCAATATATAAAGGAAAAACCTTACAATTAAAGTTGTAATGTTATAATGTTCAAGTTTTTGTTATAAAAAAAGAAAGATGCACACAGAAAATGACTCTAATATGACCAGATTGATTGATTCGAATATGTTTAGTTTGTAACAAACAATGTGCAATCTGTAAAACAAAAACCTCAAAATTATAGTTGAAATGGTATACTGCTGGAATTTTTTTGACCTTGATATAAATATAAATGTACTTTTATATTTTTCAGAAACCTGAAACATAATTCAGGTCTGAGGGAGTTAAGGTTGAACCCTGCTTTACGTGGGTACACTTCTGATAACGAGTCGCAAAACAAAATGCGCATTCTTATAGCCTAAGAAAAACACTTGATTACAAACTGCGATTTTTCAATCGTTATAAATCACTCTGTCTGCAGCTTTTTTAACCATGACTCGGTCAGAGGCGAAAACACTATATTAGGACATGAGCTTCAGTGCAGCTCTCAGAATAACTCCGAACAAATCTGTCAGCTGTTCTGATCATGGTACAAGAGACGATGGACAGGAGCCTAATTACAAGTATTGTTCGAGAACGAAAATATGAGTTAATCTACATACATGAGCAGCCCTTCTGTTTCTCTATGATGAAAAAATCTCTGTGGCAAATGAACATTTGAAAAAAGAACATTTCCTATAATAAATATTCAAAAGATGTAGACAGCAATAAATACATTTGTATTGTTTTTTTTTTGTTTTTTTAGGCCTAATGGTCCCATAAGTATGACACTGCTTTATAAAAAATAGACAGGATAAATAGAATTTTATTTGATTGGTACAGTAGCCTACCTTGCTTTTGTACACAGGAATTGAACTGTCCAAATACAAGCTAGGCCAAATGATTCTCAAGCTATAAATGCAACATCCATTGCGGATGAAACAATATTTCCAGATTTAGCAATGAAACGTTCCTCTCTGATGTCATAATTTCTGTAATCGATCTTAATCTCATTTCAGACCTCTAGCCTCATTTACATCCACAGGAATATTCCAAATAAGGCTTCATAGTTCAGTCTCTAAAACATTCAAGAGTGAATATTAATTCATTTTTTACTCTTTCATGGATCACATTACATGGTTTATTTGCTTAATACTCCAGACATCCTGCCACATATCAGATAAAATGGCCGCCAACCTAATCCTCTCAGTGGGGCCTGGGCAGAACATTCCTACTGTGTTGCTGTTGGCTGTAGGCCACATGACCTTCTAGTGTATCGTGATTTATCTTGGATCATGCAAGACCATGTATCTCATAATAAACTGTCTATGGGCCGATTCCATAAGTTTGAAATGTTGTAGTTAATCGATGCAAGGTGTTTCAACCATGATCCCAAGAAACCGATCCACAATTCTAAGTCTGTACATTTCCAAAATTAGACCCGCCTAATCCAAACTCCAAATGGAACCCATTAAAACCCAGTCCGAAGAAAACATGCCACAAAAAGCAACGAGATCATTTAGCCTTACCTGGTAGATGACGACACGGAACTTGTTCTTGTTCAGCAGCTCGACTTGGGTTTCCTCCACCTTCTTGACACGTACGTTCTGCTTCTCCACCCGCACACGGACATCCTTGATGTGGCAGCTGACCTTGCGCGTTTTCTCCAGAAGTTTCTCCACAGCGCCACTCGTTGCCGTGTGCTCCTTCGTCAGCTTCACCACATCTGTCTGGATGGTCTTCACGGCGTTCTCCAGCTCCAGCTGCCTCTCCTCCATGCGCTGCTGGCACGCCTGCACATTGTCTATGATCCCGGACACCCTCTCCAGCAGAGAGAAGATGTTCAGGGCGCTGGGCTCTTCCACCACACCTGCCAGTCCCAGTTTGTCAGCCATGCTTGTCCTTGTAACACAGTGAGGACCCTAGACTAGAACTGCCGAAGGTCTCAGGTCCTGCTTTGGTGTATTTTCTGTTGGTGCACAGGAGGGTGTTGGGTTATCGTTTGGGGCCGTGGTGGGCCCTGGAAGACTCTCGGATGAGACGGACTCGCCCTCTAACTGGAGCTTCATTAACGTTCTGGAGAATATAGAAGCTCCTCCCTTCTTGTATATAGGGAACACAAGGTTCAAAGGCCAGACACAACAGCAATAGAGCGCAGAGGGATTGGAAGGGGGCATCAAACCAATTCACCATGAATTCAGCGTTATAAATATCCACAGTAAGCTGACACCTCGTCGTTTTTAGAAGATGCGTGTACAGCTGAGATAATGGAAACCCCCTTGATTCTTGACCACACCATTTTTTTTTACATGGAGATGAGTTACCTCAAAGAAAAACGAATGATACAGTCAAAGAATAGCACAAACAATACATTCTACCAACAATAGACAATTGATTGTCTTACTTTTGGGCAAAAGGTTCCAGCTTTGCAATGAACAAATTTGAGAAACTTCACAACTCCACTCACAGGGTGCAGTTTGCTTACAACCAAATCCACAATGCTTTAAGTTCGGGCTCAAGCATGACTTGACTGCCATGTTGCAACCTGGGGAAGATGATCCACCTCAAGATGGGACTGCACAAACTTGTGAAATGATGCCACCAGCTGCAGTCTATTCTTAAACCCTGGGCCGCCTAGAATTACTCACTCATGTCGTAGCTGACCATGGCGTGCTTAATTCTCCTTAGTGTAAAAACTTTCTTACATACAAAATTTCATGTGAGCAAAGAGTCAAACTTTTGCGATCAGATCAAGCTGATCTGTTAATTTAATAATTCGATAACCCAAGATGTCACTCTTAAAGGGATAGTTCACCCAAAAATAATTTACTCATGTTGATCTGAACCGGTATGACTTACTGTCATCCGTTGGACACGTTTTTTTTTTTGTCCATATAAATATTTTCAAGTTCCACATTAGAACTTAAGTCGCTACAGTTTTGGAACCACATGAAATTATTAAATGATTTTGGGCGGACTATCCCTTTAAGACATTTTGATGCTAATGATTTTAACTGGTCAAATTACATGAAATGCATTCCTATAATTAGATTACTCTGAGAGATCGTATTACTTAGGACAAGCCACATCCGAATGACTCAAGGTTTACCAACGAACTTTACACTGTGTGTAAGTGTACAGGCAATAAAAATATCTGTAAGACTGAGAATTAAATTTTATTAAATCTACAGCACTGGACACAGTTTCACAGGTCATGCGATATGCAGTTCATAGAATTAAATTAATGTCAATAATGTCCATTTCAACATTAACAACACCGATAACATTAGAACATAAAAACTACAAACATTTCAACATTGATAAGATTAGCTAGTCAAACACATTGCATTTCATTCTCTGGAATTCCCTTCAAAAGAAACTGTAAACGTCATCACTTCGTCGGCGTACTTGTTCATGTCCAATTAAATTTGGTGTTCAGCTATGTTCCATTCGAGAAAATAAAAATCAAATCAAAGAGGGCAGTTAAAGACGGTTAATATTTTCAGTAAAGAGAAGAACATTCCATGAAAATTGACGACGTCTGTTTTTGTGGTACAGTTTGTGTGCCGAGAGTTACATCTAACAATACGTAAAATAAAAATAAAACTGGCACCACAACTTAAAGGAAAAAAAAATCAAAAACTCGACAAAAAAGAGCTGGCTTTTATCATTCATTTGACAGTGTTTGCCACTGACATTAAGTACCTAAAATGTCCTGAAAAGAAAAAAATAATAAGGCACCATCCAAGAAAATAATGAAATGAAATAAAAAAATAACCTTATTGTCCAGAGTTAAGAAATCACAAAACAAAAAAGCACATTAAAACTGTAATCCACTTGGTACAAAAAGTATAAAAAAATAAAATAAAAACAAGCTACATCATCCTCGAAGCGGTGTTTGATGAAAAGTTCTGCTTTTGCCGTCTTCCACGATTATTCTTAGGACATTTCCTGTAAAATACAAAATTATATTATGATTAATGCTGTCAAACGATTAAAATATTTAATTGCGATTAATCGCATTAATGTCATATTTAACTCACGATTAATCGCACATTTTTATCTTTTTTAAACTTTCTTGATTTCTTTTTGTTCCATTCTTTTTTCTCATTTTAATCCTCTTATCAACGTGGAAAAGTGGATCAGCTTGCTTTGAGCAAATGTTTTTTTTTTTATTGAAAACAACATTGGCATATACTGCCTGTTGTTTTGTTCCCGGTCTAGCTAGATCCACTTGCGCTTTCAAAACATTGCGCGGCCCATTTCATAGCGCAGTGCATGCTGCGTCCTGTTGCCAAAGCTTGTGGAAAACACTACAAAGTTAGCTAGGCCAAAAAGACTGTTAATCGCGCGATAAAAAATTAACGCCGTTAAAATGGGTTTGCGTTAACGCCTTTAATAACGCGTTTAACTTATAGCCCTAATTACGATATGAGCATTATTTGGGGTAAATCGAACTCTCAATATTAAGTAAGTGCGTTAATGCATGCTTTTGGAAGATGTGAAAATTTCCATTTTTCTCTACCAAATGCTATTGTAGCCCCTTGTTAGTTTCTTCCAGCACTCACCTGGTAATACACATGACCACTGCCACAATAATGGCGATCTGCACGGCTCCAATGATAGCAGCTATAAGCACATAATGAAGTTTCTGGCCACTGGGTACCACATACAGGATGTTAAAGTCGGCGATCTCCTCACACTGTGTCCCCGTGTAACCCGAATCACACCTGTGGAAATAAAAGAAACCATCGGAAACTCGTTTTCCAACAAATGTCTTTTTTAATGAACACCTGAAAGGATGAACACAGTTCTGTGCACCCAAACACCAGACGCTCACCGGCAGGAGGCGATGCCGTAATTAAATTCACACTGGCCATGGACGCAGAAGTTGGCGTAGTCATCTGTGCAGGGAACGGGCATCCAGCCGTATCCTTTCCCATCACCGGCTTTAGCTGGGTCTAAAATAGAACGATCTACTTTTACCTCTCTATTTCTGAAAGTATCACATTTAACTCCCAGATTTAGCTTTGTTTAAACTCAGTTATACAGAACTATACTGTATAGCTGAGCAGTGCAATTTATGAAGGGTATGTGACATTTTACTTCACAGCACAGTTAAAAAGCTACATTACAAACAGCCATGATTCTAGATTAAAGGCAACACAATGCATTTGACAGCACAAGTCCAAAAATGCCCAGTAAGTGAGTTTTTAATAAGGGAATTTTGATAAACTGAACTGACTTAAAATATGTTGACTACATATATGTTGACTGATCGTTTTTGGTCGATATTATATTACTTATTGGGAACAGCTCACAGGTATAACATTTAAAGGTTTGGTGTCAGTATGCTTTTTGACACATTAATTTGATCAAAAGTGACATTAAAAACATTAAAATGATACAAAAAATAAATAAATGCTGTTCTTGGGAACTTTCTATTCATCAAAGAATCCTGAAAAAGGCTCCTGAAATGAAGCAGCACAACTGTTTCAACATAGATAATGATTAGAAATCTGTTTTCAACATAAGAAATGCAGAAAATCCGCATATTAGAATGATTTCTGAAGGATCATGTGAAACTGAAGACTGGAGTAATGATGCTGTAAATTCAGCTTTGATCACAGGAATAAATAACATTTTAAGACATTTTTCAAACAGAAAAAAGTTATTTAAAATGGTAACAATGTTTCAATAGTGTTACTGTATTTCTCAATACAAAATAAATGCAGCCTTGATGAGCATAAGACACTTTTTAAAAAATATACTATAATACCCATCCAAGCATGTCATATAGAGACACATTTCACTATACAATCAGTACAAAATGGATAAAGAATTAAAAAAAATATATATATTCAAGATTTGTTATCACAACATTTTTTCTTTTGTCAAATCAACTTAAATAATTTATTTAGTTCAGATAACTTATTATTTTGAGTTTCTGATGATTAAATCAATCTCCTTCATTGTATTAACTCTCTTTTTCCAGTTCAATCAACTTAAAATTTTAAGGCAACCAGGTTACTTCATTTTTTAAGTTGAACCAACAATGTTTTTTTACAGTCTCCATAATGAAATATAAAGTCAAATTAGAGATGAAGATTAGACATGCACTGACCAGTAAATTCTGGCTTGTAGGGAAGTCCAGCTTCAGTTTTCTTAGCTTTGTCTTTATCCGAGTGATGAAAAAACAAACACGGATTGGCTCTGGTAGACAAACTAGCATTCAAAACTTCACATAAAGCAATTAAAGGAACTATGGATAAAATAGTGAGTAATCTGAGACTGTTTGTCTTAATGTATAAGCTGCAGTGCTGTTACTATCTGACCTGGGCATCTCCCTAAATGTTTCACATCGATCTGTTCCTGCTTCATACAGGACGCCTCTCGCACCAGGCAGGGGTTGTGGTAGGAGTTTCCGTCCGTGCCGCACACTGGATTCTCGTTGTGTCCACTGCAGTCGATTTTACACGAACAGCTGCAACAACAGGCCGATTTAAATGCAGTGAGTCTCATTCGTGCTGTGAATTATTCAAAGGCATAAACAAACATTTTGCTGGAACAAAAAGCTCTTCACATAGTAACAAATGCTTTTGATAAAGCACTGAATGTCATTTCTCAGGGTTATTTTCATTTACTAAGACCATTAAAACCATTTTCATCACCATTTTCAACAGGGAACAAATGTGTGCTCTTTTGATCAGTTGTAAATCTCACACACTGAAACACGCTTCTGTGTGTCCTGTCGTCTCCCCCTGCTGGTTCATGAACTGTACACTGATTAGGGTTTAAGAGCTGACACAGGGATATGTTTCCCTGGGCTCCCTGGATCTCGTGTGGCTCCTGGAGTTAGTCCACAGTGTTCATTAGCGCTTGGCATGAAAATGCAAAAAGTAAAACGAACCAGGCAGAAAAAAAACGTTTGATACAAAAAAAGTTTTGCAATGTCCAAGTGTCTCATGGGAGTAATGTTATTTCCTCGGCTTTGATAGAGCTGAATTCTTTCCAATTTCATGCTTTTATATTATACACAATGGCAGTTTCCAATATTGAAAAAAAAAAAAAACTTCATACATTAATTACTTTAAGAGCTGGCATGAAGTAGAACAGGACTCTTTAATTAGCAACTCCTGGCTACTCTGCTAAAAGTGTCCAGACAACATAAGCAGAAATCATAGAGAAATGAACGCAGCACGTACGAGTCCTCGTCCTCGGCGTCTTCGTCACATTCTGCGCCGTACTTGCAGTTACTGCATTTTGTGACTTTCTTGCCCGAATCTGTTCCTGATCCCTCATATTCTGGAAGAATAAGAACACAAACTAAATTACAATTATAAAAATAAATAAATAAATAACTTTACATTATTAAAGATATAACTGCTTTTTAACCGTTTCCCCCCCTATTTGTCCCTCACAGCAGAATTAGTATCATCAACTAAAACTATCAAAAACATTTCTGTGAAATAAAATATAAATATTACTTGAAAAACTTAAAGTAAATGAAAATTAGAAATGGCAATAAACTGAAATAATTTGAATCACTACAATTAAACTAAAACTATTACTTAAATACAAATATATTAATCTAAAATAACCTAATTATCAATATTAAAAAATAAATAAAATGAAAAAAAAAGCACTTAACAAAATGACAAAAAAATAAAATTAACATGAAAGCAATATATATATATATATATATATATATATATATACGAAGCTAATTCAATTATTTTTTCATCATATTTGGCTGACTCTTTGATAAACAGCACTTTTGATTACTTGAAATCTTTAAAAAAAAACTTGAAAATATGAAAGACGCATTTGGAAACTGTTGTAATATGCTATGCATGATGAAAATTTCATGATTGTAAAAAGTTATAGAAATTTTTGTTAAAGAAAATAACAAATTGCACAACTAAAGTAATTTTTTTAACATGAAGAAATTAAAACTAATTATATATTTACTTTATATTTATATACAATTATATTTTATTGGTTTATATATGATATATGATTAAATATGATTATATAATATATTATTATCAAAAACTGATTTTTTTAAATATTCAAATATACATAAAAATGTTCACATACATAAAAGTCTGTAGGGGACAAGCTCAAATAGAGAACTTGTGGCAACTGAAAATGAGGAACACGTAATTATAATCTACACTTTAAAGAAGACTGATTGTCTTTTTAAAGTAAAAGAATGATTAAAAATACTCAGCGGCATAACATGCATTTCAGAAGTGGCCACTGAGCGAGAACACACTCAACAGCACTTAGAGTTGCGTTCCTGCAGCGGTCTGTAATTTGCAGTAATGACAGCTCAAGAGCGGCCCGAACACACAAGCCTTCATCTTTAAACCGAGCACAGCGCGGGGTCACTCTTTTATCACACAACTTCAGCATGAGGAGGATAAAAATAACCTCAGATGCCATGTTTTGGCTGATCTACAGAGCTCTCGAGTGCGGACCCGTTTCTGCCGTCATTTGAAATCTGGAGGTCAAAATCCTAGAAATCACCAGGTTTCGATTTTCTTGATATTACTGTGGCTGCTTTTGTGGTCAAAATAAAATAAAAAAATATTAAGAAAAGAAAACAAACCTCCATCTCCAGATCCTGAGCTGCTATCTGGAACAAAACAAAAAAAACAAATACAGAGAACTTATTATAACTATACATCATAAAACATTTGCCAAGTCAAGAGTTCATACAGTGGGAAGCGCAGAATATTATCATGGTCCTTGTACTGTATAATGCATTATTAACATGCATATCAAATTATTATGAGCCATGCCATCTAATTTGTGGATGAAAAGAAATCATGAGATTAATTTTAGCTAAAAATAAAGGCTGTCATGTATCAAATCACACAGCTCATTAGAGTCTGTAATATAAGCCTCTTCATATAAACATGGTGCTAAAATAGAATTTCTGTTCATTTGGACTTCTGTATATCTATTGTCCCTTGAAGGCAACTTTGACACCAGTGGCCCGTCAGAGGTCCTCCAAAATAAAAACATATCAAATGAACTTTCAAATCTTGATCATTTGCATCACAATCATATTTGCATTTACAATCAAATATATAAACATTTCATTTTGTAAATTAATAGTATAGAATAAATTAGTATGTCATTGAAGATGACAGAAATGTAGCATGTTTCCACCACGAAATAAAACAATGTAAAAGATCATTTCAAAATTGGTCTTATTGGAAACAACTCACAGGTATACATTTAATAGTTTGGGGTCAGTATGTTTTTGTTCAGAAAGGACACATTAAATTGATCAAAAGTGACAGTAAAGACTTTTTTCTCACAATTACAAGTTTATATCTTGCAATTCTAACTTTTCTCTCTGAATTGCGAGTTTATATCTGCAAATTGTGAGAAAAAAGTCAGTTTTTTCAGTGATGGAAACAAGCTTCCATAGAAATAGTCCTGAAATTCATAACGTTAGGACCAAAAAAAAGCCCCTCTATGAGTTTCTGTTTTATTATTATTATTCAATTTTATGGGTAAGAGGTAATCAATTCTCAATCGGATTGAGAATTTGCATTAAAACTTAAATATTTGACATAAAAGGATGCATGGAAATGGCAAAGGTTGCTGACATCCCAAATTCTCCTCTATTGAAAAAAAATCGAATTGACATGCAAATGAAACATGTATACAGTATATATATATATATATATATACACTATATAGCTATATAATCCCCTCACAGATCAACACCAATTGTTGCAGCATCTCAAAAAAACAAAGCAAAAAGCTTGTGACTTGTGCTGGACTAAAATGAGCAGTCAGTGTAATGTGAACTAAGGCAGAAGATGTCAGGTTTCCTTTCAGGAAGTGGAGGAGACAGTATAGACTCACCAGGATAGCAGGGGCCCTCAGAGGCCAGAGAGATGGGTCTCTGCTGGGTACAGGCTGCTTGTTTCAGATAGCACTCGTTCTGATAGGTGTCTCCGTTTGTACCGCACACGGGGACGTAGCTCTTAGAGCACTGCGGCAAAAACACCACACAAGAGAGGCTTCTCAGATACAACAAGAGCCGGATGCAGTATTGAGTTGAGTTGAGCCACTTCTGACGGGATTTTTCTCATTAATATGCTTTAGATGGCTCAATGATCAATGAGGGGGACAGGAATGCAGGTAAATGTTAAACCATCGATTCAGCCTTTTAATTTGAAGAACAATCACATAAAAAATTCTCAAATGTTCAACGATTTTTCTCAGAGGAACAGAAGCCATTAAACCAGCAATAAGTCCATAATAGGAGAGCGATGACTATAATCATAAAAGTAAAAAAATATATATTTCAATTTATCTCTAAAGACCTGTTCACAGCAAGGACAATAACTATAATGATAGAGAGATATAGGGCGTTTTCACACCTGAGAGTTTTACACCAAAGTAGAGCCCGACCGATAAAGGATTTTGAAGGCCGATACAGATACAAATATTTTTGGGTTTTAAAATCCGGTATTCCGATATATCGGCCGATATTTTATTTATTTTTATTTTATTTTTTTAAACTGGACCGTCACAAACTGATAGTCACAAATTTTGTCATGCTTATATTGAGTTAAGAGAACTGATGTAGATGTTCTTTTATTTGTTATTCAAGCAATGTATGTCTAGTGACTAACTCAACGAGTGTTGCCAACAGAAACGGTGTAGAGTGGCCTCTGGTGGACAAACTATAGAACTCCAACACTCATGATATGCTTCAAGCGTGTGTTTCGTCTGTTTTTATTTTATTTTTGAAATATTAATTTATCGGCCATTATAACTGCCGATACCGATAGTTTGGAAAATGCCTAATATCGGTCTGCCAATATACCGGTCTGGCTCTACACCAAACTTCACGTTTTGATACATTTTATACTTTTATAAAGATTTGGTTTGGTTTCCAAAGTGTTGGGCTGGTAGTCAATGTCCTTATTTGTCAGTTCCGCTGCAAATACTGTGACGTAATTGTTCAAAAAATGTCATAGAGAACAGAAAAATCTGAACAGATTGCAAAATGTGACCAAAACAGAATATAAAGATATAAACGAAGCACCTGAAGAGAATAATTTCTTCTTAAACATCTTTTCTGTACTTATAAACACTCCAAATATAAAACAAAATGCATTTAAGGGCTAAAAAAGTGGATTTAGCATGATATGTCCCGTTTAAATCTGCAAACGACAAAATTTTAGATATGGTTTCTGAGCAAAGGCTTCATATGCGATTATTCCAATCACAATTTAGAATCGGAACGTTTTCATAATAACAAAAAACAAAGTAAAAAATAAAAGAAGTTAAAAACCGCACCTGAAACTGGCATACGCATTTGATGTCAGCGCCATTGTTTTGGCAGATCCCGTTGTAACGACATGTAGTGGCGTCGCATACACGCAGGTCGCTCTTCTTCTCAGACAAATCTGAAGAGACACAACAAACGCTGATTAAACACCACACGCTGACAAACCTGTTTTTGCAAGGGATAAAAACATTTTACTAGTAGACAGGCTTGTTTCTTGTCAACCTTCTCATAGAGCAAAAAGCTGCACTTTTACATTCAGCGACAATGCGTGATTGTCACATTAAATGCAGTTCAGGAAGGAATTTTAATGCTAAACAAAAAGTGTACCACTAACCTATTCTGTCTTATACTTAAAGAAAGAAAAAGAAAAGATAAACATATTTTACTTTTCTTTGATTATGTTTTATCTCGCCTAGTCAGGACTGGACTGTTTTCACCACAGAATAAAAAATAAAAAGGCAATGGCAACATTTTCTCTCACAATTCTGCATTTTATTCTCGCAAACGTGTTTATAAGTGGGAAATATAAAGTTGAAATTGCTAGACGGAATTGAGCGATATACACTAGACTTTAAGCAAAAAAGTCTGGATTGCGAGTTAAAAAGTAGCAAACCTTTTTTATTGCGAGTTTATATCTCACAATTCTGACTTTATGTCTTGCAATTGCGAGTTTATAAGTCACAATTCTGAAATTGTTCTCCAAATTGAGAGTTATAAAGTCCAAATTATGGGATTAGGGCTGTCAAACCATTAATTATGATTAATCGCATCCAAAATAAAGGTTTGTGTTTACATAATATATGTGGGTGTATTGTGTATAATTATTTTGTGTGTATATATATATATATATACAGTATATAAATACACACAGATGCATGTATATTTATGAAAAAAATATTATTTATAAATAAAATATTTAAATATAAATTACATATATATAAATCAATGTACAGTATATACATGAAAATATTTCTTAAATGTGTGTGTATTTATATTTATAAAATAATTATACACAGTGCACCCACATATATTACATAAACAAAAACTTTTATTTTCACGATTATTAATCGCGATTAATCGTTTGACAGCCCTATATGGGAAATAAACTTAAAAAAAAAGTCAGATTTTCATTTTTTATTCCATGGCGGAAACAAGCTTCCATAGAACTCAGATGGCTAACAAATGTCTGTTTAATGAGTCTGAATGTGGTTATACCATGTTAATGAGGGTCTATATGAATGTTCCTCCACATACCATAAACCTTCCATAATGGGACCAGGAAGTTAATTTATAGTTCTCGCCCAGGATCAGCTTCATCCACCCATTATAAAAGCTGTGAAACATACTGATCTGAAATCAGACTGCAGGAAGAAAGCAGCTGTAAAAAGCATGTGTCCAACAGCTGTCAACTGTCATTCATATTTGAGACCACTAGCTGCAAGTATGAAGCCTATTAACAGAAATTAGGAAAGGCCCGATCCTCCATCTGACACACAGCTGGGAAAGACAAAACCTTTGAGACCGGGATAAAGAAACCGTGTGAGTTTCTTTCTTCTGTGGAACATAAAAGGATATATTTTTTTGAAGAATGCCTCAGACAGTGTTAGTCTACACAATGAAAGTCAATAAGCTCCAGGGTTGTTTTGGACAACATTGAATTTCATTATTTAGCCACAAACTTCAAAAATGTCTACTTTTGAGCTCCACAGAAAAAAGAAAGTCATTCCGGTTTGGAACAAAATATTATCACTAAACCTGGACAACCGAAGCACCTACCTTAACACTATATCAAAATATATTCAGTTTTTTGAAAAAAATGGTTATAGTTATAGATGTGACACCCAGTTTGTATTAGGAGTTGCAAATATTAGACTTCGAATGGATGTTCAGAATCTTTTCATTTTACTTCATTCTTAGTTTTAAAACAGCTCTATAAAAACAAAGCTCTTCAAAGCAAGCTAGATTGCCCATAATGATAATCCCACATATGACTGAAGATTTCATTTAAATTAAGAGCAAAGCATCCCAAAGCAGGTCGTTGGCCATGCAAATGAAGGGCACTGGGCAGCCGTAGCCCTTGTGTAAATTCAGGCAGATGAGACGAGGCGTAAGACAGCCCGTTAACGAGGAGCACACACTTAAAGCCACTACACACGCTTGCTGGCATGCGGCCGAGCCGCGCATGCATTTGGAAAATGGCACTAATGCTGCAGCCACAGAAACCCAGCCAAGTGGTTTTGGAGAGAGAGGAAGTTTTCCAGATAAAACCAACGCACAGACTTTAGACAAGTGAAGTTTGGAGGAGCAGCTTGAGAAGTTAATTAATAAGCCTGTTTAAATCAGACGAGAGGTTAATCTGTGGAAGTGTTAAAGTGTTGTGATAAATGATGTGTTGGTCTGGCACCTGTGGGAACAGAGCGAGTGCTAATAAATTCACTGTCAAAGTGACCTGGATTTCACAGCTTGAGTACAGTAACGCCTTTACAGTAATAAACGTAAAAGTGATCATAGTAATGAAAGTTTCGCAAGAAATATGATAATACTTTAATATATGCCATGGTAAGGAATGATCTTGGCAGACTAGATCTGCTACTCATGCTGACTATTGAGTGAAGGCTACTGCCGAAACATGCACACGCAAGGAAAGTAGAGAGAAAGCCCTAGGAGATCTAGGCAGGTGGTGCTGGGGAGGGAGAAGGGATAGGGAAAATCCCATGGAGCGCTACACTAAGCTGAGCGGGTTCGGGACAGAAATAACTAACACATTCTCATCCTATGGCGCCATATAGTGACGCTTTTGACATTTTGTCTCAATCCAAAGCACATGGCACCTTTTAGCGTCAATATAACATGCTTCGGTCATGGGTAGGTTTAGTTCTGAAGAAGGCCCATACCTGTGTCTCATATTGACGCTAAAGGGTGCCATGTGCGTTGGATGTAGACGAAATGTCAAAAGTGTCAGTATATGGCGCCTCGGGATGAGAGCGGGCTGAAATAACTAGGTTACGTAGATAGAACAGATCGATTGGCCAAAGTGGTTGGCTTCAAGATGAAGCTTTTTTTTTTGGTTATTTCATTGTAAATTTACCAGAAAAAAATAAACAAATCAAATCTCGAGACTTTCATGACTGAATTATGTATTTATCGTATTTACACAATACTCCATTGTGCAAAGATTGCCATGCTTTTATCATTCATGTCCAAAAAAACACCTTGATACTTTGTAAAACATACAAACAAACACCTTATTACAACATTTCCATTGAATGCGTCCACAAAACATGGTACCATAATACCATATACCATAATAACATGGCTTTAGAATAGTAATTGTCTGTAAAATAAATTAAAAATGTTGATGAATCTAAGGATATCTTGGTAACACTTTACAATTATGTTCCATTTGTTAACATTACATTACATGAACTAACAATGAAACATATTTAAAAAGCATTTATTTATCTTAGTTAATGACAACATCAAAAGTTGTAACTGTAATATTTAATGGACCTGAGACAACATGAACTAACAAAGACCAGTCATATTTTTATTAACTAACATCAAGAAAGATTAATATTTAATGTAACAAATGTTTTGCTTGTTGTTAGTTAATATTAAGTAATGTATTAACTAACTTTAACTTAAGGGTAACTTATGGCAAAGTGTAGCCTAATAACTAGAGTTGGGTATCATTTGAAATTTTTTTTTTTTGATTAATTAATGTCAATTTTAAACTTTATTAAAAACAACCAAACAGTAAAAAATATGAACAAATAAACAAATTACAAAGCAATACACAAATACATTTGAAAAAGTCAGGTAAACAATTTGTCAATGCCGACAGATTTTCCCTAATCATATGTTCCATTTTTTCCCACTTTAAGTTCATATATAAGGTTGTTATGAAAAATGCTATAATAATCTGCTGTGTTTTAGTTCGGTTTGCCAAAATGCACTACACTTTGCAATTTACTATTCACTATTAATGCTAGTCTATTTCACCAATACAAAAGTCGCTGAGATGCACAAATGACAAATACACCAACTGATAAGGCCTAACCTTCACAACAAACCTCATTCAGCTAGTTCCTTAATGGGACATTCCTTAAACGTCCCTCGTCTGAACTGACCCAGTTCCAAGTGTACATCCCTAAACAAATACAATGCATAGTGTGTGTGGGGCAGAGGGGAGACCCAGATCTCACACTGCGCAAAGATAATCAGAGCAGCCACAGGAATCAATGCCATTTGAAAGATACGGACATCAGTCCATTGCCTGAAGCCGAACAGCTCATCCGCTCAAGACCAGTCGATACTCATCTCCTCAATGGGTCAATAGACCCTGCAAAGTGTCCCTTATTAAAAAGGAGGAAGCTGTGACGTTAAATCTTAACTTTAGACCCTCTTTCTCATCTAAAGGAGGAATATTTAACTGAATCCTATCCTAGTAGAAGTTCAAAACATTTCATTGTGGAGAAGAGTGGAGCATTTTGTTTAGCTGTCGACTGATTTCATTCTTTCCTACTGCTTTGGTTGAATTAACATGTAAATCTTAGCATTTAAAGATGCTAATATGTGCTACTGCTAGCATATAGCTAGCTCTAGTCTATCAATTTAATTACGTGTCACTAAAATACATGAAATATTAATGGATGAATGAATATAAAAAATACCTGAATCATGTCAGGAAGCCTTTAAAAATTCACGTTGAGACTACTTAAATTGGGTCGCTTAAAATTACTTAATTCCATGATGTTGAAGTTACATGAGCAAATTATGTTTGTTTAACGTAACCGAGTTATGTGGAACCTGTTGACAAAAAAAATTTAATTAAAACCAACATGTAAATATGAGTCCAAGGCTACATAAACATTTCCGATTTATTGCTCAGATCCGATTGCAGTGTGAACAGAGCATCGTCCTTAATTGTAATGTAGCACGCGATCATGCGGAAGTAAACACGGAGGGCGATGTTTATTTATATCGTGATCTACCGCCGAAGCCAGCAAATGTATGCGCAGGTAAAATAGAAAAACAAAGACGAGAGCAGAGTTTTTAAACACTTATGATATGAGCCCTCGTGTTTTGCTTGTATAGAGCGGTCACTGTAATACTTTTAGTTCTGCCACATCATTGTCCTTCACTGACTACCTTTAGCAACTGTCTTGATAACTTCAGGAATGTAAAATATACGCAGAATTGTGACGAATGTTGATTTAGTGACATAAAAGTTGCATGAATTCCGATATGACTGTTTAAACTGGGGTCGCATTGCAAAAAATCCGCCCTGTATCTGATTTAAGACCACATATGGATGTGGCCCAAATCAGAATTGAAAAGATCGGATCCCATGTGGTTTGTGCCGTTCACATTGTCAAGACAAAAACCTATCTGAGTCACATATGAGCAGAGAAATTGGATTTGGGCCACATTTACCTGCAGTCTGAAGGGAGCTTTGCTGCTCTAGCCATGCTATGCAAATGCACCTTTAATGACCAGCAACATAAACCAGCATATACCAGTATGGAAATTCAAGTGTGTCCTTTCAGCTGTGAGTCCAGCAGAGTGAAAACACACCCAGCATAAGAGCACAGCATGTACACAATAGGGAAGATCAACATAGAATCATAGGGTTTATATACACACTACTGTAACAAAAAAGAAAAATGATTCACAAAACTACACATTATCAACAGTTTCTTCTTACTGACACACGATTATAACTAGATACTCAAGTTCGGCTTAAACTTGCTTTAAGAAGAATAAAGTAACCCTATCTCTCGGAGTGTGTGTGCTCCGGGCTGTGCTTTAATTGTAAAACTGTAAACTGCTGTGAGGGTCGAGAGCATTATACGGGTTTTCTCCATTCTGTAGTGTCTCTTTGCCTCCGGCATATTAGGGCCACACACACACGCACAAAAAGACAATACATGTATTAAGAAGGGGAGAAAGGGACATGCAATGAAGAAATAGGTGGGTGATGGGTATAGCTAAAGGATAGAGACACTTCAAGTACTTCAAAGAAGTCAAATATATATCATGACTAAGAATGCATTGCTTGAGAGTTGAGGCAAACATCCTAAAAAGAGAGTGGATAACTAGAGCTTCTTGCTGTTAATGACTAGTACAACCAGAATCCACTGCAGTCGAACTGTACTGTTATAATTAGTTTGAGTTCTTTGAGATCAAACAAGCCGTGATACAGATCTCTTGTCTAAGGCTGTGAGATCAAAGAATCAAAGGTATGATGAAGCCATCAGCCGTTACTGTTAAGGAGTGCAACATTCGTGCGGTCTAGTGGTTAGAAACCACCGCGGCTTTGATCTGAACATTCATTTAGTTTGATAAACTCAATTTTGCAGTCAATTACCTACAGGGAAAGATCTTTAAAATATCACTGCAACCAACAAGTTATAGTATTGCGGTAAAGACTACCAAACTAGCATATTTAGAGGAACCAGTTCTTCATTGAGATCTTCTGAAGTAGATTTAGTCTTGAGTGTAACCATCAAAGTGATGGTGTAACTACAGACGAAGAAGGAAACAAAGGACTACCAGCATGGTCAATTTGGCATGTCTTTGGGTGGGAGTAATTGTGGTTTATGTGGGCTGGGCCTCTTTGAAGGCACCATCTGTGACGGGCTTCCTTAAAATAATTGCTTCTTAATTATACGCCAGTGTGGAACTGACAGAATCCACAAGCGTGACATCAGAGTTAAACATTTCAGGACCAAAACACACCTTGATGGAATGACGGAAAACACTAAATACACAGCGAAGTACCGAAAATATGTTTGATGAGCTCATGTTTTTAAAATGTTCTTTTCCATCCCAGTTTAATATACAAAGACAAATCTCAGTAGCTGATCTTAGCTGACATCCTACAATCCCCAAATAGCAACACTAGCTCAAGCAATGGTGTGATTTTGAAGGCGGGGTATCTGTCAGTTGATGTTCTACTAAGCATAGCACAATATTTCAGTATCTAAAACAAGGAATTTCTAATCCCAATCTCAGTTTAATATACAAAGACAAATCATTAGTTCACAATTTTAAAACATTTGTTAAAGCATTCGGACCAGACCCACATAGCAACACTGGCTCAACCAATGGTGTGGGTTTGAAGGCGGGGCTATCTGTATGTCTGACCAATGGCAGAGTTCGAATGCCAGTGTTTGGGGAACCTGATTGAACACAATCTTTCTTTCTGTGACTCCAGTGGTGCCGAAATGACACATTAAACTTTTAAACCAGCTGAACAATAGAAAAAAAAAATTATGTGTATTAACTACGAATTCGAATAAACATAGCAGAATATTCAGTTTCTAAAACAGAAGCAACCAATGACTTTCTAATCCCAATTCCAGCCAAATAAACACAAACCAATGGGCTTTATGCCCAGCTGCACTACTTCCTGAACTTCAGCCAGCTCCTTGTTTCCTGTCTGCCATTATTGGCCAAATTGATTAATTCAGGTGTACCTGACCTCAGTAGTCATGGCAACAATAATCAGACACACCTGAATTAATCAATTTGGCCAATAATGGCAGACAGGAAACAAGGAGCTGGCTTAAGTTCAGGAAGTAGTGCAGCTGGGCATAAAGCCCATTAGTTAACATTTTTAAAACATTTGTTAAAGCATTCCGACCAACCCCACATAGCAACACTGGCTCAACCAATGGTGAGCTTGAAGGCGGGGCTATCCGTTTGTCTGACCAAATTGCAGAAGGGGAGTGTTTGGGAACCTGATTGAACACAATTATTTCTGTGACTCAAGTGATGCAGAAATTCCACATTTTGCATTTAAACCAGCTAAACAATTAAAAAAAAATGCATCTGGTATAAATACAAATTTCCGGCTTAAATTCTAATAAACACAGCACATTATTCAGTATCTAAAACAGAAGCAGCCAATGACTTTCTAATCCCAATTCCAGCCAAATAAAGACAAACCAATTAGTTAACATTTTTAAAACATTTGTTAAAGCATTTCAACCAACCCCACATAGCAACACTGGCTCAACCAATGGTGAGCTTGAAGGCGGGGCTATCCGTTTGTCTGACCAACTTGCAGAAGGGGAGTGTTTGGGAAACCTGATTGAACACAATTATTTCTGCGACTAATTGAAATGCCACATTTCGCCTTTAAACCAGCTAAACAAATGATGTTTTATTAACAAAGTTCGGGAGGAGCATGTTCAGTTAATTTACACAAGTGGAGTGCACTCAGCAATCAATGACAAAAGGTGTATATAGATTCAGCAATCTCACCTCATTTCATCAATAGTTTAGCAGCATCACTTCTCCACACTTCCAGTCCTAAACACTTACACAGGGGGAGTACTCTGGGTTCGAGTTCGGAGCCCTCACCAAATACACATTAGATCTTATCCATTCTTATTGTATGCAAGTGTGAACTCATGAATATAAGAATATTACGTTTAACCGCTAAAATAAAAATGTTCTGCTTAAATTCTACCAAGCATCACAATATTCCGGCATCTAAAGCAGAAGCCACTCAGGATGGGCTTAAAGAGCGTGACAGCATCCAGGGTGAGCATATTGCCTTAAATTGGTTCGCAAGCGCCCGCTGCATCCACACACATGCATTATGCAAAGCTTTGCAATACCGCTTCCCTTCGGTCGACCCCTCGCCCCGTCACGGTGGACTCCATTGATTTCAGACCTATGGGCTATGGGGAAGCTATGTGCATAAAGCATCTCCCTCACACTGGAGTGATTTAGAGGCCGTTTGTCTGTTCAATGGAAAACCATTAAATTGACTGATGACTATAAGAGTTGGGTTTTCATATCCAGCCTTGCTTTAGAACCTCGGCATCCTTGAATACAAAACGCTGGTTGCATGTCAATTGATGTTCTTCTCAGATGTGCGAGCAAAGCGCGTTTCAAGAGCGGTCAGGAAATGGATAGAAGACTACTTAAAGAAATAATTCTATGCAGCTTCAGAGCTATGAGCCAGCATGACGGTCCAGATCAGGCAAAGATGGAGCTCTGATTGATAAGTGCACAGGATGTACTTAACAGTAAATGCCATTTAAAACACATTATCTAATGACATTATCTAAAATTCAAATGGCTTATTCAAAGAACAATAGATTGGATAGAGATTAGATCAGCCTTAATGTGAACAACTAACATTTCAGTTCTCATGTTGAGGTCAGAGATTGTGTTTTCATTTTGGGTCTCAGAATTACAATGGTGTGTGTGCATGTACATCGACACAAATATTATATTTATATATACGGAATAGTTTCTGTTTTGTGTTTTACGTGTGTTTTAATGATCCCGTTCAAACGTATCCGCGAAAAACGATTAAAAACGCTGTATTCGGCTGACAGGCCACTAGTTGGCGATGATGGACAGCCAAAACGAATAAAAAGATCCATTAAAGTTGAAAACTGTGCCGTGTAAAGGCCCCTAAACTATGGCGCTCTAAGCATGAAGTGGTGGGACATAGGTCTGTTACGATCTGAAAGGTTCTTGACCAGAAAAAACAATGATAAATGTGAATAACAAAAAGCAACTGATAATATAATCATACCTGGATTGGATACCAAAATAAATTGCCTTATAAAATTTGAAAGTGATGAGAAAACACTTCTCATGTCAATTAAACTATGCAGTAATTTGGTGCATTAGTCCAGTTAATTACACTTCTGCTGTTAACATATTTGCACGTTTTCCTATTCCCCTCATGTCAGGTCAATAGTGTAACATTTTTTGGGGCTTACGCAGATGATCATATAGTTAATATTTTCACAGAAAATTATATTCTTCATTTGGAGAATGTAAAAATCCAAAACCAGTTGAAAACCACTGCTCTAAATCAGGTAAACCCTTTCATTTGAGGGTAAAAATGGAGTAAAAACAAGAAATAAGAGCAGAGATGCAAGCACAAATATTGATTTACTGAGATCCAGGATCAAATTCCAGTAACATTATCAATACTGAAATCAAAGCTGGGGTTTTAATATGGCAATTTAATGTAGCTTTTGAGGTTTTCAAAATTACCAACTTGCCCTTTAATAAAAGATTCACCATTAATGCAGCGGTCAAAAAATAGGATGTCTAGTGAATTAGTGACACTAAGGAGAGGGGCATCAATAAAGGGGGCTTTTTTTCTGGTTGTGGTCAGTACTATCCAACTGCTGAGGGCAATTCTGATGCCCCTGAGACTCGCTCCATTGTGTTCCTGCCTTTTACAAAACCAGCCCGGCGCTTATGCAGGACGGCCACTGATTAAACCACTGGTGCCTGGAGCTTTGAATCTGAAAACACTGGCGCACAATGGCCGCTATTGTCAGCTGCTTTTCCTTCTATTAATTCTAGGTGACAAAAAGGGTGTCAGGATTTTAAAAAGAAAGACAGCCAGGACAAAAAAAATCCCATCTGGAGAGTTTACATTATATATAATGCCCCAAAAGACAAAGATGAGCATTATGTTAAAAGGTTACATTTTAAACAGCTACTTATTGTGATATTTTGTGCGTAAATGCCATCAGGTGAAAGCATACTACTAGCAGAGTAAACAATTTGTAAAAAAAAAAAAAAAAAAAAGGTCAACAAAGCCTAAATATGTGCATTAATAACCAATTATATCCATACCTGATCCATACCTATACTAACAAACAAGTGTATAAATTAACCTTCAACCTAAAGTCACTAAACGGTGCAATTCAGCTATCATGACAAGTCTTCACTTGGATATGGTTGGAAACATCAATTATCCAATCCAAAAACAATGAACACATGCTTCTTAAGGTCTGGTAGGACATACAAGACAATAAATAAGATCACAACCATGCAAACAGGCCTTGTGCCTGAAAGCCCCCCATCGGTCACCATACGGGACGGTACAAACAGCAGGGCTCACCGTGCCTTCCCAAGCCGCATGGATTAACATGTGGCTTAAAACATTACAATTGGCTTACCATTGCCCATAGAGAAATATCCATACACATAGGCTATAGCTATAAAAAAACAAGCATAATCTCATTTATTAAAACCAGTTTTTCTAGTTTAACATTATTTGTGGTCACCACAGACCCCTGATGAGACTGATGTTATAGGGTGGGGTTCACGCTTTCCTTTATATTGTCTCACCTGATCTGGTGCATCAAAAGATGGATGCCTGCCTTCAGCCCCAGCAAAGTGCAAACCCATTCAAAGAGTTGTTAATATATGCACACAAATCAAAATAGCCCCATGCATCAATTTATTTGACAGGAACACCTCGGTAGTTTCATTTTAGCATCCCTACACTGCCTGCATCTCGTAAGCCTCCAGAGGCCACGCTTGAATCTCCATCTTCAAGATGCACATAGCAAATGTGCAATATCTGCAACAAAGATTCAAAGTGAGCATGCTTTTATTTCCATGCAACCTATTAAACAGTGAATGCTTACCTAAACAGCCTTTTCCTTTGCCGGACACACAGTCAGTGTTCTGCGGGTGGGATGACTGGACGGATCCCAGCGCTGGGCTGATGATGATGGTCAGCAGGCAGAACACAGACAGTTCTGGTCCGGTCCACCTTATCAGCCCGCTGCCCACCGACATGATGTATCTGTGTCTCCTCTTTGACCTGTTAAATAAAGGTGCAGGGGGAACAAAAGAGGAGCAATCTGTGGATGCTGCGGAAAATATTCCAATGTTTCCCTTTTAAAACGTGTTAGTGTCCCAGAAAGGCCGAGTGAGCCTTGTGAGCATCACTCCGGTTAAAAACAGCCTTGCATTTCGATCACAAGCACATTTGCACGGATTCGCTGTTGTGTGTTTGTTGCATGAGCTCGTGCGCGTCTCAATAACAGCTCGCGGATGCCTCTCGTTCCGTCTTTGTGTGCATCTCTCGCGCGTCTGTTTCGCTAGGTGTGAGAAAAGCCGACGCGTATCGCCTGTTTCCGTCCTTTAGAAAGCGTTCGCTTTTTAGTTCTCTCTTCAATCCTTGCGTTTCGGGGCAATATCGCGAGTCTCCTTGCCCAAAATCCCAACAACAAAGGGTCGGCACGGATGGGTTGCAGTCACGTGACTCCTGAACCACCTCCCCCAATTCCCAGAGGAAATGCAGGACCCCTGAAAACCTGGAAGACTACAGTTGGGTCATTAGTAGTATGCAGTTCAGTTCATTTTCATTTGCCAATTATATGTCTCAATCAGTGGTTTGTGGTGGACTGGCTAATATTAATTTATAGTTTAATTTTCAATTTCTTAGTATCATCCCCTAGCCTATTATGATTTTTAATATTTTATTTTAATATTTTTCCTGTTTTCATTTTAATTTGAGCTCAAATTTAGTTAGGCTATATCTTGTTGTGCTTTAGTATTTTTTTTTATTGATTTTGAGCAATGAGCAATGTTGCTTGAAATGAAATATGTTTAAGTTACTTTATTTTATTTCTGCTAATGTTTATTTTATTTCGTTTAAGTACCGAAAGTAATGAAATGGTTTTTTTTTTAAAGCTTTTTTGTTTTAGACAGATAAATAAATAGCCAACAGATTAATGGATTTTTTCCACAGATGCACTAAACATAATCTATACACTAACACTGTGACCTATTATGCTATTTTATGTTGTTTAATGACAGCACTGTTTAAATGCAGTTTGTCGAGTTATAATATACAGGGTCCATTAAAGGATTTAAATACAAACAAAGCACACAGTAATAGACAGTAAAATCCTCATGAAATGTGGTTGGTTTTTAATAACCTTTAACTTATATGTAATTGCAGATGCACCATTACTCAATGCTTTGCTGCAGGGTTACTAATCATAATTCGGTCTGGATGCTCCAGTTGCACTAGTGGTGTCGATATTGATCCTCCTGAGGCCACACAAGTACACTATTGATCTCACAGACAGACATTTAATAGACTGACTTACAAAAACTAGACAATCACTGCCAAACAGCAGTGTGTGAGAGCAGTTTATATTCCTCCAAACTATGCCGAACATTATTCAAGCATTTCAGAGTGTCTTGTTTTTAATCAGCTCAAAACAACATTAAAGTACACTAAATGGCGGAAGTAGGGCCTACATGTGAAGACTGATCACATGACATCTTAACACTAGGATTGAGGACTTGAATTCTGGTTTCTTGTTTAGGTTAAAGATCACATGATGCCTTGACTGGTTGCCAGCAGTGTTTACATTATTAAGAACTTATGTGAAAACAATATAAATGAAATGCCCCATGAAAACGGCATCATCAATGTATCCATAGGCCACGAAACAAACTCTAGTTTTATAACCATTTGCATACATAAAATGCAAACACACACACAACACGTAGGTACATTCAAAAATACAAACTATACAAAACTAACCTTTTGTGGTCAGATTTCTTTCCGTAAATTTTAAAAACAAATATAAGGATTATTGAGAGCCACAACTGCAATGATTCCTGTCAATATATATGAATATTGATAGTTTATAATATCTTCTTTAGCTAAACTGTAGTCAGTAACAGGTAGATCATAAAAATCTTAACTAAAAACGGACCTGTTTTAGATGTTATTTGGTGATATGATACTAAACAAGAACACTAGATTTTTATCTAAAATTAAGTTTCATTAAACTGCTCAATTAAAAACAGGGTTAATGATTTAATGAATGTCAACTAGGAATAGAATAAACAATTTTTTACAAAACAAAAAACGGTAAGGCACAGGTGTAGCCTAGGCCTACTGACGAAACATCAGATGGCTTGTGTACCCTACCAACAATATGTTTTTTTTTTTTTTTTTAAAGCCTCAAGCTCAAAACACATCAATATGATGTTGGCAGCACAATCTGATACGTAGTATGTTTCGCCATCGAGTTGATAAAGGGAGGTATAGCACAAGCCGTCAGAAGACCGGCTTTAATCACAAGACAATTTAGCAAGTACACAGCGCCACCACCAGGTCCAACTAAAGCGATGAAGCCAGCTTAACCCCTTATACCACTGAAGACAGCAAGCCGTTATGGGGCATGTTACCTTGTTTGCCTTGGGGCAAGGGAAATCCAATAAACGTTGAGAAAGTTACAGTAATCCAGAACAGAATAAGAAACCAAACAAGGATCTTAATTAGTACTAGATGGTTGTGGTATGGCATTTGATAAGATTACCATTACCACCACCAAACAATTGAGAATGCGGACAGATGTGAAGACTTCAGTGGATGTCAAGTCCTTCACAACATTATTAAAGGTGCAGTAAGAGATTTCTGAAAAAGCTGTTGCTATGTAGCCAATCAGCATTAAAGCTACACTGTGTAATTTTTACCCCCATCTAGCGGTGAAAAGGTATATGACCATCCAGTGAATATTAGTTTCTGTTCCTCTCAATTCCGATTTTGTTTTAACCCCTACGGTGGCCAATGTAGTCCAAGATTAACATGGCTTCCAGTTCGACCTCGTCCATGAGTGTTAACTCAAACGTAACCGCGAAAGGCGAAGCTTGAATTAACGGGTATGTCCCTCTTTGGCTAATGTACATTCAAGATGGAGGGGCAACATGGCGACCCCCCTTACCCGTATGTATTTTCAATGGCATATTATACACTCACAAGAATACTTTATTACTTAAACGAAGTAAATATACATTAATGAGCACATATATTTTTTGAAAGAATCAAGTGTTTTTAGCTAAGAATAAACTAAAAGAGTTACACAGTGTAGCATTAAGGGGCATGTCCAATCATCAGGGGGTTGATGCCTGTGCTACATAGCATGTAGTGAATTTTGAAGAGGGAGGCTATCAAGATAAGGGCGTGTAACGTGTTTTTTGTTAATTCAAATATTCTCAGAAATTAAGATCGGCACAACAGCTCATCTTTCCCAATTTCATTCATGCTGGACACACATGAGAGTTTGTTTAGAGAAAACATTTTTAATAATTTGGTGCAGTTCTGTATACAGTAACAAATTTTACGTACGGTTTCCAGATGATCGTAAAGTAAAAATCTGTGTTGTCTTGATGGAGGGTTGCAAACAGAATTCTGCTACATTCTTGATAACAACATATAAGAAACATAAGGTTGTTTTCACACATTATTTACAAGCCTGTTGCTCATATCCTATTTGTACTATAGCAACTTTTACTTTTGTCTCCATAACAAATCTTACATGGTTTATAATAAAAATGTTTAGTATGCTAAGTGTATCATGAAAGATCTATCCAGAAGTCAGGAATGGTCCCTTACCGAATCCACCTACTTTGAAACTTAAGCCTTTTTATAGATCACATATTATATAAATAAATAAAAGCATTTTCACACAGTGTTTAAAAAAATGAAAATTGTAACCACTATCTCAAAGAAATCTAAACCATTTTCAGATAATTATAATACTTCAAATCAATACAATAAAATCATTATGAAACGCCTGAAAGTTAAAATGTCGATTTATGGTCTCTAACATTATACATCTACTACAGCTGACGAGAGAAGCAAAGCAAAAGAAGGGAAAGTGTTAGTTTTATCTTATATTTCACAGACTTCAGGGCCATCTGGACGTAAATGATCCAATGACCCAACTCTTCCATAAGGTACATGTGCAACATCACATGAAGTGTAATGACAACACTGGCATGCATTGAAATATGAGAACATTGTTCTTTTACACACAGCTATTGCTCCGACTGTTCAAGGCAATTTTCGTGGACCACTATTTCTTATTAAAAACACCCGTTCTTATTCTACATGAATGCATTTGAATTTAATCAGCTAATTCTATTGAAAAAAAGTCTATTTGAAATACAAGATTTGCTTAAATTTGAGGGGGAAAAAAAATCAAAATCAAGAGTCAACAATTCTGATAATGGTTTAAAATGACCACTAAAATATAATTCATAATTCATAGAAAGTGGCAAAATTAGTCACACAAAAAGTACTCTACTCTTTTTTTCCTATACCCTTACCAAAAGTCCAACACAAAAGTAACTTTTTAAAATGCGATGTATTGTAACATGCTAAATCAAGTATGTGTGCTGTACCTTAGTAAATCATACAGCTGATTTGATCTTTAACAAATAAAAAAAGAAAACGCTGCTTTCAATAGTCTTCATGGCAGCATTTTGTAAACGATTAAAGACCTATGAAGCACATTTGGCAATAAACTAAAGAGCCAGAACTGAAATTTTGGTGACAAAAAGTGATGTTTAAACAGTAGTTCACCCAAAAATGAAAATCTAGTTGTCATTTACTCCCACCTAGATGTGGAGGAACATTCATGCAGCTTATTTCCATTTTCATTTTTGGGTGAACTGTTCTAACATAAGCCAAACACATGGTTTATGAAGGATAATAGCACCACACTCTGTCACTATCATATGCGTATGATCAAATCATAAACTGTAAGGGGGAGGAGTGTTTCACGGTCCCTCTTTCTAGCAGGTGGGAGCGGAACTGAAAGCTGGAGGTGTTCGAGGGGTTTGACGAGGTAAGACTGGCCCATCATCTGTGATCTGACATTTAGGGTGGGCAGAAATCTGCAAAGAAAGGGTGCTGAAGGGCTTCCTCCGCTGAAATCCGCTGTACTGGATTGCATTTCAGAAGATTCTGCAAACCACAGAAAAATCAAAGCTAAACCATGACGCACGAAAGCGTGAAGTAATTGCTGTCCACGATGAGAATATTGTACCTGTAGAAGGTCTCTGCCAGTGCTGCTGAGTTTCGGGACCACATTCACAAGTGATGTAGTAGCTGGGTACATTGGGTACGGCTATCAAAACATTTAAATAAAGAAAAGGAAAAGAGAAATGGATGCAGAATAAATGTATGAAAATAAAGAAAGGCCTTATTAAACAAACAATTTCTTTTGTACAGTCTAACAGCAAAAACCTGCCCTGTTCGTGCAATGAATATCTTTGTGCCGACATTTAGACGAACAAATGTTGTACCTTATAATCTGGAAGTTTATTCATAGTCTGCCATTGTTCTTCTGTCGGTGTTCCCAGCAATGTGCCAAAATGTTAAAGTTAATCAGCTCAATGGAAACTTGGCTTGATGTGCCAAGTTTCTACATGCATCCATTATATTACATTACTACGGAGCCCCTAAAGGGACATGGAGATGGAAACAAATATGAGAATTATATACAGTATCTATGTTTTGGTTTCCCTCCCCGAGAAACTTTTTTCAAAGTCTCTTAGGGGAACAAAAAAAAGATTTTAAATAGATTTTCCACCATCATGTCCCTTTAGGGACACACATATACATACACACACAAAATATATATGAATGAGTTCACTCAAAATTCTGTCATTAATAATCACTCACCCTCATGACGTCCCAAACCCTTAAGACTTTCGTTCATCTTCGGAACACAAATGAAGATCTTTTTGATGAAATCCGAGAGCTTTCTGTCCCTCTATTGACAGCTACACACTTTGACGCTTCAAAAAGTTCATATAGAGATCGTAAAACTAATCCATATGAATTGAGCGGTTTAGTCCAGATTTTCTGAAAGGACAATCTCTTTAAAGGGATTGTTCACTTTGAAATTAATTTTTGGTTTGTTTAGCTTACCTCAACGACCGTTCGTGTCTATCAGTCATATAATGGAGGTCTATGGTCACCACCTCAAAGAGCATGCACAGAGAAGTCCAGATTAAACATGATTTAATGACTCGTAAATGTAAGTACACATTGATGGCCTGAGACACGAAACGAGCGGTTTGTGTGAGAAAACGAACAGTTTTTATATCGTTTTTACCTCTTGTAACCAGCGCAAGCGCCGGAAATGATCAGACAAGAACGGTTTGACCTAGAAATATCAAAATTGAAATAACTGTGAAAACTAAGACACCTACATCTTGGATGCCCTTGAGGTAAGCTAAAACATACCAAAAATGTATTTCAAAGTGAACTATCCCTTTCAATGAACAGATTTAATTTAGGCTTTTACATAAACTGCAAACATAAACAGAAGCTCAACCAAACCTGATTGACGCATGAGAACAAACCTCTTGCTGAAGCTCAAACGTGATGCGTAACACGAGAATGTGTCAAGTGGTAGTTGCGTAGCTGACATTTCATAAAAAAGATTGAACGAAAGTCTTACAGTATTGCAATTACATGAAGGTGAGTGAATGTGTGTTTGTATATAATTACATTACATTAAATAAACCATCCTGCACTAGGTATCAACAATATGAAACGTCAAGATTACAGTTCTATCCAAAAGTATAAACCGAACATAAATCTTAAACAGATCAACTAAGTGTAAAGGATATCTAAAGATCCTCTTTAGCTGGTCATCCACGTCATTTCCAGGAAATAAGGGCCGTCCTGCATTTGCCAGTTCTAAAAAAAAAAAATTATACAGAAAAACAATTTCAAATACTACAAGAAAAGTTTCACTACAACAACGAAAAGAGTTAAATGGAGCTTTTCCTACCAGCAAATATACACCCTGCAGACCACATATCAATAGAGGTAGAGTAAAGCTTAGCACCAAACAGCACATCCGGTGGCCTGTACCACAACGTCACCACCTGAAGCCAACCAACATGAAGTGAGGAACAGGCAAACGCTGAAAAAGTCCAAGCTGCATCTGAAGCCGTGTAGCTTACCTCAGCAGAATAACATCGCACAGGTATTCCAAACGCTCTGGCCAAGCCAAAGTCAGCTAACTTCAGTTCACCGTTCTGATGACGACAACATAATGCACATATTAGAAAGTGTTTTGGGGAGTACAGCAGAAATAAAGGAATTCACCGACATAATGCAATCTTATAGTCATATATAACACAAACCTGCTAATATCAAGCACTTTCAGTCTTTACTTACTCTGTTGATGAGCAGATTTTGTGGTTTGAGGTCTCGATGGAGAACATTTCGGCTGTGGCAGAAGGCAAGGCCCTTCAATAACTGGTACATAAAGGACTGCAAGGAGAGAATTAAAAAGGCATTATCTGATACCTTAAACATTAAATATGCCATCAAGAGATGCTCTTCCGTGACACATTCTTTTCAAGGCTTTATACAGATTTAATAAACAAATCAAACCTTGACAATCTCTGGATCCAAGTCACCATTACAGCTGTCAAAGTATTTCTTCAAGTCCTGTTACAAGTTACAAAACACACTGATCTCACAAGACTCGTTCAAGCAGCAAGATCATTGGAAACGGTAAATGATGATGCAGGTACTTGCTCCTACCTGATCGCAGAACTCAAACACTAATGTGAGCTTCTTATCACTGTGTAGGACATCATGTAACCTACAAGAACAAGTGGCTGTTGTTAAAGGGTTAGTTCACCCAAAATTGAAAAGTAGCCCATAATTTACTCATCCTCAAGCCATCCTAGGTGTGTATACGACTTTATTCTTCCAGCCAAACACAATCGGAATTATATAAAAAAAAAAATATATCCTGGCTCTTTCAAGCTTTATAATGGGAGAGAATGGTAAATGAGATTCTGAAGCCCCCCAAAAAGTGCATCCATCCATCACAAAAGTAATTCATACAGCTCCAGGGGGGTTAATAAAGTCACTCTTGTGCCAGAACTAGACTCGTGTACGGCCATTGCCAGAAGCAAATGATTATGGTTTATAAAGTTATAAATATGGATATATTTCTTACAAAAACGCATTGCTTTGCTTTAGAAGGCATTTATTAACCACCCGGAGTCTTATGGATTACTTTTATGATGGATGGATGCACTTTTTTGGGCTTCAAAATCTCCCCCATTCACTCCCATTATAAAGCTTGGAAGAGCCAGGATATTTTTCTAATACAACTTCGATTGTGTTCGGCTGAACGAAGAAAGTCATATACACCTAGGATGGGCTTAAGGGCGAGAAAATTATGAGATCATTTTCATTTTCTTTGGGTATCCCTTTAATGCAGCATGAGACAAACTGCACAATTTCTATTTCATCGCTATTTATTTATCAATAACTATTTTGAAATGCTTCCTTAAAAAATACATGCAACCAAGCGAAACTGATTTTATATGGTTAAATACATTAAAAATGCAATAATAATAATAAAATAATACTTAACAACATTTATTCTGCATGATGAAATATACTAATAATACTTTTCATAAAAAAAATAATAATACAAAATAGGAAATATAAATGCAACTAAACTCAGTGCATGCTTTATACTTAATATGCAAACAAACATACCTTACAATGTTTTTATGCTTCAGTTCTTTCAGGAGGCAAATTTCTCGTAAAGCTGAGCTTGGAACCCCCTGTTTGTAGGATTGAAAATTAATGCGACAGTTTGCTTTAATAAGATTTGCTTGTGCTTCGAGTAGTATGAAGCTGCAGACTCGGAGACCTGCATCTACAGTCCCCCTGCACCCAGAGTCCCGCATTCTCAGACCCCTCGTTTTTCGAGACCGCGCCTCCTATCAAATTGTATCGGATAAACATGTGAAGAACAAAACATGAGTATAGGCTATCTTCAATTTTATAGCAAATCGTAGTAGCCTACTCGTTTGATTTATTTTTTAATAAAACTAATTTAGCTCATCGATACAACATATGAATAGTCCATTTAATAGCTATTTGTAAAGATAGTTTGTAACAAGATTTGAGCCGTTAATGTATGTTTTTTCGCCCTCTTCCCCTCGAATATATTTAGATAGCTTACGTTTACGTTAGCCTTTAGCCTTGGACTTTTTGTAGAAATGTCTTAAATGCTGCAGTTATTTTCACTGCCCATTTTGTGCCCCCATATATTTCAAACCCACAAAGTTGTCCAAAGTTTAAAAACATCTCAACTTGAGATTCTCAAGGGACACTCCAACAGAGCAGTGCAACATGGTAACTAACATTTGCAAACATATTTTTCTTTTTTTTCTTTCTTTCTTTTTAAAACATCATAAGACATGTGCTATCGGTCCTATGGAGTTGCCCCTGCCGAATCCAGCAACATATAATTTTATGATTATGCAAAGTGACTTATAAATGAGTTTTTTTTAATGCAATTGAAGACAAAAAGTTAAGTCACGAACACTGTTTTTTCTTCCTTTTTTCTTTACAGCAAAATGATGTTTAGGTGATCATTAAATGAAGTACAGAATTGTTTATTATTGGTGTTTCGTCTATTCTGATTTGTTTTGCTTCGCATTCAAAATATCAAAAAACAGATATTGTAATGTTAGCATGGTAATGTTAATTAGACCATTATAGGTTGAACTGAAAGAAAAATTGGAATTTTAATTTAAAAAAAATATTTAAAAAAACATTGTAGCAATATAATATCACATAGCCTTACTATTTTTCTGAAGATAGTTCAATCTGCTAATTGTATCCCTTCCATCAGTAACAATTAGTTTTTTGACACATGCATTAAGCAGGGAACACAAATATTTATTGGATAATTTATTTGAAGACCGTAATATTGCATCCTATTGTTTTTAATTGCATTTGGATAATGCGCTGTACTCTGTGTGCGGGTGTTATTCGATCTTTTGAACAGCAGGAGGCGCTGTGTTCGAAAAACGAGGGGTCTGAGAATGCGGGACTCTCGGTGGGGGACTGTAGATGCAGGCTCCGAGTCTGCAGCTTCATAATATTGTGTGCTTCACATCCCAGTCTTACCTCATCATCATCATCCAACCGCACTCGTTTGAGGGCCACAATCTCATGCGTTTCTCTGTTTTTAGCTTTGAAAACGGTCCCATATGTACCTGGAGAAGGGTACAAAAAACAAGTCATTCTGACTAGAAAAATCACTGTAGAAATAGGATAACTTCCTAAAATGGACATGGCCTAGCAACAAAACATGTCTTTAAATTATCAGGCAGAATAATTTTCAAATAACACTTATATATTGTATTTGTGTATAATCTTGTCACGAGGTAACCGTTACTTTTCTCAGCATACTTCAGAACAGACCAATCACTGTCCTTTTTGATAAATAGATTTAAAAAAAAAGATTTACAAAAGATACTTGCTGCTGATTTTATCTATAACTTAAGTACTCATTCGATTAAATCACTATACATTTAAATTAGTATATTTTTTTCAGTGAGTAAAATCTCACCAAGAATTACCAATAATAATTCTTATTCTGCGATTTGAATGTCGTCAAAGTGGGCTGCGTCTGAAATCGCATGCTCTCTTGAGTAGGTACTGATTTTCTGAATAAGTAATTACTTCACAACCACTATATAGCATTAATGTGTGTCGTATATGAAAGCATCTGAAATCGCATACTTCTGTACTATATAGTAGGCAAAATACAGTATGTGACAAAATAAGTATTTCCGAATTCACAGTACTCATAAAAAAAGAGTTGGCAAAAAGTACTTGATCTACTACTTTAGGCTAGATTCTGAAGTGATGCAACTGAAAGTCACATGATAATGACAACATGGCGAATATAGTACGTCCTGAATTCATTTACTACACACATACATACTATACAGAACATAAAGTTTTTAGTGGTCATGAAGTAATTATTCAGAAGTATGCGATTTCTGACACAGCCATAATCCAGAGAGTACTACATCTGCCTTGTTGTCATTATCATGTCAGTTGTATCGCTTCACTGCCATTCATAAATCCTCTCCCGTGGCCTCATGGGATAGTAAAGTGTCCATCATATGCACACTTCGCCGGAAGTAGTACGTCATCCGAGTACTTTTTTGAGTACTGTGAATTCGAACATACTTATTTTGTGTAAACACATATTTATACAATACTATACACTATATAGTGGGGAAGTAGGCTATGTGATTGCGGATGCAGCCACACAGACTTTGAGCATTCATGCGCCCCCTGGAGGAGGAAACACTTTATGCCTCATAGGAATCTGCTACTAACTAACATTTGCAGCTCAGTGAGAATCAGAGAAAAGCTGATTGATAAAGCCAATGATACTGCTTTGAATGAACGATCAGTTTGATTCGAAATAATCAATGCAACACTGAACAATAGCTACGGCATCATTTAACAGGTGCGCAATGCCGTTTTGATTTATTTAAAGCCAAGTGCATCCTCTCAATAGCAGTATGAGCTTGCTAGCTCTAGCTTAGACTTTAATCTCAACACACTTTAATCTTACGAAGGCATAATTTACAGCAGACTGTCAGACGCTTTAAGCTCTACATCTGCAAACCTTCATGATTGTTAATAATACTCTATGAATCTCCAAAGCAGATAACGTTACAGTCATTCAGGCCAGACAATCCATTTAACGTTACTCACCCTCTCCTATCTTCTCCAACTTCTCATACTTTTGCATGGTTTTAGCCAGCTACAATAGCTTTTATCCAAAGCGTCCTGGCTCCTTAATTTCCTACGTTTTAAAATAAAGGTTTAAATAATACAGCTGACTACTGTCGTTTTTTTATCAACAAGGGGCGTAGTACGCAACACGAAGAGAGCAATAAGGGTTTCAAGATGGCGATTTACTGAGACACACTTCAAAATAAAAGCATCCTCCGTAAACGGCCTTCAGGGTGGATAATAAACACCATTAACTCCTATAATAAATACTAATACAATTAAAATAAAACATTTTAGTTTTATATTTCATCATATTAAATAAATTAAACTTCTAAAAACATAAAGAATGCAGGAGGAAAATATTTACTTTATTATACCCCAATTTTCATGGAAGACAGACAGATTATCATCAATACTATTGATAAATAATACATATTTCAAAATAAAATGTACATCTCACTTTTCATTTAAAAAAAGGTTAAAATATTTTAAAAAATCAGTCTAAAGTTTGGGGAAATCAAATATTATTTAACAACAGCATGGCTACCATTGCACAACACTGACATTATTCTACGATACATAAAACTCAAAAGACTGAATATTAATTTGCTATGGCAGTGCACCAAATAAAATATTGTCTTTTAAACGATACATTTAAAAAAAAAAAACCTGATAGTTAAAAATGCTCAGAAATAGTATTTTATTTGTGACCATCCGATCGTTGTCTCTTTATAAGTTCTGAATACAGCCCTCCTTTGCTCAGTAATTCCAGGTGTGTTCCAGCCTTTGAAAAAATAAATAATAAAAAAAACATTAAACATCACAGGTTTCAGGCATTCAGTATGTATGTACATCCTTTGTAAAGTCCTTCCTCACCTCAACAATACGTCCATTGCTCATGACACAGATGAGATCGGCCGCCTGTATGGTGCTGAGGCGGTGAGCGATGATCAGAACGGTTCGACCCGTTGTGGCTCTGTCCAAAGCCTCCTGAACCACACGCTCAGACTCCGCATCCAACGCACTGGTGGCCTCATCCAGAATCAAGATGCTGGGGTTTTTTATCAGGGCACGGGCGATTGCGATCCGCTGCTTTTGGCCCCCAGATAGAGTGACTCCACGTTCACCTACAAATATATGAAAATTAATGTATTGTATTTAAAATTTTATTTCAATTTAGAAAACTGATTATTTTATTCACACTTCAAAATTACATCTTTCATCTCACTTCATTGAAACCTTTCCCTTTAAAAAGAAAGTTTTAAAATGCTTTCAGTCTAGAGTTTGGGGAAATAAAACAGTGTTTATTTTATTCTGATTTCGTTTTTTACAGTGCTTACCAACCACAGTGTTATATCCATCTGGGAATGCTGTGATGAAATTATGAGCATTGGCTTGTTTGGCAGCAGACGTGACCTCGGCGTCTGTTGCACTGGGTTTTCCAAACCTGATATTCTCCATCACAGAGGTTCCAAAAAGAACAGGTTCCTGTGACAAGGACAAAGAAGATTGATACAACTAGTGATCTTAACAAACCGAAGCAGATTCGTTAGAGTGAAGCAAGGTCCAGCTCACAGAGAGAGCAAAAATATGTACCTGACTGATGAACCCAATGACGTGTCCTCTTAACCAGGACGGGTCCAGTGTTCTGATGTCCAGCCCATCCAGCATTACCACTCCACTGCTGGGGTCATAGAACCGCTCCAGTAAGGCGGCCACTGTAGATTTGCCTGAATTTAGAGGTAAATAAATGACTCATTTAATTAGACAGGCAGATATATGGATAGATAGACAGAGAGATGGATATACAGATAGATAGACAGATATTCTCTGCCTCTAGATATAAGGATAAATAGATAGACAGACAGATGGATAGACAGAGCCTCGGACAGACATCTTACCTCCGCCTGACTCTCCAACGATAGCCACAGTTTTACAGGGAGGTAGAGTCAGGTTGAAGTTTTTAAGGATCTGGTTTCCAGGTCTTGTTGGATACCTGCAGGGGCGTAGCCATCATTTCAGTCATTTTTTTTTCAGACCTTAGTTTGTTGACAGGTTTTTGCTTAATTGGCTAAAAATGCTATTCAATTTTAAAGCAATAAAACAGCAAGAAAGAACGTTGTCCAGTACCTTATATTGCTCTTACAGGGTTTTTCCTTGCTTAAAATGAGGCGAAGGTGCTAAAATCCTGATCAAATGTGTATTTTTCGTTGACCATCATATAATCTACTGTTTTACCCACAGTATTTTAGTAGGTGGATCTCAGTACCCCGTAAGAAAATGTCGTACATTTTAAAGATAAATTCATTAATCTGGTGCACGAATCCACTGTTAAAAATAAATAATCCAACCACCCAAACATATGATATTCTCTGATTTAGATATCTGATCATCGCATTACAATTATTTAAATGATCAATGTTACGCATATCACACCGAAGCTGATTTAAAAATAACATTTACCTAAAATAAGTTCTTTTTTTTGGCAAAATTACATTTTCTTACTAGCCTAAACAAAGTCTGTCTTACTAGACTAAAACTTTCCAATTGAAAACCTTCAAACTTCAAGCTTTTAAAATGACTTTTTAAAGAGAACTTACAAACTTTATCTAATTGTAAAGTGTTACCAAATTATGATAAACATCATGTATGTTACAACGCAGCCTGATGCAAGCAGATTGTGGCTGCTAATGCATGAAAATACAAATTCAGCATTAACATTCACCATGTTTATTCTAATTTGAAGGGCTTTGATAACATATCTGTGAAAATAAAATGCATTACGAGTAAAAAAAGACTGAAAGTTTTGCATGTTCGTTCGGGTAGTGAACTTACAACAAAAGCTGTTAATTATTCAACTGGAGAAACAGGCGGAGTTATTCATCATTGTGCAAAACGATTTGGATGCTAGATGACAACTTGACTTTGCTTGATAGTGCTTGACTTTTTCGTGAAAAAGGAGTGAACAGTTATTTCCCATTTTGAACTCTATGAAACTGATGGATTCAGCGTGATGGGGAGCGGGTGGGTCGTAGGCTAATGCACGAGTGACTGATTACCATGGAAACGTGAAAGTCACGTATGTAGACTATACTATGTTTGCATAAGAGGCCTACCTGAAATCAATGTTCATGAAGTCAACTCTTCCCGTCAGAGACTTGAGAGGGATACGACCTCCTCCGGTGAGAGGAACGCTGGGCTCTAGAGTCAAGTACTCAAACACACGGGCCCCTGCACTCATACCCCGAACCATCTGACACAAACCACTCGTCAATATATATATATTTATATATATAGGATACATACAATATGTAAAGATAAGTGTCTTCCACTCACCTGTCCAAACAGAATAGAAATGCTGGCAAGAGACCTATAGAGACAGAAGTAAGGTGATTCTGTTACATGTGTTTTTAGTGTGGTTTGAAATTATAGACACTTTTGTTTCTTATATATAATGTGTAAACAAAAAAAAAATTCACCTCTGAACTGTTTGAGAGGCGACCAAAAATGACATTAGATCACCAGGTGACATGTCATTACGGGCCATCAAAGACCCACCAGCAAATATAGTGCCTAGAACAATGCCTGTCGAATAAGGGAAATATTGAACAGTTCTAGTAGTTCATGTAGTAATTGGAGGCAAATCAGTAAAACATGCATAATTACTCACAGTTCAGGACAATATTAGACAGGCCCTGAAATACGGCAATCCCTGTGCCCAACGTTTCATTCATGGCAGCTGATTTCTGGACCTCGGCGGCAAACATCCTGTGAAAGTATGGTTCATATCAGAACGAAAAAAACTAGACAGTTTTTGGTCCCATTGACTTCCATAGTAGGAAAAAAATATACTATGGAAGTCAATGAGACCAGAAACTGTCTGTTAACTGATATCCTTCTAAATATCAGAAAATCGTCTGAATGGATTCGAAAACGGTAAAACTCAACTGTTTAACACTGGGGGAGTGGTAAAATGAGCCTATTTCCAAAAAAAAGTGGAGTATCCCTTTAAATTAAAGTGTTACCCAGGGTTTTATTATAATATTTGTACAGTTTTTTCACTTTCCCTTTAAGGTGAAGTAGTTATAGTAATAATAGTAAATTATACACAATGACAAACAACTAACCCTAAATCAAATGCCATCCGATGAGACTAATTTAAAAAGATTTTACAGTGTAATATTATCAACAATTCCACAGAACTCAATATTTTCCTCTCAAAATCAACAGGAAATGTGGGAAAAAGTCTAGATTCTGAAGTCGTACTCTAGTTCTCGATCCTCCATGGCAAAAGCCCTCACTGTTCGTACGTTACCAAGAGCCTCGTCGGCCACTCCTGTAGCTTTAGCAACCTAAAAGAGGCAAATGGGTTTAGCAGTTAGCATAGAAAGAGTCACTAAAACTAAACTCTTCCCCATCAGGGTCGTCACCTGTTCCTGCGCTTTGCGTGAAAGTTTCCGGAGAAAAGAACCGATGAGAGCACCAGCCCCCACGAGACATGGAAGAACGACCACAGTGAGACCCGTGAGCTTGGGGGAGATGACGTACAGCGAGACAAAACAGCCCACTGTCTGTGTGGCACTGCGCAAACCCTGTACAACACAACACATTAACAGATATAGTTGCACATTCTCCCTGGGGCTTTTTAAAAACACTTGCTTATAACATCTGCTCCTTGATTTGATTATTGAAAACGGTTCGTTACTTGTGCCAAATATTATAATTATATAATTTAAAGGGATTTTTTTTGTTTTGTTTGAGCTCTACTAGAATAGGTCTTCATACTTGAATGTTCAAAAACACATTTTTCACATATTTGACATTGTTGCAGCTCCTCTCTTCCCAGTCTGTCTTTATCAGTCTGTTTAATTCCTGTCTCTGTGAAGCCCCTTCTTCTGAAAAGCACACTGTGCTCTGATTGGTCGGCTGGACCAGTGTGTTGTGATTGGTCAACCACTTTGAGTGTGTTTTGAAAATGTCCCGCCTCTTATCCTAACTGCAAATTTCAACACTCTACTAACTCACTCAACCAGGCCCCGCCCCTTTATTTTATGTATGCCTTGACCAGGAATTATTTCATTGAAAAATAATGTGACACGTTCATTCCTGGAAGAAAACTCAAGACTACAACGGAGGCTCAGAAACAGTGTGCACTGATATAAACAATAACTTTGTGCTTTGGAGTGACATTTTTCATGCTCAAACAGCAACTTACACACAAAAGACACAAAAAACATATAGGAGTAGGACAGCTTTATAGGTGATGCATTGCATGCATACTTACTGCAAACCACATAATAAGCAAATAACGCATAAAAAACTGGTGCATAAAACATCCTACCTGGGAAATAACCAGCTTGAAGGAAGATTTAAACTCCTGGATGTCTGACGTGAGTCGGTTTACCAGCTGCCCAGTCTTGTTTGCATCAAAAAATGCAACATCTTGTCTGTAACATGACATTTACACAAGATGATTCGTTTTTTTTTTTCTTTAATTAAAGTGTATGAGTGCCTCTTCAGCAAATATAGCACATTTGTACTTTAATTCTTTAGTACAAACCTAAGCAAGGACATGAAGAGAGTTGTTCTCATGTCAGCAGCAACTCTCTCTCCAACTCTAGACAGTAGAATGATGTAGCCACTGGTCAACAGACCCTGAAAGACAGATTAACAACAGATTTTACATATACACTACCATTGAAAGGTTCAGGGTTGGTTACATTTTGTAATGTTTAGTCTCTTCTGCTAACCAAGGCCGCATTTATTTGATCAAAAATACATTAAAACAGTAAAACTTTGAAATATGCTTAAAATTTAAAATAACTGTAATAACTAATATTTTTAAAATGCAATTTATTCCTGTGATCAAAGCTGGAGTTTTGGCATCATCACTCCAGTCTTCAGTGTCACATGATCCTTCAGCAATCACTCTAATATGCTGATTTGCTGATCAAGAAACATTTCTGATTATTATCAATGATGAAAACAGCTGTGCTGCTCTCTATTTTTATGGAAACCGTAATACATGTTTTTCAGGATTCTTTGATGAATAGAAAGTTATTTTGAACAGAATTCATGTGAAATAGAAATCTTTTGTAACATTCTAAATGTCTTTACTGTCAGTTTTGATCAATTTAATGTATACTTGCTGAATAAAAAGGTATAATATTTTTTTTTAAATCTTACTAACCCCTAACTTTTGAATGGAAGTGTAATAGTGAGAGTCTTTTTAATAATCAGGAGCAAGTGATACTATATGTTGATCCTAGAGTTTCAGGTGTGACCTAAAGTACCTGTAAACCATACAGTCCAAGCAGCTTCATTGCAGGCGCTTGAATATCTCTCACATAGTGACCTGTTTGTTCTCTCATGTGGCGAGCGACAACATTCACCAGATCCCCCAAAATCAGAGGAATCTGAATATTAAGGGCTGCTGCTCCGAACGCAAGCTGAAAGAGAAGGTTAAAACAATTATTAAGCCAAAAAGGATATTAAATTAAATTAAGCATAAGTAGTTAACAATAGTTTAAATGTTTACTGACGATAACAGCTCCTATTAGAGCAAGAAGTTGGGGTCGAACAAACTCCCACAGGACGGCCCAGCTGAATTCAGGAATCTTTTCTTTCACCTGAACTTCCACCGGGACATTATTGTTCACATCTGCTTCACAATGAGCTACAGTACCAAGCAAGCGTGCCGTCAGTGTCAAAGCAGCTGGTCCTAATATGAGTTTCAGAGTGACGTTTGGCGTTCTCGGATGCCGTCTGGATGCTAGACGGAGCACTTTTTGAGCTTGTCTCCATATGCGAATAGGAGCACTGACAGTGAACTGTGTGAATGGGATTTGTGAACTACTCCATGGTACTGTGTGCTGGCCACGTCTACAATACAATAGATAACAGAAAAAGACATTATGAAAAAAGTGCACTTTGAAAAAAAGTTGACTTTAAAGTAAGTTTTAAATCAATGTGGTTGTGCTTTAAAGTACACTTATTCTGATGTGTTGACTAACATACTAAATCAGCTCCTGTTTATAATTTTAACTGTAGTGTGTTATTTGATATTACATTTAAAGATAATAAATGCACTAAAATGCTACTATCATTAATTACAAATATATTTACAAGCATGACTGCATTTTATTTAGTTCGCCATAAATGCTCGTCAGCACACTTTTTCACCATGTTTCAAAGACAATAGAAGTTATAATGAAATTACATTTAAAGATGTACTTAAATATGTTAAAAGCACAACTAATTTCATTTAATATAAATTTAAATATATCATTTGTTCAATAACAAATGCAATTACTTGTATTTTAAAATATATTTTTCCATAATAAGTACTCTTTTAAAAGTATGCCAAAGTGTACTTGTTCTTCACAAGGGACATACCACGACTATTACGCAATAATCTTTAGTTTAGAATATATGAATCACCTTTGGCATGAATAAACATACTTCTATGTCAACAAAAGCAACGTCTAAAGTTACTTGATAACAGACCACCCTGTGACTTCAACCAGATCAACATGGAAATGAATGTGCTGTGTAAGCAGTTAGTTTCAAGCCAAAATAATAAATACAGATAAACACTGTGTACCTATTGAGGTGGTGGATCAAGAAATCTCTTGTTTTTTGGGAGCTCAAAAATCGATCAGACGTAACAGTGCCGCGTGTCAGTCGACTGCAACGTGCAAAATGAAACATGTTTTAGTAGTGTTTTGTAATGATAGCAGCAAGAAGAAAGAAAGATTGTTCATCTAAACTAATTGCACTCAAGGATTAACATGTAGGCCGCCATGTTTACGCAATCGCAGCGTGACCACGCTTTCCCTATACGTCATCGCTGCGTAAATATTTTATTTCATTTTTTACATACATAAATAGTGGAATGTATATGACAATTTGGCATTATATAAATGTGGTTCTTTTTAAATTAAAACTGGCTTTTGTTTTATGCGGTATTTCTTTTAGTCTGAAATTTGTGTATGTTTGAATGATGAACGCTTTTATTTCTTACGATTACTTTCTTTTAATTTAAATAAATATTTTTTTATTCTATAATTTGTTATAAAGGGTAATAGTGTATTAATACATGCAACTAATAATATAAATAGTCAATTTTTGTTTAAAACAGTCCTCTGGTCAACGAGTTACCTAGTTAAGAAATTACTTAAATTAAACAGAACTTAAATAGAACTATCAAGAACATAGAGAAAACTGTATACACTTCTTTGCTACCTACATATTTAATATTTAATATATATAATAATTTTGCATTACATGTAGTGAATAAAAGTCCCGGAAGTGACGCTACTAGAAACCAAAGTGACGACAGGCGATATTTGTTGTCATATCTGTTTTTGTTGTGAAGAGCAAAGGCGAGGATCATCTTTGCTCGGATGGTGAGACTCATTTTGCGCTTTACATATTTAAATCATCTCAGTTTTCTTTCAATAGAAGTGTTTTCAGTAATAAAATCTCAACTAGACAAAAACAGACGATATAACGTTAAGCAAATAATGAGAAGTTTTGCCTGGATGGATGAGGTTGATGTGTGTGGTGGTCATCTGTTAAACTCACCCCTGTTAGCAGACACTTCATAAAAAATGGTTTAATCTAACGATCAGTTATGTTGTCATTAATAATCGTTGCATTTATACGTCATCGTGAGTTATTATGACAACATGTGTCTTTGTCTGTTTGTAATGATGCAATCAAGTCTGTCCTTGACTCAACTGAACATAAACCAAGCATGTGGTTGGGGCTTTGTCAGAAAAACACAGAGTACAGTGAACTTGGTCAGTTTGAGCTGGTTCTGCACTTGTTTATGGTGTGAGATATGTTTGTAGTAAATTGTCATAACTAATATCATTATACCTGTTGTTCAGGACCTAAGGTGAATATTATAGAGAGGTAGAATGTAAAACACGATGGCTGGTTTTGAAACGTACCAGGAGTATCATCGGATAGAAGACTGTGATGAAGACTCACCTCCAGGAGAGGAAGATTTACTCATCCATGTGTCAGAGGGCAGAGGGGGTAAGTATTGTTCACTGTCATACAGTATGACAAGTTATGACAAGATAATATGTTATTTTATATATATAATTTGAATTATGTCTTTGTTACATTGCAGATCCATGGCATCATATCAAGAACCTCGACAATTTCTTCACAAGAATATCCTTTAAAAAATATAGAATTTTGCAATATTATTTACATACATTTCATAGGCTGAATGGAAAAATGGGCAATTTTGTGAATGCATGAAAATCTCCCAACACTGTTTCAGTATCATTTTCTCTTTTTCATGAGAACACACTGCCTCTATTCATCATTAGGCATTGGTGTTTTGTTACGCTCTGGCTACATTAATGCTAAACAAAGCTGTAATTCTTTAAAACTGTTTCCACTATTATTGGAATCCAAGAGGCCTTAATCAACATGCTCACATATATCATTTTCATCAGAAGAATGGATTCGCCTGTATGGTGTTATCAGAATTTTTCGAGCTTGTGTAAGTCATATTTATTTATTGCCTGAAGCTTTAATTATTTAGGGCAGGTTTGGGTATACTAATCATGTCTGCTTTTGCATTTCCATTTTCAGGCAATTCCTGTTTGTGGTCACGTTTACAACTTTCCTCTTCAACTGTGTGGAATATGATGTTCTCTTTGCCAACCGAGTGGTCAACCACACGGGTCAGAGCCTCGGTCCTCTGGACAGGAACAAGGTCACCCTTCCTGATGCTATTTTACCCAGCGAGCAATGCACTGAGAGGTCAGTGTGTCCGGTTTATACAGGCGTATGCACTGAGAGATGCTGAACTTCCTGCTATTGCGAATTAAAATTGGCTTCGCTTGTAGAAATCTGTGGTTACATTGAATTGTGTTTGTTTGCTTAAAAATCCAGTATTTATTTACATATATATTTATATTATTATATTATTAATATTAATTTAGATTATTGATCAATCAATAAATTAATAACATATTTCACTACTTCAGTGTTCTTGTCATTAACATATTTATTAATAGGAATAAATCTAGCATAAAATAAATAACTATTAGATGAGAAGCTTAAACTCACACTCAAAAAACTTGTAAAGAAATGTTTCCTTTGCTGCTGACTGAAATAAAATAATACTCAGTTGAAGTACTAACATTACTAAAACTAAATAAATAAGAACTAAATAGAAATATTACAAACAAACTATTAAAAATGATGGAAGAGCATAATAAAACTACTGGAGCTTAAACTAAAATGAAAATATAAAAATAAAAGCGCATTCTAAATATTAAAAAAATGTTTTATTTATACAGAAAATCTCTTACTGTTCAGTTTACGGTCAAAATTTGTATTTTCATTGAATCAAGCAAAGAATAGAGCTGTCATGAGCTATTGTTCACTTCAATTAATCGGTTTATTCGACCAATTGTCAAAGTAATTGACCGATTACTAGTGACAGTCCTATTTTAGAATTAAAACCAGGTTTTAGCGCTTTTGTAATATTTTAAATAATATATTTTAGAAAAGAACAAATAGGTCAACTTTTTACAACCTGAATTGTAACAGCCAGTTTGCTGATATTTTGATATTGCACGTGAACTTTAATCATAATACACCACTCTAGGGTTATCACGTTTTGTGTTCAGTTTTCAAAGTTGTACGTTGATTTCTTATTGCGCTTTTCCTGTCATGTCTAGCTGGATTTTTGTAGTTGCCTGTTTTCTAACGTGCCCTGGAGCTCTGGGTGAGAATGCTGTTTTGCTCTATAGATTACGTCATGTGACGTTCAAACCCTAGAACTAATTGGTTTCCTACTTCTCCAAAATAAGCAGGCTGTAAACAAGCATGTGTTGGGATGATCTGCTCTCTCAGAGAACCTGTTATTCTATTTCTGTGACTGTAGATGATACTGAAACTTTGTATTACGTACAGCTCATGTGTTTTAAATAGAAACCGAGTGTGTAATGTTTTGGTCTATTTGGCATTGGATCGCTATTTTGCTTGTTTCTCAGATTTTTCCATGGTAACCCTTATCATGGACACCTAATGTTAACACTGATAGAGTCAGAAGAAGTATAAATCAATTTACAAATGTGTTGTTCACAGAATCCGAAATGCAACGCAAACATATTAATATCACAGTTGACAGTGACACACTTCATTCAGGAACATCTTGTGCTTTCATAAAGTAATAAAGACTTGGTAAACATTCTCATTTGGTTGGTCATATTATTTTCCATATCTGCTTTCATTCTGTTTTGGAAGAGAGATTTAGTTATTCAAGCCAAACTACATACACTACCGTACAAACGTTTGCGCTCACTAACAAACGTTTTTGAAAGAAGTCTCTTATGCTCACCAAGTACTGTAAAAACAGTAAAGGTGTGACATGTTATATAATTACAAATTTAAATCATTTCTATTTGAATATATTTCAAAAAATGTAATTAATTCCTGTGATCAAAGCTAAATTTTCAGCTTCATTTCAGCTTCATTCAGTGTCACATGATCCATCAGAAATCATTCTAATATGATGATTTAGTGCTGAAGAAACATTTCTTAATATTATCACTGTTGAAAACGGTTGCGATTTTTTTTGTTTTCAAGATAAAATCATTTATAAAACTTTGGTAACATTATACATTTTCTGTAACTTTTGCATCCTTGCTGAATAAACACTACATTTTTGAATGGTAGTATATTATATACAATTTATATTTATAACTTATAAACGAACCCTTGAGCGATCCCATAATCATCTTTCTTCCTCGATCAGGATTCAAGGAAACAGCTGGATCATCTTTCTCTTGATAATGGCGGCCATTTTCTGGCTCTATCGGCTTGTGAAGGTGATCTTTAACGTCCTCAGCTACTGGGAGATCCGGCAGTTTTATATTAAAGCTCTGAAAATACAGATGGTAAGATGTGTGAGTTTTTCCAGAACCTAGTGTACTTCCTATCTATTCATATATCTAGTGTACTCCCTATCTAGTCTTAAATCTAGTGTACTCCCTATCTATTGTACACCCTATCTAGTCATATATCTAGTGTACTCCCTATCTAGTCATAAAACTGCATCTATATTAACCCTCAGGAGCTCTTCGGTCATTTCTGACTGTCTGAAAAAAATTTCTGTTTTGAATTTCTAAAAATTACAGCTTCATCAGAATGTTATATGTTAAAATTGGTGACTTTTATGGCATTATGTATGTGAATACAAAAAAAAAATTGAGGTCATGATCCGAGCATGCTAAGTGGTCGTAAAAAAAAGTAGTCACACTTGTGGTCTTTAGTCAAAAATGACCGACCCATAGGAAATGAATGGGAAATTGACAAAAAAAAAAAAAATTCTCTGAATTTTTGTACGTGCAATCTACAAATCGGCCACAATTCTAAAAAAAAGTACACTGCAGGAAAGGGGTGACGCTCTACAACATCTAGAGTGCAAAACAGACAAACCCACCCACCCAAACACACACATACAAACACACTTTTATACACATACACACCAATAAATTTTGATTACAAAATTTATGTTTTAATTTCTAAAAATCACAGCTTCATCAGAATTTTATATGTTAAAATTGGTGACTTTTTATGGCATTATGTATGTGAACACACAAAAAAATTGAGGTCATGATCTGAGCATGCTAAGTGGCCTTAAAAAAATAGTCACACTTGTGGTCTTTGGTCAAAAATGACCCCCATAGGAAATGAATGGGAAATTGACAAAAACACAATTCACAAATTTTTATTTATTTATTTATTTATTTTATTTTTTTTAAAAATCGTTTTTGAGATTGTTTCAACTATATTAAAATCCACCAAAAAAAAAAAAAAAGGGTTCATAAACATCTGGGGAATTCACATGCTTCCCCATAGAGAGCTGCACATCTAGTGATTACACCATGATTCTACGCCTTTTCTCTATACTGTAACCAGATGGTGCTAATTTTCTTCAAAAAATACATTTTTTTTTCTGAAGGCCTAGAATCTATTTTAAATTAAAATACTGCATTAATAATATTTTGAAAAAAATAATATATATATAATAAAAACACACACACACACATATATATATATATATATATATTTTTTTTTTTCCATGGCAAAAATAGACCATAAATAATGCATAAATATTAATAAATTCAATCAAATTGTCTCAAAATACTATATTACAAAGAATAAATATTATGGAACAAAAATAAATTGCATTGGTTTTACTGGGATGGAGGAAATTTAATTTTTAGGTGTCCGGTCACTTTTGACCGGGAAGATAACAAGTGTGACTCCGAAACGAAGAGCACCTGAGGGATAATAATCATAAAATTAATCTAAAACTAATATTTAATTTAAAAATAAATTAGCACACTAATAACCACATTCATTTGTCACACCTAAATATAATTATTTATATAATTTAATAAGAAAATAAATGAAATATAAGAGGTATAATAGGGATATCATAAATATTTTTTTTTTGTAAATAAATAATTTAGACGAATAATAAATGGTTTATATTATACTACTCATTCAAACACTGTCAAACACACTGTTTTGTGTTTTCATGAATGTTAGGATGAGCTGTGTAACTTCACATGGCAAGAAGTTCAAGGGCGTTTGATTCACCTGCAGCGTGAGCATCCCATGTGTGTCCAGAAGCGGGAACTCTCCGAACTAGACATCTACCACCGCATCCTGCGCTTTAAAAACTACACAGTGGCCATGATCAACAAGTCCCTGCTGCCCGTCAGACTGCGCGTGCCCTTCTTCGGCGACATGATTTTCCTCACGCAGGGCCTAAAATACAACTTTGAGCTCATTCTGTTCTGGGGACCCCTCTCACTCTTCCAGAACAAATGGAGCTTGCATCCTAAATACAAACGGGCGGCAAACCGGCAGGACCTGGCCAAGCAGCTGAGCCGCGTCATCCTGCTGACGGGGCTGGTCAATCTGCTGCTGTGCCCCTTCGTGCTGGTGTGGCAGGTGCTGTACGCGTTCTTTAGCTACGCTGAGGTCATCAAGCGGGAGCCGGGGAGTTTGGGCGCCCGGCGCTGGTCGCTGTACGGTCGGCTCTACCTGCGCCACTTCAACGAGCTGGATCACGAGCTGCAAGGCAGGATGGGCCGTGGGTACAAACCCGCCGCCAAGTACATGAATGTCTTTGTTTCTCCCATGTTGGCGGTGCTGGCCAAGAACGTGGCTTTCTTCTCCGGCTCGGTGTTCGCCGTGCTCATCGCTCTGACGGTGTACGATGAAGACGTGCTGACCGTGCAACACATCCTCACGGCCATCACCGTGCTTGGCGTGGTCATCACCATCACCAGGTACGGCAAGACTTTTGCATTTATTCATCTAGCAGACGCCACCTACTGTACAAGGACCAGGCAAACAAAAAATGTAATAATGAAATAAATAAAAGAAAATGAAATAAAAGATCAAATAGGATGCACAGTAAAGTGACCATCTTTGCTAAAAGAAAACCAGCTATAGACTGTTCTTAAAGATAGGCTACAACATTTATGTTGCCTTTTAAGGCACCTTATTATAGAGAACTGAGTGTGAGTTTTAACAGCAGCTCTGTTCCAGAACCTAGTGTACTTCCTAGCTAGTGACATATTTAGTGCACTCCACTATCTAGTTATATATCTAGTGTACTCCCTATCTAGTTATATATCTAGTGTACCCCTATCTAGTCTTATATCTAGAGTCCTTCTATCTAGTCATATATCTAGTGTACTCCCTATCTAGTCATATATCTAGTGTACTCCCTTTTTAGTGTACCCCTATCTAGTCTTATATCTAGAGTCCTTCTATCTAGTCATATATCTAGTGTACTCCCTATCTAGTCATATATCTAGTGTACTCCCTATCTAGTTATATATCTAGTGTACTCCCTATCTAGTCATATCTAGTGTACTCCCTATGTAGTGTACTCCCTATCTAGCCATATCTAGTGTACTCCCTATTTAGTGTACTCACTATCTAGTCATATCTAGTGTACTCCCTATGTAGTGTACTCCTATGTAGTCATATATCTAGTGTACTCCTGATCTAGTGTACTCCCTATCTAGTCATATATCTAGTGTACTCCCTCTCTACTGTACTCACTATCTAGACATATATCTAGTGTACTCTTTATCTAGTGTTCTCCCTATCTAGTGTACTCGCTATCTAGTCATATCTAGTGTACTCCCTATGTAGTGTACTCCTATCTAGTCATGTATCTAGTGTACTCCTTTTTAGTGTTCTCCCTATCTAGTCTTATATAGTGTACTCCCGATCTAATGTACTTCCTATCTAGTCATATATCTAGTGTACTCCCTATCTAGTCATATATCTAGTGTACTCCCTATCTAGTGTACTCCCTATCTAGACATATATCTAGTGTACTCCTTATCTAGTGTTCTCCCTATCTAGTGTACTAGTATACAGTTATAGAGTTTCCATTTAGTTAAAGATGCTGCCTATGTAGACAACGAGGAACAGAGCTAATGTGTAAAATGACTACAGCTGTGCACCTCGATATAAGACATATTGGTCCAACTACGTAAAGTAAAAGACAATGGCTCTCCGCAGATCTTCCCAGCTGGCATCAGGTCAGAGAACGAGTGGCGTCGCGTGTGTTCTGCTGACCTCGTTCCACCTAAGCATTGTAATTGTGACCTGAACACTCTCAGCACCTGTCAGCCTGCCCTGACCTGGTCTACAGTAATGCCGTGTGAATCTCTTACAGGTCGTTTATTCCAGATGAACATATGGTGTGGTGTCCCGAACAGTTGCTGCAGTGTGTCCTGGCACACATCCACTACATGCCCGACCACTGGAAGGGCAACGCCAACAAGAGCGAGACCCGGGATGAGATGGCACAGCTTTTCCAGTATAAAGCGGTGAGAACTGCATGACTTTGTCAGATCATTGTTGTTCGATATCATGCCTTTTGTTCATTCATTCATTAATATACACTAATGTTAAAAAATGTGGGGTTTTCTTTTCATATCAAAAGTGATGGTAATGACATATCTGTTAAAATTGATTTCTGTTTCAAATAAATACTGTGCTTTTGAACTTTTTATTCATCAAAGAATTCAGAATTATTATTATTTTTAACGGTTTCCCCCAAAAATAAAGCAGCAGAAACAAAGTTAAAAAAACCTAGTAACAAACATGACTAAATTGTAAATATTCAAATATTTAAATAACATGGTTGTGGAAATTATATATAAATTATTTATATAATATCAACAGTCTTGATTAGCAGCGCTTGATGTAGACAGTCACTTAATTTATTAGTCGACAGCGAGAATTGAGTGAGTTTTAACCGCGGCTCTGTTCTAGAAGCTAGTGTACTCCCTATCTAGTGTACTCCCTATGTAATCATATATCTAGTGTTCTAAGTGTCTTGACTTTTACTTTTACTTTTATAATACAGAGAGGTAAAGTCCTCAAAGTCTGAGCGCTGAAAATGAGCACGGCTGATTGTTTACCACAGGAACTGTTGAGTTTTCGGTTATCTCGAGTATGAAATGATACCTTACCTCTCTGCTCCTGTTGTCTGATCTTAGATTGTCCTCTAGGATTATTTCACACCTGTTCCTCTCATTTATGTGCGCCTGTCCTGCAGGTCTTCATCTTGGAGGAGCTTCTCAGTCCCATAATTACGCCCTTCATCCTCATCTTCCCCCTGCGGAGCAAGTCTTTAGAAATCATCGACTTCTTCCGGAACTTCACCGTGGACGTGGCAGGAGTGGGAGACATTTGCTCATTCGCCCAGATGGACATCAGGCGCCATGGCAACCCACAGGTAAATGCACATCAAAGATCACATGCACGTTTGGACATTCAGCTTGCGGTATAAATGGGTGGGTAAAGCTTACCGTTTCCCCCGTCTCGCTCAGTGGATGTCTGAAGGCCAGACGGAGGCCTCGGTGTACCAGCAGGCTGAGAACGGCAAGACGGAGCTTTCCCTGATGCACTTCACCATCAAAAACCCTCGCTGGCAGCCCCCGCAGGACAGCTCGGTGTTCATCAGTCACCTGATGGAGAAGGTGCAACATGACGCTCAGACGGGACCGTCTCCTCAGCTGCTGCTGTCCGAGGCTCCTCTCTGTACCTCGCTGCTGTCCAACGAGTCCGCCACTGGGGTAAGGCACACTTCCTCATGTTCACCACTGCCTCGGACTGTATTAGGAGGATCCCTGTCATGTTCCAATCAGCATTCACAACACAGCTAGATGTAATGTAGGGTGGAGTATCTCACAGATCTTCACATTAAAACACACTTACAAAAATAAGAGATATTTTAGGATTTTTTTTCTTTTTCTTTGCATTGTGACATTACGGTAAGCACAATGATTTTTTAAACTTTTTAAACGAGGCAATAAATAGTGACCTGATTTATAAATACTTTACAATTTTATATAAACACTTACAATATATATATTGCAATTATGAGAATGAGTATTATTATTATTATAATAATGCGAGATGGAGATTAGATGAAAAAGTGCTTAATTGCAAAAAATATTTTTTTTTTCTTAATTATTAAAAAATTACAAATATTATTATATTATAAAATATTTTATATAAATTTTGAACGGTCGTTTAAATCAGCCTTTCTCAAAGTGGGTGCCGCGGCACACTGGGGTGCCCCCTAGCTGTGTCAGGGGTGCCGCCAAAAAATTACGTAGGCTAAAAAAAATGTGAAAAAAAAAAACAGAAAAAAAAACAGCTGACATTTCATATATAAATATATTTGAATTTACATATTTACATTCTTCTTTTTAAACATATGAACATATTAATAAAATTGTAAATTCATTTTAGATAAATATATAAAATTAATCATAAAAAAAATCCGTCTCACAAGACCGAAGCAAGACGCACACAACTTGACGCAAGTGACGCAATCCATAGCAACGCATTATATTAACACCTCAGACTGACAGAAACGTAAAAATAAACGTGAATTTAGGCCATTTTAGTTACAGCATTATGGATCGTTTTTTGAAAAGAAAATCCCCATAAGAGCCGGGGATTTTTATTTTATTTCATCTGCATCCTGCACTTCATTTGAGTTCTCCTGGTCTGGATTTGTTATTGGGTTCTTGTATTGGGCGGTCCACCTCTTACGGTTTTATGGCATTTGTGTCTCTGATTAATTATTTTGTGAATTACTTTGCAAACCTGTGTTTTTAAAGGTGCTATAAAGTTTTTATTATTATTGTTATTTACAGTTCATATTATGCTCTGTTCATTACTGTTCTGTCTAACTAAACAAGACATTTGCATTTAAATTTGGGTTATGCAGTGTTTTTAAATTATATTTTACACTGGGGTGCCTTGAGATTTTATGCACTTTTGAAAGGTGTCCTGACTGAAAAAAGTTTGAGAAAGGCTGGTTTAAATAATAATAATTATTATTAACAATATAATATTATTAGTTATTTCTATCAGAAAAAAAAACTGAGTGTGTTTATCTAAAGCTTCAGTTTTGTCTTTTAACAAACTTAATTTTAATCAGTCGAGTCCCCACTCGCCACCAAAAAAAAAAAAAAAATCATGTGAAAATATTATGGGACACGCTTAGAAACACTCCATTCCGAAAGGAAAACGAGAGAGAGAGAAAAAACGTTTCCTGTGGCGTTCAGGATATTATAAAACCTGCCAGGAAAGACAAGAAATATTGACATTTAATTGCATCCCTCTGCATTGTTTCTGCACTTGCTGCCAGATTGGTTATTTCACAGATCATAATCGTGAGCGTCAGCAGGGTTACATCACCAGCTGGTTTTTCACATCCCTCAATGAGATGCATGTGTTTCTGCATTATTTTGGTCTTCAGCCTGATAACCTGTTAGCCAGTGTGTTGGCTCACCCTGTGCTGACTGCCTCTGGACTGCCCGGAAGGAACCGGCGCTTCATCACTCCGAACAGTGCGGCTTCAGCCGCGGCTAGTGTCCTGGCGTCACTCTCGTCTTCCCAGCAGCCCCATGCAGGACGATCTCGCTCACACACATCCCGACAGCAGCACGACGGCCTCGTGTACTACAGCGACCACACTGTGTCCGACAGGTAACTGTCAAAAAACAATCGCAATTTGTGTCGAAATCATATCATTCAGACCGAAGTAATCTACGTTACCTTTTCTTTAGCATGTCCGCTAGTGACTCCAAGATGCTCAGCCAGTCTCATTCAGCCCTGGTGTCAGAGTTTGCATCTGCCGAGATGAGCCTGCACGCTATATACATGCATGAGGTGAGTACACCGATATACTCAAATATTAAGAACAATCCTTCATAATCCAGTATGGTTTTTCAGTAGTTTTTGGTCTTTCCCTCAGGTGCATCAGCAGAAGACCCAGCATGCACCTGGACTGTTTCAGGCCTCTGTGCCAATGAGGGACTTGAGTGCCAACAGTGGTGAGGGAACCATCGAGTTGTCTAATGAACCGTCTGATGCATATTGCACACAGAAATTGATTTTTCATAAGGCATCAGATAGTGGTGGTCAGGAAGGGTCTAGAGACTCCATTTTTGCACTCAGGTTTAAGTCTCATGGCCCTCTATCAGAATCCAGAGTTTCAAGAAGATCAGAGAAATTTAAAATTTCGCCCCCCCGAAAAAAACCTGTCGACTTTTTCGGTGCAAAAAAAAAAAGTTTCTCCGATCTTCTCAAAACTCTGGATTCTGATAGAGGGCCGTGAGACTTAGACCTGAGTGCAAAAATGGAGTCTCTAGACCCTTCCTGAGCTGAGATATCGAAACTCAAAATTTCGACCCGAAAAAAAAAAACGACACTGGTACCCCTTTCGTTTTTTTTGTTTTGGGCGAAAAATGAAGTTTCTCCAATCTTCTCAAAACTCTGGATTCTGATAGAGGGCCATGAGACTTAAACCTGAGTGCAAAAATGGAGGCTCTAGACCCTTCCTGAGCTGAGATATTGAGATATTTATAAGTCAGTCAAGTTATTCAGTCAATAAGTGAGCGTTTCTCAGCCAGAATAAGTCGTCATCAGGTCTATGATGTCAAATGTTGAATCTTTGAGTTAATCAATCTATTTTAAATGGTATAACTCTGGCACAAAAGGATCATGAGCCGCTTTTCTCTCTCAGCTCAATTTCCCGAGACACAGACAGTCACCTTGGAGTCGCCCACTTCTGTCCGTCTGGGTGGCTGGGCTGAAGAGGAGGAGCAGGGGGACGAGGAAGAGATAAACATCAACCGTGTGCCAGATCAGACCAGCAGAGGGAGCAGCTGAAGTGCCTTCAACCTGTACGGTGCGTGTCCACATCAACAACATCGCTTATGTCACATTATGTTAATAAATCATTCGATTTTACACACTATCGCTATATATAAAGTGCTAAATGAATCAAATTCTATATTATAAATGGGTCAACATCTGTTTTTTGCAGGTTTTGTGTTGATTTTTTGGGAGTTGTGGCCTTGCTTTGAAACCTTTTGATAAGCATGCTGGGACGCCACACCAAGCATGCTGTTCCAGGGGCCGCTGGGTCCTCTGGACGCACGGTCTTCCAGTTCAGAGGAACTGATGTAATGGACTGCAAGAGTATGTCTGCCACTCTCCCTCCCTCCTCACATCAATCACATTTAAGACTGCTGTGTATGTGTGTGTGTGTGTTTTGTTTCTGACATGACAGGATGACACTTGTTTTACAGTATTTATTTCCATTTAATTTTTTCATCATGCAATGTTTGATTTATTTGGGTTAGGGCAAGTAACTTTCTCCGCGCCGGCAGTATTTACTTAACGCGCTGCTTCGGTTTTGAGGGATGAAAACATCCTTTATCGTAGTATTGCTAGTGTGACTTTAGCGTTACAGAGAGTTAGCACGGGCGGACAGAGAAACTTCACTGAATGTAAAATCATACCAGTTGCCTCATAAGAAAAACATACTATTCAACATATAATTTTTTTTTTTCCTTGAAGAAAATATAATATATAGAATTAAGGATAATTTTGCCTAGTTTAATTTAAATGAAACAAAAGTTGACAGATATTAATAAAATGCAATAATATTCATCACATTTTACCAAAAAGGGTTTGATTTGCAGGGGAATAGAGTTCAAATCGTATTTTTGTTGAACAAGTCAGTCTGTCATGAGCGCATTTCATCATCTACACTGACAAATGTGCTTGTTTTAATCTTTAGATGATCACATGACTGCATTAAATGACGCTGATGATGCTATAAGAATGAAACAAGCTAAAGATACGTTCGAGTTAAATGTCGAAAAAATATTTAAATTAATAAAATGTTAGGATTTTTTTTCAACTTGTAAACAACCTTTTTAACCACTCAACTAGTTACAAATAGCGACTATTCAAGGTTAAACTGACTAAACCAGTGAATGTCATGTTTTTAAGATGTGGATTTGGGATTTGTACTTTGCACCCAACCGATAACAGTCTCTTTCCAGTGTGATGGCCTAAATATTACACATCTTTCAAGCCGTATCCCAGAATTCATCCGTTTAAGCAGTTCCTGTCTCGTGTCCGAGTCCGTGTAGACCCGAAACTGAAAATTTCTGTGTGGAGTTCAATCCGTTTTTAAACTAGAATCCGCCATAGAACAAATAGTTTGTAATGAATGTGCTCTCAAAATATGAGCATCACAAGAGCCTGAGGGCTTTTTGACAGTTTACACACGGCCTGAACGACGCAGTGGCCAGAGCTTTCAGAAATCACCTACTTGAAATACTGCAGCAAATGGATGTTAGAGAGCAGTTTATAAGGGTAACGGCATTAATATCATACCCACCGAAATACCTCTTAGTGTACCTTAAGACCGCATGTACAGTATTTATTTGTGTGGGTGTGATGTTATCGAACGAACACGATCAGGATGACGAGCGATTGCAGTGTTACGGGATTCTGGGGTTTTTCCCACACAAGCGAAACACTTTGTTTTCAGCTCTGTTATCTTCAAGTCTGGGGTCGAACTGTGCCAGGTGCTATATATTTGTATATTTAATTTGTTTCTATATTTGTCTCTTTTTGTTGGATTTTGACTTGTTTTGTCTGATCGAAATAACACTATCGAAAAAATAAATAAACCACACCAAAACCTGTATTTGCTGTCTTGGTTGATCATTTCAGGCACCAGTGCTGTTTTAGTATTACAGTATTTCTTTCTAGCTTTTTTTTACATTTTCAGTTTTCATTTGTTAGTCATTTTATGTTTTTAGGGTTAGTTTGTCATTGTTATTTTAGATTTGTATAGCTTTTAATTTCAGTTTTAGTAATTTACAAAAATAATAATAATAATAATAATAATTTAAAAATTGCAAAATACTTAAACAAAAATTAGGATTGTTGCCTTGGGAATACAGTGACATAAGTTTAAAGTGTTTAATACTTGTATATAATTATTGTATTAATATTTTGAATTTATTTTTATATTCTCAGTTTATTATTTATTTCATCAATTTAGTCAGTAATTTTATTATGTGCCTTAGGTTAGTTTGTCTTTTTTTGTATTTAGCTTTTTTTGGCAATAAACTAAAATACATTTGTTTTTTAATCTTATATTTATATTTGATTATAGTATTTCTTAATTATAAGATTATACTATATAATTATAAGACTATTATATATATATTCAGTTAAAATTTTAATTTAAGGTAGTAATTTTCTGCTTAGGGTTAGTTTGTCATTTCTATTATGTTTTAGATTTGTAGAGCTGTTTTATTTTAGTTTTAGTCATTTGATAAAATTATTTAAAAAAAAAAAAGCAAAATACTTGGCTATGAACTAGTTGTAAACTGAAAAAGTTTTTCCATCAAATATTTATATTTTAGGTTTATTTCAATGTCTGAAAACAATTCGTTGTTAATAGTTTTAGTCAACAATAACATCACTGTCAGGCTTAGGCAATGTTTACACGGAAACGATTCTGAAGAGAAAACGCAAAAAGCGTTACGTAAACGCTTTAGACAAGCGTTTTGGGTGGGAAATCCGTGTGCAAATGGTAATGCAAAAGTGTGTGAAATTCAATGTAGTATGCACTTCAGGCGGCTAGGACTGCATACTACAATAACACCAAGTCCACGCGCCTGTGTACAACCTTCACTGTCAAGCAGACTTTTGCGTTTTTACCCTTTATACGGCAACGCGGCGGTGGAGCGTTTTTAAGATTTCCACTCTGGAGGGTGGTTTCACTTTTTTGCGTTTTTAAGCCTCAAAAACGCTGTCGCCGTGTAAACAAAAGGCACATCCGATAAAATATATTTACGTTTTCACCCGCGAGCGTTCTCGTGTAAACAGGGCCTAAGACGATATAAACAGACAAAAGCAGGCCTGACATTACACACAGAATCAACAGACAACATATTAAGAGATGGTTAAATATATTGTTTATTATACTGGATCATTTACATGTCACATCTCTCCGTTTTAAAATCGCGATACCTGTACTAGAAATCCCATTGTGGTTTATATAAAACAATACAATAATACATTGTTGCTGAGTGCAGAAAACATGATGGAAGATGATATCTTGCCTTTAACCACAATGCAAAGCACTGTAGTGAAGCTGAAGCTCCCCAAAATGTACCTGGACACTTAAATTACACTTAAAACTGTCACTAAAATGTCCGAACGAACATGACTTTTCCACGCCGTTTTTCCACCAACAGGCCTCAAGGTGATTTACATCAACTATAAACATGATCCACTAAGATTTGAAATATCTTCATTTTGTACAGTACATCCAACTCTCTTTGTGAAATGTTTTGCTTCGAAAGTGTGCTTGTGCTTTGTTTTTTAAACAAGAAACGCCATTCAGTTTGATATTTTGTATCGGTAAAACGTTATTTTGAAAGTCCACTTTAGACATTCTACTAACTATAAGTAACTTTGCAACTACATGCATTCTTTAACGTTCTTTCATTTTTTCACTGTTAGTTACAACACACGTCTCTTCCGGAAATCCTGTAGGATCCAACCAATCAGATGAAGAATACTAGACTAGACGGAGACTAGACTAGAAGAAGCTTTGCAACTCATTCTATTGAACCTAACCCTAACACAACAATCTAACAAGAGTTAGTTGATATGTAGTTAGTAGAATGTCTGAAGTGGACTATTGAAATAAAGTGGAACCTTTGTATCTAATGCAATGAAATTCAGAAGTGTTGCTTAAGTGTCCAAATACTTTCTGGGGTATTTTTGAACATAAATATATATATATATATATATACGGCATACATGCACTCACCTAAAGGATTATTAGGAACACCATACTTATACTATTTTTGACCCCCTTTCGCCTTCAGAACTGCCTTAATTCTACGTGACATTGAGTCAACAAGGTGCTGAAAGCATTCTTTAGAAATGTTGGCCCATATTGATATCGCATCTTGTTGATCAAGATTTGTGGGATGCACATCCAGGGCACGAAGCTCCCGTTCCACCACATCCCAAAGATGCTCTATTGGGTTGAGATCTGGTGACTGTGGGGGCCATTTTAGTACAGTCAACTCATTGTCATGTTCAAGAAACCAACTTGAAATGATTGGAGCTTTGTGACATGGTGCATTATCCTGCTGGAAGTAGCCATCAGAGGATGGGGACATGGTGGCCATAAAGGGATGGACATGGTCAGAAACAATGCTCAGGTAGGCCGTGGCATTTAAACAATGCCCAATTGGCACTAAGAGGCCTGAAGTGTGCCAAGAAAACATCCCCCACACCATTACACCACCACCAGCAGCCTGCACAGTGGTAACAAGGCATGATGGATCCATGTTCTCATTCTGTTTACGCCAAATTCTGACTCTACCATCTGAATGTCTCAACAGAAATCGAGACTCATCAGACCAGGCAACATTTTTCCAGTCTTCAACTGTCCAATTTTGGTGAGCTCTTGCAAATTGTAGCCTCTTTTTCCTATTTGTAGTGGAGATGAGTGGTACCCAGTGGGGTTTTCTGCTGTTTTAGCCCATTCGCCTCAAAGTTGTGCGTGTTGTGGCTTCACAAATGCTTTGCTGAATACCTCGGTTGTAACGAGTGGTTATTTCAGTCAAAGTTGCTCTTCTATCAGCTTGACTCAGTCGGCCCATTCTCCTCTGACCTCTAGCACCAACAAGGCATTTTCGCCCACAGGACTGCCGCATACTGGATGTTTTTCCCTTTTCACACCATTCTTTGTAAACCCTAGAAATGGTTGTGTGTGAAAATCCCAGTAACTGAGCAGATTGTGAAATACTCTGGCACCAACAACCATGCCACGCTCAAAACTGCTTAAATCACCTTTCTTTCCCATTCTGATATTCAGTTTGGAGTTCAGGAGATTGCCTTGACCAGGACCACACCCCTAAATGCATTGAAGCAACTGCCATATGATTGGTTGATTAGATAATTGCATTAATGAGAAATTGAACAGGTGTTCCTAATAATCCTTTAGGTGAGTGTATATATGGCATATATATATACGAGTGATATATAAATATATATATATGGTAGAAAAAGGAAAACACCTGTAACTTCTAGGTAGACCCCCAAAACATAAAAGAATCAAATCAAACTGTTTGAGTAATGTGTCAAGTTTTCAACGGTATCATCTGAATATTTCCCAATGGATGGGGAACTATGATCTATGAGTGGGATTTTTAGTGCTCATTATAATTAACAAGAGTGTTTAACTCTATAAGACGCGTACAGTCTTTGCCACTTAAATTAATGAATTATCTCCCAGAGGAAACAATCTGAATGGCTTCACATGTTCTTGGAATTCATGGGATTGGATGGGAAGAGTAGTGAAGCTTTCATAGGATCATTACACATAAAATGCATCATTCATAAATCTAAACATTATTCAACAACATCCCATCTGGTCACTGCCAAGTAGACGGAAGTGGAAATAAATAGAGTAACGTTAGCGTGTCGAAATAAGACAGCATGAAGAGCAAATTGCTGGTAACTCAGGTAGTACCGAAAGCATCTCGTTCCTTCTGTTTACCTGACAGCTAATAATTAAGACTTGAAGGTAATATACGGTTTTCATTAACACATTATGCATATTATTGCACTTATATATATATATATATATACACAAAATATGAACAGAGACAAACATTCTGAATGGTTACACGTTCTCGAGTACTATCACAGGGCTGAATTCAGTCAAACCGCAGTTAAAGCTTACACGATTATTATACAAAAAAGTGCCAAAATAGATTAAACCTTGGCCAAACCGTCTGTATCTATAACAATTTTTGTGCAATATTAAAATGCTTTCTTTTTGAGATTTGTTTAAGGCGGCTTGATCAAATTAGGCCCACAGTGTTCACACAGGATTCAAGAAAAGCACAGAGGAAAAAAATACACTCTCGGATGAAATACCCTCACAGTATTTGCACGTTTGAAATCGTTCGAAAAGAAAGGTCATGATGAAATCTACCAGGATTTTCCACAATGTCAAACAAACAGAGGCTGTGATGTTCTTAATAAAACCTGAGTTTTGTTCTGGAAGTGTTGCCTATTTGTACTCGATGATGATATATTGATTCTATTCAGGTGTCACATTGTTTGTTTGTTTTGAACTATTTAACATGTACGTTTTCATGGACTTACACTTCTTTTGGAGTCTATCTGATATATTTCACAGTTTTCCGTCGTGTCCTAAGCCGTCCCGTTGCCTGCGTCATCAACAAGCGAACTCCTCGAAGTTGCCTATAGCCGGGTGACTAGGTAGCACGTTCGGCGCGAATCCGAGACTGTCCGAGTGACTCCGGAGTGTGTCGCATGTGCTCTGCAACAGAAGGAATGGAAGATTTCGGGGGGTGGGGAGATGAATTCATGTCAGGACGTCCAGACGCATTTACAACAAAGGAAATAAACAAAAATGGGAGAGAAATGAACAAGGGAATGTAAATAAAACAGCAGACAGAACATCAGTGATGCGATAATGAAGAATGCATGTCAAATTTGATTAAAAAAAAAAGAAAAAGAGGAGGAAGAATTCACGGATAAAGGTATGGATGAAGGGAGTGGGGAAGAAAGAAGGTTTCTTAGTCTTGATTCTCTGGAAATCTTGCAGCGAACTTTGCAATCACAACTCAGCAGGATGCATGAACTTAATTCAGTGTCAGTCTAGTGAAGCTCATGTGTGCGTGTCTGGGACTCATTTTGTGTACACCTGTGATGACATCACAAAGAGATGCATCTAGTGATGCTATTGGATACGGCCCTCAAATAATGGAAGCCATTTTAGCCTTTCAGGCTCAATTTTTGATTCATTTTTGATTTACCTTTTCCATAGAATTATAGTAAGGTCACTGTTAAATATAAATAGTAATACACAAATATTAACATCTAAGTTTATTATTTATTTGTAGCATACATTTTTTATTTATAAATACAATTATTATACTATAAAAATGTGTTTTTGTTTTTAATTTCCCTAATTTCTATATTTTTAAGGTAGCAATTAACTGGTTCTTCCGTTTGTGCAAGAATAGAATAGAATAGAATAGAATAGAAAAGAATAGAATAGAATAGAAGCCGATTACCACATAATAATTTAACCGGTTCTTCAGTTTGTACAAGGAAGAAAATAATAAAAGTTTATAATAATTTTTATTATAAACAAAATTATTATACATTTTACATTTTTAATTTCTATACTTTTAAGGTAGCAATTGCAGCTGACATGCTGGTGATTACCACATAATAAATTAACGGGTTCATCAAAATAAAATCAAATATAAAACATCTCAATGAAATACAAATAAAATGAACAATGCGTAGCTTGTATATTTGTTAAAGCCATCTATTAAATATAAAATCTGTATTATGTGCTTTATTTGAGTCGTAAATGAATTGATTTGTAAATTGAATAAACTTTCAAACAGTGTGTATTTTAATGCTTATCCAGGTGCTGAAACGTTCGCTGTGCATAAACTGATGGATGAATTAAAATAATCTGCGATAATCAATAACATATCACAGATGCCTACTGAACATGCAAATGTTTAAGAAAAAGACATTAAGACACAGTAGTAATTCCCCTGGCAACTAGGCTTATTTTTCATATTTCATAAGCCGAAGCTTTGTCATTGAGTAAAAATAAGTCTTAAATAAAGCAATAAAGCTGCAGCTCTGGGTCTCTCGTCTCCTCTCTGCTTAGCATTTCCTCTAACATCTTAACATTTCTTTGCTTTGTTTATGACTATAACATTCAAATCAATTCTTGGATCAGTCTAATATATTGTGACTACGCACAAATGTATTTAATGTGGCTGTGTTTAAAAATTCATGCGATGAGCCGTATTCAAAGCAAGAGCGATATGGGAACGTTCTCTTATAAGATGTCCTTTTCCATCATATTTCCACCTTCTTTCATCATTCTTCTGTCCTCCAAAACAGCACAAGCTTCCACCAAATGCACGCTGTTTATCTAAATCTTGACCTTTCACTTAGACAAACCTTTCAGTATAGCATAGAGCAAGCTGTTGATGCCCTGGTGTCATCACTATAGAATAAATAAAATAGAGAATCAAAAAAGTGGCCAAATTTTTGTCAACAGGAAACATTTCATTAATAAAAAAAGGAAAAAAACTTGCTGAGTATAGTTCATATAAGTGTGAACTCAGTGTATAACCAAAAGTGTATAACCAAAAGTGCAGTGTATACAAGCACTTCCTGTCTCCAGAACATCTCTTTACTAGGCTGGAAACATTCATTCATACAGTTGCGAATGATATCGGGCTTTTGCACCGGGTAGTTCATCTAAAGGAACTACACCCTGAGAACAACCGGACATTTTGCTTGTTGCATTCGCACGAGAGCGAAGTCATTTAAGTGCGGCATTTATGCGGTCATGTCAACAACTGTAGTGTAAAGTTAAAAAATGCTGGACTTCGGCGTCTGTCCATCCGTCGCTGTTTTCCATGTTTGTGGAGTAAGTATATGTAAGCTGTGTGTTTACATGACTCTTATAACATGCCAGGTGCCGGAGTTTCGTGTGACACGCGTCAACGTAAACTTACGTCACTGGTAGTTTCTATAGTGTGCCGAAGTTATGATGTCACTCGTTTGTAGTTGTAGGCCAAAACGCGGAAGCGAGTTAGCATTTTAGCACTCCCGGTTCCCTCGCTCTAAAGTCTATGGGATTCTTGAATGGGTTTTTGCTAAAATCGCCTGAAATAAGGTCTGTGGTGAAAAAAGCCTCTAAATATTTTCACGTTTTGATCCATGACATAAAACACACCAGTTATAACCTGCTTGTGGTTTTTAAAACTTTATTGTGTCTGCTTGTGTTTTTAAAAAAACTTTATAGGCTTCAAAATGTATACATTTTGGATTAACTTTTTTTGCGATTTTCCGAAAGTCTATGGAGGAAATGCATAGCTTTTCGATCGAGGGAACCCATGCGCCGCTAACTTCCGAGTTGTCCTACAAAGTGACGTCATAACTTCGGCACTCTATTGTGCTGGGTTAGACCCTACTTTAAACTGTTTCCAGTTCCTTCGGTGCCAACGCACCAAAAACTCGGTACTTCAGCCGTATGAAAACATTCCTCCGGTGCAAAAGCCCCTAAAGATGCCTGAGAAATTCACAATTCATACACAGACGTTTACACTAAGTAATCTGAACTCCAATTAGTCAATTAGTCAAAGTGTTCTTACGTCATATGAAAGCATTGTGAAAATCAACGCTGTTTTGACAATGCAAAAATCACTGCAAAAATGTTGAATCCGGACAGGAATATGAGCTAGATTCAGATACTTTCTTATTATTCCAAAGAAAAATAAGAAGAACGACATGAGGGTGAGTAAATAATGACAGAATTGTCATTATTGGAGAAACTAAAAAATAATTCACGTGTCTACAAAAGGCCTGTGTTGCTATATTTTCCCTTTTCTTAAAGTTTTGATGAGATTTCACATCTGCAACATGACAGTGTGAATGTTTCCATGTCTCAAACTTTGCAGACCAAATTTATACTCCACCATTCAAAAGTTTGGGGTCAGTAAAATGTCTTTATATGTTTTATAAATAAGTCTCTTCTGCTCACTAAGGCTGCATTCATTTCATCAAAATACAGTAAAAGCAGTAATATTGTGAAATATGATTACAATTTAAAATATTTTTTCAAATATTTTTATTTTATATATATATATATTTTAAAAACTCATTTATTCCTGTGAGTAAAGCTGAATTTTCATCATCATCACTCCAGTCTTCAGTGTCACATGATCCATCAGAAATCATTTTAATATGATTAATACATTTCTTATTATCAATGTTGGAAAAAAACTTTTTTTTCAGGATTTTTGATGAATAAAAAGTTCAAACATCCAGCATTTATTTGAAATGGAAATCTTTTGTAACGTTATACATTTATTTACTGTCACTTTTGTTTCATTTAATACAAATAATTAAAATATTACTCAATAATAAATCAATTTAAAAGTATTAAATCTTACTGACCCCAAACTTTTGAATGGTAGTGTAATTAAGACACACATACATATCTATATTTCTTATTTGATTTTTGGCATCATTTTGGTGAAAGAGAACAAAACATGAACTGCTGGGAGGAAAACAAAAAGAAGAAAAAACTCAAATAAAAGCAAGTGAAAGCTACAGGTGTTGTTTTACCTGAACTTCTGCAAAACATCATCTCCATCTTGAAAGCTACAGGGTTTTGAAAAAGGGATCTTAGAATGCGTAACAATGACATTTGTTCATGTCTAGAACTACTGACATTCAATGTCAGGAAGGGAAAAGACTCTAAATGGCGTGAATAATGCAAGGATTTTAAAGAAGGACACAATGAAATGCTTCTGCAATATTATTAATGGCGGCGCTACCTGGGGACATGGTTAGGCGTGACACCAGGGCTGGTGGAAATCTCGGGGGAATCCTGGAATAAACATGATGGAAAGAGATGAAGATGACCAAACCCAAGCGGAGGCCAATTCAGCTCAAACTTACTATATGCAAAAATGAAATTCAACATTTCGCATTTATTATTTTAACATATTTCAATACATTTACTAATTAAATATATATTTCTTAGATATATTTGAAATATTTCACATTTATTTGGTTTGAAACTGAATTGACCTTCACCAGATTTATGACAAAATAATACAGTGCTGAAAAAGCAATGGTTCAGTTGTTTCTCTAAAATATACATTTTACATTTAATCTAACTAATCCTTCACTTTATTTTAATGGATTCTAATAACATCAAAACAATATTGTAAAACCAAACAGCACTAGCCATGAACTACGACTTAAAAATCATGAGTAAAAGTTTTGAATACTAAAACTAAACAAAATTTTACTACATTAATTCTGAAGTCTCAAAAGTTTGCTAATCATGTAGTGTGGTGTGAGCTTGTTAGCATATATTAAAAGGTACACCATGTCACTTTTTTGTTCAAATTCAGAGTCAATATTATCAATCCTTTTTCCAAAACGTGTTTGTCTTACCTTGATTAACTATAGTGAGTCTATTATAAGTGTTTTAGCTTCATTTTAGACCAGTCGGGACGGTTTTCGCAGGAAATCGCGTGCATACGTCACGTCTCTTCACATACGCGAGTAGAGAACAGTTGCTCCGGCTCTGCTGTTCGAGTGGCAGTGGGTGGTGTCACAACGAGTGAGAAAGGTTGACCGTTTTAAAGAAACGCCAAACAGACATGAGTATGCTGGCAAAAAGAGCTCGTAATAAAACAAGAATCAACACTGCTTGGCTTTTTGGAGATAGTGAGAACTAAAGGATCTGAAATATTGTAAAAGAGACACAGAGATGGCGTTTTTATTAACCAACAGGTGAGTACGGTAATTTGATCAACAGATAAACTGTCATACGTCCTTGTAAAGAATTCATTTAAATTACGTACAATTTAGTAGCGTGTCTAGATATAATAACGTCTTCAGCTGACTAGCTTGAGATCCTTTTATATCTAAACTGGTTCTACATCTATAGTCGTGAATGTTTTATGAGCGGGAGAATCTCCTTATTCATCCACAGAACCGAAGCACAACCTCAAACATGTTCTTCTGCAAAACGCACACTGCTAGACGGCTGAAAGTTTCATGGTGTACCTTTAATGTTTGATCAGTGGTGTCCTGGTGCATGCTGGGAAGGACTCAGAGGGGAAAATGATGGATTGTTGTCTGCTATGGTATGATATGGCACAATAATGGTGAATGACGCTGATGTTGTGGTATTTAAATGCCCTGTCATATTGCAGTTTTCTTGAATAAACTGAACAGTTCAGTCATCATTTACTCAACAGCTCTTTTTATGCAGTCAGAACAGCGGTCATGTTTGGAACATGTCAAAAACACCATCATTTAAAGCACCATAAAAAGAGTCCGATGTCATCCAAGATGTCCATGTCTTTCTGTCTTCAGTCGAAAAGAAATTAAGGTTTTTGATGAAAACATTCCAGGATTTTTCTCCATATAATAGACTTCAATGGGGTCCAAACGGTTCAAGTACCAAAAGACAGTTTTAGTGCAGCTCCAAAGGGCTTTAAACAACACCAGACAATGAATAAGGGTCTTGTCTAGCAAAATGAACAAAATGACTCAAAAAAAAAACAAAAACAAAAAAGATTTGGTCGTTTTGAGGAACGCGTTTGAACAGGACTCATGAACGCTCATCACAGAACAGAGCAAGGAAGCATTTGAGCTTATAAAACTTAAACTTTTTTATTTAATTTTTAAATGAGCGATCGTTTCACTTGATAAGATCTTATTCATCGTCTGGTGTCGTTTAAAGCCCTTTGAAGCTGCACTGAAACTCTCATTTGGACCTTGAACCGTTTGGACCCCATTGAAGTCCATTATATGGAGAAAAATTCGGGAATGTTTTAACCAAAAACCTTAATTTTTTTTTCGACTGAAGAAAGAGAGACGTGGACATCTTGGATGACATGGGGGTGAGTAAATTATCAGCAAAAGTTTTTTTTAAAAAGTCAACTACTCCTTTAATACTTCATTAGTTCTCTCATTTTCGCATGTTCAAAATGTATTTGTATGACAGCCTGGTCAAAAATGATGTCCACACTATTTCATTGCATTATCACAAATAAAACAATTTAGTCCAAGCACAACTATGCAATATACTTACAAAATCTTTATCAAATGTTTTTAATCAAATTTGAATTAAAGGTGTCAGTTTTCTTAGGCTGGACATCACTTTTGGCCACTACTGTAATAGCATGAAGGTGCATTTTTTTGTCCTTTTTAACAGTGTTTGGTGATTATGCTTTCGCTTTATGGAGAAAAACATGGAAATCCGGCAGAACATCATCTTTTCTGTTCCATGGAAGGAAAAAAGTCATACGGGTTTGGAAAGACATGAGAGTGAGTAAATGATGGCATTTTTGGATAAACCTTTTTTGAACTTAACATGGAAAAAAGAAACCGACTTCTTGGACGAAATATTATCCTGTGATGGAAAGAAACTTGATTTCATCAGTGATATAATCCAGACTGGGTCGTGTGGAAACTCTCAAACCAGAATGCCTTAAAAAAAAAAAAAAAAAAATCAAATGAACTCAACTTCACTAACAGATCGTAAAAACGAGTCTCACTCTTACTTCTGTCTACACTGCATTTTTTATATACTGTAAAATAATAACGCTAAAATCAAATAATAAAATACTGCAGGAAGTCCTAATTGATTTAATAAAAAGCATAGATCATCTGCTAATTTGTCAGAAATAAATCTGACACAAGGTTTGTCACAAGCGAAGGGTGATAGATAGACATACTAAACATTTCTAAAACTTGTCCATTTCTGGTTTTGATATTTGTCCTTATTCAAACATAAACCAATGTCTTTTCTCTTATGTGGAAAGGCCATCTTCATCAATCATTTCCCAGAATTTGAGCCAAAGACAAAAAGCTACTAGATGCATGCAGCATTCGAGAGAAAAATCCAAACAATAAGAAACACAACAAAATGAACAAAACCAACATGCGCACATTCAGAGCAACACAGGAAGCACAATTACCAGATTGTCACTAGCGCTCCGATGAGGCCGTCTCTTGCGTAGAAAATATCCCAGCACTTTGTCCTTGAAAACCTGCAAAATGAAAAATGGTGCCACATTCTTTACATATATTGTCAGCAAGTTACTGTTCATTATAAACAGTCCGAAAATTACTTGCATGTAATCTTGAGCATATTACGGAAAAAGCTCAAATTAGACAAACGGGAATGCAACGGACCTCATACAGATAATCAAATATCTCCAATATAGTCAAGACACTGGCTCCTATAAACAGACCCATCTGACCACCAATATCACCTGGAAGAATAGAAAAATATAATGAAATACTGAAGCAGAAGGCAACATGGATTGGCAATACAAGTAATAAGGCTGTTATTTTTCATAATGATGTGGAATTTGCTCATTTTTGGAGATGGTCCTCACTGCAGAACATGAAATCCACGGGGATCCAACTCCTCCCACCTTAAATTTAACTTAACCTACCCAGCTCCACCCCTTGATCCCTAAACCCACCCCTAAACCTACCCAACTCCACCCCTCAGATCTGGATCCGACTCCGCCCCCTGGATCTTGTGTACTGCAATGAGCTGCTTCTGCATTTTTGCGCACTTACCAAGTAATCCAGCAACTTCATACGCCTTCTTTTGTTCAATTTTCTCGTAGTTCAGAGCCTCAAAAAAGATATCCAGCACCAATATGTTGTCCCTGTAAAATGACACATTAAATGGCTGTTCAGGACAGGTAAATAACATGCATGTCAGTGTGTAACTAACTTAAATTTAAATGTAAACTCACGCGATGTACTGCTCCGTTTTGTTGAACTTCTTGGCGAGATATTTTGCAGAAGCTTTGCTGGGTATTTTCACCATGGACAGCTCTTTACCGTATCGAGTCATGTTGCATGGCGTCTCGCAAACGCAGTAATCGTTGTCCTTCTCCACGAGAAAATCTGTCAATCATTTTTGTGTTTGTTATTAGTAAAAGGAAAATTAGCATGAGAAATCATGAAACATATTTTAATGGCATCATCCTACAGAAGCTGCAGAAGTCTGACATGGTCTTACACATTATTAGGTAGAGATAGAAATACAGTCACGCATCACGGCACACTGCCTCTTACCTAAAGCTGGATCCGCACAGTCTTTGTACTGCTCGGGTGTGCAGACGGTGGAGGTGCCTGTGACAGACATTACAACACTTCATTAAATCTTCCAACAGCTAAGAACAAAAATAACACAATAAAATAAAACAAAATGTACAATTCTGTGAGTGTGAATAAAGCATGGAGAAAGAAAAAAATTGTTTGTTTTTTTTAAAGTATGAGGAGTGATTGTATAAAAACATGGACTGGATTTTTTTTATATTTTTATGTAAAATAAAAAATATATATGTAAAAAAATAAAATGGTACAATTGAGAATAAAATTCTGTATGTTATGAAAAAGCAAGCGCGAGGAAAGATTTTACATTTATAAAATAAATTAAAATAAATTCAATAACTGAAAATCTGTAGGTGTGAATAAGTAAGTGTGAGGAGTGATTGTATAAAAAGAGTGATTTATTTAAAATAAAATAAAAACAAAACAGTGAAATTAAGATGAACATTTGGTAGGTGTGAAAAAGCAAGCATGACGAGTTCTATTTGTTAAAAAATAAAAATAATAAAATAATTTCATTCGTGATTATGTAAGTGTGAATAACAAGAGTGAGTAAAGATTTTAGATCTATAAAAGATTGAAAATTGAGAATAAAATTCTGTAGGTGTGAATAAGCAAGCACAAGGAGTGTATTTTATTATTATAAACAAAATAATAAAATATTAAAAAGTTAAGAAAACTGCATATAAAGAACTATACCAATTTATTTTATTCTCTTAATATGGGCACTGAAATAAAATGTGCTACTTTTGCATGCAATACATTCAAAATATGTGGTGATTCTTCTTGCTTTTAATTCTACAGTGGATTTGCGTTGAAATGCTGACATGCCTGGCATGTGCACCATCCTGCAGTTGCAGTTTTCCAGCAGGTAGCGGGTCTCGCAGTCGATGCGACAGGCTGTGATGCTGTAGGTGGAGAAGTATTCAGAGTCCATCGGGGCGGATCTGCAGTCGCCCCACGGCGGAGGGAGATACTGGAGCTGTGGCAGAAACTTTTATTACTGGAAGGATAAAGCCGTTCAATAACAAATCACAACACACTAAACCCGAGCCAAGGAGCGCAGCAATCAAAAGAGGACATCAGCGGAAAATAATAAAACCCACGGTGCAATCAGACACTTTTCACACTGAAGAAAAGCATGTGGGTTATGAATGCAATATTCCACAGAAAGAAACATGCTGGAAATCAGTGTTAGTCGAAACCTGAAGAAAACCAGAGATACGAACTGACCTGCTGTTGCTAGCTCAAACAAGCTTTATAGGAACGGATGTTGTTTTTTTGATATATTTATACATTTTTAAAACATTTTTGCAGATAAAAACACTTCTTTATAAATTGTTCAATTGCACAATAACATGACCAAAACCTGCAGCGACTGAGAATCAGAAGCTTCTCACAAATCAATTGAAAAGAGAAAATCCTCATTAGAAAGTGATCACACTCTTCAGTTCCTACCAGCCCTGCAATGACCATAATCAATATGCAGGGTGCAAGTTCACCAGTAACATTTGACTATTGCAAATTACGCACTTCTGATTAAATTTAAGAGCCTTTTAATAAGAATCGTATAAAAACATAATTGGATTTTATATCATTTTGCATATCTAATGGCACCAGTAGCGAAGATGATCCTCCCATTAAATTAAGTCACATGACTGCAAAAAGCATCACATAATATATGCGTTTATAGTGGATTCAGAGAACTTTGATGTTAAAAAGGAATTAGAAAATGTAGGTCAGTAAATTGAAAGCAAGATTGGAAGCATGCGGTTGCCTTTAGCACTTGATTATTTCAGCTAATTGATCTATTGCGAAGGGTCGATGAAGACATATTGATCTTGGCAGCGAGAGCTGCTTTTGCCTTTGATCCACTGAAGGCTGTAAACGAGAGCTTTTCTTGACCTCCTGCCAATTAGTTCTGCTTAGAAACTCACGAAATTAGTTCTGCTTAGAGTCAGATACTCACAAGGAGTCACGTGACCTCAGCGCACATAAAAAAAAAAAAAACACTGTTTCCCTGGCTGCGATCAACTCAATAACAAGAACACTATGGAGGACAAGGAGTGACACTTAAAAATTAAAGATACAAAACTGAAAATGAAAGAAAGTGCACAAATTAACAGACTTTTAAAACGGTTTATAACTATTTGTTTAAACTGTATTGAAACAAAATTAAACAAATGATTTTATTTCTTAAAACATGTCATTATTATTTCCCACTAGATCTCTACTGTACTTTAGTTTTACTAGATAAATTGTACTTAAAAAATATTATAACTTAAAATAACTGTCTTCTATTTGAATACATTTATAAATATAATTTATTTCTGTTCTGAAAAAGATGATTATTCCAGACCAATATAGACTACTCCCTATCTAGAGCACTCCCTATCTAGTGTACTTCATTATCTAGTGCACTACACTATCTAGAGTACTTCACTATCTAGTGTACTTCCCTATCTAGTGCTCTCCCTATTCAGAGAGTTTTGATGTTAAAAAAGAAGAGGAAGTAGAAAATGAAATCTATATTTAAAACTGTTTAGAAATATTTGTTTAAATTGTATTGAAACAAGAACAAATGTTTTTATTTTTTAAAATATGCCATTATTATTTCCCACTAGATCTCTACCGTACTTTAGTTTGCTAGATAAATTGTAGCAACTAGTAAGATCATAATGTCCAGTAATACTTAAAAATGTCCTTTAGAATCTTGATATGTAAGAGTGCCGGTCGGGTTGGTACCGATCAAAGGTTTGGGGTCAGTGAGTCTCTTCTGCTCACCAAGGGTGCATTTATTTGATCAAAAATAAAGTAAAAACAGTAAATTGTGAAATATGATTATAATTTAAAATAACTGTTTTCTATTTCAATATATTTATAATTATAAATATAATGTACTTCTGGTTATGCAAAAGCTGAATTTTCATCATTACTCAATGGTGTCACATGATCCTTCAGAAATCATTCTAAAATGAAAAATCCTTTTCCACAATATTTTTTGTCAGGATTCTTTAACATAAATTTCAAAAGAATGGCAGTTAAAGTATCAATTTCTTTTAAAAAACATAACGTTCTAACTGTAGTGTATGTAAAACCTAACTTAGTTGTGGACAAGAGTCTGGTTTTCTCCAGGTTTAAAGAGATGTTGGTGTGGATGGATAGGTCAGCTGATGTGATAAATGCAATACGTTTAGCATTAGGTACCAGTTGCTGCTGACAAGACACAAAAGTTTGAAAACCAGGGGCCACACCAAATCCCAGCTGATCTATGAAGGGCGGCTCATCCTGGCTGTGGATCTGAACTTTGATGCCGGCTTCGTATGAGGTTTCGTCTGTGAGGAGACATTCAACAAGATTATTTAGAGCGGGACATTTGACGTCTACTGCCTCGAGGCAAAAAATATAATGACTTTATAATGAACTTTATAATTACATTATCCAGAATGCCAACACATGTTTCTTTACTGCTTCCATATTGTCTCTGGATATAAAGTCTCCTCTAGAGCCAGTAAAATTACCAAGATTAATAGATTATAAATACATAATCTTCACTAGCACGCAAGTACATCAATTCTGAGCACTGACCGCATGTCATCTCCAGCAGATTCAACTGCACTTTGATATTCGTGACTCTTTTGCTTTCGTATTTATTTTCTGTGCATGATTATGCTGAAAAACGGCAGCATGCCACAGAAAATGAATGAGGCAGTAATGGGGCAGGTGTACTCTGTAAAAAACACACCAAGAGGGAGTCCTAACCTTGTTATCTCAGCATCTAAATGTTCTACCACAAGTTAGATCATTTTGATGCACCCACTTATAGGTAAATTATGCTAATGTACAATATGATGTACAACCCATATCTTGTCTTTTTTTTAAATATAATTTTTGGACATAACTCTTCCAAGGGACTTAAGTATATTATATAAAATATGGCAGCATTTCAACCCCAGAGTTATACATACTGTCGTAAGGTTTCATTTAAAGTGCCCTTATTAGGCTTTTTCGAATATTACAGTGAGTAATAGAGCTGTTTGTGCATGACAAATAAACTTATTGGCTTCCAAAATTAAGAACCGCCAAAATGTGTCATCAGCAACAAAACCATTAGACCAAATTTAGGAACCTTCAATATAGCACAATAGGTGCACTTTAAAGCATAATCTCTGCACACTATGTAACTTTCTGTCTGAAACTTTTGAATCGATGCGATTATTGAAGAGGCACTGTGATTTACATTTACATAAATTATGCAAAACACATCACTGATGTCTTCTATGTCTAATATATTGCTTACCCGTGTCACCCCAAACTGGCAAGTACTCATCCTGTTGAATATCCAGCATGATTTCCAGACCATTCCCCGTTCCGCCTTTTAAAGTCGTCAACAACGGGTTTCCATCTAGACCAGAGTTGAACGTGTAACATTTCCCGTATCTGGTGTAAATCTGTGGGAGGATGGTATACAAAAAAACACAAAAGAACAATAGTATAATTTATGAAATACAGTTTATGTAAATATATACACACACTACCGTTTCAAAATTTGGGGGCAGTACGTTTTTTTAAATCAATACTTAATGTGCACAAATAAATGTGGTTCTTTTAAACTTTCTGTTTAACCATTTCCACAAAAATACGAAGCATCACAACGGTTTCCAACACTGATAAGGAATGTTTCTTGAGCATCAAATCATCATATTAGATTGATTTCTGAAGGATCATGTGACACTGAAGACTGGAGTAATAATGCTGAAAATCAGCTTCATTCACAATATATTCAAATAGACATCTGTTCTTTTAAATTGTAAGCAATTTGACAATATTAGGCTACTATTTTCTTCCTGTACTTTTGATCAAAATAAATACAATATTGGAGCAGAAGAGGCTTCTGTCAAAAAAAAAAAAAAAATCAAATTTTTGAACGGTAGTAATGATAGTCATGCAATCGAATCAATTATATGATATGCAACTCCTCACATATTCAAAGCAAAAAGAAAAAAGGTTGATGTCGCCACTTTCACCAAAAGGAAATCCAATTAACTGACAGCAATTTGAAAGAACAGGCTTCGTCCCTTTGCAGATAATAGCTGCTGAAATATGATGGTCTTGGCAGTGTTTTGACAGTGATGAAGCGAGACACTGGTCACACAGATGAGTTCAGTCATGGTTTCATGACCCCGCTGTGACACTAATGAGCGGTAGATCGTTCAGCTCTAGAGCTTCAACAAGGACTGTCTCACACACGCGGGAAACAAGCTACACCTTCACAGCACAAAACACTGAAACAAAAAGGTAAAGCTACATTTCGCCCGTTTCATCCATGTGGGTTCTGAGGCATTTCAACATGAGAATGATAAAAGCATGATAAATTAAGGGCAAACAGTGCAGTTAAAGATAAACATCTGTTGTTTTATTTTTCAGTTTTAAAGTAATAGTTCACACTAAAATTCAAAATAAAGTCAAAATTTACTCACGTTTGCATTTTTCTATTGTCTTTTTTTTTATTGACCACAAAATGAGAAAAAAAACTCACATATAATGGCAGTAATATAGCGACAAGCACAAGCTTTTTTTAAAAAAAAAAAAGATGCAAAAGTATCACAGAATGATCCCATGTGACGTGTAATATATTCGAAGAGTTCTGGGCGTGTATGACAGGGTTTGGTGAAAAACACACCTATTATTTAAAGAAAATCCTGACCTTGGCATTGGTCTTCTGTGCTCGATTGCACATTAATGAGACTCTATCAGCACCACAGTTCACCCCGTCTCTACCAGACAAAGCACACAAGTTATGAGAAAACAAGATTAACAAAAACGCAACATGAAATACAATCCACATACCTTCTTCTCTGCGGTGAATATATATTCATTGTGCTCATCACAACGAAGTTATCGATGTTCACATCTGTCAGCAGTGATTCCGACTGTCATCAGACATATGGAGTTTCAGAGATATTTAACTCAGTGGAAAAAAATACACGGATACTTCTTTGGGGTTTCCAGGTTGTATTTGTTTGTTTTTTTAATCATCTTGATTTCTAACAACTTGTGTGCTTTTTCTGGGCAAGATGGAGTGAACTGTGGCACTAACAGTCTCACGAAGGCTTAGCCATGCACAGAAGACCAATGGCCAGGGTCAGGATTTTCATTAAATAATAGGCTGCATTCAATTTTGGTTTGTTTTTGGTTGCTATTCACTGGCATTATATGGACTACGCGAGCGGGACACTTTTAAAAAATTCTTCTTTTGTGGTCAGAAAAAAGAAATAAGGGCATACGGCAATAGAACAAGCAGGTCGAGTAAATGATGACTCAAGTTTAAATGAACTATCCCTTTAAAATATGTTCAACTATGCCAGTTAAATCTACACAGATTACTTTAAGTAAGCCATTTATAAGTTTTCATTCAAAAGAAACTACTACAAACACACTGAACTACTCAGAAACCCTTAGCAACTGCATAGCAACACCCTGACAACCACCAATAACACTATAGCAAATGAACACAAATACACTAAACTATTCAGAACACCTGCAATGCTCTAGCAACCTTCCAAAAACACCATAGCAACTAGCCAATTACATACAAAAACATTAAGCTATTCAGAACACCATTTAAACTGCATAGCAACACCCTGACAATCTTGACAACCACATGGAAAACACTACACTATACTCAGAATATCATAATAATTTAGCAACACCTTAAATCAAACACACAGACATGCTATACAACTCAAAACATCTTAGCAACTGCATAGCAACACCAGGGCAACCCCACAGAGCACCCAGGCAACTGCATACAAAGGTTCTAAAATTATTCTGAAATCCTTATAAACTGCATAGCAACACCCTGACAACCTTGCAGAAACGCTAAGCAAACACTCTAAACTCATAGAAACTGCTGACAACTTCCCAGAACACCCTGACAAGTCATGCAAACACTACATGCTCACAAACAATCCACAAACAAACATGCTATGCTCTGAACATCTTAGAACTGTATAGTAACACCTGGACAACCTCAGCGCACACAAACAACTGCATAAAACTAAAGCCAGACCGATATATCGGCAGACCGATATTAGGCATTTTCCAAACTATCGGTATCGGCAGTTATAATGGCCGATAAAGGAATATTTCAAAAATAAAATGAAAACGGACGAAACACGCTTCAACCATGTCATGAGTGTTGGAGTTGTATAGTTTGTCCACCAGAGGGCACTCTACACCGTTCCTGTTGGCAACACTCGTTTAGTTGGTCACGAGACATACATTGCTTGAATAACAATTAAAAGAACATCCCCATCAGTTCTCTTAGCTCAAGCATGACAAAATTTGTGACTATCATGTCCACTTTCAAATAAATAAATAAAATATCGGCCGATATATCGGATTTTAAAACCCAAAAATATTTGTATCGGTATCGGCCTTCAAAATCCTTTATCGGTCGGGCTCTACATATAACATTCTAAAAATTACATAGAATTCCTACGCAATTGCATAGCAACACCCTAACACACTATACTGCTCAGAACACCTTAACAACTGCAACCTTTCAAAACACACTAGCAACGGCATAAACACACTAAACGACTTAGAATACCCAAGCAATTGCTTATTGTAAAAAGAAAAAGTTAAATAAAATAAAAAACCTTCGCAATTGCATAGCAACACCCTAGCAACCACGCTTTACTACTCAGAATGGCTTGGCAACTGCAACCTTGCAAAACACCCTAGCAACTGCGTAAGCACACTAAATTAAACGTCCCAAAAAGCACTCTGGCTAGATGATGTTAAAATCTACCCATTTTTGCAATTTTGCTCAGTGTCACAAGATTGTACACTTGACCTTTAAAAAAGGACATTCAATCAAACAAATCAGTCTGACACTATCACACCTACGATCGCTATGTTCCCACATTCTTGTCAAGCATCTGAAGAGTAAGATGGTTATGATTATCTCAAAATCTCAATTAACACGAAAGTGCTTTGAGCTAAAAATGAAACGTTTTTGTCAGCATGTCGATGCATCACAGAGGATTTGTGTTTGCCACGCCGAGTTCACGGTTTACCACAACACATGGAATGAGCACATTGTTTTCCAACAATAGTTGAAGCCTCTCTCTCCTCCCTGTTTCCCAAGTAATTAACTTCATTCATTCTGAAGGGAAGCGCACCGCACCAGGCGAGAACTCATTTAGACTGATGATTCAGAGCTTTGTGCATATGTAATCTGCAAGTGAGCACAGATTCATGGAAAGCAGTCTTGTTGATTTCACATCAGATCAGATATGCTTAAACACTGGAAGGGTTTTGGGGATTTTAAGAGGTAGATTGGTTTTCTATCTGATAATGAAGAAAAAGAGGATCAAGATACTGAGCAATGGAGTTTAGCTGGAGGCAGGTTTTAAGCACATCTGTGCAAAGCACCCAGAGCTTTTTAATAATTCATGCGTCTTCCACACAGAAATTTGTCAGAGAGCAGTTTCTGTGCCAGTAGATGTTACTGAGATTTTTCACCTCAGGGTTTCTGTGAACAGTCCTCGAAACCTACCACACGTTTCTACAAAATAAAGAAAAAGAAAAAAAAGACATAACTTAAAAATGTTGACGCCGATGACAAATGCGGCAGGTAATTTTGTAAATAAATGATTGAAAGTGAATATTTTACATATAGGGGTGATTGAATGCAAAATTCACTTTTATATGGTGTTTGCAGTGTGTGGACAACCACCATGCAATGGGAAAAAAAAAAAATTCACTTGTTTTTTTTTTGTCCTCAAAAAGTCTAAACACTTTCAATAATCAAGCCGTTTGGATTTTTTTGAGCAATATGGTGTCAAATTGCTCATGCTCCGCCCACAACCACTGACTGACTCTCCTTTATTAGCATATTTCCTCCCTCAGCCATTTGTATTCTTTCTGCTGAGCAGGTTGCCATGGCAGCACTTTATTGCTGCGTCCCAATTTGCATACTGTCCGTCCTAAATACTATTCGAAAATAGAATTAGTATGTCCCAAATCGTAGTATGTTGCACACTCTAACGGCTGATATTGCCCACAACCCCTCGCATGTTGGACGAGGATTCGGAACTACAAACACTAGTGAAAAGTTGTTCAAAAAAACTACAGACGAGGACGCGCGTGTCCTACGGTTGTGTAGAAAGGTTTAGATAAAGGGGTTTAAGCGATTAATTATCAGTATCTAACCTGACGAAAATGTATTTATTCAATGTTGGCTACATAATTATATTACAGATGCATCGTGAACTTTTGTAAAGATATGTTTAGCCATTAACTTTTAAATGCGTCATTACATTAAAATTGCAAACACATTTGGAGAGTCTCCGCATGAAAAACCCACAACTGGCAGATGAACGTGCGACAACATTTCTCTCCGAAACGGTAAGAAATTAAATTAGATTGAATGGAGGATTTTAACTGTGACGAGATGATTGACAGGTCAGTTTACGGTGATGGGATGGACACGACCGAGCTGTCCGTTAAAGATGACGAAGTAGTATGTCTCAAGGCTTGCCTACTCTTTTACTAAACACTCAAAAGTATGTACCTTTTCCTTCACAAAAAGAGTACATACTTTTAGGACATAGTATAAGCAGGTGAATTGTGACGGAGTATGTGTCTCCTGTCAACACACCTCAGGGAATAGAGGGGTGGGGCGAGCAGTTGCTCATTATCATTTAAAGAGACATGCACCGAAACGGGTGTCTTTGAGGTGGTAAAGGGGTGTTGTTTTACACAACCATTGAGGAATTTTAACCAAAGTATGTTACAAACTTTACCTAAAGACCCTAAAGAGTTACACCTACTTGTGGAAAATGGACATCCGATGACCTCTTTAAGAAAACATACACAGGTGAATCTGGGTGAAAACCTATATTGAGAGGCTCATATTTTACCCACAACTAGTTTTTATTTCTGCAAAGCAAAAAAATGCTCATTTTTGTTACTTAATGCATAAAAATATTCTACAAAAATTAAAAAATGCATAAAAATATTCTACAAAAATTAAAGAAATACATTATATGAAATTTATTTTATATTTATGATATTTAAATATATATACACACACACACACACAAATATATATATATATATATATATATATATATATATATACATACATACATATACACACACACACACACACACACACACAGTATTTTCTCTACCACTTTCATGTAAGTAATATTTACCGATATTTATACATCTGGCAGTGTTTGTTAATGCATGCTTATTTTTTAGTACTGTCACTAACTTGTGTGTGTATACAGTACACACACACACAATACATGTGTTCATACATACATAGACACACACACACATTTTACAAACTTCAATGTTAAATGCAATTCATCGATTTGACAGCACTATTATTTTTAAATATATTACTGCATTTACAGTCGAAAAAGTTAATAAAAAGTTAAAGACTACAGTAATGAGAATCGGATGAAAACTGCCATTGAGAATAATGGTAATGCAACGCAAAAGAAAATTCCACTTAAAAATAAAAAAGCACATAATTATAATTATTATTTTGTACCCCTTTTTTGTGACCTTTTTTCCATGAGATTTAGCCACACACACATTAATGCGGTGGAAATGGTTTTGCGATCTCTTCTGACAGACCCCAAGCTGTTAAAATAGGAATCGCTCTCATTTCTAAACCACTTAAACACCTTGCCCTGTGCTTTTCCCTGAAGACACAACTAGGCATTCTTAGGAACACAAAACCCCTCAGCTAGATTTATTCAGGTAGTCTAATTAATTGCTTTAAGTCAGAGCTTTGATTTATTACAACTGTGAATTGTTTAACTGGTTTACCCAGAGCAACGGATGTTAAATACAAATGTGGCATCGGTTTAAACTAGCTAGTGTCTGAAAGTGCAAAGCATGAGCGTGACGTTTACATACAGGGCTGAAGTTCTTGTAAGTGCAGTTTTCACCCCGGAACCTGCATTCCAGCAGCATGTCTTCTAATTGGTGGCCCAGCCTGTCAATCATCTCTGTGGTGTTGAGCTGGAGGTCAGGAGGCGGGCTGTAGTTGGAGAAGTCCAGAAGATGCAGGAGCTTCTCACCGTGTCGGCTGTGTTTGAGGATGGAAACGCTCTGTCGGTTGACCGTGTGGTTCAGGTGCATGATGTCCATCCAGTAGCCGCTGTGGTAGATGTCTGCTTTGGTGAGGTTGGACACGCGGAGGAGGTTCTGGTTGCAGAACGTAACGGCCGGAAACGTCATGTTGCGAGTCCAAACCATGTAGATCTTGGTCACGGCCGGGTAGGAAAGAAGATACAGGATTCGATTCCACGACCACGTGAAGAGAAGCCCCAGGCAAGCACAGAGGGCCAGGAGCCATAACAAGCGCTGGAATTTAGATTTGTTTGGTGAGAATATGTGTTTCAGCCCGTGGACTTTTGTTCGGAGAACAAACGCAGTTGTAACGTCCTTAGCGCTGTGGGTTAAAGTCATTCTGAGTCTCCTCCGGCTGCTGTGTGTCATGGCATCATCCATCACAGAGTCTTTGTTTATTGCCTCCTGATTGGACGCGGACATCTCCTCCATAGTGCTGTTAAACTCTTTCAAAGCGCATCATGCATCAATACGGTCTCAATGAAGAAATATGATCCTGGGATTAAAGATAATCACATGAATCAAACCAGGGTAACACTTTATTTTAGTGTCCTGTACTTACCATAGTAAATTATGCATAATTACATGCAACTAACCTTCAATCAAACCATAATCCTACTCAAACACTATTAAATATATTATTTAAACACTTAAATATATAATTACACTGTAACACGGGCACCTTAAAATAAAGCGTAACCCAAATCAGCAAAAAAAAAAAAACATTTACACATTAGTTGCATTAACTTACAGTGAGCAATACATTTGGTATAGTATTTAAGTTTTTTTTAATGTTATTTAATAAAAACACTAAATGTTAGTTGTCAGTTCATGTTATTTTGGATTCAAACAGATGCAACTTCTAATTTTGATAATGCATCAGTAAAATTTGACATTAATATTAACTTGTGTAAAATGTAGTTACACTAATGTTAACAAATGGAGCAAATTCCAATGAATTTATTAAGCTTTATTATTCTATATCATTGCCAGTCCATGCAAAGGAAAACTATACAAATAAAAGGTTAAAAAAATATTTGTACATTACCAAGCTGTAATCCAAAAAAGCTCAATAAGATAAATACTGCTAATGTCAGTCTCTGCAGGATCCTCAGGTTGATTCGTCTTTCAGGGAAGCTGTTTCAACAGATCAGATTGAGTTCTTCCTCTCATCTTTCACCTCTTCGGCTTTCGGATTTTTTTTGTACAGAACAACTATGTGAGGCTGGCTGCAGATTCTTGTTGCTTTCCTCTTTGTGTGAGAGCGCTCGGCCCCTCCCGCTCCGCTCAAATTATTCTGTCGATGGATTTGCAGCAGGCATATGGATCCATTTGTCCCTGCTTCTTGCATTCCTGAAGCTTGAATATTTCTTGTATTAAAGTAGAAAAATGGCCAACTGAGAGAGAGAGTTACCCAGAGGCCATGTTTTTTAATCAGACCTGTTATTTCTGCCTTCAGTGATGCTTTCACAGTTGTTTATTTTACATTAACATAAATAGTATTCTCATGGGACATATATCAGTCACATATATATAAATGTACATGTGCATTAGTGGGTCAGATGAGGTCAGGTAAACTTGTTTATGTTGTGCATGACGAAAAAATGGACATGCAGCTGATCATTCCTTTACTAAATCCTGTGCTAACGCCTGTAGGACATCACAAACTGATGTTTTATGATGTATGATATATATCGAAGCACTGTACAAAAACAGAGATGTTTTCACAACTTATCTTTTGTCACATCAACTTACATAACTAAAAACTAATGTGGTTCCAACATGACATCATGACTTTTGCGTAAACATACGTTATCTTTACGCATTTTGAGTTATCCACGTATGCGTGTACGTCTACGCCGTTAAATGTCCGAGTGATTCCGCGTGTATGTACACGCCGTTAAATGTCCGAGTGAAACAAAGGAAAATGTAGATCTACAGTGATGTGAATAAGTTTGGACACCCATGCTAAAGTTGCCTAAGAAGAGGAATAAAAAATCATCTTTTGGATATTGATCTTAATGCCTTAATTAGAAAAATGAGGAAAACTCCAACCTTTAAGGACACAAATTTTCTTTGTGAATGAATAATGTATCATAAATAAATATAAGTCAGGACACCCTTACTTCATTTTTTAAGTTAAAAACCAACAATATTTTTTTACAGTGTGTACAGTAGGGTCCAAAATGTCTGAGATCACATTGAAAATCTGGGATTTGTTTTTTATTTGAACCTGAAAAAAGCCAAAAATTCAATCTGATCTTTTCACTCACATTATTATGATAATATCATTTGTAAATTAAAAAAAAAAAAAAAGATTCACAAACAATCTCAGAGGTTATCATGTACTATCTACCATGTTTTCAGGCTGTTGCATTGAAATAAAAACACCAGGCGAGTATTTCAATTTACTCTCATCCATAAAACCCTGGTTACATTTATATGTATGCTTTATTATTTTGTTGCTCAATCAACTTCCTTGCCTTCCTGAAAGGAAAAGCCCGTAAATATGGCCTATAACCAAGTTAATTTCAGGCATCAGTGACATTATCAGCCTCAGCTGCATCTGATCAAGAACTGCTTCAGGTAAATAGTTGAATGCCTTCAAAATCAAGGGGCATTGGGGAGCATAAAAATCCCCTCTCTTTTAACTATTTATCACCCCAAATGAAAAAAGTTTTTGAAGATTGCATTCTGCCCTCATTTGCCTGTCATTGCATCTGATCAGCCCCAGAATAACCAACCCAGTTTATCATGCTTCTTGTATCAGCCATAAACAGCCCACTTGGACAGAAAGAGACAGATCATCTGACCTAAATCTAATGCAACCAACCACAGTTTAATTTGAGTTTCTGTGTCATTTAGGATGCCTCAATAATAAACTCTAAAAACACCTAGTCATCATGATGAGATTTTATACAAAATACAGAGACTATGATAGACCATAGATAGTTTGGATAGTCAGGATTAGACCTTAGTTCAATTAGGACACTTAAATAGATTTTACAGTATATACGTGCCTTACAATAAAAAGCATTACTGGTGTGCATCTTGAGACAAACCAATGAGACTGACATATTTTAAGACATTTCAGTGCAAGTTGCTTTCAAGCTAAAACATAAAACTAGGCCTGCAACCTTTGCCATGATTATTTCTTAAAAATCACACATTTTTAATAACTTCATATCGCCTGCTTACTCCAAAAGCTGAAACTGGTTTAGTACCGCTTGAGCTTATTGGAGCTGAAAAGATATTAAATTCCTCTTCTGTTCAATAACATTTCTACAGCTTTTTTTTTTTTGTCTCAGTCAAGGGCAAAATCATGGTTTCATAATATTCCAGCTGTAATCCATAATATTACATGCCTGTGTTTATTTACTTTGTGGTCAGGATTGAAGAATTGTGTATTTCTTGCTCAGGTAACTTTTTCAGTGACGCCTGATATAAATATAGATGAGAGTCGGGTCTCTCAGTGGAGGCTAATTTTCTCCCAGATACACTGGAGCCACAGTCAATATTTCTCTGTCTAGGGTCATTAAGCCTTGTGGATTAATACATCTTTCAGAGGCAAAACTGCAAGAACTTCAAAAACCAGCCAGTTTTGTGGTGTGTCAAATATGTACTCCCATAAACTAAGATCGTTATCTTATTCCTCTGAGCTCAATTTCTAAAATAATAATCAGATGGAAAACTAACATTTTGGTCATATAAAGAGTGTGAAACTAATGCTTTCTGAGTTCAACTGGAACTATCAGTTCTCAAACATAATTAGATGATGTCTTTCGTCACATTAAAAGTGACATGAATAAATCAAAATAACTCCCAAAGTCAAAGTGCGCAGCCACTTTCTATTAGTTTAGTAAGCAAAAGCGTTTTACCGTATTATTCTTCCAACGATCATTGGCAAAAATAATATCACCTCTTGCATTTTTACAGAAGTTGAAATAAATCAAAGTTGTTGCATTTTTCCCATGATTTTCCATATCTGCAGAATTGGAGGGTCTCCCGTTCAAGACTAACTAACACATCCATTGTCTTTTACATGTTTGATTATTAAACATGTAGGCAAATGTTGATCGTGCTTTCAGCTACCAATAATTGATTGATTTTACCATTGATACAAGTGATAGTTCACTTTGAAATTAATTTTTGGTATGTTTTAGCTTACCTGAAGTGGCATCCGAGATGTAGGTGTCTTTGTTTCCACAGTAGTTTGATATTTTTAGGTCAAACCGTTCTTGTGTGTCAGTCATATAATGGAGGTCTATGGTCACCACCTCAAAGAGCATGCACAGAGAAGTCCAAATTAAACATGATTTAATGACTCGTAAATGTAAGTACACATTGATGGCCTAAGAAACGAAACAAGAGGTTTGTGTGAGAAAACGAACAGTATTTATATCGTTTTACCTCGTTACCCCAGCCACAAAGCGCCCACACCCTCAGATCACTTTGAGGTGGCTGTGGATACAAGAGGTAAAAACGATATAAATACTGTTAGTTTTCTCACACAAACCGCTCGTTTCATGTCTTAGGCCATCAATGTGTACTTACATTTACGAGTCATTAAATCACGTTTAATCTGGACTTCTCTGTGCATGCTCTTTGAGGTGGTGACCATAGACCTCCATTATATGACTGATAGACAAGAACGGTTTGAACAGAAACAGACACCTACATCTTTGTCCTTGAGGAAAGCTAAAACATACCAAAAATTAATTTCAAAGTGAATCATTTCTTTAAATGAAATCCACAAAATTCCCAACCAAAATCAGCAAAAAAGAACAACCACAGATTGCATCTTGCATCTGATTATGCTTTAGGTCTTCCAGCATGACAAACACCAAATTTAAAGCATGCATCAAATGGTTAAAAAATAAATCATTGGCCTTTTTTGAAGTGGCAAGCAATAAATCCAGACCTACCTGTACATCCCTTTGAAATTGAATACAAACAGACCTGAAAACAGCAGTCAAAAGTGGGAAGGCTTTAAATCTGGAGCATTTTACAGAAGAAGAATGACGAAACTGCTAGAACAGAGATGTTGTCCAAAGCCAGAACAATCAAACATGAAATCTAGTGTGTCTAGTATTGTCCAGACCATTATTCAAGTATTTTTACTTCACTGCACTAAGGAAATAAAGCTGCTGATGAATTACTTGAAAAATATGCCAATATTTTTGGCCATGAGTAATGTGCAATGATGATTCCCTCTACAACAGCTCAGGGTTAAAAAGCCTTGTTTATTGGTATGCGATGATGGTTCATGAATCACAGGGTCTTAAAAGCCAGATCTTTAACCGCTAAACACACCACAGATACACTCCTCCTTAGCGAGGGTCGCTGAAAGAGATATGATGATGGCTGAGCAATCACGCAGACAGCTCTAAATATGCCTGGGACCGTTTCTACCTGTCCCGCTGTCAATTCCCATTGCACATCATGGACATTAATGACAGGACTGAGCAATTACTGCTGGAATACTGCTGAACTGGATCAGCGAGTGACAAACGATTCTGTTACACAGTCTCGGATCACTGGATTATTAAACGAATCATTGTCTAATGCCAAGTGCAAAATTGACATATTTACAGTCTGTAAACGTATAAGATTTACAACCGTTTACAGCGTTTTAAAAAACTTTAATTATCAAGGAGTATCAGGGAATAAATCACCTGGCCAACCTTTACAGATCATCTGTGAATTACAATCTTCATCTGCTTTTAAATTAGTCCCTTTTCTCAGGGTACGTTCTGTTAATGTCCCGAAGGACATCTGCTGCTTCTGTAATGCATTATTCCATTAAAGCAGCACTGTGAACTTTATATGAGATTTCATTCAATAAAATACATGTGCTTAAGCACTGATTTGAAAACTGAATTTTAATGAGCTCGAGTGGAGCAATAAGCACTACAGCAAATTACTGTTTATGTGTATAGGAGGCGAGTGCTTATTCTGTTAGTTTCTCCTTTTCAAAAATTCATAAACCACAGCTACTATAAACAAAAATAACCCTAACCTAAATAACAAAACCAATACTGAATTTCAATACTGTTTGTGTAAAGAAGTTAAAAAAATAAATAAAAACAATTTCTAAAGGGACAAATTACTCCAAGGATTTATATATATATATATATATATATATATATATATACACACACACACACACACACACACACACACTCATTCAATTGTACATTTGTCTTTAACTAATCATACCTAACATTAAAATGTTAATTATAATTATATTTCCATGGAATGTCTTTACTACTATGAATGAAGCCCAGAATAGCCCATTACAATACAGATACTGATGTAAATGTATTTTTCTCAATTTCTGGGGATTAAATGAGTCATTATATAGCCATTAGAGACATTATTTTTAACATGTAATAGGCTTTAAAAAATATAAGAGCTTTTAATTTAAATGAACTTCACATTAACTGCTATGGTGACACTTTACAATAAGGTTCCATGAATGCATTAACTAATATGAACTAACAATGAACAATACATTTGTTACAGTACTTATTAGTCTTTGTTAACATTAATAAAAATAAACTGTTTATCGTTCAGGTTCATAAGTTAACAGATACAACTTTTGATTAAATAATGTATTAGTAAATAAATGTTTAAAAACCAATGTAGTTAACTAATGTTACAAATGAAACCTTATTGTAAAGTGTTACCCATATTATAATAAATGTCACATTTAGCTCTGGGTTTAATATAGCAAGACTCAATGCTAAGGATATTTCCTACTGGCCCAATCGGGCCGGTTCTGATTTTTACCTAAGACTAAGACTAAAGCCAAACCAAAGCAGAGTTCATCAAACCAGCACACATGTGTGAGAGATATGAGCGGTCTGACAGAAGCAGCACTCACATTTCAACTGGCGGACCATACCGCTGCACATCACTAAATCATGTCAAGTCTCTGTGGTGGGATGATGAAACCTTAAAAATCACATCCCTATTCGTGTGTGAGCTTTACAGGGAGACTCTTGTCAGAGCGGTGAAGTGTGTATCAGAATGAACCCGAGCGAGCGGAGACAGGCAAGGACGACCCGTCCTCTCGTGAAGATGCTCTGATTTAAGATGGAAATGATGGGTCCTAAAACTGGGAATCACAATTGATTTATCTCGATTTACAATGAGCAAAAGGGGGGTGGACTATTTGTGGCAACTATTGATTTCTGCATCTTTGCAGTTTGTGGCCTAAGTGGGATTTATCTGCAATTTTATCAAGGTTTCAAAGTTGTAAAGAGTTTTTAGGAATACTTTTTCAACTACACAACTGATAAACCATCTGAAAACCCTATTGACCAGGTTAAGAGACTGGCTTAAACCAACTAACCTTATGCCAGCTTCTCCCCGCTGAAACAAAACAGCATGATAAATGAGTAAATTTCTATAAATCAAGTTCACAAATGGATCCTCTTGGCTTACACATTCTTCCTAACTTATCGAAAAGAGTTCAGACATTTTGGATTTCCCTCCTTTTCCAAAGGATAAAATAGTTTTTAGAGGCCGTTTGAACAAATAACAAATTTTTTTTTTTTTAGATCAACTACCCATGTGTTAAATCAACTTCTTCATAATCCTTCAAAACTCCAGAAATCTGGCTAACCTAGCAATTATTGTGTAGTTTATGCATCTAAAACACAATCATATTTGTTTGCTGTGGAAAACATTGCATCTCTATGCTAACAGCGCCATCTTGTGGTCATAGTTCTCACACAGCACTCGCTAACTGCTAACTTGTGTGGCAAATGACTGTTACTACATCAAAATATATTTTGTGAAAGCCTCCTCTAAAAAGAATTTACCCCAGAAACATTACAAATTCAAACCAAAAAACAAGTGTGTTCCCCAAGCGCTAACTGCTAATAACTGCAACGCATTACAATGTTGGTTGCAAACAGTGATCAAAGCAGATGCACATTTTAAAGCTGTTAAAGGCAGAAGTGATGAAGCGACTCAGAAGCCAGCGGAGGAATCAAATGAGCCGCACCGCTGCCTGAATGCTTCTATTCCCCAAACACACAGTCAGCTGGGAGACGAGTGTGTGTGTGTGTGTGTCAGTAAATAACAGATGCTGTTTTCTTCAAACCCCAGGCCTTGTTCAGTGAATCCCGAATGAGAGAGCAGCGCTGAGCACAATCGGGAGAAGAAACAGAGCTGTTCTGTCACTCACACACCATGAACATCTACCTCAGGTTTGATACTCATGTTCACCCGAAAATGAAAATACGAAGTCTTTCCCAACCTGTACGCCTTCATTTCTTCCATGAAATACAAAATATGTTGCTCTGAATAATGTAAAGGTAGCTCCTTTAAAGCTAAAAAAAAAAGAAAAAAAAAGATATCATATAACGCATAGGAGTCTGTGTGCTCTATGTAAAACCTTGGGAAGCCATGATAAAAATTTCTTGATATCCACCCTAGTTCTGCTTGGCATATTAATGAGTTTGTGTAAAACTCAACATGAAACGACATTTACAAACCAATTTGCTAAGATTTGCATAATCTGGCATATTTCTGAGTGCAACAGATATTCAGATAAAATCTTGAGCAAGACTTGCTATTATTCATAAGTAACTGACTGGAGTGTTCAAATTGGGCGTTACAAACTGGAATTTACAAAAAAATAATGTGTGATGTTTGTATTTGTTACATAAAAAATGTACAAAAAGAATTTACTTTTAAGAAACGTAGAGGATTGTCATATCACAAAAGAACAAAACAAAGATTTGTCAAATTTTGAATTATTTAAAGTCGCAATACTGGTCATTTATGAGGCATACAACTAAATAACTATAAAAAATAGCAAAAAATCATAAACAAATATGTTTTATTTAAATAAACAATAAATAAATAAATAAAATATGCATTATCCAAAATATTTTCATGACACACAAATCAAATATTTATTGTAATTTTTAGGTCTAGGAAAGTTGCAAAACTGGCATGTATTGTGAGACATAACAAATAAAAATACACCATAAAAATGAAAAATGAAATCAATTAGATTTATATATATAAAAAAACTTTAATTTTATCAATTATACACACAATATTTCAGGTTAAATGCGAAAGCAAAAAAAAAAAATGCACTTTGCATAAAATGAGCAATCTCATTAGTCTTGTCAAAACATGATGTTGCAGCTTTTTTTATCCCCTATTGACTTCCACTAAGTGCTTCACTGTAAATATGATTATGATTCAAATGGGTCAAGAGTCAAAAATATTTCCCGTGGTTCACAAATGTGATCAAGAAAGCGTGTATTGAAACGCTGAAGATCCCTTTAATGTGATTCGTGATCGTTGGCAAGTTGTGAAGTCGGCATATCATTCCATTACTGTCAGTGCCAGACCATAACACAACATCATGACAAATGTTCAAAAGGCCCATGATTCGAACATATCGCTCGAGAAAGAGCTATTGATCAAATCAGGCACTCGTCCATCGAATCAGACAGACCACAGCTGAGCCTCGGCGTATTAATTTCACATAGCGACACAGATGCTGATATGATCTCATCTGGAATGACCATCAGCAGACCATTACCTCCACAGCCGGGTTGCATTAACATCCCAGGTTGCATTAAACATTATTACAGTAGGTGAGAACATAATGGACAAATGTTCAAACCAGGAGTATTAATCACAATCTAAATTAATTATAGAGACTTTCAAAGAGATTTCAATGTGTGTGCATGCAATTACTGGTTATGTTTTCACACCACAGACAGTATTAGAGTATATGAAAAGAAACCGGGCAAGGAAGTGAAGATTTTAATCAGCCGTACGAACGGGGACGCGTCATTTGGGGAAATCTCGGTTTACACTGAAGTGGTAAGAAAATCCTGGAGTGATGATGGAGGGTCCTGGGCGGACTGAGGTGTGTGCTATAGTTACAGCATTATGGGAAACAGAAGCCTTGTACATAGGAACGTAATACAAGACACAAGGTCACACTGTTTGAAACTGATGGAAAGGCTGTAAGGCCTCATTTGTTATTCAGGAAAAAACAAATATAGGAAAAAAAGAAAAAGGCGAGACTGTGCCCTCTAATGCGATAAAAACCTTTTAAAAAAAAGATCTTCTCAGATGTTTTGGGATTTTTCCCCGGGTTTGTGACACGGCTGTCTGATGGATGGATTTATTTCCTGATGATGCGCAGACATTTCCTGTGTATTTTTCACTACAGTGTAACAATTTGATGCTATTTTAGGTTCACAATGAAAGGAATCCATCATAATGATCCAGTGATTTATAACGCAACTTTTGAGATATGGCATTAATAAAATAAACACTCTCTGACAATTTAACAAATGGGTAATAAACTGTCAGTGGCAAACCCTGAAACACAGTGTTCAATTTTAAATTAGGACAATCAATCAAGTCAAGAGGCAGCGTTTCACACTGATCCGCAACTCCAATCTATCTATATAGTATGGAATAATCTGAATATATATAAATATGTATTATATTATAAAATATACAAATATATATATATATAAAGGTTGTGATGTTTTTATGTTATGTTTTTATGATGATGTTTTATGGTTTTATATGTGTTGCTGGATTGTTGGTTGTATGTTTTCCTTTCCTGCCCAGGGACTACAGATGAAATTTAGCTTGTAGCTAATTCTGGTATGGCTGCATGCCATACACTGTCCCTGTTAAATAAATATAATACATAAATAAATATTAGGGGTGTAACGATACCCTTGTGTCACGATTGGATACATCACGATACTGAACTCATGATACGTTATTATTGTGATACTCCAAGACATTTGGTAAAAGGTTAACAAAAAAACCAAAAAAAGTACTGTTGATTAAAATGCTAAATTTGATATTACATTGTGGCTTTAAATGAATAGGCTTGGACTTGGTGCTTGTAACCAAAGGACAATGGTGACACCAGAATAACATTAGTCGTGATTTTGAAGCTGAAAATACAGAATTATTTTAGAAAAATATGGTACTATTTAAAATAAATATCAGGTAGCATTTGACATTTGGACCCACAAATATTCCCCCATTGCATTATTATACATTATAATCAACATTATATACAGTAGTTTAATGTAGTACTGACACTAAAACTCTGAAAACTTATATTGCAACAATGTTTATTTAATACTACATATTGTCACTATCCACGATATGTATTGTTGCATTTTTGTATTGCGATATATTGTGTCATGATATATTGTTACACTCCAATATATATATATTATATTTATTCTAATTAATACGTGTTGCTTAAATAAATAAATAAATAAATAAAACGGGCATTATCCAAAATACATAAACAAATAAACATGTACATTAAGTAAAACATAAAACAAAAATATTTCACACATAAAAAAATATTTAACTTTTTATGTATTTAATGTACATGTTTATTCAGAATGACACTACCTTCATCTTGACATCTTATTACGTTGCCAATATTGCATTTGAGGCCACCTTTCGAGCCATTTCTCATCGAGATGGGATCTAATACTGCAAATAACAAACCTCTATTAGAGGAGCATCATCAGGTCAGAAGAAAGACATTAAAGGTGGCTTCCCTGATGCTCTTTGGCTTTCGAGAAGAATTAAAAGGAATGTGTCCACTGGAAGCCATTTAAAAGTATAATTGAGTCCAGTAAAAGACCTTAGCCTGGGAAATTAGATGCTTTTGGTTTTCTGTTTGTGTTTAGAGCGATTCAGACTCAGACGAGCTCATTAGTGTGGGCAGCTGTTGGCTGTGTGACTAAGATGGAAAGGAAAGGGACTCAGTACATTCTGCTTCTGCTCGCTCCATCTCTCCCTGCAGCACTAAATCAATGCCACAAGCCCACATCCATACATTTCATTCCCAAATCACTCCATCTCAGGCACATCTCATCTCGGCTCACCCAACGCTACTCAATCGGAACCGCAAACGCATCTTTACACCCTTCTCATGCCATAATACTCCATCTAACACATCCTCCTGCTTTCTTTTCCAGAGTCACTGAGATCTGATCTGACATGCCTTCATTTCAAAACAAGCTCATGCAGGACCACATCCACAAAGTTAACTCATTACAAGTTACTTAGATTACTTTTTCAAGTAACTCGTAAAGTAATGCATTACTTTTTCAATTTACAACAAAATGCTACTTTTCAAATAAGTAACGCTAGTTGCTTTTTCACATTTATTGACTGACAGCTCTCCTGTCCATGTTGAGAGAAATAAAGTGAGGATGTGTTGTTGTGTGCGCCGTGTAAACATGATGGTTATTTTAGTTCTAGACTAAATATGGACATGCATTTACTCGAAAACATTCAGTATTCCTCAAAATGAATAAAAACGACAAAAGGCAATTTCAAGTTTTGTTTGAGCTGCGCCCTCTACTGTACTGGTATATATATATATATATATATATATATATATATATATATATGCATTTCCTATGCATTTCACTTTTAGTGTGAAAGGGCCTTCATGTTTGCCAAAAATATAAATTATTTGTTATTAAAAATAAAATAAAAACAACCAAGCCCAGCCCAGGTGAGAAAAAGTAACGCAAATGAAATGTAATGCATTACTTTTCATAAAAATTAGCACTTTTTTTGTTGGGAGTAACACATTATCGTAATGCATTACTTTTAAAAGTAACTTTCACCAACACTGCACATGCTATATCATTTCCATCTGCTTTTGATTCACAAGAGACATACACAATTTTTCTTTGATTCTAAAAATTAAACACCATAATTTCTAAATTCATGTTGTCTTTAGCCCTGTTGATATTTTTTTATACAATCAAACTAAATTAAACAGTTCTAATTTAATTGTATACATGCAATTTAATTTTACTGTATTTTTAAACAAATATATTTTGCACAATACAACACACATTAAAAAATGTAAACAGATACTTATTAGGGAATATTTCAGCATATGTACACAAAAGTCACATTTACAGTATATGCACGTCGCGTTTTATAAATAATAAACGTATTTGAATTTCAAATAGAAGCACACATTGTTTCATAAATTCATGAGCTCGGTCCTGTAGTTGCTGTATGCAGCAATTCTTTTATACAATTAATTACAATGGGCGACACATGTTCAACAGCCATAATTTTGATATCATGTAAAGGGAAAAATCATTTTGGCTTAAGAAATATTATAAATTACTTCACTGCTACTTTTTATCAATTAAATGAGTCCGTGCTGTAAACAGTTTTTTAAATATTACTTAACCCCCCAAACTTTTTAATAGTATTTTCAACATTGATAATATGTTTCTTTAAATAAGCGTATTAGAATGATTTCTGAAGGAGTAATGATGCTGAAAATTAAGCTTTGATCACAGGAATAAATAACATTTCAAAATATATTCAAATAGAAAACAGATATTTTAAATTGTAATATATTTAATATAACATGGAATTAGCTTTGTACATGTGCAAAACATCAGTGCATCCCTGACTGTGGAATTGCCATGATAGCATGTCTAAAATCTCTTTAATAACATGGTACTTTTCTGTTTTGTTTGTCCAGCAAGATGACTCTAGTGCCTGAGGAGACCAGAGTATCTAATGCTATTATGAAGCAAAGCATGCTACCCCATTATTAGGCAGCTAGTGTGATGTGGCTGTAAAACAGCTTATGTGTCAGATGCACTGCACAGTCACACTGTTTTCCTTGCAAAATTACCCTGGAGTGTCCAGAACGTAAGCCATAATACTCTTTCAGCTGTTGCCTTGGGTACGCTAAGTTGGCAGGGAGCTAATATTCTGAGCCGCTCTTAACTGACTAGCTCATTTACACATTATACAAACAAAAGAATCCTCCTGGGCACGAAAGTTCCCGTCGCTGAAGTAAAAGTCATTCACAACACGTTCTGCAATGCCAAACCTTATTTTAACCTACTACTTCTGGCTGAACTACTGTAGGAACCCCAAGTAGTTTAGCTAACTATAGCGCTCAGTTTTTGTTGCCGATTTAGCTTAAAGCTGCAGTTAGCTTGGCACGGCACGGCACAGTGCAGATGAACACAATGTTTTGAGGAGAATGTGCGGCTCTCAGTCGTGACGCCGGTGTTGATACTGTGATTCTGCATCACAGATTTTACTTTTTGGAAATATGCCTGGAAAATGACTGGAATTTTCACCGGAAAATGTCATCTGAACAAGTAACATCCACTTTTGTTCGGACCAAATTGTTAATGTTAACAACATCAGCAATCCGTGACTACATTTAATGTCCTTCCGATATTATCCTTGTTTTCGCATGGACTGCAGTCTCTTTTTTTCTGTGGCCACTCCTAAATCTTTTTGCATTTTACAACGGGTGAATTTCCAGTTGTCACTGGTGATTGTTGTTTAAACCTTTCTGGATCTGCCATCAAATTGATAAGTTTAAAGCTGCCGAAGTGCACTTTTCACTTAAGGCACTTTATGCAAGCGGGCACAGTACTGCAGTGCTGACAAATTAGTGATGAATGATTCTGTGTATATTTGTTTAAATTCATGTGCCTTACTAATTTTTCATCAAAATAACGTCACCTCCCTCTTGCAGTGACATCTCTTCTCTGATGACGTGTTTACTGGTGGAAGGGCGGGGCAACCTGTCACTCACATAAAATTGACCAATAGCAAAACACAACCATCCAAACAATTCTCAATGGACAAAATCAAGTCCCAGCCTACATTTTTTCAGCCCTACGGGTTGCTTCTAATGTCTTTTGAAGACATACTTCTGTCTTTTTTTCTTTTCTACATTTTTTTCTTGTTTGAAAAGCCGTTTCACTCAGACATATGTTACCACAGGGAAGAAAAGACATTACAACTTCCGATTCATGCCTAGTTTAAGGTTGTAACATAAAATGATCATGTTCACAAACATGGCAAATTAAAAGCATACAACAAAATACATTTTTTCCTGATTACAGTATCATTAATTATCTGAGCCCCGTCATAAAAACATTGAGACAACCTTCTTGTTTGCTGCATTGATCAGGCACACCATATATACTGAATACTGAAAGATAATCCTGTAGTGAGAAACTGCACACTTCACTGCTAGATGAAAGGCATTATGTAGACATGTCGACTGCCAACAAAACAATTAGTCTGAGGTCTGGACAGCAGCTTGAGAGACAATTTCATCATGACACAAGTCTGACTTAGACGATCAATGTGGCTGTGCTGGTGTCTCTGTAAAGTAATGGAAACCAGCCACTTTACGCGAAGCATCAAATACAAACACTTCTAAAATAATCTGGTGCAGAAGCTCTGAAGTAAATGACTTTTGGGGATTGTTTTACACAAGCCTTATCAGATCATCGACTCCTTTATCGATTGCTTTTGTTGCATTTTATTTGAGTTTTTGAGGTAATGAAATGTTCAAGCGTGCATTACAATTGGTTGTGTGCTAAAAAGTACAAAACGTTGCACTGAATTTGTTGCGTTCCTGCTTGTTATTGTGTACTCGGCTCTATTAATGCTGCATCAATTAAAAGTGGTATCATGAGCTGAAACAACTCAACAGCATTAGCGGCTAACTGATATATTTCTTGCTAATGATCCCTGCCAGACTATCAGACCACCGTGCCTAAGGCTTGGGAAACATATGCACTCGATGAAGGCATTCATGCATATTTAATCAAATCTCTCTAAACTTAGAGCTGACTGCGCAGCTTGAATTACCGATATTCAGCTGAAATCGAAAGTCTAGTGATAGCAATGATGTGACAAAATCAATCATATCACCAGACCCATAAGCAGAAGCTTAGGATCTTGACGTCAGTGTCATCCTGAAACTGGTGTTTATAAAAGCAGAGCTTCTTCTGCGACTTCTGTTATGATGGATAAAGATTTGGATATGACGCGGAGACACTTGATCAGTGCAGAAGGACAGATTCTTTTTAGAGCAACAGACCCTGTGCACGGCTCCACTTTCATTACTCAAATCAATGGGCCATATCATTGAAATGCAATCCTTTTTTTCTTCAGGCTTTGACAGCCATTTGCTGGCGGACTAAGATGTTTTTCAGCACAAATTCCTTCAACAGAGAAGAAATGTAAAGGTCACATGAACACACTTTCTAATTTCCAGAAGGTTCACATTTTTGGTGATATTTAAAGCAAGTGGAAAGTGGTATTTCAGAGCCTTAAAATCAATAGAAATTGATGATCTTTCTCTTGTTTCAATTAAACTACAATCAAGATTAGCCTCCCATTTGCTGCTCAAGGGTCTAATTGGTTTGCCTTTATTTGATGTTTAGACATCCTCAGGAAATGACTAGGGATGCATTGAAATTATTAATTTATAATTATAATATATATCATTATTTAAAGGTCGGTCTTAGTTTTTTTCATTTGCTGGTATTGATTACCAATATTGGATAACACACAAACATAGATAAATAATATGCATTTCTCAAGCCAAAAATATAAGAAACGCACACACTAAAAAGTACATATTTTATCAAATCAACTTCGATAACTAATGTGTTTAAGATAACATAATATTTTGAGTTTCTGTTGATTAAACCAATCTCTTTCATTGTATTACCACAATGACCTCAACATTTTAAGGCAACCAAGTAACTTAACTTAAGTAGAACCAACAATATTTGTATGTATGTATATATATATAATGCATATACATACATATAGAAACCAATACCAAAAGCAACTTAAAAAATAAAATAAAACAAGTGAATTTAACTTATGTTATATGTATGACAACTGGATACTAATTTTGAGATTTGCTCAAGAGTAAGATTTTAAACAAATCCACATTAAAATATCTAATAAAGACCAATAACAATAAGCCAATAACACTATGGTTCTGATTCATGCAGTATGTGCATCCCTAGAAATTTCCATCGCAAAGCGATCACCTTGATCAAAAGTGGTTCAAATGCCTAAAAACTCCATTCAGCGGCTCTCTGTCCACCTTTACTCACAGTTGTGAAGTTCTCCGCACCGCAGTCTTTCCCACGATACTTGCAGTCCAGCAGCATTTCATCAATGCTGTGGCTGGTCCTCTGGACAAACTCCAGCATGTTGAAGGTCTTGCTGGGAAAGAACTTGCTGTCGTCCGGCGGCTGTCCCAGGGCAGCCATAAAGTCATCAAAGTCACTTTGCTCCACTCCGAGCAATCCCGCCATCCAGAAGAGATCATTGCGGATCATTTTGGAGCGTCTGAAGCTGTTGTAGTTGCAAAGAGTGATGGCTGGAAAGTACATGACGGGACTGTCCATTTCATCCAGGATGGTGACGTGAGGATAGCTGAGGTAGTCCATCACAGCTCCGGCCACCTGGTAGAGGAAGATGGAGAGCGAGGAGAGGAACGCTGTTGCCCAGAGTAGACGTCTAAAGGTGACTCCTCCAGGCAGGAAGATGTGGCTCAGCCCATGAAGGGTGCAGTTGGCCCCGAAAACGGTGATGTCTGATGGCCGGGGCTGCTCGTCCTCTTCAGCGGAACCCATCACAAATAAACTAAGCGGTGATCGAACAAGTCAAATCTAACCTCTACGAAGTCTGGATTGTTTCGAAGTGAAGCTGGTGCCGTCTAAGCGGGCTCTAGGTCTTAACACCCTCGTCCATGTGGGGAGGTTAGGAAACATGAGACGACTGTTATGATGCTGACAGCGGTTTCCGTTTAGTGCATTCTTGGAGGGCAAAGAGGACCAAAGATTGGGTTTCATTGGGATGAAACTCAGTCCCTTAATAGATAAAGGATGAGGAGAAGCCCATGAGAAACCATAGAAATTAATCAATAATGAAGTAGTCCAAAAATCTAATATCAGGCAAAGGAATGTGAGGCAATTGGTCTATAGGTAAATAGTGATGCTTCCTAAACTAAAGTATTAAACTTCACCTCACAATATTTGTGCTACAGACATGCATGATACCTCAATTTGAGCAGTTTGTGTGCTGTTACTTCTCAGAAGTCTAACATCACAGAGACTCTGGGGTGGGATCTTTTCACATGAGCCAGTAAGTAACCACTAACCACCCAAAACATCTTGCAAAACACATATAGCAATGTGCACAAAAATTCCCCAGAAGACCATTGGAACCGTATAACAAAAGCAATCATCCAGAACACCCTAAAATGCAATTTTCAGCATCATTACTCCAGTCTTCAGTGTCACATGATCCTTCAGAAATCATTCTAATATGCGGATTTGCTGCTCAAGAAACATAGAAAGTAATACATATACAGTATATATTACTTTTGACCATTTTAATGCTTCCTTGCATAAAATTGCCAGTTATGAACACGGCCCTGTGACCTCAAACAAAAATGCTGATTATAAAACATGTGAAGTATTAACCAAAAGCATAAGAGGAATAATTTAGCATTAAGGAACAGAAAAAAACACTTTGTTGCATGACCCAAAATGGACACAGTGGATCTTTTGTTGTATATGGGATCTTTTGTGTCCCACAGAAGAAAGTAAGTCATACATGTGGGTGAGCAAATGACAAAAGTGTTCATTTTTGGATGAATTATCCCTTTAAATACTCTCTAAATAATGACTTTAAGCAAGTAAACATTCCAAATTGATTGTTTTAGCACTTTTAACAAACAGTAGATTGTTTAAAGTTTCATTGATCCCAAATTGCTATCTATCCATTTACTTATCTAGCTATTTATTGTCTTCTGTCTCTTATGCATCTATCGATCTTCCTGGATAGCCAGATACTCGAACACACACAATTTCACAGGAGGAAACAAAAAGGGACTAGGAGGAAAACGAATCACTCCAGCCATGTGCGTTCAGCAATTAATCTGCCTCGCGCCGTTCGGTCACTGCAATTCTGAAATCAGCGGAGCACAGCAGACTCTCATAATGCCGCCTCCAATCTGAAGCCTTAACACACCGCTTCCTCCACATCAGCATTTCAGTGTATGAGGGCCCAAACGAGACTTCACCGCCTTTCAACATCGAGAGAACTGCATTCACACGTGTTCAGATTACTGATCTCAGCCTGCACACGCATTCATATCCCGAGCCCTGTTTCCCAGACATGCAGGAAATGTCAATGTTAGTATATGAAGACTGCCAAATCCACTTAGCTCCTATAAAAGGGAAGAGAATGGAGGAGCCACGCAGGACTGAAAATCCATCAGGAAGGGGAAGCCGACAGACAAGGAGCTCAAAATGAGGATGGCTTTAAATTTAAAGCATTAGATCATGTAATAAATGACGTGAACGGCAGTATACTGCTATACAAATCAATAAGACTCTGGGTGTTAAGTATCATCAAATCCAATGATTTGCTGCTTTAAAATGTGGCATTTGGCATATCGTACGGATGTTCAATACTGCCTCCTGCTGGTAACTTTCCCTCCCGAGTCAAGTATTTCTTTTAATTAGAGCACAATGGGCCATCTTCAACAGCATGAACCAGACCTTTCAAACACTGACCTGAATGTAAAATGCGACACACAATTAAAACAGCCCCAAAAAAGCATTGGGTCAATATCTGCGTGAGCCACACAACATGTTTGAATGTCACTGCATTAGATAATAATATGCAAAGCACATGATGTTGGAGCATTATGATAACATTATGTTAGCATGCTGCATAGGTTATGTGGTTATGTGTCATCTGTGCAATTTGTAGGCCATGTGGGGAGCTGTGTATTTATGTAATTCAATGTCATTCATGCTTGAAGTGCATCATTTTATGTTATTTATGCACACTAACGTTTATTTTTGGGGGGTTGATATTTTTTTCTTTAGAATTTTTTTGAAAGAAGTCTCTTTTGCTCACAAAGGATGCATTCAAAATACAGTAAATTTCTAATATACTAATTTGTTGCTCAAGAAACATTTATTATTATTTTTATTATCAATGTTAAAAACAGTTGTGCTGCTTAACATTTTTGTGGAAACTGTAATACACTTTTTTTCAGGATTATTTGATGAATAGAAAGTTCAAAAGAGTTCTTTCAGTTCATCTGAAGTGTTTTAAATGTCTTTACTGTAACCTTTCATCACTTTAACACGTCCCTGCTGAATAAAAATATTGATTTCTTTCTCTTTTTTTTATCTTACAGGCCTGAACCTTTTAAACAGTGCTGTATTATATATGTATATGAGCCATACTTAATTCAACAGAACAATTTGCATTCTGTTAAAACGATATTACTTGCTATGCTATTATCCATCCTCCAGGTAGTAATTCATAAGAAACAAGGACACAAAAGGACACACGTAAACTCTTTCCAAGCAGAAAAATTAATTAACATTTGAAAGGGGAAAGGTGACTTTTCCAGTCCCTGAGGTTACTTTATGAAGAGCCATTCTGTGGGAATGAACAGAGCTAATGAATCTGCCTTCTGTGTGAAGTCGTCTTATCAAAGACATTTGTGGAGAAAGCGAGATTGCTGTCCTTTAATGAGAATGTAGAAACAGAGGGCTGGATTTGGGACACTTGTGCTCACTTTGAAGTCTACAATGAATAGCACAGCCTTTCTAAATGGAAATCAAACATGTTTTAACTAATTTCAGCCACAAATTAAGCACTTAAAAGACCAAAAATTCTCACGCTCATGCCATTTCAAATCTGCACACTGTTATTTATTTTCTTTGAAACGCGTACGTTTTAAATGATCATTTTCGGTCTGTTGCTCATAAAGTGTTCATATCGTATTAGACTTTATGATGCTTTACATCTCTTTTTGGTTACACTTTAAAGGTGCAGTAAGCGATTTCTCCTAGCGAACACCTAAACCAACTATTTTGTAATGCCCATTCTGCATGTGTGCTTGTTTGTACATAATAGGACAAAAACAAAAGTGGATCTGACCAAGAATCAAAACACTCTTGTAGCCAATCAGCAGTAGGGGGCGTGTCCACTCATGATGAGGGAGGAGCAAGAGTGAGTAAGAGGGATATTTGTAGAAATACTGTTGAAAAAGAGATGGTTGCGATATTACCAAAGTGGTAAAGGTCAGATGAATATAATTGGAGGAAGAAAGGTCACGACATGGCAAAAGCTTTAATATTGAAAAAAAAATTCTAGTAGGCTACTGGAGAGAGATTAGAGAGCAGAAAGGCTTGAAAACAAACACTGAGGTTGCTTTATGTCTGCTCGATACACAAGTAACATTGGTTTTTGTCATGTTTCACAGAGCAAAGATATGTTGTTGTTGAATTACAGCTGATTCATCCATACTTGCGAGAGTTGTGTGATGCACCAGCGGTTAGTGGTTTTCTGTGTTGCATATTTTGGGAGCGTAGCAAAGAAGGGAGAGGTGTGTTTGAGTGTTGAGTTCAAATATTAACAGAGTTTCTCACCTTTAAGAAAAGGTTCTATATAGCGTCCCGTCAGGCGCCTCATACAGAACCTTTTAGGGGTTCCCACCAATTTATGGATTTAAATTTAATCAATGCATTCTGCTTAAATTCATTTTTAATTTGAATTATATATATATATTTTATATAACATACTTTAACTCTAGAAAAATTGCTAAACAAAGTATTAAGACATTTCTATTTATATAGAAAATTTTGGCATGAATGGTTCTTTAAAATTGAACCCTACACTGTAAAAGATATAAATGCAACAGCAAAAACCTTTTAATTGTTTAACAGTAAGTTTCCTTACTATAAATGGCGATCTAACCTTACATTTAATGAAATTTTTAACAGTAAAATACTCTTAAACAGTTTTTGTAAGAGAAAAAGAACAAGTCATTTTACGTGAAATTTAAATTAAATTGATATTCCCCGAATTCTGAATGTGACGTCACATTCAATGTAATTTTGTTGAAATCTTTTTTTTTTTTTCATTCAGTTATGTACATTATGGTTTTATGTTACATCTAATGTGGTTAAGTTACTGTTTATTGCATTACCATGTGCACCTTCTATATTAGTATTTACCTTCAGCTTGTGAAAAAGCTGCTTTGATTCATCACGTGACTTTCTCATCCCACATGTTTTCAGTGTTTTGCATAGGTACAAAACAGATATTAGTATAGGTTGGCATATTAACATTATATCAGTTAATGAAATATGGGTTTTGCTGCATATTTAAGTTAAATATGTAAAACCTAAAATATTGCTACTATATTTTTTTACTGTAAATTTCTGGCAACAAAAGATGCCGTTTTTTTTTTTTACCGTAAATTTCACAGAATTTTTCTTACAGTGTAAGGTTCTAAATAGAACCCCACTGAACCTTTGTAAAATGAAAAAAATATGGCGGGGGAATAAATAGAGAGAATTTATTTTTGGCCGAACTATTCCTTTAACTTGCTAGGTAATTGATAATTCTCCATGGTTCTTTGACAAGCATCAGCGATAGCTACAGGGATGATGATGCAGAACTGAGACAGCGAGTCTCATGGGCTGGAAGTGGAGAGCTTGTTAAAAGGAAACAGAGGCAGGTGTTAATGTATTCGCTCTACTGTACCTTACTGTCTACAGGAGAGTAAACAGCCCACATAGTCATTCAGCACAAACAGCAAGGTTTCAAGGGCCATCAAAACATAACTGTACGCCCTTCAGCATCGAGCGGGGTGGGAAGATTCAGGCCGAAAGCAAATAATGCGTCATAAATAACACAACATGTAGAGTAGGAGTCTCTTTGACATTAAATGGTGGTAATTATGAACTTCAGATTTAAAGTAATTCCAGGGTTTTAATAGAAGGGCATAAATCTACATTCATAAATTCATAATCTCTGATGTCCGACGCCAGTCTTTCAACACCAATTGCTGTCTGAATATGCTAATGTACATTTAAAGCCCACTTATAAAAAAAAAAAACTATTTTTTTTTAGTTCTGACTCACAGATCCCGAAGGACGTTTAGACTAAAGATCGTATCATTCCATGAATAATTTCTGACCTTTTAACTCTTTATTTGCATGTCTGCCCAGAGAGAGAACTCATAATGAGTTGCATAGTTGAAAAGAAATGGCGCATACACTTATCCATACAAAAATTATTGAGTGAGTGAACGAACTATAAAAGAAGAACTCTACATATGCCATCATTTTAAGTCTTCTGAAGCCAAATATGTGTGAGGAACAGTCCAAAATTTAAGTCATTATTCATCAATCTTTGCACAAAAGCTCATTCGACTTCAACGGCACACGCATTGCATAAGGTTTTTAAATAATATAATAAAATATATAAACAATAAGATATAATAATTATAATAATGCATTTATCATACACAAATGTCAAATGTGTTTTTAACATTGGAGCCTGTAAGATTTTTATATCATATTAGAAAGAAAAATGTCTGGATCATGTGATCATCATAATGGCTGGTGAAATTCATTTTTGACATCATAGGAATAAATTATGAATAAAAAAATACATATTTAAATAGAAAGTATTTTAAATTGCAATAACATTTCAAATTATTAGCGTTTATAATATATGTAAAAGAACATTTTTGAACCTTTGTGTATTTATTAATTTAGCAATAAATTACAATAAAATAATATATAAATGATACCTAATGAAAAATATTCATTTTGCTTCATTGAAAAAATAGATTCCTGTATGGGGATTTGAGTGAATTAATTTTTTTCATTGTGAACTATCCCTTTAAACCATCACCCTAACATGAAATGATGACGTCTCCAGTTCTTTTCACACTCCTCTGTGTTTTATTGTAGAATGATAGAGACATTCAGCGTGAGAATTGCTGATTTATAGCTGCGCTGCATGAACCGAGCACCAACTTTTACATGGATCATTTATCAAGGATTTGGTGCTTACATTTACAGTTACATTTGATCTCGGCAGACATTTTTTATGCCCAAGTGACTTAGAAGAAACATCTTTCATAAGTGGCAATTGCTCAAGCAGCCAGATGAGAACGTAACTCAAGAGCAGGGGTCAGACTTTATGAATCAAGGATAACTTCATAAAAATGATACGACTGCATGATAACGGCAAGTACATCGTTCAAATTGGTGAAGTCCAGAAGGCTATCAGATCAGTAAAATTAAGTTCAGTCAATGCACACTGTGCAAATTAAAGTTTTAGGGGGTACAGTGTAACAAAATAACTTCTTTTTCAGCTGTGATGAGTCAACCACATGAAACTGCTTCTTATCACCAATTCTCAGATGGCACATAATCAAGCGGCTCCTCTGAGCTCGAGACAAAAGCTTTCTGTGATTCAAGGTTCTGGAATAAAATCACATTTTATGAAAAAGGGGGAAAAACACTAAATTTTCTTCATACATGATCAGAAAGGAACAATGACTTGAAAATGGATGCATTTTTATTTTATGTATAAAAAGTTCAAAAATATCCATATATGATCCATGTTTTGATGAAGGGAACATTGGGAATGCCAGAGGAAGAAAACCAAATGATGTGCATAACTTTCTTTACAATCACAAACATTCATTGACATTCTCATGTCCATTCAAACAGCTCAAGCTTAAACAGCATTCAGAAACTGCCAACATTTCACAAGTATACGTCAAAACCAACCTGCCATTTCAGAAGACAAGCCAAGACAGTCTGAATTATAGATGTGAACCATCCTGAATAAGACAGAAAGGTCCTGCATTTCAGTACTGATGTTGAGCACAGTTTGTATTTTAACATACAAGGTAATATTTATTGCATCTTAATCCTTTTCTAATACAAGTGTCAATGTGACAAATACACATTAGAATGGAACAAGAATTATGAAAGATGTTCAGTAGATGTGAAGTAGTGATGCTACACTTGACGGTGGGAAGAAGATCAAGGAAGAGTTGCTCTAGAGCCATCTATATCTGTTGGACTTTTGCACTTTTGGATCATCATAATGTTTATTATTATAAATGCTGTAAAATGCATGTTCACTGAATTTATTGCCATATTAAAATTTAAGGGATAGTTCGTTCGAAATATCGTTCCAAACTTTTTTCTGTTGAACACAATACAAAATACATTTAAAATACTTTGGGGTCAATATGATTTTTTTTTAATAAATTAATAATTTTATTCAGCAAGGATGCATTAAATTGATCAAAAGGTATTATATATTGCTACAAAAGATTTATGTTTAAAAAAACTGTTCTTTTTATCTTTATGGTCAAAGAAGAAATTATTTTTTTATCAGTTTCCACAAGAATATGAAGCAGCAACTGTTTTTAACATTGATAAGAAATTTTCTTGAGCATCAAATCATCATATTACAGTGATTTCTGAAGGATCATGTGAAACTGAAGACTGGAGTAATGATGCTGAAAAATTCAGTTTTGATCACAGGAATAAATTAAACGTCACAATGCATTCACGTAGAAAACAGTGGTTTAAAATTGTAATAATATTTCACAATATTATACTGTTTTTTTATATTTTTAATCAAATAAATGCAGCCTTGATGAGCAGAAGAGACTTATTTTAAAAACATTAAAAATCTTACTGATGCTGAACTTTTGACTGGTAGTGTATACTATAAATGGAAGTCACTTTGCATAAAAATTTAAAATGACAAATATAAATAAAAGCACTTAATTCAGTCTTTTTACTATATTCACTACATCACTGTAAAAAATGTGTCAACTTTAAAGTGTTCATGCATGCTGCCTTAATCTTAATTTTAGTCAACTTGAATGTGAAGTTGTGTTAGGTTACAACTTCTTACAACGTAAAAAATTAAAATTCAATACACTTAAAATAAAGGCAGCAAGAACACTTATTTTTCTAAGTTGAATAACTTTTTTTTACAGTGAATGTTCCCCTTTTCAATTGTCACCTGCCACTGATGGTTTAATTAAATCTAAAATAGCAGGTGTGTGTGGAGTGTCCCTTATTTTCCTCTGCTGAAGTTGGCAGCCCCCGAATGCATCAGATGTTCACTTTCAGAGACATGCAACGGTTAAGCGAGCACCGGGCGCAGAGCTGATTGAAATATTGTTGCATTCTGAGCTCTTTGTACACAGTGTTGGCATGAAAGATAAATGGACTTCATAGACCAATGGCTATCAGTCCTTTACGCAGTGTTTAGAGGCATCCATCAAGACCTGCTTTAGCCGCAGCAGGGTTACAGAGAGTATATGTAGTGCCATGGTCTGCTCCGAGAAATATTTCCCCAACACATCAGGTAATGAGCTCTGCAGATCAAACCTGCCAAAGCGCACAGGTGAACTGATGTGGCGTATGTGCTAAAATCCTATATTTCCTGTGCTGTCAGTGGTTATTTTTAGCTGGCTAACGTTAGTGAATGGGGCTGAGGTAATTACAGCGATTTCATAGGGCTGAGGTCTGCAGCGCAATAATAAAGGTGTATGCTGCGCTTCTCTCTGGTGGCCACCAGTAACAGCCATGGATCTGAGAACGAGTGACTCATCATCGCCTGTGACGAGGAGGAGGACGCCTGAAAATGGGTAATATAGCGCAGGGAAGCTTGCAAGAACAAAGAGCGGATCATTAAACGAGATGGGGAAGGGGTGAGGTTGTGTATAGATTTTTGCAATTAGAACAATTTTTAATCATGCGTTCGATTCAAAATATTGACCTCCATCTTGGCTGTCATGTCTGAGATCTTGTCTGGAACTCGTTAGAGTGAATCTAATTGCACTGATTGCACTAAATTCTTTTTAACATAATTCCAGCTTATATATAACAGGGTTCCAGACTGAGACCAAATTGGTCGCATATGAGACCATTTTTGACCATTTTTCTGACACTCGCGCAATAGAACGTCGTTGTATCCATTGCTGCAGTCCGTAACTTATGTTGAAAATGAACGAGTAGGCTACATCATGAATCCATTTTCCAAACCGTGTTTTTGACTCATCCTGAATCACGACAGTACGTGTTAGTCAGTGTCAGTGTCAGTACAATAAGTGTTTATATTCGGACTATTTTATAGGGCTGGGTATTGAGACAAATTTCACAATTCGATTCGATTTCGATTCACAAGCTTGCAATTCGATTCGATTACGATTCGATTCAATATCGATTATTTTGGATATCAGTTACAACAAATGGCCATTTTTCTCAAGGGAATCAAATCTCTTAAATGCTGTAAACTATGGGAGTCTAGTTGTAGCCTACTACGCTTCATTAGCCTAATATGAAGGTAATAATGAACTGTTTTGTAGCTATACAAACACTTAAATTACACTTTTATTTTTTTTTATAATAAGAAGATTATATGAAATATAAACATTTAAATGGTGGCTGTCATAAAAACTTGATTTCTTCAAATATGCAAGAAGAACATTAAGATTATAATGCATATGTAATATGTGTTAGGTGTATATATTTAGCAAAATGCTCCTCTCTGGAGTTATTTTTTCTAGCTGACTAACAAGTTTATGTGGGTTTTCTGAGGTAAATATGACGATAATGCAATTGATTACAAGCTGTTTAACTGACGTCTTTCCACGGTTGAAACGCTGATTGAGCGAATCAATGTGACATGATACGGATTTCGATAAGTTGTACTCTATCTTTTAACACACTTTCAGATGCTCGTTCATGTTTATTTCGCGCTGTGACTGGTATTATTAAGCCGGAAGAGAGATCAGCGCTGCTGCTTCTCTTGAGCTGCGCCAGAGCGATCTCACGCCACAGCACCAAAACGCTATTTATGTTTTTTGAATTTCTAAAGAAAATGGACGTAATTTGAAAATTGAGACGTTGTTTCATATCAATAGTAACAAAGGACAAAGATTATTGCGATTTTTTGGATGCACGCAACCGCGATACAATGTCCCATTCATTCAAATGAAACAGGATGACTAATCAATTCTTGAGATTTAGGAATCGATATCGGTTCGTAAAAATGAGAATCGAATAATATCGAGAAATCGATATTTATTACCCAGCCCTACTATTTTATCCAGGGGTCGACTCGGATGCGGAGTTGCCCAGTGCCTGCGTGACTCGCCAAAGACATTAATGGAGCGAAGTAGCTCTTCCGCAAGACACGTGCAGTTTATTTATTGACGAACGTTGACGTCACGCGCATTGCACACTGATGGTGGAACGCAGCAATTACGAATTAAGCCATATAAAAATGAAAATTTCTCACGAAACAGCGTGCCCCTTCCCACGTCTTTTCAGCGGTTAGATGAGAGTAATCGCTCGACTGAGGAAAAGAAAATGATTAGAAACTGCAGAAGGTAAGGAGTGTGAGATTTCTGTAACTATAAACTTTCATAACTAAAAATCTGTATTAGCTTATTATAATACTCTAATGTTTAATGATTTTTAAAAGATAGAAAGATGATAATAGATAGATAGACACAGAAGACTATGATTCAAATGTAAATAGATTGTATATAATTCAAGTGTAAAATGCTTAAAATTACATTAAAATTACTGTCCAAAATAACTGTCGCACACAGGCTAGTTTAGAGTATGACTTGACCCTTACAACAGAATGACTTGACTTTGACTTGCAATGTTAAGACTTGGACTTGACTTGAGACTTTCATTTAGTGACTTACTCCCACCTCTGGAACATAGTCAATGGAAGCTCAACAGTACTTGTCTCATTGGTTCTTACGTGTCAAGCAAGCATGCTTGATCTTACATCTACCAAATTTGAGTACTCAATCTTTATATTCAGTATATGAATATTTTAAAGCATGGGTGAATAGACTTTCAGACAGGTTTGAATGACATGAGAGCAAATAAATGATCACGATTTTCAGTTGCAGTTGAACTCAAACATGATTGTGTTGAGAAATGGAAAGCTGTGCACCCACTGAAAACAATTACTCTTCTGCACGACAAATCTGATACGTCTACAGTCATTTATATCACTTTTACAGTTCGTCTCAAATGAAGCGGTTCAACTGTAAGACGCAGCACAACCTCTGAGGACTCTTCACAAAACTACCAATTTGAAGTTCAGGCGTGAGACGGCACTCTCACCAAACACAATCTCATCCTCCCAGCAAGAGCATTTTGATACAGATTTCCATTAAAATAGAACACTGAACAACAAAAGCATGAGAGATGTTTTGAAAGGCATGTAGAAGATACAGAGAGATTTGCAAAATAGAAAAATAGACATCACTCTCAAAGGGTTGTATTGGCCATTTTTTTTTAGCAACTGGGAACTGATGACACCCGTTTGACATTCATTTTCCACAGTTCAACATCAATCACAACATTTGACTTTGCTACTTTTCAAAGATTTGTAAACTGGTACTGTACATTGAGTCACTTTGGCCTTGCTTTTCAAGACTACATTCTACTTGATGCACTCTTCTGTTTCAGAATGCTAATTAGATCAGGGCTTCTCAATTAGCAGGTCGCAACCAAGGAGAAAACTAGCATTTGTTAGGATTCACATTCATCAGAACCACCCAAAAACCCCATGTGAAACCTGCAAACTTTGCTAATGAGAACTTTTAGAGCCAATCAAATGAAATATTGACGGCATGACGTCAAAGGCAGCAGTCAATTTCTTGCTAGCCCCAGAAAAAGTATCTGAATTATATTAGCGATTATATGCTGCATCAGAATACTAGGCTACTTAAGAATGCCATTTGAAAGGAAAAGAAACTAGAGGAGTTACAGCATCCACAGTAGATAGGAGCCTTTGGTAATGTCATTTTTGTAAACTTTGTAAAACTCTGGTAAAACTTGAGTAATTTAATAACCTTCTTACATTTGCGTGTCTGTAATATTGGAAAGGTTGAGTAAACACATGCAAAAGTCTCGTCCAACTGATTTTCAATTTAGTTAGTCATAAACCTCTGACAGTTCTTTATATTACAACAGATAATATAAAATTTAAAATTAAATAGATATGGGAAAAGCCGATTATAAAAATAGAAGATATGCGCATGCACAATCAAATATCCAATATAGATTATATACATTATTGATATTGATATATATATAATTTTAAGCCTGGCAGATCTGTACATACATAGGCTTAATAAAAAGAGTATAATAATAATAATAGCAAACAAAAACAACAATTAAAATTGTTATTCTATTATAACTATAACATTTTATAATAAGGATTTTATATAACTGGTCAAAAGCATACTGCTTTTTTTAACCAGTAAATTTCACTTTTATTGGTAAAGAGTGTAAAGACTGTATTGTGACAAACCCTCTTCCTACCGTTATAATCTGTTGTTGACATTAAAAGCTCTGCATCCAGACAAAATTCAATCTGTCACTTGGCAAAAGCTAGCCAAATGAGGCAGATGCCGACGTAGATAGGTTGTGAGAAATGCCCTCATTCTAAAAGCATGAACAAAACTATGCTAGACAACTCAAAAAATCATAATCAGTCAATATATGCAATGGCAATATATCAAAAACATTTCGTTTACTCTAGCATGACAGTGTTGGTACTGTGTCGAGTGTGAGACAAACATGCGTCTTTTCAAACAGAATGACTGAGGGTGGGCATTGGTCTACAGGCTGATAAAGGAAAAGTAGTCTGTTGTAATTTAACAGTCCTCTTGTGAAAGGAAACTGTGACATTCAGACCGGCATGTTTGTCTCATCGATTTGCGTCTAGCTCAAAAGGCATCGTTCATTCCCCGCTGTATCCCTTTCCCATTCCGCCTCCTCCCCTCGGAAGCTCACAGACGCAGGATGCAGAATACCAATGATATGTGATATTTAAATGGTCGTGATATTTGCGCAATTCAAACAGGCGCCTCTCTCGCAGGGGTCGCGCCGGTGACAAATACATGCAAATTACCAGTGCAGAAAATGTGCTAATGTCATCTGTGGAGTTCAAAGCACTGCTCTTCTATTCAGTCGAGCAGTCTAGTGTTCTGCAAACCTCCCGTTCTGGTGTCTGATATAGAATCTAATCAACTGAACAATCAAACCATTTCGTCAGTGCAATGAAGCAAAAATATCCCAGTGTGCAAATCAAAAACTGCTCAATTTCTTTTTTTTTTATTTTATCCCATTAAAAAACTCTTAATTTGTGCCATAGCAATAAAATCCAGATCCAGCAATTGAAACTGGCACCTCTATTGTTCTTAAATTAATTAAGTTGGCTTGTGAGAGCCAACTTACTGAAATTCTATTTAAACTTATTATTATTATTAAGTTGGCTTGGGAAAGCCAACTTACTGAAATGCTATTTAAACTTATTATTATTATTATTATTCTTCTTACTCAAAAATTTGCAACTCTATCTCCTCCTAGAGCTTTAACTCCACATACTCCAAACTCGGCACGGACACTCAAACTGTTCTGACTCGGTGTGCTATATCTTTTCTAACTGATCGGACTTACGGTTCTCCTAAAAATGACGATCAAAGTCGGAAAAAACTCCCATTGACTCCCATTGAGAAATTCAAACTGCCCAACTGTCAAAAATTCAAATCTAAATACCTTGAAGCCCCAGACTCAATCAAACTGTCATTCTATACACTATATGAGCCACTGAAACTCATTCAAACTAATGAACTCATCTATCTATGACACTTATCTATCTAATCTTAAACTCTTAAACTCAAACTAAATTAATAAACTCTAAACTTGAACTCTCTAAGACTCATTTAAACTTATAAACTCTAAACTCATAAACTCTAAATTCATAAACTCATACTCTTATAAACTCTCATAAAACTATTAAACTCATAAATGAATAAACTCTGGACACTTACTCAATTAAACCTAACCTAAAATCTAAACTCATAAACTCTAAATTCACACCATAGCAACCAGTTACAGCACCCTAGCAACCGTAGGCCATAGGCACGAGGCCGCAGGCCTCGTGCAATACTAAATATTGCTGATTTCTCAGAAACTTGTAATGTACCACATTTGAAGAGGCTGACAGGCTCTGTAAGAAAATACCTCACAGTGGGGGAATAGTTGCACCCCTGGGGGGCAGGAGCTGCCCAAAATTGCCCCATAGACTTATTATGGTGTACACATTGCATTAGGGTTTTATATTGAACATAGCTCTGGATCACAGTGTCATAGAGACAACGGGGCGGGCTCATTTTACTCAGACGACCAATCAGTCTCTCAGGATCATTGTGAAGCTATCAAGCCACGCCCTAGCAACCATTTAGAGCACCTTAGCAACAAGTCCCATAGACTTCCATTGAAAGAGATTGAAGGGATATCTCCGGATAGAAGTGTCATAGAAACATGAGGGTGGTCTCATTTGACTATGGGTAGCAAACAGCCAACCATGAATCACCTCAACAATTTCTGGCCACGACCTAGCAACAATTAACGAGCACCTTAGCAACCAAATTTTAAAGAGGGATATCTTCCACTCTGAATGTCACAGAGTCATGAGAGTTGATTTATATCATTCATAGTGACAAGCAGCATTTGGAGATTCATCACTGGCAGCTGACAAGCCACTCCCTAGCAACTAAACAGAGTACCCTAGCAACCATTAAGCAAGATTTATATCTCTGCATCAGAACAACATATAGAGATGGGGATCGGTTTAAATCATTCATACTGACAAGCAGCCTTTGGAGTTTCATGATTGGCAGCTGTCAAGCCAATCCCTAGCAACCAAACAGAGTACCCTAGCAACCATTTTTTAACAGCTATATCTCAGCATCAGAAAATTGTATCGCGATGGGGGTTGGGTCTTTTGACTCATGCTAGCACACATGACTTTCAATATGCTAAACATGCTAGCTGTGAATAGCTAAATGCTAATATGGATGCTTTATAGTAACCATTTGTAAACACTACCAACCAACTAGCAACACCATAGCAACCACCCAGAACACCCTAGCAACCACCTAGCAACACCATAGCAACCACCCAGAATACCCTAGCAACTGCCTAGCAACACCATAGCAACCACCCAGAACACCCTAGCAACCGCCTAGCAACACCATAGCAACCACCCAGAATACCCTAGCAACCGCCTAGCAACACCATAGCAACCATCCAGAACACCCTAGCAACTGCCTAGCAACACCTTAGCAACCACCAAGAACACCTTAGCAACTGCCTAGCAACACCCTAGCAACCACCAAGAACACCCTAGCAACTGCCTAACAACACCATAGCAACCACCCAGAACACCCTAGCAACCGCCTAGCAACACCAAAGCAACCTCCCAGAACACCCTAGCAACCGCCTAGCAACACCATAGCAACCTCCCAGAACACCCTAGCAACTGCCTAGCAACACCCTAGCAACCACCAAGAACACCCTAACAACCACCTAGCAACACCATAGCAACCACCCAGAATACCCTAGCATTTATCTATCTATCTATCTATCTATCTATCTATCTATCTATCTATCTATCTATCTATCTATCTATCTATCTAACTCTATCTATCTATCTATCTATGTATATATCTATGTATCTATCTATCTATCTATCTATCTATCTATCTATCTATCTATCTATCTATCTATCTATCTATAAACTAAGTTAAACTTAATTTAAACTTTAGACTAATTTAAACTTCAAACTACTTTAAACTTCTTCAAACTACTTTAAACTTCTTCAAACTTTCTGTTCCAAACTTTCACAAGCCAACTTAAAGTTTGTCTCGACGAACTTTTTAATCTAGTTATTATTCTTTTTCTGAGCGGAAAATTTTCTGACTCTATCTCCTCCTAGAGCTTTAACTCCACATACTCCAAACTCGGCACGGACACTCAAACTGTTCTGACTTAGTGTGCTATATCTTTTCTAACTGATCGGACTTACGGTTCTCCTAAAAATGACGATCAAAGTCAGAAAAAACTCCCATTGACTCCAATTGAGAAATTCAAACTGCCCAACTGTCAAAATTTCAAATCTAAATACCTTGAAGCCCCAGACTCAATCAAACTGTCATTCTATACACTATATGAGCCATTGACACTCATTTAAACTAATGAACTCATCAATCTATGACACTTATCTATCTAATCTTAAACTCTTAAACTCAAAATAAATTAATAAACTCTAAACTTAAACTCTCTAAGACTAATTTAATCTTATAAACTCTAAACTCTCAATTCATAAACTCATACTCTTATAAACTCTCATAAAACTATTAAACTCATAAATGAATAAACTCTGGACACTTACTCAATTAAACTTATAAACTCTAAACTCATAAACTCTAAATTCACACCATAGCAACCAGTTACAGCACCCTAGCAACCGTAGGCCATAGGCACGAGGCCGCAGGCCTCGTGCAATACTAAATATTGCTGATTTCTCAGAAACTTGTAATGTACCACATTTGAAGAGGCTGACAGGCTCTGTAAGAAAATACCTCACAGTGGGGGAATAGTTGCACCCCTGGGGGGCAGGAGCGGCCCAAAATTGCCCCATTGACTTACATGAAATGGGCCATCCTACACATTGCATTAGGGTTTTATATTGAACATAGCTCTGGATCACAGTGTCATAGAGACAAGGGGGCGGGCTCATTTTACTCAGACGACCAATCAGTCTCTCAGGATCATTGTGAAGCTATCAAGCCACGCCCTAGCAACTATTTAAAGCACCTTAGCAACATATCCCATAGACTTGCACAGAAAGAGATCGAAGGGATATCTCCGGATACAAGTGTCATAGAAACATGAGGGTGGTCTCGTTTGACTCTGGGTAGCAAAGAGCCAACCATGGATCACCTCAACAATTTCTGGCCACGCCCTAGCAACAATTAACGAGCACCTTAGCAACCAAATTTTAAAGAGGGATATCTTCCATTCTGAATGTCACAGAGTCATGAGAGTTGATTTATAGTGACAAGCAGCCTTTGGAGATTCATCGCTGGCAGCTGCCAAGCCACTCCCTAGCAACTAAACAGAGTACCCTAGCAACCATTAAGCAACATTTATATCTCTGCATCAGAACAATGTATAGAGATGGGGGTTGGTTTAAATCATTCATACTGACAAGCAGCCTTTGGAGTTTCATGATTGGCAGCTGTCAAGTCAATCCCTAGCAACCAAAGAGAGGACCCTAGCAACCATTTTTTAACAGCTATATCTCAGCATCAGAACATTGTATCGCGATGGGGTTTGGGTCTTTTGACTCAGGCTAGCACACAGGACTTTCAATATGCTAAACATGCTAGCTGTGAATAGCTAAATGCTAATATGGATACTTTATAGTAACCATATGTGAACACTACCAACCAAGTAGCAATACCATAGCAACCACCCAGGACACCCTAGCAACCACCTAGCAACACCATAGCAACCACCCAGAATACCCTAGCAACCACCTAGCAACACCATAGCAACCATCCAGAACACCTTAGCAACTACCTAGCAACACCCTAGCAACACCATAGCAACCACCCAGAACACCCTAGCAACCACCAAGAACACCTTAGCAACTGCCTAGCAACACCCTAGCAACCACCCAGAACACCCTAGCAACCGCCTAGCAACACCATAGCAACCACCCAGAACACCCTAGCAACCACCTAGCAACACCATAGCAACCACCCAGAATACCCTAGCAACCACCAAGAACACCTTAGCAACTGCCTAGCAACACCCTAGCAACCACCCAGAACACCCTAGCAACCGCCTAGCAACACCATAGCAACCACCCAGAACACCCTAGCAACCACCTAGCAACACCATAGCAACCACCCAGAATACCCTAGCAACTGCCTAGCAACACCATAGCAACCACCCAGAACACCCTAGCAACCACCTAGCAACACCATAGCAACCACCCAGAATACCCTAGCAACTGCCTAGCAACACCATAGCAACCACCCAGAACACCCTAGCAACTGCCTAGCAACACCCTAGCAACCACCAAGAACACCCTAGCAACTGCCTAGCAACACCATAGCAACCACAATAGTAACTCTATCTATCTATCTATCTATCTATCTATCTATCTATCTATCTATCTATCTATCTATCTATCTATCTATCTTTAAACCAAGTTAAACTTAATTTAAACTTTAGACTAATTTAAACTTCAAACTACTTTAAACTTCTTCAAACTTTCTGTTCCAAACTTTCACAAGCCAACTTAAAGTTTGTCTCGACGAACTTTTTAATCTAGTTATTATTATTATACATTACATTTTTATTAAGCATGTAAATTCCAATATAGGAGTTGCATGTCTTAGATCCCTAAAACCAGATTTGCACTTGAATCTGTAACCTATGTTATGATCTATACATTTGTACATACATTATACACTTCTATACATTTGTATACATTTGATTAATTAATTAATTAATTAATCATTTAATTTTTCCAATACATTTAAATATAAATATTTCAGCAAAAGCATAATAATTAACATTTAGATATTCCCCAAATATGTATATAATATTCCTAAAAAAACTAATAATTAAAAAAAAAATTATAATAAATAATAAAAAAAATATTTCCAATAAATGTATATATGTATTATTCCAGCAAAAAACATGAAGATATTTACCCCCAAAAAACTATAATATTTAATATTCCTCCAAAAAACAATGATAATAATTAAAACAACAACAATAACTTTTGATCGTTCGAATAAAAAGTCTAAATGTAATTTTTCTACACAAAAAATATTAGCAATAAATAAAAAAACAAATAAATCTTCTGCTGAAAACAAAAATTTTGAATAATCTGCATGCTGCTTTTTCCCATACAATGAAAATATTTAATTTCCCCCAGCAATCTCTTGCAAAGTATTACAAATAACATTACATTTAGCCTGTTCCTCACATTAAGTTATCGTACAGCTTCTGAGGACCATTCCTAAATCATATGGTGTGTTTCGCCATTCACCTTCACTATGCAAAGTTCCTTCTTTTGTGTTTCACAGAAGAAAGAACATCATATATGTTTGGAAAGACAATAAGTGAATAAGTAGCCTTCATAATCTTCATTTTTGGTTGAACTACTCCTTTTAAGAGAATCTGTCACACTGATTTATTTTTTTTTTTATCTAAAAAGCAGAGGATCTTCTTGGCTAGCAAGCAAAATGATGTTATTTACACATTGATTACTTGGATTGCAGTAGGTGAGAAACGCTCCTCCGCAGCGCTGTCGACACACACCTGACATCATGCTGTGACACACTCACTCCCAGCCTAATCAACAAAGCTGTAAACACTGGCATGGTGGCAAGTGGTTCACAATGTAGCCAACACTCACCCGCACTGCCAAGGTGTTAACCTCACTCTTCTCACACATGACCCACACACTGCATTTCGGTGAAATTAAACATTGAGTGGCTGTTGCTTGAAAGGTTATTGATCGCCTAAAATGCCAAGATGTTAAACTGTTTGTAAAGAATCATTTTAAAACATCTCACATTCCCGTAATGGAAGACGGCATTGAGCTCAGGAGGAATCTAACAGTTATTAACACAATAACACAGCTTGAGATAACGGAGTAGGAAATGAACGTTAACAGGCACCAGACATGGATATGTTCTCTTGGATTGCACAGATGAGAGAGTCATATGTTGCTTGTAATTTGCTTAGCTAAATAATAATGGTGTAACCAAGAGTGTTTTTGCTAATAATGCATCACCTAAATCACCCAATGCATCCGACTGACCCTAAATCTGCTGACATTAGCGCTTGACACAAGCTCCGGCGCATATATATGGGACTCTGTTAACGGCTCGCAGTCCCTCAGAAAACGTGGTTGAAGGTAGGAGAGACGCTGCTTAATTTATGGTCCGGAAAAGATCTCCCTTTGGACCTGAGTCAGCAATCGGAGATGCATCAACTCGTGCAGTTTCTACTCATCTGGCCGAACCGAATTAAGAGAATCTCAAAAGCCCATTGTTGAATTTATCTCATACGAAATGGATGAAAGCCAAGCTTTAGTACCCAGCAATAAATTGATGCTGATAATGCTTGAATGAATAACGTGCGAAACAACTATATGAAACCTGTAACAACGATATTTAAAAAATGAGAAATATGGCTGAAAACAATGCTCTTTTGAAATTATCTTTTTATAGATATGTTGTTTCACCTGTTTGTGTTCTTTTCGCATTACTACGAAATCTTCAGATGTCTCGGAGATGCCTTCATCATCAAAACAAATAAACAGTGTACAGAAATAGTGTGTGCCATTAGAGATTCCACAAGCAGAACAGCAGGGAGTTATGAAAACCCTTACAAAATATGGAAGTTGGAAGTTAATAACTCGCTCTAATGCGCAAAAGAACAATTATATAAAGTACATTGTTACTTTGACTGCTATTTTAACACTGCATGATGTAATCTGATTTGATGTTTCAGAGTCTGTCAAAATAACTGCATTTTCAAATGATTATAAAATTATTTTATAAAATGCAGATTTAATTTATCAACAAAAATAATGGATTTTACAGTCACATCCATTTAAAATACACAAAAAATACAAAAAATAAAATTAAATTCAAAATAAAATACACAAATATTTTTATAAAGAAAGGAATAAAATATATAAAAACAACAAAAGTAAATCGATTACGAAAAAAAAACATTTAAGCAAACCAAAAGTATAAATGAAATTAAATAACTTAAATTAAATCCAATACTAACAACTTAAGTAAATACATTAAAAAAAAACTAAACTGAAATAAATAAAAAAATTACTAAAATAAATGTATTATTTATTTTAGTATTTTTTATTTAATTATTATCATTATTATTTATTAATTTATTTATTTTTAAATAAAAAAATACACTAAAGATGCTTGTGTTTATCTATTATAAGTTGCTTTGGATGAATGCGTCTGCTAAACTAAAAATTAAAAATTCAAGCTTAAGGTCAAATGCATTTGTTTACATTTGAAAAGAATATTTGACGGCAATGCATGCACTCAAGCAATTAAATAATTAAATTTTATGTTCGTCTATCTATAGGCCTCAACAACAGTCAAAGCGATTATAATTGCAAAATGTGTACCTGGGACTGAAAATATAGCAATGATTTTTCACAGTTCTCATGGCAACATTATTATATAAGCCGTTCAATATGGCCTCAACCAGAATACAAGTGACTGATACGCTCCATTTCATTCATGTCACGATCTACGATCTACTAAAAGTCGCATTTTCATATTTCATGTACATCCTGCTTTAGTGACATAAATCTCTTTTATGCTTCGCCTCAAGTGGATAAAATACCCCCTCGAAAAGTGCCTTCTGATGTAAGACCATTATTATTGGTTTTAAACTCTGCTAGAATGGCTGTGAATGAGGACCAGTGCAGACTATAGTAAGCTGTGTGCCGTTGCCAAGGCAACCGTGTACCTCAATGTACTTGATTGTTATCTGATGATTGAACCATCGGTTGCTACATGAGAAAGGAGGCTTGGCTATTTCTCAATGCAAGAGCTTTTAGAACATAAATAAAGGCTGTAGCTCGTTCAACAAATCCAGTATTCACCGTGACCTTGCAGTGAGCAAACCGTGCGTAATTAGCGCCCTCGGTTTGATACAGTACACAAAGAAACATTCAGCCATTTAAACTGCTAAGTTGACATTTTCTGTCACGTTTTTGTGAGCGATAGCGCTTAAAGCGTCAAATCGCTTTTGTGAAGCCCATGATCAGTACTGGAAGGATAAGTTTTGACAATGCACGTACAAAGCTCTAATCCGACAGTCTGCGCTGGCTTCCTTATTTCTGTATAGTGTACTTTTTAATTTGCCTGTATTTACCCAATATGCTTCCCGAGATAAAGGCGTCTGAGTGGAAATGCTGTCTTTGTGTGGGATTTGAGGAATTTTAAGGAGTGTTTATATTGTGCCACTTTAAGCACTTAAATAGCTTCAGGTGTCAGAATGTGTTTTATGAATTCACTAAACCTATTCTGAGTGTTTACCGCAACAGCAACTGTATTGAAGTAAACAATGTCTCCTTGTTTCTATTCTGACAAATAATGCATGACTAAGCGCAATCAAATATTCGTTTTGAATGCATACTTAAGGCCTATCGCACATATTCAATAACAAAAATCTGCATGAAATACTCCCCCACATTTATAAAAGATCACACCGAATGTTTGTGGTAATCAACATTAATTATACTGAACAAAACAAACGTAACACTTTTGTTTTTGCCCCCATTTTTCATGAGCCGAACTCAAAGATCTAAGACTTTTTCGGTGTACATAAAAGGCCAAATATTGTTCACAAATCGGTCTAAATCTGTTAGTGAGTACTTCTCCTTTGCAGAGTTCAAGATGCTAATTAGACAGCATGATTATTGCACAGGTGTGCCTTAGGCTGGCCACAATAAAATGTACAGTTTTACTGTATGGGAGGGGGGGGGGGGGGCAGTCATGAGGTACAGGTCTTTTGCGACATGAGGTAGTTTAACACTTGTGTTTGCTCCCTGCTGTGTGAGTTCATGTTTTGAGGCATGGCTTTGGAGACACTCTAAAGGGAGGGTGGGATCTCATGCTTTCAAAGCTTGCTTGCTAATTCTAGCCTCTCTGAATATTGCGTACCCTACATTTAATTAAAGTGTTCAGTAGCGTGACTGTAGCTCAGCTACATATTGAACTTGCTTTGGGAATACACACATACACAGTCAGGATGGAAGTAAATACTGAAAGACTAACGCACAATACGGAGTGTTATGTGGATGAAAATGAGGCTGTGAGGGATAGACTTAAGCCTTTTCAATAGCACGCACTATATAAAGGGTCTTGCAGATCACATGCAATTTTCAAAGCTCACAATGTTCAAAAGTTTTTGTCAACCACAAGTTTTTTGGAAAGATCAGCTTAACAATTAGCATGCTGTTAAACAACACACGGTGTCTTCTATCGTTTTCCTTCCTGTCAACAAAAAAAAAATGAACGTGACCCTCACTATTGTTAGTCATTGAGGACTGTGCAGCGTCAATGGGTTTGACGTAGTCAGCGAACACAATAGTTACAGCTTCATCAGTGTAGTGACAAGTGCTGGGAAAGCATGCGCAGATAAGCCTTGGCAGAGAGACGATTTCAGATGTCAATTATTCCCCTATGTTCATCTGCACTCACACATTTTCAACCTCACAGAGAAATCAGACCTTCTAAATTGCAGTAAATACCGTCGATGGCATTGATCCAGTACACAATGGGAGACTCTCTATCTCCCCAAACCACAGCTAACAGCCTGAAATCGTTAAATCTGCCGCTAGTGCTACTTGGTACCCTTAAAACACAAAAGGTCCGTCTCAATGCATTAATTAACTAGGGAACTCTAACACTTCAGATCAAATAATGCTGGTTTAATCAAATGCTGTTAAATTTAGCCTCAAACATCTGACAAGTCATTAAATGTAAACTACAGTTCAAAAGTTTGGTGTCATTTTTCCACAAGGACCAATTCATTTTATAAAATTTGACAATTTTTTTTTGTAATTCTCTGTTTTTTTTGTAATTCTCTTCTTTTCAACTTTCTCATTAAAGAATCTTGAAAAATTTGTTGTCATGGTTTCCACTTTGCACAAAAATATTAAGCAGCACAACAGTTTTCAACTTTGATAATAATAATAAGAAGAAATGTTTCTTGAGCAACAAATCCACATATTAGAATGATTTCTGAAGGATCATGTGACACTGATGACTGGAGTAACGATGCTAAAAATTTATAATAAATAAATTACATTTGTAAATATATTCAAATAGAAAACAGTTATTTTAAATTGTAATAATATTTACAATTTCTGCAGACAAAAAAAAATACAGACCCCAAACTTTTGAATGGTAGCATTTAACTCTTGTCAGATACAACAACACTAGAACAAGCCAAAGCACAACATGACAAGATTAATCACTAGGTGTATAATGGAAATGTCTTTTTTGGCACTTCGATTCATTCATGCAAAACCCCTGATTATTTTTGAGCCTGAAATTGCTGCACAGCATTAATCCAATACTAAATGTCATATAGATGATTGAAAAAAATGCATTGTCTCCTTAATATAAGCTACCAACAGAAAAATAGCTTCCTAACTTTTAAAAAGGTAGTGTGACTTTACAGTAGATGACATATTGAAAGAGTAGTTCGCTTTTAAAAAAGCTTTTACAGATAATTTACTCACCCCCGTGTCATCCAAGATGTCCATGTCATTCTTTCTTCAGTCAAAAAGAAATTAAGGTTATTAGCAAATTATTAGCAAAAGTTTTTTTTAAAGTGAACTACTCCTTTAAAGTATGAGTAGGCTGCAACTTGGAAAACTTCAGAGACTAATACTGTTGCTTGCCAACACTGTTAAGTAAATGGTTAGTCTTCTCCCAGAGCCTTACATAACCAAAATACACCTACAACAGATCAATTCCCAGGAATCCTTTTGGATACATCCGACAAATTATTTAAACAATAGAGTTTGTTCCGAGTTACTTATGTGCGTTTTAATATTTTCATGAATGAAGATCTAAGTGTTCCAGCTGGAGGGAGAGCTTCTCGCCTTCATTACGGCGCTAATCGTGCCGGAGACAAAGCCATAACAGCTCAACCTTCTGAACCAGTAGTGCTTTTCATCCCACCTCCGTTCCCTTATTAGCTCATCTGGGTGAATGTTTTAGAAATGATCCTGGTTTCATGCACCGACGGAGCACAGCATATCAATACATGGTTCATTGACAATTTCTTCCTAGATTGGAGCAATTCTAATATCTAGGTAGTACAATGACATTTTGTGAAAGACTTTCCACCATTGCCCAGAGAGCCTTTTACATGGATATGCACTGATGTAATACCGGCAATTATATGCACACTCATTTCCATGTTTCTGTATGTGGTCCCCTGACAAAACATTAATTCATAGCCTTCAGATCTAGAATCATAAGTGTTGAGAGAACACAATGTAATAGTTTTCTTACAGCAAATAATATTATGAAATGAAAAACACATACGTATCCCATACTGCGTTTGCCCTCAGAGCAAAATGAGTCAAATACAAAAGCACAAATCTCTTAGATTCATAATAAATAAGCATACAACTACCAACCACCTGACCTGACTTTGATTGAGTTTCTAAAAGATTTCACACTAACTTCCTGACTTTATTCCCAAGTTCGTCCAATTCCATTTTAAGCGGATTGGTATGAAACATGTGACACGGTCTCAAATGTGAGGTTTCGAAATCATCCTCTTTAAAAGGCGATATTCACAAACCCACATCAAAGCGGGTCTTTTTTTATCACGGTCTCTTTTCTTATTTCCCATCACAACTTTGTCCCCTCGAGTCACCGTATGGCCTCTCCAGCAGACAATAGACTAGTTCAAGCGAGACTGGATGGCTGCCTTGTCGAATTTGATTGGCGTCTTCATCTCTGGCAGTGGTGCGAGTTCACAAAATCATCAGATCTCTTGGTGGTTATAATCCAAACCTGCTCTCCAAATTGAGCGGAGATGTCACTGATTGAAACAAATGAGTAATTCCACACTCCAGTGGACGCAAATCATCCAGAAAAAAATATAGAGATTGAAACAGGTCGACGCAGAATGCTTTGTTCAAAACAAAATGGACCGGTCTGCAGGATCAGATCGATAAAGACAAGCATTTAAAGGACATTTAAGCCACAGTCATCGCCTAGAGATACTGTGTTAAGTCAAAGCTGGAGATAAGATCACATGTACAAGACCAAAAGGTTAAGAAAGTATATTAACTTAGTTAAGGTCATTATTTGACAGTTTATAATACAAAATTATGTCAAAGTATTTATCAATATTACAAGAACAATGGGGGAAAAAAAAGGATTTTCATTTGCTAGAAGTAAAACTGAAACAGACTGGCAAAAAAACAAAACAAGATCATAAATATTCCACAAAAAACCCCCCAAAAAATAAAATTAACATATTTGCAAACTTTAAATAGAAATATATTTGTAACTATTTCACAAAAAAAGGGTAATAAAAATATCAAAATGATTAAAGAAAATAATTAGTAAAAATAAATTAATATTTAAGGAAAATCATAAAAATATAACAATTCTTCCACCACCTTCCATTATTTGCAAAAATAAATATAAAAAATATATATAAAAAATGTCTTCAATAATTTCCAATAGTAAAAAAATAGATAAATAATTCTAACATTCATTCGTCTCTTATTTCTGTACAGTTGATTCTTAATGTTTAGCTGATAATTTATTTTGACATCTTTCCTTGCAAACAAAGGCAGCAACAATATCCAAATAAAAAATCCTGAAATAATAGAACTATAGCGACTTAACACATTTAGACAACCATGTCATTATTTCTAGCACCACCCCCTTTGGCAGTTAAAAAAAAAAAAAAACGTACAGCAGAACCATGTGTAACATGATTAATACGCAAGAATCAATTAAAAACTGCTGACTTAGTAAATTAATAACATCTCTGTACAATGTTTGAGCTTTAGACATTACCATAAAGTCTTAGCATGAAATCCATTAGCGTAACCACCATGAGTGCTGAATGAACAGAGACTATCAGACGGCACAGTCAGGCATCCGCGAGCAGGACGGAGGGAGATTACAGCGGAAATCAGCTCAGCTCACACAGCCTCATTGCCTAATATAAAGACATGGATTTAACAACATCTCCAAGACAGCGTTTCTCCTTAAATTGTGACAAACGCATTTTAATGAGGGCAAAGTTGTGCAATGCTGTTTGGTAAAGAGTTTGTGGATATGGCACTTGCATTTGAAGAATTTTCTGACTGGACTTTATTGTATATTTGACAAAACTACAAAAAAGTACCACTTTTGCTAGGAAATAATGGCATAAGATGTCACGTGTTACTAATTTGTTTATAATTTAAAGTTAGGGAATTTTCAGAGTGGCTAGCATTAGCGAGCTAGCTTTGAAAGCATAAGATCCCACCTTCACTTCAGAGTCTCCAAAGCCATGCAACACACACAGCAGGGAACAAACACAAGTGTCACAAGACACGGTGTTAAACTACCTCATGTCTCAAAGCATATAACATAACAATAATAATGAACATAAACAACTTAAAGAGCCATGAACTGTACCACCTGACTCCAAATTACAGTAGTTAAGGCGTGAACACAGGGTAAGCTCGTTGTTTTGGTTCAGGAGGAACTGTAAAAGGCGGCTGCTGTTTCGGTTGCGATACGCAGTGACTGGCGTCTGCCTGACTCTGACTATGTGAGCAGGTGGACGAAGGTATGAAAATACATACGTTGACAGGCAAGTAGGACATCGTTTCATTGATTGGATGAATATTTTATGGTCCTACTCCCTCCACAGAATATATATATATATATATATATATATATATATACACACAATTAAGCCACTTAACTTAGAAATTCCTATCAGGATGTGAAAAGATTTTTAATCAGCATAACAAAACAAAAAATGCTTCTGAAACTAAATCACCCACCTATTCTGCCTTTGACCAATTCTAACTGATGCTTCCAAGACAATCACACAATATTCGTCAAAAGGAATAGCGATTTCAACAAACCCTAAACTATTTCTGCCAGCTAGACAATATTTCCTTGGTGACATATGACTCAAAGTGCAACAACAATGTTCAGTTTATCACCAAGGTTTGAAAGATATGAAAACAACCAATTCGAGATACAGTGACGGTGCATCATTGTTCCAGTGGGGCGAGAGGTGGATCTGTCAGCTGGGCCCAATAACACACACTTGAGGATACTGCAGCACAATTCCCTTTCCACAAGCATTTGCCCTGTCAGGTAAACAAGCATCACGGAGAGCACTAGCTGAACTATGACACTGAAGGCCACGTATACAAGATCCCCGAGTGTGTGTGCAGACAATAACTTGAAAAACATCATAAATGCTAAGTTTCCAAACATAAAAAAGCTGCCACATTTAACTTATGTCATGCTCTAGGCATGAAAAAATTAGATTGATGTAAAGCTAAAACAACTAATCATATTTAAGTAAAAATCTATAGTCGTGTCTTCTCAAAATAAATTGCATTTTAATATTATGAATATGAAATGAAGACAAAAAAATCAATACTTGCAGTAGCCTAATAAAATTGCATCTTTAACACAGCCACCATTTTGGGTAATGCTTCATATCTTGTGCCAAAAACGTATTTATTTATTATAAAAAAATAAACCATTTCAGATTAATATAAATAAATATAATATAAATACATTTTCAAATTAAAATAAATAAAATGTAACAAATAATTTTATAATAATTTTTATTTTTAATATTATTTAATCATTTTAATTTATCTATTTTATAGACCTGGAAACATGTTGTTGTTATGTTGTTAATCTTTTACTATTTAATTATCTCAAATCTGAACTGTATATGATAGGCTCCACAAAGCTAGATTAATGCAGTTTACTATATTAAAAGGGTGGCACAGCCTACCCAGACACATCTTGCCCTATTTTGTCCAATGACATGCATGTAAATAAGCAGAATTAATAATAATTCCATTCAAATTCTAATGGTGAATTTCTGTAGATCGATACAGAACTGTGAAAGAATCACAATGCATCAGCGAATCAATCCCCCCACCAGCTTAGCTTTATTATTCACACTGCATCAGAACTGAGATGTCTGCATAAACCAAATACAGTGAATGAATCCCCACACATCCCAAGAAGCATAACAGCTCAAAATCGCTGCAAAAGTGTGAACATATTTTAAGGAACGCTGACCTGGCATTACCTTTAATAGTGGTGGCATTCGTTCTCCTTCTAAAAACACTGGCCTTTGACTCGCACGACTCATTTATTAGGCAGCCTTCGCACACTTCAAGAGAATGATAGCGTCAGGAAGCTCCTGGAAAAAATTGTGCCGCTTCCCAAAAGCATCATAAAAGTTATTGATGTAGTCTGTATTGTGACACCCCTTCTGGCAAATCACCCGCATCAAACGCTGAGTATCATAAGACGACGATAAGATGAGATGAGTTGCGTTGTCTTCTGAGGTTCCCTCGGCCGTAACGACATTGTCTTTTATTGCTAAAAGCCACCTCAATCTTTTCACGTCTCCGGGGCTCGGCAACAGTTAACGTGAGAGAGAGAAAAAGTGAGCCGAACCTCGTCTCAAAGAGGACTGTGAGCAGTAGGTCAAGATGAACATTGATCAAAGAGTGGAAGAAAAAAGGATCCAGGCTCAAAGTACATGATTAGACTTCAGCAGCTGTTCTCATTCGCAAACGCTTAGCGACAAAACACTCGAAGAGAAACTTTGTAATTGATCACGAAACAAAAAGAATCGCAAAGTCCATTTGCTTGATGAACACAAGCTAATTCTGCTCTCATGAAACTTGATAATGAACGTCAGTGCAAAGGCCTTTCTTTGTTTACATAGTTTCTTCAAGCACTTTGTATGAACTTAGAAACACAACAGATGTGAACAATAGTGTAATCTAGAGTGAATTCCATCATGTCAGCTTGAATCGAAAGGGCATGAAAGTAAATTACCATAATTATAATCATGAGCAGTTAGGTTGCTCTTCCTGCTTTTCTGACATGAACCAGAATGCAGTGTTATAAAGACAGAAAATGCTTGAAAGTGAGTGTTCAAAAGACATCCATTATGTGATTTTTAGGTTTATCTTCTCACCCTTTGTGAACGGGGCAGTTAGACAATGTGTTTTCCTGTAGTGTGGAGCCTTTGTGTATTGAAATAATGGAAGCATACTCTGGTAGTACATCAGACAAGAAAAGAGTTGCATGTAAAACAAATCAAACACACTTTGACAAGAATCAAACTATGGCCGGTTTTATTGCATTAAGCTGCGTTCACACTACACGCGACCAGTGGCTGCGCTGGAGGGCGTTCCCACTACTGGTTGCCTAGTAATGTTTTAGAGTGACATTCACGGATGTTACTCTATGTTAGACAACAAATACGTTTTTTTGCCGCTACAAACATTTTGGAAAGAAAAGTCTAAATAAAAATGGAATCAGTATTATGCATAAAATGCATAATATTAAAGATGAATGAGAAACAGTGAGTGCTCTTTGCCATCGTGGCAATGGCAAGAAGCTACAAGAAGCTTCCAATGGCAAGTGAAGAGTCCTACACAGTGAGTTTTTTTCTGTTATTTATTTCGGACTTTGTCACGAAGTATTTCGGATTCATATCGAGCTTTTTTTGGTTTCGCAACGTTAGACATTTTTTTATCAGATTCCGACACGTTTTTTTTTAAATCAGATTCCGACACGTTCCGACATTTTTTATCAGATTCCAACACTCTAGTTACCACATCTGCAGCTGTGGTAACTAGAGAAGAGCTGGCAACCTGAATGCCGCAACACTACTGACTCTGTGATTGGTAGATCGGTGGAGGGTGACGCATCAGAACAAAACACAACATGACATTATCAACATCAGTTGAAGTTGGGCTGCAACTTCACTTTTTAAAGGACAATATCCTGGCCGGACTACTGTTGTCAGTAGGGTTGGGTATCGAGAATCGATTGGAACCGAGACTAACTTTTCGTTTTTCCCGGAATCGTTCAAAAGTTAAAATTTCGATTCCTAGTTTCAATATTCACAGTCCGCCGAGGGGAAGAAGAAACCGCTGAACAACACCAACGAAGAAGCGTCTACCGGAAGTGTTGGCATAACCACGCGAGTCGAACATGAGTACCTTACGTCGGCGATCCAAAGTGTGGCTTCGCTTTTCTAAAAATAACGAAATCTCGGCAAAATGCAAAATTTGTGACAATAGGAGTATTTTTACATAAGGAGTATTTCCTTCAGAAAGGCCGTTGGTTAGCAAGGTTAGCTAAACTTTTTTGACCCTGCCTCTTAAAAGAATCGGAATCGAGAATCGTTAGGAACCGGAATCGAAACAAGGAATCGGAATCGTTCAAATTCAAACGAATACCCAACCCTAGTTGTCAGTGATATGTGTGTGTATATATGTATACATCACTGACTCTGAACTGCTAGCTGCTAGATTTTTCAGGCAAAGGCAAATTTAAATGGCTAACACTGGGGTGCTAAGAGGACTTAACTCATTAATGAAAGGATAAAATAAAGCATGATGGACAACCAAGTCCATCAAAGTGACAGGTAATGATTATCTGTAGCACAACCTCTGCACCCACACTGTCCAAATGTCCCACAAATGGATTAAAACTCACCAGAATTTAAAACATTGTGAGAATAAACACAGTCACACACCCGTCACTAAAGCCATTGTGTTGCTTGAAAAACCTGACTAAAGCCATTCATAATGAAGTAATGAAGCCATTTAGAATGAGTGACTGGTTGGAAAAAAAAAAAAAAAAAAAAAACTGGTCGCAACTCAAAACCCTTTGGACTTCACGGCCCGTAAGCAACCGCCAAATCAGCCCTGTGGTTAATCTGAGCTTGTGTGTCCCACATGGGCATTACAGCTCAATGTGTTTGTGCATGTGCCAAACGCTAAATCCCATTTCAGACAAGGCAACATTTTTCATAATATTGGCTCATAATTCACATAGAATTTAAATCAATAATGTGCCCATGAAAAAAATCCTTAGTATATTACAAATTATATAGAAATTGTTTAATTGTAATAAAATGCATTGTAAACCAAAAAATACATGCAATTTTAGTGCTACAATCATTATCAGGCACATAATGTACACAATTTGTAAAAAAAAAAAAAAAAAAAAAAAGCAGCAAAATCAAACTGATGATGCCACAAAGCTACCCTCTCTGAATAATAAAAGAAATACAATAAAAATGCACCACCAATGTTTCAGTGGACTAAACATAGACGTTGCACCTCTTGCACCTAAACTGTCCAAGAAGCACAAGCACTAGAATACATAATGTGCAATGTCTGACTAAGACATAAATGCATGATGGGAAAGACACAGTAATGTTTTGTTTCAAAGATGTGTGCATGAACCTCAGCATAGCTGTTTGTGACCAACAGTAATCTGACAGCTATTAGAGTACTTTCACAAAATAGTTATATACATATACACACACAAACATTCGTGCACATGCACACACAAAGTGACTGCTTTCAAATCATCTCAACTACCTAGTGAGTGTTTGTCATCATGCACAACAATAGCAATTACCCTTGAATGATTTGCAGTGCAATGCGATGCCTTGTTGCCAGGCAACACTCATGTTAATGAAGAAAGCCCATTCTCTAAGTAAAAAAGTATAGGGCACGTTACTCGGCCGACAGAAGGGGGGCTTGAAAACGATCTGGATCACAGCGGTTCAGCTGTGATGCTTAAGCAGCTGAAAACAGATGTACCGAAGAGTTGTGCTTTTGAATGGATCCAGCCCTTGAGGGTTTCAAGAACAACACTGAATGTCAATAGATACTTGGGTTTTCCTAAGTACATTTCATTTTCATTAAGAACAGATTTCTCCCTAAACTAGGTAAGTGCGCATTGGGCCCATTCCCAGAGGTTTTACACTGGTACTCAGCATTGATGTATATATTGTCAGGAGACCATACTGTAGATACCTGATCGCAACACTTACTTTCATTAAAGTCAATCAAAAGCCACTTTAGGGAGAATTAGAGTAATGTTTTGCACTCAGAGTTTATGGCACTCATAGTCCAGTTAATGACCCCTCATTTATTTAATTTGGTCATTTAGGATGCTTATGACAGTAAATTATACAAAGTCAGAAGGTGAGTATGCTGAACACACAAAATAACCTGTCTGCTAAGTACCTTTATATTAAAAGGCCATCATGTCAAATGAACTTGACACGTAATCGGTTTCCCAACAATGAAAATTCTAGTATTTACTTACTTTGAATGGGAAGTAAAAAAATACTATGAATGGGGACTGAGGCACTTAAGCTTCAAAAAGCATGTCAAAGCATAGTAAAAACACAGTCCATATGACCCACTACATGCAGTCTTCTAAAGCCATGATAGTTTTGTAAATAAAAACCTACATTTCTGTCTGCATTTCACACAAACATATTGCATGACTTCAAAGGACTTGGCATATTGTGCATACATCATATGTCCTTGGTGTATTTGTCTGGTCATTTTGAAGCTTTCAAGTCATCATTCACTTTTATTAAGTTTTATTAAGAGTAATCAGAATATTCTTCATATATTCTCTTTTTGTTTTCCATGTAAGAAAGTCAAATTAGGACGGGTTAGAAATGACATGAGGTTGAGTATTTTTATTTCAATGTGAATTATACCTTTGATCCTATTGTCACAAATATGAAAAACATACAATGTATGCTTTGAGGTATAAAGAAGACTTCTCTCATTTCCTACCCTAGCACAGAACATTAGAGCATTAAGATATTGTACATATTCCAATCTTAAAGTTGCAATTCTGACTGAAATTCATCTTGCTTTAGTTGTATACATGTGAGAATATAGTCACTGAGTGAGAGAGCAAGTGTACTACTCTTGTAATGTCTTAGAGTGGCAATTTGAGAGTCATTTTTGATTTTTACTACCCAGAAGCCATTGATTCATAAATGTAATTGCATATTTCAACCTATAGATTTCTCTGCTGGAAATGGATTTGTGGGGAAAAAACAAAAAAAAAAAAACGACACTGCACAAGCAAAAAACGGAGATCTCTCTTGTTAACAAAGAAGTAGTCGGAAAGAAAAAGAATATAGTTTGCGTAATTCAATACACACAGTCTCAGTCAATGGCCCGTCGTACCTCATGTCAGGTGATATTTGCCTATAAACTAAAAGTGCTTGTAATTCAAAACTTTTTACAGCATTAGAAGAATATACCACCATGGTAACTTACAGTGGTGAAGTTTGGAGGGATGCAATCCTCCCCTCTGAAGGTGCACTGCAAGAGCATTTCGTTGATATCGTGGCCTGTGCGGTTGTAGAAATCTATCATGTTGAACTGCTTGGGCTTGTAGTTGGCAAAATTAGCCTTTTCCTTCAACAAAGCGAGGACTTCCGGCTCGGCCAGGTGAGGGTTAGCGATCTGATAGTTCTCGTTGAGCAGTGCCAGCAGCTCCCCAACGTGGTACAGATCATTCTTTGTGATCTTGGAGAAACGAAACTCGTTGAGGTTGCAGAAGGTGATGGCAGGAAAGGTGAGGATGGGCGCCGCCACCTCATCAAGTTTGGTGACGTGAGGGAACTCAAAGTAGTAGTACACTCGGTCCATGCACACAAACATCAGCAGACCTAGAGAGCCCAAGAAGGACAGCGACCATAGGAAGCGACGGAACGTCATGTGCCCGTAGGCGAATATGTGGCTCATGCCATGTAACGTGGAGGAGTTGGCAAAAACTTGGAGGCTGGACGGCCTCGTGCTTTCAATGCTGTCTTCGGAGTCTCCCTTCATGGCTGTCATTTGGTATCCACTGAAAACTAGGTTTCAGGCTGAAATAATCAGTAGAAAGTGTGCAAATGAAGCAATTTAACAAAAGCAGCAAGTCTTTGAAGGTAGCTTTTCAATTAGTGGTAGTCCTCACTCCATCTGCAACCTCTTCCAGGGTCTCTGAGAAAGCAGCTGTCATTCCATGCAGAACCAAACACAATGACAGCTCCAAAAAGACCAAGTCGCGTGAAAAGACAGGACGAGTGACGCTGTCCGGTTTCTGAGGGACAAAGCACAAAGAAGTGAAGGGAGACCAAAAGGCACAGAGGAATTGTGGAAAATGTAAACACAGCAGAAAGATCTCGCTCGGCGAGAACAGTTGATTGGAGCGTGCCTCCTCCGGTCGGCACTGAATGGCTTTACATCGCTATGACAATGCCATGGAATGGATTCGTGAATGGGAAGATTACAAGAGCCGAGCGTCTGTTGCTCGTCGCCGGCTACGTCCCACTGTGCCACTCCCCTGCTGAAAATCAAGGGTCATAGACCTCTTATCCCACCTCTGCGTTTGACAGCCTCAGCTGGGTTCCCAGTCTCTCCTGGATTCGCGGGGAGCGCTGCCTCTTGGTGTTTTGGAAAGCCAATGTGGTGGTCTCGCCTCACACAGCGAACGTTTCTTCCTCCAGATCTGGAAATGAGGATTTATGCACCTCTGCCGGCTGCCTGCCACCCCTCCTCTCTCTCCGTTGCTCTTTAGTAGTCAGGATCCATCCCACTGCTGAGCGTCTGCTCCGCCACAGCCTGTGTATGTGTGTGAGAGAAGCATGGGGGAGGGTGCTAGCGGGGCTGGGGGTACTTCGACTCCAGGTTTTGTATGAAAGAAAAGCTCTCAATGTGCAATGCTGTATTTCAGCTACAGGTAGTTGCAGAGAAGCAACCATCTGTGCCATGTGATCGTATCTGAGGAGGTTGGTTTTGCATGAAAGCACATCCTCATTTTCCCTACTGAACCTGCATCTTAATTTAGTTGAGATGAACTCGCATGGTTTTTTATCTTTTCAAGACACCATTTGAGTGACCAGTAGCAAACACGTTGGTCAAACAGGCTCGATTTATGGACTGAGGCTCAATCAATCAATACCAATATGCAATGTATTTTGAGGGTTAATAGTTCAGGGATCCCTTCACAGCCCACTAGCAAATCCACTATGATGCTCAAAGGAGAAAAATTACCATAACAATGGGTGAATGGTCACGGTTAGAGATCTTTCTCAACCAAATGAAATCAATATCCAATCAATGTTGAAAGGTGAGGTAACATGGGAGTAAAATAATACTTGTTTATATTTAATTGTTGCAGGGTCTCATTTTTAATAGACACAATTCAATTAAAGCTACGATATGATTTTTGTAATAAAATATCCAAAAATCACTTGCACAGTGGGATATATTTCCTGCAATTAATTTACACTGTGCACTTACAATATCCTAAAAGTTCCCAAAGACTTTTAATTTCAGAGAACCACTCTTTTATGCATTTTATTAAACAGGTGAGCAAATGTACAAAAAACTAATTAATGTTATATAGCTCAACATGATGCAATGTAAGAATATGATCAGTATGTAATTCTAATGTTGTTCTAGCTCACTGCTAGTCTCATACTGACAAACTAACACAGATTAGCATTCTAACTTTCAAAACACTCAAATTCAGTTTAGTGTGATAGTAGACCAAGTGAAGCAGCGCTGCGTTACCTCACAAGTTTAATTAGTCAAATAAACTGACCTGTGTGAGTTAATTCAGCACTTGCGGGTAATTCGGTAGAATGAAATGTCCTTATATCCACGAGACTCACGTGTAGTGCTGATATCTTGTCTTTTATTAGCAATCGCACCCTGCTTCATACCACAATCATGTTAAAAACATCAATTAACATTATTAGATCCAATATCATGACAGCAAGTTCCATGATTCCGCTTATTTCACTGCGTCATCAATCTACGCCTTTGTTATTGTAAGATGTTAACGACCCCTAGCGGCGAAAAAATTACATATTGTAGCTTTAATGTCAAATTTAGTTTGCACTCGCATCCTGGCCAATGGTAAATATAAAAAAAACTGTTTCAGAACTGTTCACATAGACCAGATGGAGTCTGTGTATATGAATTTATATTCTGACTTTTGCAAATATTGTAATGTCTGGATCCTGTTTACAGGCTCTCCATTATAGCAAATATGCTGAGTGTGAGGATTAGCATATTACAATATTATTCTGCATATTTCTGCATGTAAATTACTGAGCAGCCTCCTCTAAATCCATTGTTATGCTTAGACTGAGCAAGCTTGCCATGTGTAGGTAGCATATCTAAAACAAGTCCTTGAATAAAAGGCAGATGGATAATGCAATAACAAACATGGGTTTATATTTCACATACCGCTGCATGATTGATTACCACACATTCCCGGATGCGACAGATGCGGTTTAGCTGTTTAACAAGACAACCAATCAGTAACAAAGAAAAGCAGTTACCACTGAGACACACTATGAAGAAATTCAAGAATGAAGAGCAAAAAATGGAAAAAAACAGTTAGTGAAATAAACTAAGATTCAATCTTAAAGTTGGACTTTAAAAGGAGGGGCAGCACTTAATCAGAGAGAGGGCACTCCAAACACCATGATGGAGCTTTTAATATGCCAATTGCCTGACCAAATGTGCTAACCACTTTACACTATGGGAGTTGCTGTTTTGAGTATGTTCCTACATACTACCTACAATCACCTGAAGGTTGAATGAATAAAATATTGAACCTGGTCACCAGTGATCAACAGCTGAAATCATCTCTCACCAAGATGAGTCACCAACAAAACAACCATAAAACTAATTTGCTCGACAAAACCATCAAAATATAGCAAACTATTAGCTGCTTTTAACCAACATTGGCAGAAAATCAGTTACAGGCTATTTGTCTAATTGTTTATTGGTCTCGTACATCGACCAGGAGAATTTTTTGCTTCGACATGCTACAGCAATGCATTTTTTGAGGGCTTTCTTACTTGCACTGGTAAAGATCTAGTGTTAACTCACTTGACATCTTAATCCTTTTAGACAACGATTTGCTTTTTTCGTCCATTTGTCAAACCATTTATGTCTGATCCAATGGATTTCACTTTGTACATAGATACAAAGATACATAAATAACACCTGGAATAAGATTAAAACTCTGAAATAGTAGTCACATCAGTAAACACAATTAAAAACAATTAACTTGGGAAGACATTCTTTTGCCACAGGACTGAATTTAGTACATTTAGTTTAGTCAAGTAAAGAACTGGCTCCCTTTCAATTCTTGAGTGTGAATGTGAATTGGCCACACCACAGGAAGTTAAATTGGAATTACAGGAATAAAAGTTGAATATATGTGTGAAAAGGTGAATATATATTAAACATAAATCTCCACAGGTGACATTTCAAACAGATCTGTTTGAAAAACAAAAATTGTTTGGAAGTTGTCAAGCTATCATTTAAAGTTTGTCTTGAAAAACATTCTTTCTAGTTAAATTACACTTATTGCAGTTACAGTATATGAATTTCTTTTTAAATTCTACTTTTCCATTCAAATTTCAATTCTGTTTCCTGTTGGCTACTTTAATTCTAATTCAGCAGCTTAACTGGTTTAAGCATTCATTTTCAATTAAATTCCAAATGGTGCAAAACACTTCTATGCAATATTGCACTATTGTAACTGTACATTAATGATTGATCTGTTTGACGTATAATTAATGTGATCAAAGCTTGATTCAATACAACCCAATGAACACTTGGCATCTGTCAGGAAAAGCACAACAGCTTGTCAATGCAGAGATATTTTGGCACAAACCATTAGATTAATCCCTCAGGGAGTTGACCTAAGGTCATAAGAGGCCATGAGGAACAGGCTTACTGTCATTCATACACTGGTTCATAAGTACTGGACTATTGCCACTCTCTAGCCAACCCACTAAGACTTCTCTTTTCTTGTTATTGTAATACAACAACAAATAAAAGTTATAGGCAGAATGTGAACTTTAAGTTAATTGAGGACCAATGGTGTTTGGCTTCACACTGACAGCATGTTTGAATGGGAAATTAGATTAGAGAAGCTAAGTTAAAAACAATGTTCAGAAGACCACATTTATGATCCTTTTTATGTGCTTTTCAGGGTTGAAATATAAAAATTCCATCTGCTACCAATAAATTATAATTATGTCCAATAACCGTTAAAAGACGCATTAAATTTCTTTACTATTGTGTCAACATAAAAGAAAATTACAAAAAGTAAATAAAAAGCAAATACCATTTTAAATACACAATACTTACAAACACAATTGTCTGAAGAGTGAGTTTAGGCATCACAACCATTTAAATAGTGAAAAAGGGATTCAAGACTACATTTAAAGGGATACTTCACCTCTGGAAAGATAAATGTGTATATAAAATGGGCCATTTATGTAGAATAAATATGAAAATATTTTTTTTAATTTGGAGCTTTCTAGACTGAGAAAAGCCAGAATATGTATTTTTGGCTTATGTGGATGAAAGACAACAAGTCCCAGAATGCACTTCTTTCGCAGCCCTAGGAGGCCACGCCTACCAGTAACAGAGCGTTGTATTTAAAAAAACAAGTCTAGGCTACTAGTGAGTCTCCGTGATGAGTCTGCCAGAAAATGTGTTTCGAGATCGCCCAAAATGTCCGGGATTCAGCTTTTGCGTTCTACAGTCGCCATTCACCATGTTTACTGTGGCAAGAGGGATGAGTGAGGGCCGCGGGAGAACGGCGCGAGTCATGTGTACTGTGGCGAGCGGGATGAGTGAGGGCCGCGGGAGAACGGCGTGAGGCCAGTGGCGTGATTACCGATGAGCGACACCTGTGAAACGCACCGGTCTCGTATCTCTCACAGAGGAGCGGGAATTTTCTAAGCAATGTTAAAACACACACCAACCAATCACTTGTTTAGCGTTAATGTAAACACTACATTCAGATTCAGATCAGAATGAATTCAATTAGATTGAAATAAAAGCTGTGCATGTAAACAATAAATGGCGATTTCAGAAAGCAAAAGTTGAATCCCGGACATGTACGGGAAAAAGAGGATGGTAACCCCTACCACTCCACTTTCTCCACAGAACAAGAGCCTATTAGCTTAGCTTAAAAAAAAAAGATGGCTGACACTATGTGTAATCCCAATTCTCCATAATGCATCCGTCCGCATATTCAGTACCTTCATCCTTTTTTCAAAAACGTTCTGTCAGTGAAATCAAACGCACTGGCACTGATCTGTGATTGGTCTGTTAGTGCATTAGGTCCAGCCCCCTATGGGCGGGTTTGAAAGGGTGAGATCTAGTGCTTGTAGTCTTTACAGAAATCCCCCCCTCTTACACTTCCTCCTACAATGACGTAAAATGACGATTTTTGCATCATTGTAGGAGGAAGTGAAAAAGGTAAATAGCGTATTTCTCTCGTCTCAGGGGAAAATGAGAGAGTGTTGCACGACCATTCAATAGTATGACTGGGTTTCTAACAATAAAATGCTTAAAGCAAATGGGTGCTATCATCTAACACTTGCTTAATTCATTAAGCAAGTGTTAGATGATAGCACAGCCATGCATCTATAAAAATAGTTTGCACAATTAAGTCAGATAAATATTGTCAGATAAATCAATTTAAATATCTGATAACCCGATACATCACCAACATATTATGCAACCCCTAGAAACAATTTAGTTTCATTACATGGAAAAGAGCATGAACATGCTGTTTAACATCAAGTTTTGTGAAAGGCAAATAAATATACTATTCCATCTATAAAAGAAATGAAGGGCAAGACAGGAGAAAAAAAAGTGATACAGCAGTGATACACACATTCACCAGACACGTCGTTTACCAGATAAAAAATATATAATTGTTCAATGGGCAGTTGGAACACACTCAAAATCCCATTCAGCCGAGAATATCGCTGAAGTCAGCTCAAAAGCAGGAGTGAGACATTCACTCGCAAGAACGATGCTGCAGCTAATATGAAAGTGCAAGCCTCTTAAAACAGATAGATTTGAAACCACTAAAATGTCTGTCACAGGCAGAAGAGCATCAGGGTCGCTGCTCATACGTGCTGAGATATACTGTAAACACTAAAGGATCATCAGCTTTGCAGCAGCCTCTTGAGACTGCTTACTGAGAAACGACGGTGAGTATAATGACACGGGCCACCCTGCTTGACCCAGGACATAAATCATCCCACATCTGCGCCCAATCTAACGCAATCTAAATCTGTGTTGCAACTAACAGCAGAACACGGCATATGACGAGGTTTAAACACTTCAGTTACACTAAAACATTTTTGTGTAGGATTTACTTGAATTGAATACAATTGAAACAAATTTCACAAAAAATTTCACAAATAATTACAGGGAAATGGCAAGTAACATTGAGTTAAATGGGACGTTTTGAAGACTGAAGTAGTAATATCTTGCAAAACATATTCCAATAAAACTTCATTCAAGAAATGCCATACCAGCTAACACAGCTATTTATGGCGAAAAACAGGTTAAAATGTAGCAAAATACAAATAATAATAATAATTCACAAAAGTTTAGTTTTTTTTTAAAAAATTGCGCTAATTTTTTCTTTACATATAAAGTGAAACGGCTTCTCGAAGAAGAAAAGAAAAACAATATAAATGTACCATGAAAAATAAAGAATTTTGATTTCATGGCGCTTTTAAAGTTTATCTTTGATAACAAATCGAAAAACGAAATCTGGCCTCACTTCATTCACTTGTTTTCATATGAATCAAACCATCACTGTCTAATATATGCCTCAAAGTTTGTAGAGTCAATGTAAAACTGATCATGGCTAGTAACATCACTTGCCATAGACCTTATTCAAAGCAGCGCCATGACAGGTATGAAAGTGAGGCTGTGAGGGATAGACTTACCGTGTTTCCAATGGCATCCTAAAGCAGCTAGATTACTTAAAATGTTTCACAGCTTACATTGTCGGGAGTTTTTTGTCAACTGACATTTCTTTGAAAGATATTTTTCCAGTGTTTCATGAGGAGAACAATCCGAAAACGCATTAAATAACAGTACAGCCCATTGAAGAGATGGGCTGTACTGTTATTTCATTCTCATTAAAAATCAAAGATGGCGCTGCCGTGAATAAGGTGTATTGGAAGCTTCTTGTAGCAGCGTTCCTGCTGACACCTGCAGCATATCTGGCAACCTCGAGTCATGGGGGAAGAGGGGGATACACCATAATATGAAAGTGATTGCGGTACCAGTTTTGGCCACAATCTCGCATACAGCGCCTTTAAATGTTCTAATAGTATATAAATAATAGTAAAATAACACTGCTCCCAGGAAATGCATTCTTCACAGTAATTAAAAAAATAACTAAAGAAGGTCTGGACAAAACATTCAGATTAACTAACAGAAAGCTTTAACACAAACACTGATGACGAAGCCTTCTATCAAGTAATCACATACTTTGTGTTTGGTAACGGCTTTTTCTTGCAAAGTTTGAGGCTCAGGTAAAAAAATGTCTGCTGTAAATAGATAAAGTCGAGGATAAAAGAAAGGATAAACCACCTTTCTTGGAAGTGGAGAGAAGCCTTAAACCCGAGGGTGTACATCAGTCTTGCCGTACAATGAACTTGTCAGAACGGAGGGACTGTGAAATTGAAAATATCAAAAGGTCTCGTCCAGTAACAAAAACGTGAAATTGAACACAAGGAGGAATACCCTGCAGCACACAAATCGCTGGTCACAAGCTGAAAAGCAGAGTAAACCTTAATGTTCGAACCCTAAAAAAACAGACAGACCAGGCTGGGATATTAATTGGATATTTACACACCAGGTAAGTGCCATTACAATTAACGAACTATGCAAATAAACACACCTAGATGTACTAAACACTGACACATACACATCTACAAAGAAATATAAACATAAATAGATATGCAATTAGAAATATTAATATTCTAAATACAGTTCTTTACTCAGCCAGGCTGTATGTGATTTTCTTATTGCCTATTTGCTTATGAAGCCCTGACTTAATCCAAGCAATTCACACTGCAATTTTATCAAACTGTTGGCTGACTGCACAGGATGACCTTTTACAGCAAATGGCAGCCCAAACATATGAGTCACTTTGTAATCATACACAAAACTCATGCTTATCACTCAGGGATGAAGGTATAAAAAACAAGATAATAAACGGCTGTTTACCTTCTATTAGTCAGAGCCAGCAGGACCGGATCTTTCTTTACATGGTCTCTCCTGAGAGACAACACCTATGGGGAACTTCCCACATGCACCATCTTTGGGTAAAATGAGGCATAATCAAACTCAACAGGACTAAAAGTCATTGCACACAGTTCTGTGATTTGTATTGATGGTTTATTGAGTGTGTGCCACATCTCCTGCTGATGTAGTGCTACATAGGCAACAAAACCGGATCAATGATCATGAACAATGAAGGGAACACTTAACAAGATATTAAAAGTGCCCCTATTATATAATGTAATTTTAAAGATTCCTAATTTTGTTTTGGATGTCACCTACAATAGGTTTACATGCTTCCAAGGTAAAAAAAAAACCCCCACTTATTTTCTTATAATATACATTGCAGAATCACTAGTTTTTATGGCACTTGATTGACAGCACTCGCATATAATACACACACACACACAACAAAAAAACTCAATTGTTTACTAGTTAGGCCAGTAAAGTAGGCTCTCCTGAAGTTCAAAATTGTACAAGCAGCACAGATATTAGCCTCTCTCATAATTTACTGAGCTGTAATGAGTATCTGCAGGTGCAGCTCTTTAACGTAATTGGCATATTATGCCGGAAGCTAATTAACTGAAGGCGTGACGAGCAATTTCCATCCTTTCACCACCTGAACCTTGTCTCTTCTCTGGCCAGATGTTTTATGGATTTGAAAAGTGATATTTGGTGCAGACTACTTTTTTTGAAATGATATGCAAAACACTGTAAAATGCAACAACATACTTCATTTTGAAACATGACGGTTGAATGTTTAATTCATCAATATCAGTAACCAGTTATCATCTTGGAAATTAAAACATACATTTTTAATACAGTTTTGTAACAGTGTCTCAACTTTGTCATTTAATCAATTAATTAGTTAAAAATTATTTCTGGGTCATTCATCATGGAAGATAAAATGTCAAGCTCATTCATTGTGCAATATTCCTCCCATGGCAGAAAACTAAAGAGATATATAAATATGTCTTTAGTTTTATAAACAAGGAAAATAGTTATCTGCATATTTGTTATGGTAGTTCATAGTTCACCCAAAAATGTATAAGTATAAGAAAATCTATAAGTATAAGATATTTTAAAGAATGTCGGTAACCAAACAGTTGATTTGGATTACTATGGAAGTCAAACCCCCTTGACTTCCATAGTAATATGGAGAAGAACACGAAAAAAACTCACATGTTTAAAACAATATAAGGGAGAGTAAATGATAACACTTTTCATTGTTAGCTTAACTACCCCTTTAACTTATCTGTTTACCAACTAAAATGTGACAGGAGGTAGAAAAATAAAACGACTTACTGGGTCTCGTGAAGGCTGAGCGGTGGACTTCCGTTCGCCACGCGAGATTGAGAGCAGACGCTTTCTAATTAGTGTACACTTCCGTACACGTCATAAATGGCTGTTGAAGGCCAGCTGAAGACCTGCCGAAGCGGCAAACACGTAGCTGAAAGCAACAAATATTGCTTAGTGTTATTAATAAAAAGAAAAATCCACTATGTCTAATGAAGGAGCCAAAAAAAAGGGAAAAGTACCAGGAGACAAAAAAACAACAAAACGGAGAGCAAAGAGGAGGGAAACTTATGCAGTGTATATCTACAAAGTTTTGAAGCAGGTGGGTCAGTTTTCATAAATAATAAAGAATATCGAAGAATACTTATCAAACGGATGATTCCTACTGTAATTGTTGATTGATGACCTGCGTTTGACGCCGCCATGTGCAATCGCGCTGGATTCGTGAATGAATCATTCTTACGAGTCGAATCTTTTCGTTGTACCGGCTGAATCGCTCCTAGAGGTTCTCTCGAGTCATGCGTTTTTTTGACTCACTGAACAAAGAACCGTTTGTTTTAGATCTGTCCAATTCCGGAACAAATCTTTATAACTTAATTCGCCTATATCAATTTAGTCAATAAATACCCACAAGAAAACGAAATTGTTTTTATTAGAAAAAAACATTTTCATCCAATAAATGTAAGTATTTTTTGTAATGCAAGTTAACATTTATCCAGTTTCTAAATGACATTATCCAAATAATCCATAGAATTATGTCTGGTACACAACATCTCAATTATCCCTTTGCTTGACAAATCGATTAATCACATCTAATGTGTGTGTGTGTATCTCAGTAGTCAACATTTGAAATCATTAAGTGGATCAACTTTTCATCAGTTATACATACAATTTGAACAATAGCCTACCCGTTCTTGTCTTAGTTAGGACAACTTTGATTAACTTTTTTTGATCCAAATACACACACATATATATATATATATATATATATATTATTAAGCTAATTAGCTATATTACCAGGCAGGCGGAAGAATTTACCCTCATTATTGGAATGTTAAAATGTATAGTTTTTTATCACAGAACTGTTGTTTCTTAGTGCTTATGTGTGTATGTATACACATGCATTCCACCATAGGTTCATCCGGACACTGGTATCTCCAGCAGGGCCATGAGCATCATGAACTCGTTTGTTAATGACGTGTTCGAGCGCATCGCTACAGAGGCGTCCCGGCTGGCGCACTACAACAAGCGCTCCACCATCACGAGCAGAGAGGTGCAGACCGCAGTCAGGCTCCTGCTGCCCGGGGAACTCGCCAAACACGCCGTGTCAGAGGGAACCAAGGCCGTCACCAAATACACCAGCTCCAAATGATCACCTGAGACCTGTCCAAGGGGTGGGAATCTTTTCAACTAATACAAAAAATGTAAAGGCCATGTTTGCAATCACTATTCAATATTAATAAATGCACACAGAAACTTGAGTGGAACTAGTATTCGTTATTCTGGTTTAGAAAGCAATCTCTTTTGCTCAGGTTTATTTGCGAGTGCAGAAGAACACACTGAGGGAATGGTATCTACTGATTATGCGCTTATGTACAATGTATACCATATTACAAAACTTGGAAACAACTGATTTTTGCTGATTAAATATTAGTTTATAAATGTCCATGCTGTTACCATACATGATTGTTCGTTTTATTAAAGGATAATGTGACCTAAAAATTAAAATTGGCATTAATTACTCATCTTCAGAACACAAATGAAGATCTTTTTGAAGCACTTTCTGTCCCTTCATTGACCGCTACGCAACTACCACTTTGACTCTTAAAAAAAGTTCATAAAGAGATTGTAAAACTAATCTATATGAGTTGAGCGGTTTAGTCCAAATTTTCTTAAGAGACTTAAACAGAATTAATTAGGCCACTTTTATTTTTGGTTGAGCTATCCCTTTAAGATTCTTCATTTTAAATATGTATGAGGGTATAAATGGGCTAAAATGTGACTCAGTGGCCAAGGGAAGTTTCTCATTCATTCATTTCTGCAATTTTGTTTAAGGTTTTATAATTCAGCTATAGTGATTGCATACAGTTTCGAGTGTATAATATCTTGCAAATCTGTGATCAATAAAGTGCATCTTTCTGTTATGCGCAGAGATCCTTCACACTGTAGTGTTGTATTCTCGCCACTAGATGGAGCCATTTCAACACTATTGAGACCTGAGCAACTCATTTTTACTTTTTCATGAGTGACTGAATCAAATAGTCACAGTCTGGAATGGATTCGAGCGACACTTTCATTTGCCATGTGCAGGAGTTTGTTTTCCACACTGGATTAATTTTTCATATGAAAAAAGTTGAATTTAATGAATAAATAGCCTAAGTACAATTACATCACAAAGCCTGTATTTCAAACAAAGTGAAACTAAAATTTCTTACAAAAAACGTTTAACAAATATATAATATGAGGTTGCTTTTTTTAAATGGGAATGTTTGTGCTCGACCTTTTTGGGTAACACTTTACTTGAAGGGGTGTGCATAATACTGACATTACCCCTTCATATTCATAACCATGACATATGTCTTGAATATAAAGTAGGGTTTATGACTAAGTGTCTTTCGCTCAATAATGACATTTTAATGCAAATATGACATTGTTTAAGATGCATTTGTTATGACACAAATCATAACATCATAACCTGTCAGTGTCTTTGTCATGACAACTTGGCATAAAATAAAGTTAAACTGTCATGTGGTTGGCTTTGGCATTGGCTGTCATGAGGACATTATAACTGTGTTATGAATGTTTTTCGTGACCTCAACTACAGTGGTACTAATTGAATTTGTCATTAAAAAGTTATAATGGCTTCATGACAGCCAATGTCAAAACCAACCACCTGACTGTTTAATGTAATGTTAACTAATAAAGCTAGGTGGTTTCTTAAGTTTGATAATGAATTTGCTATGTCATGTTTATGACAGGTTGTGTTGTCTTAGTAATGTCAAGCTGTCATGACAAAGACACTGACAGGTTATGATGTATTGGTTTATGTCAAGGTGTCATATTTGCATTAAAAATATCATAACTGAGCGAATGACACTTAATGACAGTTGTCACAAAAATGCATAAAACTTCCTTCATATTCATAACATATGTCATGATTGTGAAGGTGTCATGTTAGTCTCATGCACACCCCTTCAAGTAAAGTGTTACCCATTTTTGCAACAAAGTTATGTGTAAAGAAAAGGACAATTGGACATTTCTTTCACCTGATATATTCTGGCAAAATTATTATTTTTATGTAGCAAACGGCTTGATATTTTTAATTATTTGTAAGTGCTAAGTTGTTTTCTTAAATGTATGTTAAATATGCCCAACTGTAGCTAAAAAAACTAATCACACATACCATGAGGTGCCAGCAAATTGTAATGAATAACTTTTACAAACTGTAAATGCTGACAAATGTTCAATTTGAAATACAGTAATTGGATTTTCCAGCATGACTCGCTGCGAAGCGTATTTATGGGCATGAAATGATGTATATGGTGAGACTGAGAGACAAAGCTACGGGTCACATGCATTGTGAGAGACTCGTGCATTTGAGAAGCCAGAATGAGAAGCATCAAATAGGCCTACAATTTTACTTTTGTATTTAAAAAGCTCATAGTGATATAATGATCTGTCCATTTTACAGTCTAGTAGCTGACCAATGAAGTATTTCACAGGAGGAAGCTTTGGTGAAAACAAATCATGTGTTGCCCTTCATTAATCAGGGAAATCTGAGGAATACTGGTGTTCTGTGTTCCCAGCCCTCCCTCTCCGGCTCCTCCGATAAGCCTTACTGATGATCTTATATATGCTAATGATGGCATGTCTATGGACATATTACAGCAGCGAGGGTGATGGTGTCATTAATGACAACGTCTTAAGCGTTATCGTCATCATCACCATGTTCCCCTTGATCTTGCGGTTCCCTCATAGATCCCCATGCGCTCATTTCATTTTTGCACACACTCTCCCTCTCTTTTCTCTCTTTTGGGTGGTATAAGCACATTACGGATGGGGACATTAGTAACTAATGCAGGCGCTGGGCCCCGCATTGTTTTGGTGCACAAGTACATCATTAGAAAATGTTCTACTTGGCAGGGAAGCGTGTATTAACTCGGCTCGCAATAAAATGAGGTTGTGATCAATTGTTAAAGTTATCGAGAGCTATTAGGTTGAAATATGAACCTCTCAATTGCCATAATGAAGAGGGTGCCCGGTCGTACACAATCAACAGAGCAACACACACCAATGCGTTGTGGGTTCTGGGCGCTCGAAACAACGAGAGAAAGCAATTTTGCAGAGAGAAAATGCAACCGCGTCGTTCACCTCATTACTAAATTTCAATAATCTACTCAAAACGTTAGGACCAACCGGCTATAAAACAGAATTGCGAGCTTTTTTTGAGCGTGGGACAATATCACGAACGCCACTCTTCGTGAAGAATTACGTCTCTCATAATGCCAGCTAACTTTTGATGTCGGTGCCAACGTTTGACTCACGATTTTGGCAAACTTGCCGCATAAATTAATTTGATATAATATTCTCTACTGAGGCATATTGATGTCTCAGAAATTCAATTAATCCCCCAAAGTTAATGTTTCGGAACTGAACAGAGCCCAATCTGGAGGAAAGATGCTACATTAAAGTTGATACTGTATTGTTGAATCAACTCAAAAGTGTTCAACAGCCAATACAACACCTTCTGCTGCAGGTTCTATATGTGACAATTCACAATAATGACTAGGCAGACCAATATTTGCTCATCTGGGTATCTTACTATTTAAAAGTTTGAGGTCAATCATTTTTACATTAATTCAGCAAAGATGCATTACGTTGATCAAAAGCAATGGTGAAGATATAGTGTTTCAAAAGATTTCTATTCCATATAAAATATGAATCTTGAAAAAAAGTGGTTCCACGGAAATAACAGCTTTCAACATTGATAAAATAATAAGAAACGTTTTTTGAGCCAAAAAACAGCATATTATACTGATTTCTGAAGAGAACAGTTATTTTAAGAAAAATGCTGGGTTGTTTCAACCCAAATTTGGGTCAAATATGGACAAATCCAAATGTTGGGTTAAAAATCTAATTTAAAGTTTTAACCCAACTTCAACTTTCACTATCAACTGTACATTTTTCAACCCAAAATTTGGGTTTGTACACTCTAAAAATGCTGGGTTGTTTTAATCCATCTGCATCAAATATGGACAAACCCAAATGTTGGGTTAAAAATATCATTTAAAGTTGTAACCCAACTTCAACTTTCACTTTCAACTGTACATTTTTAACCCAACATTTGGGTTTGTACACTCTAAAAGTGCTGGGTTGTTTTAACCCATCTTTGGGTCCAATATGGACAAACCCAAATGTTTGGTTAAAAATCTAATTTAAAGTTTAACCCAACTTTCACTTTAAACTGTAAATTACACTTTTTAACGCAACATTTGGGTTTGTACACTGTAAAAATGCTGGGTTGTTTTAACTTTGGGTCAAATATGGACAAATTCAGCCATTGGGTTAAATGTTTAATAATTCAGCCATTGGGTTTGTCCATATTTGACCCACATTTGGGTTAAAACAAACCAGCATTTTTTTAGAGTGTAATAATATTTTACAATATTACTGTTTTTACTGTATTCAAATAAATGCAGTCTTGGTGTGCAAAATATTACTGCTCCTGAACTTTTGAACAGTCTTTGTGTCATGACTTCATCCTAAGCGGTGTTTATTGCTATCAGTCAGTGAGGAACCACCAGATTGCCCTCTTGGAAACAGTTTATGGTCATTGAGAGTGTGCAGGACTAACTAATACTGTATTTTATACTTCTGAAAGGAAGTCCATTAGATGTTCAGTTTACAAAGTAATCCTCTTCATGAAGTTCTTCAATCCATCCGCCTCAAAGCTAAGTTCATTCGCAGCAGCACCATTTAGACAGCATTCAAACAGCTCATAATCATGTTGGTTATTCCTCGAAAAATAATGATTGTTATCAATTAGTCTCAACCAATTAGCTCGCATTTCTAATTCTTGGTCTTCTCTTTGTTCCTTTAATTAGTAAATTCATTAGTAGCATCTAGTGTCGCACGCCGAGTAGGCCTAGATGTTTCAGCAGTGTATTCTTATGATTTTAACATGAGGCGCAGCAGTCTTAAGTGGAGGATAATCAGCAGGAACTAATTGTCTAATTACACTGATGAAGGTTACGATCATTAGCCCGTTCTGGAAGTCCAGTGACGGCCCTCGACAGCGAGCGCGAGCCTGACCGGACCGGCCTAACCCTACAGATGGCCTCACTGTTAAGCTCACGGCAGGACAAAATGATAGACATCTTCTATCCACAGGGAGCAAGACAAACGAGTGTGTGTCTGCGTACGTGCATATGTATATGCGCGTGTGCGTGTGTGTTGTCCGCAGGGAGTAAGACGAACGAGTCGAGGGAGTGCTGATTCAATGCACTTCTTTCTTTTTCTTGCTTGAGAAAGTCCCTGCCTCCACAAAAATTGAATGTCCACCATTTGAGAAATGAATTCATGGAAGTCACTGTCTTTTTTCCCCATTAGTAAGTGTTTAGTTCAACGTTTTAAATAATTGCGTTACAAGGAATGATATTTAAAATACATTTGGGAGGCAATGGGGCGGGAAAGTGCCTACATGTTTTGCTGATGATACCCGGGCCATTTGGAAGACATCAAAGTAGTGAGGAGGTAGCCCAGATGCATATTATAAACTCATTATGTGTATCATTTAAAAGGATGTACTCCAGCAGCAAAACAATCTTCCCATTCTCTGCCTCGCCTGTAATGTGTGTTCGCAAAGTCGCAACTTTTTGATGCCTTCAGTCAATGTGACAGCTATTACTGCATGGCAAAATGGAATAAATGTCATTTATATTCCTATTGGCAGGGTCATTAACATATGGATAAGACATCGCGAGGCAGTGTCTTTAGAGCAAACCGGAATGTGGGAATTTTTTTTTTTGAGGGGGCGGAGAGATGGTGGATGATCATTTAAGGAATTATAATCATAATTATTGCATTAAGATGCATTTTTATATTGAGAAAACATGGAAAGATAAATAGATTAAACTGAGAATGCCTTTTAAAGTGCAATCCAATTCCTGAATCCGTATTGAACTGAGGTAGCAAGCAGGATGCGGAATTGCAATTTGAAATTGGATGTAAGGAAATGAATGAATTGCAATTAAAAAAAAAAATTAACTCATACAAATAAAAAATATTTAACAAGAAAAGAAGCAAAGCCTTGTTTGAGAAACAAGTTTTGAGAAACATTTTAAAAAAAACTTTAAAGTTTGAAGGTATAAAGGCATGACAGACAGACAGATAAACAGACAGACAGACAGACAGACAGACAGACAGACAGACAGACAGACAGACAGACAGACAGACAGACAGACAGACAGACAGACAGACAGACAGACAGACAGACAGACAGACAGACAGACAGATAGATAGATAGATAGATAGATAGATAGATAGATAGATAGATAGATAGATAGATAGATAGATAGATAGATAGATAGATAGATAGATACTGTAGATAGATAGATAGATAGATAGATAGATAGATAGATAGATAGATAGATAGATAGATAGATAGATAGATAGATAGATAGATAGATAGATAGATAGATAGATAGATAGATAGATAGATAGATAGATAGATAGATAGATAGATAGATAGATAGATAGATAGATCGATAGATCGATAGATCGATAGATCGATAGATCGATAGATAGATAGATATGGATAGATAGACAGACAGATAGATAGTCAGACAGACAGGCAGATATATAGATAGACAGACAGACAGACACACTGATTAGATAGATAGATAGATAGATAGATAGATAGATAGATAGATAGATAGATAGATAGATAGATAGATAGATAGATAGATAGATAGATAGATAGATAGATAGATAGATAGATAGATAGATAGATAGATAGATAGATAGATAGATAGATAGATAGATAGATAGATAGATAGATAGATAGATAGATAGATAGATCGATCGATAGATAGATAGATAGATAGATAGATAGATAGATAGATAGATAGATAGATAGATAGATAGATAGATAGATAGATAGATATGGATAGATAGACAGACAGATAGATAGTCAGACAGACAGGCAGATATATAGATAGACAGACAGACAGACACACTGATTAGATAGATAGATAGATAGATAGATAGATAGATAGATAGATAGATAGATAGATAGATAGATAGATAGATAGATAGATAGATAGATAGATAGATAGATAGATAGATCGATAGATCGATAGATCGATAGATAGATAGATAGATAGATAGATAGATAGATAGATAGATAGATAGATATGGATAGATAGACAGACAGATAGATAGTCAGACAGACAGGCAGATATATAGATAGACAGACAGACAGACACACTGATTAGATAGATAGATAGATAGATAGATAGATAGATAGATAGATAGATAGATAGATAGATAGATAGATAGATAGATAGATAGATAGATAGATAGATAGATAGATAGATAGATAGATAGAAATGAATTCAAATGTTTTAATGTCTCTCGCTTCATAATTTATGAATATATATATGTATGTATATACAGTATATATATATATATATATATATATATATATGAAACACCCAAGAGTGTATATATTGATTCTGATTGATCTTAAAATACTAACAAGGCAGAGCTGACCTGCTGGTAAACGGCTGTTTAGATATAAACAATGAGTCACTGCCTTTTACATACCGAACATAATCTGTAAAGTTATGTCCCGCCCATGTGACACTAAAAATAGCCTCGATGCACATGTGGCCAAGTTCCAACTCAGATGTCAAAACAAGCCCTCCGAGCAGAAGGCCATTTGAAAGATCCCAGGCCTTTCAGTGTGAAGACTCCCATGTATAATCCAAGCTCTCTGCGCTCTTCAGAGCAGGAGCGGCACCAGATGAGACTGGCTGCCCCGGTTCTCAGTGGGTATCTGCTGAGGAAAGAAGCCCGGGACAGAGGGACGTCTTCCAGGCAGACCGTGGGAAACCCTCCGATGGTGTGCCGAGACCTTGTTGTTCAAAATGCCCTGTATACTGGAAACGTAGCGGCCGTGAAAGAGCTTTTCTCCAAAGGCTTTCCTTCAGACCTGCTCATCCAGCCACAGGGAGGAGCCATGCGCTACGTCCCAAGTGGAAAAGTGAGAGGTAAGAACAAGCTGTTGTGCAACCGAGCTCAACTTTGCGCAAGTTGTTGTCAAGCTCAACTTTGCATTTGTCTACTAGAGCTTAGAGTATTTCGGTTGCCCCCAAGCGATCTGTTTCCATTGTCACGATTACTTGAACTGATTACTTCTCAGTTTGGCCAGACAGCCTCGGGTTTCTGGAGCGTTCTAAAGGTCATGCCAGGCGTCCTTAAAATAGCCCCTTTCTAAAAACAGGCAGCAGACTAACCAAACATATTCAGGGCAAACATCGATAACATTGTGCCCAGGCTGAAAATCCCCTCACAACCGTGAAGAAGAAGCTGGATTCGTAACGGCTCCTTGCTTTACCTCACACATGGGGCCAAAGATTAAATTTCGCAAACAAAAGAAATATCGGAGCGACGTGATCGCAACGGCTCAAGCGTCAGGGTGTATCCTCCAGTTTTGGAATGCGCTTCTGGTCGGCGATGACATCACCATTATCGGTATCATTGATGACCCAGAATACGCTTATCTCATCGATGCCACATATGACACCAGCAACATAGAGGAGTGGAAGAACTTCAGGTTCAACTACAGAGGGCTAAGTATGTTACAGGGACACACAATGAAATTATGTTTGGTGTTTATATGATGTTTCTATGCAATGGGCCTCTTGCTGCTTGTTTAGTTTAGTTTGGTTTAGTTTGTTTAGTTTAGTTACTTTAAAACAACACAATTGTTGAACATTTGACCAAAACTGAATATTATTGTTAACTATAAATAAATACATTCATTTTGTGTAACCATTTGCCTTAGAAAAACTGAGTAAAATCAGTGTGAACTTTTTTGTTTTATGTGAACTAATTTTATTTTGGTAGATTTTTCTCAATTGCAATTTAAAAATCTGTGAAAACATGCAAAAAATTAAGTAAGTTTTACTTTTTTTTTTTTTGTTAGTGATAGCAAGTAAAATGATATTGAACAAAGTAAATTGCTCTCAAGTCCAGTTTCTCAGTGACTTTAATGGCATAAATAGGCATTTCACACTATATGTAGCTTATAAAACTGATTTAAATGTAATTTTTAACCCCAGGTTGAGGCCATTTTTAACCCTGGGTTAAGAGTAACTTCACACTGGTAATTCTGAATGCGTTTTAGTGCAACAGACGTACGCCAGTGAGAGCTGAGCGTGTAAACCTCACTCCCCTGGCCTCAAGAGGCACGCTAGCGTCTGATGCTAGGCTGAGGTCTTTAGCTTCTTTGTTAGCGCACCCGCCTTGTAGACCCGGGCTTGAATCCCGCTCAGAGCGGGTCGAGTAGGACGGGTTAGATTAGCGCACTTTTAGACCTCCTGCGTTAAAATAATCTTATAAATAATTTTGAAATCTAAAAACCTGACCACCCAGAATTAATTAATAGGACAGTATATAGCAGTAGAATATAGTGTGGATAAAATAAAATCCTTTCTGTTCTCAAAGATCATTCTGTCATGCATTGTGTCTACCTAAGTATCACAGCAGTGTATACATTCCTGTGCAAATAGACTAGCGCTTAAACTTTGCCACTCTAAAGCGCATCTTCATTTCCAGTATTTCCACGTCAGACTCGCCTGCTGTCACAGTTATTTGTTCCCCTATGTGTTCCGGTTTCACATAGATTGCTCTCTTCTTATTGCACCACCCCGACTGTGTCTTTGAGGTTGCTTCGGAGTCCTTTTATGAGTTTGTGTTTATGCGCGTTCCCTTGAAACTTGATAAAATACTGATCAGAAAAAATGTATTGCATGGGAGACAAACTTTTCTTGGTGTGTTACATTATAAACTGACTGTCCGCATTGTCATTTAGCAAGTAATGAAACTGAACAAGATTGTCTGCTCATGTGCATCATGGCATCTGCTAACTTATTAATCTATAAGAACACACTGTTAAGTGTCAGGCAGTATGTTGGATGTTGGTGTTTGACTCATTTAGCATTCTGTTAACAGTAAATGAGTGAATTCAGATAAACCTACAGCACTGTGTGCGATGTTACAGTTACAATGGATCTGGAATGTCATCAAACACCTAAATAAAACAAATGCAATAGAAATTGCTTTGGATAATTATAGAATTATTGTTCAGATTGAACATATACCGAAAAAAGTACCATTTAAACGTTTGGTTCAGTAAGATGTTTTAAAAATAAATTAATACTTTTATTAGTAAAGATATGTATAATTTTAAAGATTTCTGTTTCAAATGTTCTCATAAAATGGTTTCCATAAAAAATTAAGCAGCAAAAACTGTTTTCAACATTGATAATAATAAGAAACATTATTATTAATTGTCAAAATCTCAGTAAATCAGCGTATTAGAATGATTTATGAAGGATCATGTGACACTGAAGATCCTGAAAATGTAGCTTTGATCACAGGAATAAATGACATTTTATAATATATTCAGATTGAAAATGTTTAAATAGTAATAATATTTCACAATATTACCGTTTTACTGTATTTTTGATCAGATAAATGCAGCCTTGGTGAACAGAAGAGACAAAAACATTGAGAAATGTTACCGACCACAAACTTTTGAAATGCAAATGTAATGTAAAAATGAGTCAAAACAATGCACCAAAAAAGCCTAAAGAGTCTTTATGCCACTTCCCTTGATTTTAGCCTTGTCACTTTGGTTGGCATCCACACAAACTGAGCAAAAATCGTTGATTTCCCCATCTAAATTATAAACTAACTGCAATAAGATAATCTCATAACCGTGCTCTATTGTTCAGGACTGTGGTCATTGACGTATGAACAAGAGCTCACCACACCACTGCACATCACCGCTGGCCGAGGTTTCACCGAATGTCTGCGGCATCTCCTCGTGAGGGGCGCTCGAGTGGACCTGGCACCTGGGGGCACCACTGCCCTGCATGAGGCCTGTGAGGAGTGCCAGCCCGAGTGTGCCAAGCTGTTGCTGCAGTACAGAGCCAATGCCAACGCAGCCAATGAAGACGGGCTGATGCCCCTGCACGTGTGCACTGAACTCGATTCCCTTGAGTAAGTGCTTGTTCAGTGCTGTGATTACAGGAAATCCTGTGGTGAACTTCACCATTTCAAATGTCTGTCAGATTGACTCTTGAAATGAAGGTATACCACCGCTCAAAAGTTTGTTTGTTTGTTTTTGTAAGAAGAAATATATTTCTATTTTAATATATTTTCAAATGGAATTTATTCCTGTGATCAAAGCTGAATTTTCAGCATCATTACTCACATGTCACATGATCCTTCAGAAATCATACGCTGATTCTAATATTGCAGCTCAATTATTAATTATGGATCTATCGATGTATATGTATCGGTAGTTGTGAGTAAACGTATACATTATTAGGATTTGTTGATGAATAGAAAGTTTAACAGAACAGTATTTATTTGAAATAGAAATCTTTTGTAACATTATCAATGCTGTTGCTGTCATTTTTTGGGGGATAAAATATGAACTATTGAATGGTAGTGTATCCCAGTTTCCACAAAAACATTGAACGGTTTTCAACATTGATAATAATAAATGTTTTTTGAGCAGCAAATCAGTATATTTGAATAATATCTGAAGGATCATGTGACACTGAAGACTGCAGTAATGATGCTGGAAATTCAGCTTTGCATGAAAGGAATAAATTACATATTTAAATATATGACAATAGAAAACCGTTATTTTAAATTGTAATAATATTTCACAATATTACTGTTTTTACTGTATTTTTTAATCAAATTAGGGCGATGAGCCCTTCTCATATGTAAACTACTAAAATTAGGAGAGAGGTCGCACTATGCATATGTTATTTTTATTTGTATTCTTATAAATGCAACACTAATATGTGTATTGTATGTCCATTTTTTATGTATAACAGTCGTTGTCTTTCATTAATGGACTGTTAGAAACATTAGTGACATTATTGGACTGGATATCACTTTAACATTATAGGCTCGTGTTAAAATGGGTGTATCAATGGGTGTTTAAGATTAGCTACATTGTGATCTTGTTGCACACTGAAGAAAATAGCCATCAGAGGATGGGTACATGGTGGCCATAAAGGGATGGATATGGTCAGAAACAATGCTCAGGTAGGCTGTGGCATTTAAACGATGCCCAATTGACACTAAGGAGCCTAAAGTGTGACAAAGAAAACATCGCCCACACCATTACACCACCACCATCCTGCACAGTGGTAACAAGTCATGATGGATCCATGTTCTCATTCTGTTTACGCCAAATTCTGAATGTCTCAACACAAATCGAGACTCGTCAGGGTGTATCACATGGGTGTGGGCATATAAGATTGACTTCTTTCAAAACCATTTAAAGTCTTACTGACCTCAAAATTTAGTCCGGGAGTGTACTTGTAAACAACGCAGACTGTGATGTTAAATAATATCCAACAACATTTATAGAGATAACGCAGAATGTAATATTTGTGTATGTTTTTCCAGATGTGCCAAACATCTACTTGCGTTCGGCGCTCTGATCAACAGTCAAAGCTTGGATGAGAACGACACACCCCTTCATGTGGCGGCCCGCCATGGCCTCCCAGATCACGTGGAGCTCTACTTACGACACGGAGCTGCGCTAAACATACAAAACGATGAAGGAAACACACCTCTGAATGCCGCGTGCTCCCAGCCTCAGGACCGCTCGTCTCAGGAGCGCTACAGTCGTGTTTGCCACATGCTGGTCTCTGCCGGGGCGGACGTGCAGGTCAGTGACGCGGACAAGCAGACTCCACTGCACATGGCGTGTAAGAACGTCAACCCTGACGTGGTGCATCTCCTGCTTGAAAACAAAGCCTTGGTCAACGAAATGGATTACGGTGGAGAAGCACCAATGCATAACATCTTGAAAGTGGTGGCCTACAAGACGGACCATGAGCCCGAGAGGATCGTTCAGGCACTCCTCAATTACGGGTCCATCAGAGTGTGGCCTGGAGCTCTGCCCAAGGTCAGCACTGGACACTACATGTTAATTTATATCCTAATTTGGAACCAATCTAATAAGATTGGAACCCTTTAAAGGGATAGTTCACTTTGAAATTAATTTTTGGTATGTTTTAGCTCACCTCAAGGGCATCCAAGATGTAGGTGTCTTTGTTTCCACAGTATTTTCAATTTTGATATTTTTAGGTCAAACCGTTCTCGTCTGTCAGTCATATAATGGAGGTCTATGGTCACCACCTCAAAGAGCATGTAGAGAGAAGTCCAAATTAAACATGATTTAATGGCTCGTAAATGTAAGTACACATTAATGGCCTTAGACACGAAACGAGCGGTTTGTGTGAGAAAACGAACAGTATTTATATCGTTTTTGTGAAGAAGACAAAATATGATGCCCGCGCCCTCAGATCACTTGGACGTGGCTGTGGTTACAAGAGGTACTGTTACTGTAAATACTGTTCGTTTTCTCACACAAACCGCTCGTTTTGTGTCATGTTTTTAATTTGGACTTCTCTGTGCATGCTCTTTGAGGTGGTGACCATAGACCTCCATTATGAAAAAAGAAACAAATAAACCAAAGAAACCACAAAAGTTTTTTTTTTTTTCAAAGAAACCATGGAAAGTCATGGAAAGGCATGAGGGTAAATAAATTTGACTACTCAAACTATTCATAACTATCACAGTAAAATTGAGAAACTAACCTTTTTGCCACTTGTTCAGAACGAACCCACGTCTCAAGAAGACATCCATCTGCAGTCTGTAAATTACAGTTTTCTTTAACACACAGGATATACAGTATTTATTCTATTCAACTATGAATGAATTAACTCAAAACCATCATTAAAGTTCACAGCAAGCAGCATATGATACTTTAGTTGTCACAAATACAGAAATAATCACTTTCAGATGGATTTATTTCTGTCTTTCAAAAGCGCCGCACAGTTAAAAACACTTGACATCACGCATCCAATGAGTCCCACTTGTGCCAAATAAATTGCCTGAGTCTTAACGAGGCAAATGTTAATAGGAGATTAATTAGCAGTAATTGCAGAAATTCCCCACAATCCCCCAGAGGGGGGCTCAATCTGTTCATCAGCCCAAGTAGTTAATTATTCCATGCAATGTTCCCCCAAAACTCCAACTTTCCACCTTTGACCTCCACAACACAGGTGGGGCTGTCGCACCAGGTGGAAACTGACAGAAACCTGCTGATCTGTGACCGGCTGCGTCTGAAATCGCGTACTCTCTAGAGTAGGTATTTAGTTTGAATAAGTAATTACTTCACAACCACTAAATCCGGTCATACACTCGCCATGTTGTCATTATCATGTAACCAGCGTCAGCTGCGCCGCTTCACCTCTATTCATAAATCCTCTCCTGTGGCCTCATGGGATAGTAAAGTGGGTAACACTTTACAATAAGGTTCATTCATTAAACATTAGTTAATGTATTAACTAACATGAACTAACCATGTTAACGTTAGTTAATACAGCTGATCATTGTTTGCTCATGTTAGTTCACAGTGCATTAACTAATGTTAACAAGATTTTAATAAGTATTAGTAAATGTTGAAATTAACATTAACAAAGATCAACAAATGCTGTAGAAGTATTGTTCATTCTTAGTTAATGTTAACTAATGTAGTTAACTAATGAACCTTATTGTAAAGTGTTACCGTAAAGTGTTTATCGTATGCGCACGAAGTAGTTCATCCGGGTAATTTTGCCATCAGTTTTATGAGTACTGTGAACTCGGACATACTTATTTTGTCACACTGTTTTTCGACTACTATATAGGGAAGTATGCGATTTCGGACGCTTTTTTTTTTACTGGGAAAGGGTTTATTCTTATTAAGATCTGGCCATTTGATTCCTTGTGATCTATTCTGTTGGTTTCTGAAGAACATTAAATTTGGATCTGTTTTCAGAGATTAACAAGACTTTATTAATATTTGATGTTAACATTTATGATATTTTTATTTAGCAAGGATGTATTAAATTTGGTCAAATGGGACAGTAAAGACATTCATAATGTAATAAGATTTCAACATTGATCATAATAATGAATTAAGAGAATATATTAGAATGATTTCTGAAGGATCATGTGACACTGGATGAAAAATGCTGAAAATTCAGCTTCGCATCACAGAAATAAATGACATTTTAAAATATATTCAAATAAAAAACAGCTATAAACAATATATTTGATATTTGACTTTTATTTCCCTGTTTTCTTTTTCTTGTAATATGAAAGCTTTATTCTCTGACACAGGTGTTGAAATATTGCTGCACATCTCCACGAACAATAGAAGTGCTCTTCAACGCCTATGACCGGCTCAAAATCACGGACGCCTGGGTAGAAGCGGTTCCTCCCGAAGTGTTTCAGGTCAGATGATGACTTTTTTCAATGTTTTCTTAAATATAATGTATTGAATGTTTAACTGAATGTTCTTTTTAAAGCAGTCACTCATCTCAAAATAATCTCCGTACAATATCAGATCATATGAATTCAGTATCTTGTTTCGTCACAGAAACACCGGGAGTTCTACGAATCCCTGTTTGCGCTGAGCCAAACTCCTCGAAGTCTCCAGCACCTGGCCCGCCACAGACTCCGGACGTTTCTGGAGGGTCGCTTGCACCGGGTGCTGCCTCAACTGGGTCTGCCAACCTTTCTAATAAATTATATAATGCTGGCATTCAAAGACTATATGCACTGAGAGACCACAAACCTGAGAACACACAAGCACGCACACAACCAATCCATCGAGTCATTGAGTTTTGTTTAATTCCTTGTGATTCTGAATGATAGAAAAATTGTCCTGTCTTTACCAAGTTTTTTGTTTAAAGTCGGCATTAAGCGGAAGTTGCAATAGTTTTTTACCCTATTGTGACATGATGAATGTGATTTCACCGTGCAACACTGGATCAACATTTCAATCCACCAATCAGATTTGAAGTTTACAGGCTAGGTGCTTCTACATCAGTTTTACATTTCCCCCTGATTTTAGGGTTAACTTGTGGGTAGGGTTAGGATTACATTTCCAGAGAGTACTGTTGTAACGTCTTACCTGGTGAAATCATGTGACCATATATCCGAGTGAAGTGTCTTCTTGATTACCGTATGTACATGGGGAAATCATTGGATGGTTATGGTTTGCTATTGGTCGATCTCATGTGAGTGACAGGTTGTCCCGCCCTCGCGCCAGTAAACACATCATCAGGGAAGAGAAGAGACATCGCTGCAAGAAGGGAGGGGAAGTTATATTGATTAAAGATTATGAGGGCACATTAGTTTAAAAATAAAAGAATTATGTTCCATATAACATATAGGAAAAACAAGAATTGCCTATTTGGTTTAATGATGAATTTAAAATGTGTTTTACTCTTACTGATATATATTTTAAAGCATTAAAAGAAAGGAAAAAAAAGATTAAAGAGTTTCATGAAGAACAAAACAGGAGGTGTATGCAGAAGGTCAGTACATAAAGTTCATGCAGTGAAGCACTTTCACCATTTCATTAGCTTCCACAGTGGGGCGCCATAGAGCTCTGATGGAATCTGAACTCTTCAAAGTAGGAATTCATGCGAAATTGAGTTTCTGAAAATATTCAAAACCATTCTGTATGCTTTAATGTTTTAATTTTCTTGTAAAACAAACTTTAAAAATTGTATCTATATTTATGTAATTCATTTTAGCTGCTTTTCTTATTTTATTTCTTATTAATGCTAAAAATACAACCATTGGGTTTAAAAATGTAATAAAAAAATTAAACCAACCCAATTGACACAACCCATCTTTTTTAATTAGCAAAAATTGATTGACATTTATGTTTATTTTTAGAGAGCAAGGTTCTATTATTCTATTCTATTCTATCAACTTAACTATTTTCTAAACTATCATGTCTAATTAAGGCTTCACTTACAATACAATACTGTATCATTATGGTACATGTCCAGATATGCTTGGATGGCACTTTCTTATTTGATATCGTTATCCTATCCAGTGATTTCATCTTCATTGATCTATCATCTCAGAGGAATGATATGGAAATCTTGCTGTAACATTACAATTCTCTAGATGAAAACTATGTAAACACGATTTTTTTAAATGTTAAGTACCACGTCAGGTTTTTAATTGTTTTTTTACTTGTTATCCGATCTGAAAGATGAGTGACACAGGTTCATCCAGCCACATGTGGCTTTTCCTTCAGAGGAGCATTATGGAGATGAGTTGTGTGGAAGTATTATGTGATTATGTTATGGAGAGGCATGCATGCGCTTGAATGATAAACAGCAAGTAAAGGCAGAGCGCAGAATGATTGGGGACAATGTAAGGGTCTCATAATGATCCTGTCACCTTGACTCTATAAAAAACACTAGCAACAATGCAATGTACATTTGTTTGTGAATAATAATACTTATTATACTACAATTGTATAAATTATTATAAAGTATCAGAATACAGTGGGACACTTTATGATAATTTAGTGATGTTTAAAAAATATATGATCCAAATGTGACCCTATATTAGATTAGGATGAAGTTTACCAATTGTCCACACCTTGGCCTGTATCCATCCTAATACTGTACATAGATCATAAATTATTTGGATATAATTGCGTGTCAGATAATAAAGCCTTGTTGGTTTGCTCTTTTTTCTTCATGTAAAGAACAAAGGTGCAAAGCAATTGTCTATGAACAGATCTTTGATAAAAGTCTTATATACGATGACCAAGAGGAGGAGGAGGGGGGCTCTGATTGTGTCCCATTCAGGAGCGTGAGAGAGAGGGAGAGTGAGAGAGAGAGGGAGAGCGAGAGAGAGAGAGAACGCTGTCTGGTTTCAATAGATCAAAGAGCACTGCTCCTGAATGGAGTCATTTGCAATTATAAGAATAATTAGCATCTGTGGGTCCTCCATCGCTAATCAGAGTCGGAGGTGATGTGTTTATGTCCTCGCGCAATCAGACGGCCAGTTGGAGAGCTCGCGCCCCGCAGGACTCAATAGCGCCTAATCATCATCAGAAGTGAATTGGCATTTAAACGGTAAAATGATCTCCGATTAAATTAATGCTTAGCGGGGAAAGAGAAACCGCTCAGAGGTTGCAATTTTAGACCCCTTTTCTTTGTTTTTTCTTTTATTTTTTTTCTCTTAAAATCTAAATTATATTCTCAACTAAGTAAAGTATATGATTCGTTTTCTCTTAAAGTCTTTTCCTTCTTAATTTTCTTTAGCCTACATATTGCCCAAATTATCTGTATGATTAATCAAGGACCTTTCCTCTGAATATCTGTGGAGATAGACCATGACACTTTTTTGTCTGGCTCTATTTAAACACATCACAATGGATTAGCCTATACGTGAATGCACATGATTAATATTTTCAACTTATGAACGATCATTTTTATGGTCTTTTTTATGTAGATGACCTAACTGTCCGGAGATTATAAAAAAGAGAAATGTCTCATTGAAAGGCTGAAAATCTTGGATAAAAACCACAGAACCCTTTAGACCCTAATGGCTGTGCCAAGTGTAAAAATAGTAAGTTAGGCCTAGCTAGGCTATTAGGCTATATATAGGCATATATATTTATAGTTTTTACTTTAAAAAATAAACAAAAAGGCAGGTTTGTTCAGGTCAAACGAAGAAATTAAAGTAATTTGTTATCCATGACAAGGCCAAGCTTTTTAAGGGAATTTTTGTCAGTAGCCTAATTTTCGGTTTAATCTGTTGAGATCGTTTCACGTAACCCAATTGTCGTTTCGCCGCCCTTAACTAGGCCTATCGTAAGCCATCTAAACAAAACTTTTTGTGATATACTTTCGATATTTTAATATAGAATAAATAATGATAAATAATGACAGTTGGCCTACTTGTGTTTTGTGGAAGTTCCGCCCGGATCCCAACGGAAAGCACGCGCGCCGCCTGCTGTTGCTATGGCTACCCCTCAGGCGAACAACCACGATTTCTTTTCGCTAGCATGTAGCTTACATTTAGCGAACTTATCTAACTTTTGGTGACTGGAAGTTATTTGAAAACGCTTTTGATTTTTTATTTATTTATTTATTTATTTATTTATTTAACATTTCCACAAAAATGCCTACACTCTAAAATACGTTGGGTTGTTTCAACCCACGTATGGGTCAAATATGGATGAGCAAGCGTAAATTGGTTTACATTTTATTTGAAATATATATGGTTTGAATTAAAAATTTAACCCAATGGCTGTGATTGTCAATATTTGATCCAAATATTTAAAAAAAAATCTTCAAGAAATTGCTTAATTGTATCATCTAAAATCCATTTTTTTGGCCAAGATAATTATAAAACAAAATCTTGTAATACTTCCTATTTTATCAGCATAGTGTTCACACAGATCTCTACATTCAAACGTCATTTCATCAGTAAAATCTCTCTCTTGGGGATAATTGTCGGCCAGATTCACTCTTTCTCCGAACAGAAAAGAAAAGACTCTCACTCACAAGAGGGCCGAAACATCTGCCTCTCCGCCCTCACGACTCCGATGCCATCGGCCTCTAAAAGAATCAACAAAAGAACCGTTGTTATATATCTTCCCTTGAATACAAAGTAATTACTTATCATCAATCAAAATTAATAATAGTTGATTGGGTTGGTGTGGTCAACGCAGTCCCCTCGCATTCGCTTTCCATGAGGAGGGGACTTGACCCACTGGGAAACTACACCCCCCCTCTCTAGGCGGCCTAAAAAGTCAGGGACTGAATAAGGAAATGAAGCGTAATTTGAGGAAGATGGATGAGTCTCCAGGGCAACACCCCCTTCTATCCTCTTGTATTGATGATAACCGAGAGAAAGAGAGGGAGAGAGAGAGAGAGAGGGTGCGAGAACGCGCGCGCGAGAGTGTGTGTGTGTGTGTGTGTGTTTATGTCTCAGTATGTGACAAATAGAGGCTGAGACACTGAGAGCTCCAGACAAAAAAACGCATCAGGTCCCAGTCAGTTGGACGGCGAGGACCCTACAGCACCACCAGGATAACTGTGGACCACATTTGGGTGATTTGTCTCAGAAGGCCAGTGCACGGGATTTATACGACCAGACCGCGCTCAGTTCACCATGCAGAGACCGAGCGGTACGGGCACGGCGTTTTCCATTGATTCTTTGATTGGCACTCCACAGCCCCGGCCGGGCCACCTGCTCTACACGGGCTACCCGATGTTTATGCCGTACCGACCGCTTATGATTCCACAAGCCCTGTCTCATTCGTCATTACCGTCGGGTATCCCTCCCTTGGCACCGTTGGCATCGTTCGCGGGGCGTCTCACCAACACTTTTTGCGCAGGTTTGGGTCAGGGGATGCCCTCCATGGTGGCGCTCACCACCACCCTGCCCAGTTTCTCGGACCCTCCAGATAGTTTCTATCCCCCGCAGGAGATGCCGGGACCCCGGTTAGGCGCGGACGGGACGGGGATGAACCGGCAGGAGAGCCCGCATGACGAGCTCAAGGGCTCCGAACTCCTAAATTTTACGGAAACTTTTCAGGCGGTTGCAGGTGAGCACCGGAGATAAACTCACTGACAGCTGGATTCAAAAGTTCTAACCGCCTTTATTTAAAATAAAAGTTCTGATAAGAATCTAAAGGGTTCTACAGTCTGATGCCAAAAGTTCTAAAACAAACTTTTATCCTCTACCCTAGTTCTTCAGAAAATAGCTACTGCTGAGTTTTATAACAAACAAACCAATATGCTAAATAAAATAACTTTATTTAACCTCGAAAGATAAGATGCTCTAGATAAGATGAGATGCTCTTTTGGTGAAAAAAGAGCATCTCATCTTTTTTTTCTAATAGCGTGGAACTTCATTAAAAACTTCCTTTAGTGTCATTAACAAGCAATTAAAACTTGCTGTATATTAAAACAGTCAGAAATGTCATGAAACGTCATGTCATGTGCTTTCATGTATTTTTTGATATGACATTTTTGGTAGCTTTTGAATCAAAATTCACGGTTTAAAACTGTCGTTTTTGTGGCTGCCGTTTTTTAGACATTTTATAATATAGGCCTACTGTTCTAACGGACCTTAAAATTATTGAAATAAATATCAACACATTTTAGCTTGAAACTTCCATTGTCGTTTGATTTGAAGTCAGGTGGCACAGGCCTCCGCCACAGGAGTTTCGAAACAATTAGGCTATAATTATAGGCTATGCCAATTTTCAAATAGGCTAGTTTGCAAAATTTGATTTTTTAAAGTTGGAGTTTGAGCAGACTGGATCACAAAGCAAACGATACGAACAAAATAGCAATTGCTGTGAAGTTTCAGCACTGTTTATTTTACTTCATCGTTATGTTATAAAAATATCATTTTCCCCATTCAAATTGTTCCAATACTGTCATTTCTATTCGAGATTTTGAGTTTATACACACTTTTCTTAAACATAAAAAAGTGTAACGAATTTACAGATTAAATTTGCTTTTAAATTTGTAATGCATAAACTAAAGTCATTGGTTCGAATATGTGGACAGGCCTTGACGGAATTTTATTATTGTTGGATTTTAATATGTTTCAGGATATTTATTAAATAATATCTACAATTAAAGTTTTAAATGGAGCATGTTACACCATAAAGCAAATAATTAACAATTACTCTAATGTTTTAGAGCAATATTTTCCTCATGTTAAAGAATTAATTTCTACACTCTTAAAAATAAAGGTTCTACACATTGATATCGCAGTGATGCCAGAACCATTTTTGGTTCCAAAAAGAACCTTTCAGCGAACAGATCTTAATAGAGACATGTTTTAAATTTATTTTAATAACCTTTTATGGAACGCAAACGTTCCAAGGATGTTAAAGGTTCTTTATGGAACCCTCAATGCCAATAACGACCATTTATTTTAACCTCGATTTTCTTGATCAGTAATCAATTCGAGGTTGTCAAAATTACTTTTTACTGTACTTCGTCACTTTGCCACCACTTGTAATGCATTTATTAAGTTTGATTTGGGTTTAAATGTTTTAGCCTACATGCATAAACACTACATTTCTCCCTTGACCGGAATATTTGTAATGCTCAATAATTGTCCTTCTGTTCAGGCGAAACCAAACTGTACAGTTCCGACGACGAGAAGCTGGACCTGAAGTCCGCGGAGGCCGCGTGCAGTGACCGGGAGGACAGCTCGGCCGACAGCGAGAACGAGAGCTTCTCCGACGGGAACACCTGCGCTTCAGCGGCCCAGAAAAGCAAACTGAAAGGCGGCTCACAGGACGCGTTACCGCCGGGCGGCTCTGCGGGAAAGAGCCGGAGGAGACGGACTGCTTTCACTAGCGAACAGCTCCTGGAACTCGAGAAGGAGTTTCACTGTAAGAAGTATCTGTCCCTCACCGAGCGCTCTCAGATTGCGCACGCGCTCAAACTCAGCGAGGTCCAGGTCAAAATCTGGTTCCAGAACCGCAGGGCCAAATGGAAACGGATCAAAGCCGGGAACGTCAACAACAGATCCGGGGAGCCCGTCCGGAACCCCAAAATCGTGGTGCCCATCCCCGTGCACGTCAACAGGTTCGCGGTTCGGAGTCAGCACCAACAGATCGAGCCGGGCAGCAGGCCATGAACTCCTCAATCAAAGTGACCCTGAACTCCTCAAACGAACATTTACTACACGAGCCACAGTCACACAGGTCAGGGGTCACGCAGTACAGATGCATGAAGCACACCTAAAAGGAGACCTTTCCAGTAAGGATATCCAGTGACGTTTTAGGTAACACTCAAACTCGAGGCCTATACAATGCTTAACGGATCATCGGTTTATACATATGACTTAAAGTTTATAATATTTGAATGTATTGACACATGACCTGTTAAGCATTATATTATAAATATTTGAAACTTATTAAGGTATTGTCGACTTTTCAACGTCGACACTGTTCATTTCCTTCTCGCCCCTAAAATTTCTTTATTTTTAATTTATTATTTTGTACATTTGTAAATATTAAATGTGTCCGTGCGACACACTTGTGCACTATACGAGACTGTAAAGAGACGTTTTTTTAAAAAATAAGTATTTATAAGTTGCTGTCTAGTGAATTTTTGCATGTGTTGCCATTTGTTGTCTGATTTTAACGGGCCGTTTCAGTTTTTGCATGTGCTCTTAAAGGCATTTCTGTCAGAGGCGGAATATCCCCCAGTTCTTTGTGAGAAAAAAAAGATGATGGAAATAAATAAGCTCAAGAACACAATGGCAGAGTGATATACTTACATCGACGTCACAATAAATATGGTGCAACATGGTTGCATACAATTGGGAGAAAATGTATTCAGTGTGTACGTTTATTCTTTTTAAATAGTGTTTCAGTGTTTGTCATCTGTGCAAACGAATTAATTAATTATTGATCAACTCACTGATATATATATATATATATATATATATATATATATATACCAAACATTAGCATGCAATTATAAAGTGTAATTAATAATACAAAACAATATGGTTTGATTTACTAAACTATATGATGATAATGATAATTAAATCGATTATTTATATGTTATATGTTGAATCTTTTCAATTTCAAGATAGGCTATTACAAATTACAGGAAATGTTAATCTTGAATGCACAGGTCATAACTAAAATCTTCAATTCCTTTGAAACAGTTGTTGACTTTTAAAGTTGTCTTTGCTCTTCTTCTGTGTTAAAAATGAACATGGATTTTTATTTTTTCTGAAGTAAGAATCATTGTGAATTTCCCTTTAAATCAGAATTATTGTTCTGGACCATTCCTTTGCTGTTCTGAAAACAAACCAAACATGCATTATCCAGAGATCTAAGTTTTCATTTAACATGCAATTATGCCAATATTACATATGACTTTGACATGAAACATTAACTTTGCCATTTAGCCTTTGCACAGATGCATTTGATTTAGTGAAAACATACTATTTATCCAAACCATACGACTATACATGAGAAACAAACATAATATGAAAGATTCTCAGTTCTCAGGCTCTTCATGAACTGCAAGACAACCTTTGTGCTATAAAATATGTATTCAGTGCATCCGATGTACTTCTAGCTTACTAAAAGTCTCACAATGTCCTTCTTCCCTGAAAAATATGTCCTAATTGTGAAAGAGACGGACCGACACTGACCCACAGCAGCAGACAACAATCGTTTGACTCCATGATGACCAGCGCAGATCATCTAAAGAGAGCGAGAGAGTGTGTGTGTGTGTGAGAGAGAAGGTTTTTTTTTGTTAATGAGCACGGGACTCATTTGTCTCTCTTTGGGAGGCCGTGCTGTCTCAGATGAGAGTGATGGAGCTCTATTACACTGGTCATATCCAACACACTGTAATGAACTTCAACATCAATCATTACAGGAGAGAGCGAAAGACCACGGTGGGTCTCTCTCTCGTTCAAGGGTTGAGTCTCATTCAGTCACTACAGTCACGCTCATCATCAGACTGCTGTGAATGAAGGTAAACTATATTCACATTTATGCATATGCCAGATGCTTTTATCCAACTTGCATTGCATTCAAGACACGTTTAATCGGTGCACGCGTTCCCTGGGAATCGAACCCATGACCTTGGTTTTGCTAGCATGCTTCTGTTTGAGCTAGAGCAATAATATATACAAGATATTTATAGGTTTATTCATACATTTAATGTATAGGTGCTGACTTGTAATTTAAATTAAAGTCTTATATGGAATAAGCTCAAATATGTTCTGAACACGCGAGGAATTTAGTGGCAATGACGGCTGTTTTTGGTCTCGACCCTGATTAATCTGCCTTTTACTAATGAAAATTAGCAAATGGAGACAAAAATGTATTAGTGCGGCTGAAAGAGAATGTCCTTGATATTGAAGTGAATGGAACGGTCTTTAAATGCTGCTAACTTTTTGAAAGACATGGGTAACTTAACCAAAATAGTTGGTTTTAGCACAGAAGAAAAAACATTTAAAACCAAAGGGAAGACTATAGTTATAACCAGAAAACCAGTTTCGGCTGGTTTAAGAGATGATGTCTCAGAAAGTCTTAGGAATGATAAAAGTATCTGCATCTAAATGACTGTTTGTGCGCATGTATGTAATACAGGACTCACCTGCAAACTGGAATGATTGACAGAGTGGTAACCATAGCAACAGGTTCGGTTGTTGTCTCATGGCTGCAATAAACCTTGACTTCTTTTGGCCAAAGTAACATTAGCAACTGCATATTACTGTCCATCATGTTTTCATTATGCTGATCTCCGGAGCATCAAGAAGCAGAACTGACAACTGTGTTCTGCAATACAGAATGAGATACATTTATGCATTTGTCATGTGCTTTTAACTCAAAGTGACTTACACCACATTGAAGGTATACGTGTATTTTTAAATCAGATCATGCATTCCCTGGGAATCAAACCTATGACTTGGGCATTGTTCTATGCTTGCAATGACTTGCATGGCTCGAAACGGCAACAGGATGCCAAGTGTAACGGACCATGATGTATGACACACCAGCAATGTTTTCTCTCATAAGTGCTAATAGGGAGGACGAAAGCAACGCTGAGATGTGAAGACACTGACCTCCTGAAAGAATCCAGCATAACCTGTTGCAAAGCTCATGCACTGTTTAAAAAAAACAAAAAAAACATTTTCAGTACCATCAACTTGGATGTTTAAGTCATTTCAACTTAAATTACATGAAACCAATTAAATCAAATTAGATGAATCTGAAAAAATTGCTATGTAAAAACATGTTTTCATAACTTATTGATCATATAATTTTTTATAGTGTGTCCACATTCAGACCTTATTTTTTTTAATTGATGAAACAAGCTCACTTCAAGTCGACATGAAACTGAAGTTGCGATAGTTATCTAGTCCTATTGTGACGTATATCCATGGCTGGTCGAACAAGAAATAATGTGCGGGAAGGAATTTGTTCATGTGGAATTGTTTGGATGGTTGTGGTTTGCTATTGGTCGCTCTCATGTGAGTGACAGGTTGCCCCGCCTTCACACCCGTAAACATTGCAAGAGCAAGTTATTTTGATTAAAGAGGCACATGAATTAAAAAAATATATATAATTACGTGCTCTGATAAATCATTTAAATAATAAATACTGCAAAAAACAAACAAAGAAGAATTGTCGATTTTGATTTCATGACTTTAAAGTGCTAAACACAAAAGCAATCCCATAAATTATGTGCACAGAAAACAATCTCATAAACTAATGAGGAATCTCTGAACTTTCTTGACTTGTATTGTCAGCATGTCGCTGTGACATGAGTGTGCAAGTTAATTGCTTCAGCCTCCAGTAACCGCTAGTGGTAAATGCCTATGAGCTGTTGCATTTACATATCCCCTCATTTAGACACTCTGCTAATTAGCATTCTCATTATGCCAATTATACTAGCTTTAATTATTATAGTATCACTACAAAAAAAAAAAAATATGAATCACAAACCAAATAGCCTACAGAGATATTCCACAAGGTGCTGTTCCGAGGATGCGGTGATGGGAATACCAGCACAGCTTGTCAAGAGCGGAACACTCTCATTATGACAATCAGATTAATAGTTTAATTGATATCCGAGCATTTGTTTCATTAACGGATCGTTAGGAAGCGCAAGGTACCGGCTATTCCCGCTCCTCGGCGTGCCGTTCTCTTCTCCGGAAGTCTTCAAGAGGAGGGACGGGGAGCGCGAGGCCTGAATCCTGGGGAGTGTCTGTGGACGCCCACGCCGCTGATGTATGGGCAGATGCATCAAATCACACAGGATAAACAAGCGATGAATTTCATCAGTGCCATCATAGCCTTAATTTGGCTGCCTAATGAGTCAGAGCTAGTGGCGGAGATAAAAGTTGTCAGAGGCGCGGCTCTAATGAATTTCTTGCCACTTGTAATCAAGGTTGGCTGTCTGAGGGTCCATGATTAATGGAACCCTGGAGGATTCCCTCGGCCTTCAGCTCTCATTACAGCTAATGCATTCTCAGGCAAATTAACACACTGAGAGCGAGAGAGAGACACCGAGAATCCAAACAAGGACGGGAGAGAAAGAAAGAAAGAACAAGTGATAAGCGCAAGACTGAGAGAATGCGAGGACAGAAAACATAAAATGACAATTAAACAGCCTATGAAACTGAAATGAACCTTTTCTAGCATCTGTATGCTAATACGTAAACATAATTAGCCTTCATCACAAACACGCATGTAAAATTTACAGTCTTGCTCTTCTAAGAAAAAAAAAACACTGATGGCATCAGTAAACATCCGGGTTTTTAAGTTGAAGGGTTGGGGTAAATGCATGAAGTCTGTGTTTATCTCAAAGGCTTAAGATATTTCCAGCATAATTGTTGGACATGATCACGGAAGTTAGCATCACCTTGGTTCCCTCAACCAAAAAGGATCGTTTGGAATGATTAGTATTTCAGAAAATATGAGTTTGACTTAAAAAAAAACTGATTCTTACACGTTTTATTCATCATGAGAATCTTCACAAATGCTTAGACTACAATGTTTAAAGCGTAAACACAATCAGCAGAAGTCAAAAGCTAAACAAACGGACTAAACCCTGGTCACATGACTTCAGTCCCATCACTAGCTTTCACAATCTTTAAAGCTACACTGTGTAACTCTTAGTTTATTCTTAGCTAAAAACAAAAATATATGTGCTCATTAATGTATATTTACTTCGTTCAAGTAATAAAGTATTCTCGTGAATGTATAATGCCATTGAAAATACATACGGGTAAGGGGTTCTAATGTCGTTCGCCATGTTGCCCCCCTCCATCTTGAAAGTACATTAGCCAAAGAGGGATATTAATTCAAGCTTCGCCTTTCGTGTTTACTCATGGAAGATGTCGAACTAGAAGCCATGTGAATCTTCGACTACATTGGCCACCGTAGGAGTTAAAACGAAATCGGAATTGAGAGGAACAGAAACTAATATTCACTGAATGGTCATATACCTTTTCACCACTAGATGGTGGTAAAAATCACACAGCGTAGCTTTAAAAACATTTTCCCTTAAAGTTTGAGTTAAAATAGTTTGCAAGAGGATGATTATAAACACAAGGCTGTGGAAGCAAACTAGCGACTAGAAGAGTTTATCTGTTTGGCTAATGATGTTGAGAGCCTAGTCCCTATAGCCACTGCCTTTTGCAAGACAGTTAAAAGTTATTACAAAAAAACAGAGGGTATTACTGTTGTTTTTATATCACAGAATAAAACATGAAAATATCTTGAGCTTGTGTTCACAACAGACCGTATTTAAAGCATTTAACCAAAAACTACTTGACTTCAGGACGATGGAACCAGAAGTGCTAAAATGCTAATGCGTTTCCAGGTTTTGGCCTACAAAAATACATCATCCAAGCACCACTCTTCACCCCCATGTGATTTTATTTAAAGCTTTGACATGTCTTGAAAAAGACAGTGGCTAAATAGGACTCCTTAGTGTTTTGTTTGTGTTTTAAAACAAAGCATAGCTAGAAAAGTATCACTATTAAAATGAGCATTTTCTTTATTCCCACCAATTTTTCAGGAAAATAACATTTTAAAATACTTACCAAAAACAACACCATTGAGAAAAGATTCTCAAGCATACTTTTTCATAATCATACATGACGAATGAATGACAAACTTTTTCAGCACTCATGGTATAAATCATTTTATTGGAGTGTTTATTATGTCAATATCCAGCCAAGCATCCAATCAGACAACAGCTAACTCTCATGAAAGCGCTCCGTCGTGTTCAGAAGGAGCAATTAAAAACAATGGCAAATTAAAAGAACCAACAAAAAAGTTATCAAACAGCTCAATAAAAGCAACAACAAAAAGAATTATTTACATCTTGCTTTTATAAATATGTCAAATGTACATATAATACACAAAGTACCTTAATGGCCAGACAATGTGCACACATTGAGACCCAAAAACAGGTACCAAAAACAACTTAAAAACAGAACGTTGCCTCTGTGGTACTGGGATACTTCTTGAGCTTTACAGGCGAATCCCAGCGTTCAATAATCCGGCAGTCGCGTGGACTATTATCCTTTTCAACTGCCATACTCCCAAAAGCTCACGCAATACACAGGAGCGCAAACTCAACGTATATTTTAAAAAATGTTCATAACGTTGATATATGTTCACTTTATGAAGGTCAAAAGGGTCACATGGGCAGATCACCAAAGGAAACTTTACATGCATGTTGCTCCAAATGACCTTCCAGAATTAAAAACAGGTTTAAAATACAATGTGCCGCAGAAATTAAACGCCGTTGTATTTTAAATCAATGGCATTTCTCCTAAAGCTTGGTTAGATGAGGGTTGCATGTACAAATCGGACTCAAATGTGACAGAAAACGTACCTGCTAGAAGGTAAAACTATAGAAGCTGGTTTCCACCACAAAATAAAGTCTTTTCCCCCTCAGAATTGTATATTCCCTCAGATATAAACTCACAATAGTGGGAAAAAGTGCTCAATTTACACTTCGCAAAACTTTGTTTTTCTTTTCTTTATTACGTGGCGGAAACAAGCATCCATATAATACACCTAAAAAAAAACATGTAAACTTAAATACTGTCTGGTAAAAACTCATTAAAGAGGTTTAACATCTCACTTTCCCTTTAACTGACGTGCCAAACATTAATCAGGGTCGAATCATGAGTACTTTATATTTCAAGTAAGGAGTGTTTTGTAAAATTTCACGCCGTACACACGAGGGTTAAGGCCGATAGGTTTCGGATGGGTCGATAAACACGACACACAGCTAGCTAGCTGCAAGAGGGAGAAGGAAAAGCTATTGTATACACACAAATAAATGTACATAAACCCGCTCATCCCATTCGATAAGAAACACACGTCTGGATACAAAAACATCCACACCGTCACAAGTGTGGAGGTCATCGGACTCATTAAACAAACACACACTTCACGACGAGAGCGTCTTATTTCGTAATCTAGCGTGTAGGTACCGTCCGCTGCTACTGAAAGGAGGCAGGAGAGCTTTAGCGCCACGACAGTGTCAAACAGTTAGAAGAACAGAAATGAGGCATCCGTAATGATACAGTATTTGTCATGTAATCAAGCCGTCACGCTGTTTCTTAGCAGGACAATCACGGAAAGGCTAAATGTAAAAGGTAACGAGTCTGATGATTTGGGTTTCGTTATCTCGTACTGATGCTACGAATGGTAATGCGTTACCCAGCAGCCCGTAGTGTTTCTGAGTTTCGATGGTGGAACAACTATTAAACGTGTGAAACACAAGATCAAATACACATTTAAACGTTTATCATGAATCTGACAAATTTCACGATTAAGTTGTGACGTTAATGAGCGTCAAAAATTAGTAAAATAACTTTTGCAGAAAGAAAATTAAGGATTTTTTCCTCCACAAACCACCCCTCAAAACATTTTTTGTGTGCAATTCTTGTCTGTTTATTTATTTCCTTTTGATCCTCATTACTGTAACACAGTATTTTGTACTATATTAAAATGGAAAAATATTTTTTTTAATATTTTTTCGTTATTTAAACCTTAAAATTAATTTGGCATTTGGCTTTGAGGTGAAAGAGACGCTCTTGGCAGGTTTCGTCAGAATCGCTGATTTAAAGAGATAGTCCATCCCCAAATGAAATTCTGTCATGTTGTTCCAAACCTGTATAACTTTCTGTTTCTGTTGAATCAGTTTTGGTTCCCATTGACTTCCATTATACAGACAAAAAATACAATGAAATTCAATGGGAACGGAAACTGTTCGGTTATCAACATTTTTCAAAATATTGTCTTGTTCTTCTGCAGAAAAAAAGAAATGCCATGCTGGTTTGGAATAACTTCAAGAGTACATTTTTTGGTTGAACTATCCCTATAACAGCATAATTGAACATTCTGAAAAAAATTATCATCCATAATTAATTATTTCTAACCTGACGCACCTTAAAAATGTAAAACTTGATTATGTTCAGAACCCCTCATTTCATTTTTTGGTCAATACTCAGACAAGAGAGGACCCCTAAAAACATAATTTTGTTTTTCAGCTTAAAAATAACACGCATTGATAACGTTAACACTGCTAATTCTCGCCGTACGCTAGCATTGGTCACAGGAAGTTGTCACGGTGTGATGACTTGACATGACACGCACGGCACTACGAACCTACGTACCTACGGAAAGGCACCTAATAATGACGAACTGCTGAGGGAAATGAAGCCATTTTGGGAAGATCGACGCGATTACATGATGCTAACACTACGGTTGAGCTCGCACTGAGCGTTGTTGTTGATGTTGGGGTTGTGTCGGGTGGCCGTGGGTGTCGACAGGCCACCGCTTTCATTGGGACAACCGTGTTGGATGAGGATATCTGCGCACTCCTGACTTCCCGCCCGCCGGGCGTAGGACAGCGGCGTCTGACCACGGGAGTCGCGACTCGTCACGTCCACGCCGTACTGAGGAAAAGGGACAAATGTTTCAATTGAATAAATGGAGGGGAATTTCATGAAGGAAAGCATCTCGAGCGTCCTTACCCAGATGAGCAGCTGTGTGATGACCACATTAGCCATGGCGCAGGACAGGTGCAGCGCGGTGCGTCCATCTCCGTCCCCGTACGTCTCGTTGACCTCTTCTTTGGTGCCGTGGGCCAGCAGGAGGTCCACCAGCCTCAGGTCGTCCTCCACCACCGCCCGCAGGAGCTGCTGTCCCAGCGGCACGTCTGACTGAGGAAGAGGAACCAGAAACAACTTCTGCTCGTACTTCGCCCGGATCCAGCGCTCCTTCTCTTCCCTGAGGATAAGGATGCGCACAGGGATCAACTTTACAATCAACTATTCTCTTGTATTTTTGCAACTGTCGTTCTAACACCATTCTAATGTTGAAAATTAAGTCAAAATTCAGTTTAAGTGAAAATAATTCAATATTATGTACGTTTAATTTAACTATGGATTTTATTGTGTATGTGTACATGTGTATATATAGTGGCTCAAAAGTAATATATAGAGAGTATTCATTCATATCATAAAGCTGCACATTTTCATTTTGCATTAAAGGGATAGTTCACTTTGAAATTAACTTTTGGTATGTTTTTGGTAGGGCATCCAAGATGTAGGTGTCTTTGTTTCCGCAGTAGTTTCAATTTTGATATTTTTAGGTCAAACTGTTTGTCTGTCAGTCATATAATGGAGGTCTATGGTCACCACCTCAAAGAGCATGCACAGAGAAGTCCAGATTAAACATGATTTAATGACTCGTAAATGTAAGTACACATTAATGGCCTAAGACACGAAACGAGCGGTTTGTATGAGAAAACGAACAGTATTTATATCGTTTTTACCTCTTGTAATCAATCACGTCTAGGGTTGGGTATCGAGAATCGAGTATCGATTGGAACCGAGACTAACTTTTTGTTTTTCCCGGAATCGTTCAAAAGTTAAAATTTCGATTCCTAGTTTCGATATTCACAGTCCGCCGAGCGGAAGAAGAAACCGCTGAACAACACCGACGAAGAAGCGTCTACCGGAAGTGTTGGCATAACCACGCGAGTCGAACATGAGTACCTTACATCGGCGATCCAAAGTGTGGCTTCACTTTTCTAAAAATAACGAAATCTCGGCAAAATGCAAAATTTGTGACAAAAGGAGTATTTTTACAGAAGGATTATTTCCTTCAGAAAGGATTATTTCCTTCAGAAAGGCCGTTGGTTAGCAAGGTTAGCTAAACTTTTTTGACCCGGCCTCTTAAAAGCATCGGAATCGAGTATCGTTAGGAACCGGAATCGAAACAAGGAATCGGAATCGGAATAAGAATCGTTCAAATTCAAACGATACCCAACCCTAGTCACGTCATGCATGTTTTTTGAGGTGGTGACCATAGACCTCCATTATATGACTGAAAAATTGAAGCTACTGCGGAAACAAAGACACCTACATCTTGGATGCCCTTGAGGTAAACTAAAACATACCAAAAATGAATTTCAAAGTGAACTATCCCTTTAAATCATTATAATGTATTATTTATGTAAATATATTATTTAATGCAGTATATTCATAAATCCCTTCCATCTAATTTGACAATCTTTGGTAAAAGTGTTTTTATTTATTTATTTTTTATTTTTTTACATGTTGTATCTTGACAGGGTTGCCAGGTTTGTGTATTTCTATTTAAAACCTGCCCAATCACTGCCAAAACTAGCCGGTCGTGTTACGGGACTGGGGTTCCCTGGTAACGCCACATTAGGAGGGGTGGGGTTGTATGGGGTTTGGTGGGGGGCACTTTAACCCGCGGACTAAAAAAACCCACGGCACAGCAGTGCAAATATAGCCCAATTCCACAGGAAAGCCAGGGACTTGGCAACACCGGTCCTTGATGCATTAGATAAACTTTGTAACTTATGAATAAGTGACGATCCCAGCAGAGTCTGTATTACTGACAGAACCTTATCAGTGACTTTGAGGAAGTCCAGAGTAATTCAGCTATGATTATGATAGAGGTCACAAGGGAAGAAGGTTCAAATGTACAAATCACACCACACATACACACACCGGCAGCGTTAACTTCCTTTAAACAGTTTTTTTTCCCCCATCAGAATCTAGAGGGTTAAAATCTGTCTGGCTATCGAAAGGTTACACATTGTGAACAGCATGTCTATCGTGGACAATACAGGAGTGTGTGTGTGTGTGTGTGTGTGGAGGGGAAGCCGTGTTTTTTATCGCCGCTGTCAGTGTTGTCAGTCCTGCCCGGTGAATCCCCACAAAGGAGGCCCTCTCAACACTGGCCCCTCAACCCTCTAGGGGTCCGCCGGCAGCCCGCCAGATCGAAGGCCCAAAGAAAAGGGCTGAAAGAGACACACTTGGACGAGAGAATGGAGTCCAACTCTTCACTGCACACCAGACTTCTATCTATCCCTCTCTATCACCCAGCCGCCCCCTCTCCTCTCTTCTGCTGGCATTCATGGCAACGGTGAGGGGTACGCCGCAAAATTAAAATCGATACGAGTGTATCTGGGCATGCTCAGTGCCGGGTTGACCCGCTGACCCCGTGAGGCGGGTGATAAGGGGAGCAGAAAGGAGCTGTTGTTCGCCTCGCTGGGGTGAGTGACAGACAGCAGAGACGGAAAGAGAGAGAGCTGATAGAGGTAAAGAGAGTCTTAAAGGATGTCGGGTGACGGCGTTCCCTCGGGACGCCACTCCACAAAGACACCGTCACCGTAACGGCAGTGCTAATGTTTACAGTACCGACCAACAAGAGAGTGAGAGGAATGACATAATGACACAGTATAGATGAGAATGATTACCTATCAAGTATATATTCGCAAGACTATAGTCACTGTAGTATGTGTTCATTTCGTTAAAGGAATATTTCACTTTTGTAGTTTAGTTTAGTTTAGTTAACTTTTGCTGATGAATAAGGGTCTTATCAAGCGAAACGATCGCTCATTTAAAAAAACAAAACAAAAAAAAAGTTTAAGTTTTATGAGCTCAAATGCTCGGTTTGCTCTAACGAATCTTTTTCTGAGTCATTTGGTTCATTCAACGAAATAAACAAACGAATTGACTCAGAAAAAGATTCGTTCATTTTGATTAATGGGAGTCACGAATGCGCATCGTACAGAGCAAATCGAGCATTTGAGCTTATAAAACTTAAACTTTGTTATTTATTTATTAAATGAGCGATCGTTTCGCTTGATAAGACCCTTATTCATCGTCTGGAATCGTTTAAAGCCCTTTGAACAGTTTGCAGTTTGCACTGAAACTGTCATTTGGACCTTGAACCGTTTGGTGCCCAGTGAAGTCCATTATATGTAGAAAAATCCTGGAATGTTTTCATCAAAAACCTTCATTTCTTTTCAACTGAAGAAAGAAAGACATTAGTAAATGATCAGCAAAAGTGAACTACTCCTTTAATCAGTGTCTTATAATGCACCACATCGAGGCGTCATTAAAAAATGAATAAGAAAATAAGCAACCAAACAAACCTGACCTAAAATACTAAAAGGAAGCACTAAATGTCTAATTAAATAAGTCAGCAGTTACATCTCGGCCTTTACATGCTTTTTACAAGTGCACAGCACTGGCTTTATGAAGCAGAACAAATGTTGTGGCATCTCCAAACTGATAATCAGTTATCCCGTGCCATCATTACATTCCCCCGAAGACAATCGCGTGTGTTCCAGCAAGTGTTGTTTAAGTCACTTTGGCAACAATGGCATGAGCTAATTAAGAAAAGCACATCTTTAATGCTGTTTCCCTGAAAATCCTGACAGGTCTTTGTGAACAAGGCAGAGAGCAATTGAATGGACTCTGGGCACAGTGAATCGTTCTTCAGAGAGAGAAACTGAGTGTGTGTGTGTATAATTAGCCTCCCTCCCCTCCTCCTTCAGCAGTCAATCTTTCAAAGCTTGTTTTTCTTCTGAGGAGACCCACCCTGTTGTTCTCTCTTCATCTGAATTCTTTACAGGAAGCCCAGCGCGCCATCACAGGGGTTTAAGAGGGTGGGCGACTCTTAAACTAGTCTAGGAGGAGAGAGAGGGGTTTGGGGAAGGAGGAGGGGGAGGGGGAGTTTACCCTGGTTTAACGAGGGAGAATCACTTTTGACAAGTTGAAGGACAGATTCATTTACAGGGTCACCAACAAACCTCAATGCAATGACATTTAAAGAAATAGTTCTCCCATAAAATGGGCAAACATGTTTTTCCAAACCCGTCTCAAGAGGAAAACAAAAAGAGATATTTTGATGAAGGTTCACGCTGATATTTTCCACACAATAGAGGCTGGTGACCTGTCAAACTCCCCAAATTATTAAAAAAGGAATCGTATTTATAGCATATGAATGCTGTCTAGATTTGCAATCAAATACGGTGTATTAAGGTTGGCCAAAACAGTTTTTTTTTCACTGGTCAATTTTGAGATTTTGGGCTATTTGTATTCAATAACAAGTCGTCTTTCAGACTTGTGCCGAAAAAAGTCCAAAATACACATTTAGGTCTTTATTTTACTACATTTTGTCTGTTTACGTGTGTAGATTATGCCTAAATTCCTCAAAAGTTGGCGTTCTAAATCATCCCGCTGCTCCGTGATCGCGATCCGCACCGTGTCAACGCAAGCTCTCTCTCTACTCTTCAATGCTGTCGGATCCAAATATGGTCATTTCCTGTTTATCAGCAACCAATCATGAAAGTAAAATGGGCTATTTAATTCGAAATGCACAATCCCATAAAAATCTTTAAAGGCTGTTTTCTCAAAATGAGTTTTTTCCTCACACTTCTGTGGCACCTACATATACCAAACTTTACAGCTGTATTCCTAACTATATATTCGATTTGTTTTGTTTGTTGTTGTTTTTTTTTGTTGTTGTTGTTTTGGGGGGGTTTTTTGTTTGTTTTTTTTGTGTTTCTTGTTTCTTTTTGCACTGTATGACTTTTTGTCTGCCTTGTACTTTTGTGCCATTGCCTAAAATAAATAAAAAAAAAAAATAAAAAAAATATATATATATATATATATATATATATATATAGTGAAGGTTTGTTCAGAGGGATTTGTTGATATATCATTCTTGGCCTGATTTATATGACATTTTATGCCTAAAAATAGGGCGGAAATCTATTTTTTAAGGCTATTGGCAGCATTTTCGGATTTACAGGGTAACAAAAGGAGATATTCATAATCCCCTCTGAAAACGTCTTTTCACTGAATAAATCAACAAAATGCAAACATCATTTTGAACCTTGTTTTTTTCAATGGTCAGATTTGTCACTTCAAAATATATGCATATTAGCACATATTTAAATATATATAGCCTGATTAGCATATTTAAACATAAAATTAAAGGAAAATTTGCAATACATTTTTTTCTCCTATTCATGCGAGTAATCAACTGGTGAAGTTTCATGGTGACATCTGTAAGTTAAAATTTTTATCCTATTCACCTGCAAGCCAGGTCTGATGTCAATGACGATAGGTTTGACGTTTGACTTGAGATCAAATCTTAGACAACCTGTCTTAGCATGTCTCAATATATTTTTGGATGCACGTTATTTTCAGCTAACATTTCATCCGACTTAAAATAAATGATGACATAATAAATACATATAACAATAAAATAAAATTATTTATCCTCATTATTTTTGGAGCTTTATGGTATCTGTCCACACTCAAAAAAAATTCACATTCACTTTTTTCCCCCCATTTTTGGAACTTGAGATCCATTCAAATTCACTCCGAGTGAAAAATCTGAGCTTTATGGTACATCTATCCAAATTCAAAATAAAGTAAACGGTTATTTTTTAGGAACTCAATGGCATCCACATTCACTTTGATTGTGAAATAAGTGTGAACATTCTTTAGAACATCTTTTGTGTTTATGAATAAAAAAAAAAACCCATACAGGTTTGGAAAGACTTTAGAGTGATTAAATAATGACAATTTCCATTCATGGTTGAACTATTGCTTTGCTATGTGCAACTCAGATTAATGGAAGTTGCTCAACTGTTTGTTTCTGAGATGACATCAGTTATCAGGATAGCTGGGGGAGGATTTAAACATAAATTTGCATGTATTTAAGCATCCAAAACATGCAACTGATCCAAATCATTTCCTTTATGATGCTTTTAAAGTCCGTTTCTGGTCACCTGTCCTTGAAAAGGAAGAAGGAAGATTTCAGAAGCAGCAACAGGCTTCTCAAATACCCCTGGCCACTGCCACTTGAAAGGAGAAGTGTGAAAGAGAGGAAGAGAGGGGCTGGTAATCCCGCCTCAGACTTTTGTTTGAAATGGAGACCCAATCCAAACACAGGGCACTGTGTGGAGGGGTTTATGGGAGAAAGCCGAGAAGCCATGAAAAGACACTTCCTCTCGGCAGGAGGAAGAAAAATAAAATGTGCAGCTTTAGCGTGTCAAAAGCGAGGGAGGGACGAGGAGGCCAGGAAAGAGTGATGAGATGGAGGGAAGATTCTCTCTGCAGGGGGAGAAAACCACATTCAGGAAACACACACACACACACACACTGATACACACATATTTGCAGTGGATATCAGGGTTGCTTGGGGGACATCGGGGGACTCGAGTGTGAGAGAGACTATCAGTCTGAAAAGGAGACCAAATACTCTTTATATTCAACTTGACTTTAAATGCTGTTAACTGCTTCAAAGAGAACAACAATAAAATTAGCACTTCATAATGTCACTCAATAATTAATCATTAAAGTCAACATGAAATTAGTACCGACCCCATTCACTTTCCGAATCAGCGCACATTATTCTAAAGGAAAAAGGTAAAATTGAATAAAATGTAAATAAAAACAAATATTATTGATATTTTAAATATCATTACATTTAATTATAATAAATATAATTACCAAAATATTTCCCTTAATTTATATACATTATATACAAATATAATGCAAATTAATTCATTGAAAAAACGAATAGAAAATCAATTAATTATTCTAATGAATTTTATTTATAATGAAACATTATAATTAAATGTATTAATATTTAAAATATTAATAATATTTGTTTTTTATTGACATTTTATTAAATTTTATTTTTTTGTTTAAAGATAACAAAAACATTTTTCCTTTCGAATAATGTGCGCTGATCAATTGAATCATGTGATTAATGAAAATGTCAATGTACTGACATAACCAAAGCTACACAGGAGGAAAAATGTAATTATCAAATTAAATATAAATATATTAATATACCAATAAACATTTAAATATGATATAATAACAACGTCTCTCTCACACACACACACACACACACAATAAGTCACATTAACATGAAGTTCAATGTTCAATTTTTCCTTTAATCCACACAATTAAAACCCTGAACACGGTGTTCACTGCGGTCAGCGGGAGTGAGGTATCAGGTCAAGCTTTTACAAGAGCTTTTCTAGCATCACCTGACCCTAATGATCACAGAAACGTGAAAATGATTCCTGTAGGCTGGCCCGGAGAATCAGGAACACATGAATGCACTCCAATACGGAGGAAGAAACAACAGGGCAATTACTCAACCCAGACTAAACAGCACACAGGGATTTATGAGAAGGGTCCCTATGTAGCGCACACCCGAGGGGAGGCGTCTCTCCGGGAAGGCCAAAAAGCAATTGGACATGCAAGTGAAATGACGAGGGCGTGGAGGAAGGTGAATGCCTTCTTCAACTAGCGACCAATCAGAGCGCAGGACCGGGAAGTGAATGGGTTCATGGAGGTAAGTGGGGCTCAGAGGAAGGGGACTCGCCGGCACACACAAACACAAAACAACCCCCTGAAACGCTCAAAAGACACATCAAACAGAGGGGAGGGCAGAGCCGAACAGCAGGGATGGAGTGTTTGTAAAGAACAGAGAGAGAGAGAGAGAGGCAGGAAGAGAGAAAGAAACAGAGGGGGAGTGTTTGCAATGAGGCAGTGTCAGTGTGTAGTTCACTTTTATCAATGACGCTTCACGTACTGAACACTTAACAGGCACAACACAGATTCACAAACAAAGAGCTTTAATGTTTCGACTAGAGCCCGACCGATAAAGGATTTTGAAGGCCGATACCGATACAAATATTTATTGGTTTTAAAATCCGATATTTCGATATATCGGCTGATATTTTTTATTTATTTTTTCAGAAACGCGCAACAAAACATTAACAGATTTCCCTAATATTAGTTATTTGTAGTTATTTATGAGTTTTAACTAAAATAATATGATAATGCATTTTAAAAAGAAACTTGTTTCTTTTATTGTCACAACAGAACAGAGGAACATCAAAATATATTAAAGATCTGATGAATAAAATAATAATTAGTCCCTACATTGCCTTATTGTTGAAGCGTTTTTTGTTCGTTTTTTAATTTTATTTTTGAAATATTAATTTATTGGCCATTATTACTTTGGAAAATGCCTAATATCGGCCGATAATATCGGCCTACTGATAAATCGGTCTGGCTCTAGTTTCTACCATGCGAGTCTAGCTCTTCTTCAAACATATTCTATAGAAAATATGCTGAAGATTGTCTACAAAATGTTTTCAAACTAACTGCGTTCACATTTTTTAATTTTTTTTATTAAGGAATTCATACTTTTATTCAGCAAGGATGCATTCAATTGATTAGAATTGACAATATTTTTGTTTTCTATATCAAATAAGTGCTGTTCTGTTCATCGAAGATCCTGAAAAAAATGTATGACAGGTTCCACAAAAACAGTAAGCAGCACAATGGTTTTCAACATTAATAATAATTAGGGCTGTCAAACGATTAATCGCAATTAATTGCATCCAAAATAAAAGTTTGTGTTTACATAATATATGTGGGTGCACTGTGTGTAATTATTTTGTATATATAAATACACACACATGCATGTATATTAAAGAAGAAAAAAATTAAAATGATTTATATATAAAATATTTATATATAATATAAATTATATATACATCTATATACATGAAAATATTTCTTAAATATATACAAGCATGCGTGTGTATATATATATATAAAAATAATTATACACAGTGCATATTGTGTAAACACAAACTTTTATTTTGATAGCGCAAATAATAATGCTTCTTGAGCAGAAATCATCATATTAGAATGATTTCTGATGGATCATGTGACCCTGAAGACTGGAGTGATGATGAGGAATAAATTCAAATAGACAAAAAGAAATAATATTTGACAGTATTACTGTTTTTACTGTATTTTTGATCAAATAAATGCAGCCTTGGTGATCAAGACAAAAACATTAAGAAATCTTACAAGCAGCAAACTTAAAAATCATAATAACAATCATTAACATATAAGTTCAATCAAGTTCATTTACAAATTAGTCTGTGTTGTGAAGCTAAAATAGTGCAAAACATCTATTTTTTTGGTGCACAATGGAGACCTGAATAATAGATAATTACATTTCGGTGTCAATTTTCATTAGTGATTTTTATGACACAAAAGATGATTAGCAATTTATGAAAAAAACAAACATATCCAATCATCTGACCAATGTCAAATTTTCTCAAATAAAGATATTCCTTATCTTGAATACATTTTCTGCAGCAGGCTATGATAGCACAAACAATACTCTGAAAAATGTGCCACAAGAAAGCAAAACATTTTCATTGCTAGAAGGGAAAATGAAAATGTGCGACAGCAAAAGCAATTCATGATGTCAAACATTTATCATTCCAGAATTTTAAGTCATAAAAGGCAACCCGCCTGTATGTGCTGATGTGTTTATAATTACGGTCGATTCGTGAAACTGAATTCAAATAGAAATAGGTAGGATAGAAATGCTGGAAATTGAACTATTGCTCAGTACAATTGTAAAAATTTGTATACAGTTCTTTTCAAACACTATAAGCCATCAAACATCATTGTGGTTTCTAATCAACCTGTTACCATATTCATTACTCGGATTGGAGACGCCTTGAGCTGTCAATCAAACCTGATATCTCTCAGCTGATTGACTAAAACTTTGGCTTGCAAAAAGAGCATCAATCTTCAATCAAATGAAATAAAACACATGAAGATCAAGAAACTCCTCCCCATCGACCGCATAACATACTGTAGGTCAAAAAAAAACAGAATGAAAATACGATGAGGGAGAGGAGGAGAGGACAGGTGGAAGAGAGGAAGGATTGACGGCGTGTGAGAGGGGGAAGAAGTTAGTGAAGTGATTCATTTGTATTAGTGCCACTGCCCCGTGGCGAAGACGCAACGGCAAATTATTTCTGAAACAAACTGGAGGATCATCAGAGCTATTACCTGCTCTGGCCAAAGGGCATCGTCTGAGTGTGTGTGTGTGTGTGTGTTTGAGAAACTGTGAGACACACAATCGTTATCTCTTTCAGTCTAGCTTCAAAAGAGCAAAAAAGAAGAAAATAAAAGAGAGGAAAATAAAGAGTTTAGTGATGGACGGACTATATACATATAAATAGACAAAATAAGTGTCATTTTACTATCACTGATATAATATTATAAGTATTTTAAATGTATTTTCCAATAATTTTTATTTTTCTTGTTTTATGTTTCTGTCATTAAAAAAGTGAATACATTTTAAATTTCAGTTTTAGTTATTGTAGTACATTAAGTTAAGCTAAATGAAAATGAGAAATGTTGCCTAATAGCTATAGAATTATATTAAATCATATTTTATTTCAGCTAACATTGGTATTATTTCAAGCAATGCAAGTTTATTTATGGGTTCAGTTATAGTTAACTATAATAACTCAGATACAGATACATATACAGTATAGACACATATTTCGCATTTAAAGGAGTAGTTCACTTTTAAAAAACCCTTATTCATCGTCTGGCCTTATTCATCGTTTAAAGCCTTTTGAAGCTGCACTGAAACTGTCTTTTGGACCTTGAACCGTTTGGTTCCCATTGAAGTCCATTATATGGAGAAAAATCCTGGAATGTTTTCATCAAAAACCTTCATTTCTTTTCGACTGAAGAAAGAAAGACGTGGACATCTTGGATGACATGGGGGTGAGTAAATTATCTGCAAAAGTTTTTTTTGTTTTTTTTTTAAAGTGAGCTACTCCTTTAAATAGTTTGTTGACAACCCCCCGAATCATAATACATAGTTTAAACAGAGTTGTAAAAGCAATAATATGACGTGAGCGACGCGAGCGATTCAAATCAAAGCCGTACACGTGTGTGAATCGTCAGCGTCCCGTCTGAAAGAATTCTCTCAGTCTTGTGGCACACGGGTGCCAGGCAATTAGAGTCGACACGAAAACACACACAACTGCCAATTTCTAATTTAAGCCCAAACAGCCTCGGATGAGCCAACCTCTGCAGCGCCGCGCTCTCCACACAGCAAGATTGATGGCCACACAAGAATTCATGACAAAACTGTGCAAATCTATCATAAATCTATCAATCTGGTTAACAGATTACCTACACAGCTCCATGATCGATTGACGCTGCTCAATAATTAAAACAATATTTATAATTAAAACGGCTGGAAACACATCAGCAGGTGAGACGCTTTGAGATTCCATGCGTGTCAAATCTTGGTTTAGTTAAACAGGAAATGAAAATTGCGTGTGTTAACTTCACAGAGGGAGAAAATATAATCATGATTGAGCACTCTAAAAAAACGCTTGGTTGTTTCAACCCAACATTTGGGTCAAATATGGACAAACCCATGCAATGCAATTAAAAAATGTACAGTTGAAAGTGAAAGTTGAAGTTGGGTTCAAATTTGAAATGACATTTTTGTCTATATTCTACCCAAATTTGGGTTAAAACAACCCTGCATTGTTTAAAGTGAGATTGTATGCTCAAATATCGGGCAAATTCAGAGAATTGAAGAAATATGACAGTCAAATGTGGACAAATTATCCTGAATTTATCCTACTTGGGTTCACAAAACAACCCTACACTCTAAAAAATGCTGGGTTGTTTTAACCCAATTTTGGGTCAAATATGGACAAACCCGAAATGTTGGGTTAAAAATGTAATGTAAAAATTTAACCCAACGGCTGGGTTAGTCCATATTTGACCCAAAGTTGGGTTAAAACAACCCAGCATTTTTTAGAGTGTACTGTAATACAAATAGAATAAACAAGTAAAATAAATACTAAATACGAATAAGTAAAATACTACACTAATAAGTAAAACAAGAGATTAGACAACATTAAAATAAGTTCAAAAATAAATCTCTATCATTTTAAATCTTTGAGTGCTGAATAAACAAAAAAATACAAAATGCTACACTCTAAAAATAGCTGGGTTGTTTTAACCCATGGGTCAAATATGGACAAACTCAGCCATTGGGTTAAATGTTTAAATTACATTTTTTAACCCAACATTTGGGTTTGTCCATATTCGACCCAAATTTGGGTTAAAACAGCCCAGCAATTTTTAGAGTGTATGACTTTAACTACATTTTTATAATGATTAATCGTTATCATTTAATTAAAAGTACTTAAGCAGAATAAATAAAACAATATAAATATATGCATATTTAAACAATACAAATAATGATTATAAGCGATTGGACAGCTTGAAAATAAAATAAAATGTTTAAATAAAAGCTTAAGATGCCAAACTTTATATTGAACTGGAACAGTCTCAAATCAACTTGTTAGTTCCACTTCTAAGTAGCAATACAACCTAATAATATAGCAAATAACAGTAAAACTTAGCTTATTTCATTAAGACTGTGGAGGGAAATTTGTGCAAGACTTTTTCACATTTGAGTATTTGTGTTTAGCTCATGGGAAAGTGTGTACGCAAGTAATCCAGAGCCCATTACGGCCTCGCATGGCTTGTGTTATGGGGTTTAAATTAGTCATCAGGGCTGTAAATGAGCTCGGAGAACACCGAGACTTGTCACCCTCACTCGGATGTTAGTTTTCACCTCCGTGATGAGAGTTAAATCAATCCTGCCTGACTGCACCACAGTAAAACCAGCCCGATTACTCATCTCACTGATGTCAAACGACTTTTTGATGATACATGTATAATTGACCGTCCAAATGACCCATTCATACCAATGAGTGAATGACCAACATGAACCAAAAAAAAACAAGCGCTAAGACTGTGACTTGATCTGAGACAAACATATATGTATATATATACACACACACACATGACACAATCAAATTACACCAGTAATTATTGTCATATTGAGAGAAAAAAAAAACGACATATTGATGACTACATATTGAACATATGTGCACTCTAAACACACACCATGTTTCACCCATTACTCCTTGGCTAAGGAAAATCAGTTATGACGGTAATGAGATTTTCAGTTTTTGTCCAAGCGGGTGAGAGAATGAGTGAGCGAGCGAGAGAACGGGAGAAATGGAGGATGCCGTGAACCATCAGATTCTCCTGACAATGAAAAACATTCCCTCCTCCGGCAGTGAGCCCGTCCTGACGACTGAAGTGTGAGGGGGGATATCAGCATCAATAATCTTTCATCAAGTCAAAAGCACTCAGCTGCAGCCCGCCAACCACTCAATAGATAACTGTGAGCCATCACTCGCCACCGAGTGAGAGAAAAGAACGGAGAGAGAGAGACAGACGGAGACAGAAGGCTGAAGCACCCCAGGTGGGGAGTGGATCGAAAGGGCTATCTTCCTTTACATGCTATCTGCGCCACGCACACTTTTGTAGGGCAGTTGTTACGTCTTTGTTCACGCTCTCCACTGAGGGAAATCCTGATGCTGTCTTGACTTGCACACTATGAAGCGGCAGGTCACTTCACTGTCTTGTAAACAGATATTATAGCAGGTAAACAAAGTATATAAACATTAAGTCAGTACATAGATATTTATAGGTAGAAAAATAGATCTTTTTGCAAATGCAATCCACTTTTTTCACAAAATACTATCATTCCATGATCATAAAAACATAAAAAACACTATTAACTAGGGATTCACAATAACACACACACACATATATAATATATACATAATATCGCGATTAATCGCATCCAAAATAAAAGTTTGTGTTTACATAATATATGTGGGTGCACTGTGTATAATTATTTTGTATATATAAATACACACACATGCATGTATATTTAAGAAAAAAATATTATTTATATATAAAATATTCATATTTATATATAGTATAAATGATATATAAATCTATATACAGTATATACATGAAAATATTTCTTGAATATATATACAAGCATGTGTGTATTTATAGATATAAAATAATTATATACACCACACACACATATATTACGTAAACACAAACTTTCGTGATTAATCGTTTGACAGCCCTTATATATATATATATATATATATATATATATTAGTGCTGTCAAATTGATGAATGTATAAATATGTGTGTGTGTGTGTATATATATATATATATATATATATATATCAGTTAAATATCTTTTTAGATGCTAGTTCTAGAGGAATTAATGAATGATTTAATTTAAAGGCTATATTTATGGCAAAAATAAATAAGAAGCCATATATATATATATATATATATATATATTATTGGTCTGTCATCATATTGGTTATTGGCTATAGCATAAAAGCAAACAGGATTTGGTGCTGGTGTTCAAGGCAAAAGTCCCAATTCAAAAGTAATAGCACATTTCTTCTCATCAAGCCACATTTTAAGGGTCATTCATGTCCATAACACGAAAATGTCAAATTATGCGCTATAAAAATCATTTACTATGCATCCAATAGCATCTCTAAACCTGATCAAACAGATAAAGGCATATGATGCAGTTCAGCAGCTAATGCTTTAGCATTAAAATGCATCCTACATTACGATGCATTAGAGCAGGCCAGGTGGTGTCAAGGTGTGCGACTGGATTCATCCCCTCAGGAGTGACTGATACACCCCCCTGAGTGATGGATAGCTGTCAGAGCCACTGAGAGCTCTCCATTCAGCCCCAAGGGGAGTGCTTTGGGACTGTAATAGTGTCCTTAATTGCCACCAAAAACACTCTTTTCTCCAGGTCATTAGACAGATTGGGGAACGTGAGAGCGCGTGTCAGGCTTAAAGGGGGGAAACACCTCGAGACATGGCCTGGAACCAGAGCAGGTGAGCGGCTTCAGACAATGGTCTATGGACCCTATTATCTCCTGAAGCATCTCATCTTCTTCAAACAGCACTAATGGACCGATGATTGGGTGATGAAGACTTTGACACAGTTCAGCTATTGATCATATAACTGACACTGGATGCAAGGCGTACTTGAATATGCTTCCATAGCCTGAACAAAGAGTCCATTGCAACCTCTTCCCTTCCAATACTACACTTCACTTTCTTTCATACTTCAAGCTGCCATGTTTAATGTCAAACGATGCAAAACAAAACTTTAGAACGTAAATGCAACTTGAATTCCCACTCCAAACGTTATTAAAATTGACCAGAGAGGCTGCCATTTGGTATTAGTCTATGCAAGCTAGTATGTAGGCAATAATTTATTTTGTATTAAGTTAATAAGTAAGCTTACAGTTGAGTCTCAAGATTAATTGTTTTATTGAAAAAAACAATTTGTGAAAAAGTGTTTTGGAAAGACCAAAATAAAACCTATGATGCATAACGCAATATAAAAAAATCTCCAGGTTTGCTGTGCATCTTTTTATTGCCACACAATAAGCCCAAAATTGTATTTTCATAGATATATAAATGTATAGATGTATAGATGTATTTTTATTACAGCCCTGTTTTTATACTATCACAATTCATATTTTAACGTTAAACCAACTTTTTTTTGGTTGAAAACCACAGGAAGCCCTTAAAGGAACACTCCGACTTTTTGGGACTTTAGCCTATTCACCTTACCCCCCAGAGTTAGATAAGTCCATACATACCTTTTTCATCTCCGTGCGTGCTATAAGTCTGTTTGACGCACCCACCGCTAGCCTAGCTTAGCACAAAGACTGGATGTGAATGGTTGCAGCTTTCATACTAATCCAAATGAGTGACAAAATAACGCAAACGTTTTCCTATTTACATGTTGTGGTTTGTATAGTCACAGAGTGTGCAAATATCAAGGCCATATGAGACACAGACATCTTTTGACCGTATAAATACTATATTTTCTGAAGGGGAAGCACTGCTACTTGGGCAGAGTGATAACAATCACCTGAGACGCACCGTGACGAGGAGCAGAGAGTTCGCTTCGCTCAGCGTTGGAATAAAGAGTCAGCAATTACTAACGTTAGATAGAAAAGCATAGTTTATCATGGGTGTTTGCTTTATTGTATGAGCTGTGACAATAAACAGGGGAGACCAGGTTATACAGTACCATGTTTCATTGATTTCCAACCAAAAACGCACCCAGATTTATAAATATCACATGAATAAATAATTATTATTACAGGAATCAATATATTTTAAATGCAATTTATTAGCTGAACCAAATGTATTCAACAGTAGCCTATATAATATACAGTATTGCATTACTATAGGATAGAATAAGGGGAAAGTAATAGCACAAATTGTTTTTGCACAATGAACTCACAGCCTATCGTACCCTTTTGCATGCTCAAGTTCGTTATTTCCATGGTTATTTCAAATTTAGGCTACTAGGCGCGCCGCGCGCAGGGTGCAAGTTCAACGCGGTGAACGCGCTCGTTTTTTTTCCCCAAGCGCGTCCGCACCGCATCAAGATAAAAACATATTCATACCCTAATCATATAATAGTGTCACTAACGTTACATTAGATCTGGCTAATGGCACTGTTACAGTAGGTCATCTCAAAACATAACGGAACACTTACCTCAGCCGCAGGTGATCCACTTGTCCTGTCTGTGCTATCGATGGGATAGCCGTATCCTTCAGCACATTATGGTCCGTGTGGCAAATTTAATTTTTTCAAAATAGTCGTCCTCATTGAAATGTACCGAGCAAACATAATGTCCCTTGATAATCTTAGGTGTGTTTGGATAAATATCCAGAGTAAGTTAGCCATTTCTTCATCCAGTCAGCGTTTTTAGTTGGAATTCTGTGATACATGGTATTACGTCCCCTGTTTACAGTCGCAGCTATTTACAATAGAGCGAAAACCCATGACTCTAAACTATGCTTTTACTATTTATAAATTGCTGACTCTATTACCCAAACACCGAGCGAACTCTCCGATCCTCACCACAGCGTGTCTCCGGTGATGCGGTTATTACGCCGTCAAAGTAGCAGTGCTTCGCCTTCAGAGAATAGTTCCCAGGTTTTATACGGTTAAAAGATGTCTGTGTCTCATTTGACTTTGTTATTTGCACACTCTGTGACTATAGAAATCACAACATGTAAATAGGAAAACGTTTGCGTTATTTTGCCACTCATTTGGATTAGTATGAAAGCTGCAACCAGTCACATCGAGTCTTTGTGCTAAGCTAGGCTAGCGGTGGGTGCGTCAAACAGACTTATAGCACGCACGGAGATGAAAAAGGTATGTATGGACTTATCTAACTCTGGGGGGTAAGGTGAATAGGCTAAAGTCCCAAAAAGTCGGAGTGTTCCTTTAAAGCTTCTTTTTTTTGGGGCAATACAAGCTAGCAAACTGGATGGAAACCTGGCTAATAACACAAAACAGAAATAATTTGACAATTAACAAACTTTATAATCTATTATAATCAGAGTTGTGGCTTGAATTCATGGTGCCTGGGACAAAAGAATCTGGTCATGATGATTTTGTTGACTAGTTCTCAAGGCTAACCCACCTGGTGCTGTCTACCCCGGGTTTGGTGTATTCCTCCACACAGCCCTCCCATACGCTGTTGGCCATGGCATTCCCGATGGCAGTCATCACCATGCTGAGTTCCACCGGCCAGTCGTCCAGGTCCAGAGACCGTACACGGGACAGATGTGTACCCAGGTTCCTGTGCATCCCGGAGCACTCGATACAGATCAGAGCGCCGAGGTTCAGACTAGCCCAGTCTGGATCTGAGGGTCAGAGACAATACACTTCAGTGTACCATACCAAATCAACATTGTACACATTTCAAGGTCGGATATGGGTCATTTTCAACAATGACTATGCCAACCTTTAAGGAATAGTTGACCAAACGATGAATATTTCCTGATTATATACTCACCCCAAGGCCACCCGAGACGTATATGACTTTCTTTCCTCAGCCGAACAGAAATTAAGGTTTTGGAGGAAAACATTCCAGGATTTTCTCCATCTAATACAAGTGAATGGTGCTCAATGTAGACCAAAATGCATATTTAAGCAGCTTTAAAGGGCTCCAAACAACCCCGGTCGATGATTAAATGTCTTCTCTAGCGAAACAATCAGTTATTTTCAGAAAAAAAAAAAAAACGGTCCCACTTTAAATTAAGTGGCTTTAAGTACTATGTACTTACATCGAAAAATAAGTACAATGTACTTATTGTGTTCAGGTTGTATTGTAAAACACTTTTGCTTCTATTGAGATCTGATACAGGTAAGGTTAGGGTCAGGTGTGGTGGTATGGGTAGGGAAATGTAATAACATAAATTAATTATAGCTGTAAATACATGCAAGTATTTTCAAAATATACATGTAAGCCCACTGTATCAAATTATTAATTTCAATGTAAGTGCATAGTACTTAAAGCCACTTAATATAAAGTGGGACCAAAAAACATATACTTTTTAAACTAGTAACTACAAATGTTCACTGTAGCCCAACTGGTGCATAGCGTACTCATGAGATGTTTGAGTTCACGACCTCTCGAATGACGTATGCACGTTGGGAAGGTGACGTAGGCAGCAGGAAGTGTGGAGAAGGAACGCTGCCCTGAACAAATTGTCGTTGATGTATATTAGTATTTGTTTCAGTTTTAAAATGGACAGCTTGTGTATCCTGGATGTAAACTCAGTTGTAAACAATGGGGCAGTTCTTGCTGCCTACATCAAAAAAAAAAAAAAAAAAAAAAAAAAAAAAAAGATCCAGGAACGTTTCCCTCCAAAACCTAAATTTCTCTTCAGCTGTGAAAAGAAAGAAATATAAATCTTGGGGAGAATAAATAATCAGGAAATTTTCATTTTTGAGTGAACTACTCCATATCCCGGACTGGGGTTTTGTACAAATGTAAGTAAAACTATCCAAAACCGCCAAAAGATTATAATTATTTTTAATACTTTTAGTTTAATGTAGTTTATCACATTACGGCAAATATCTAATGAAATGAGACTAGCTTCACGTTCAGAAATGTCTCACTCACTGGGGGCGTCACAGTCTGCACAGAAGCTGTTTCCCCTCACGTTCCTGATGGACTGGATGGTCAACGCATCGCTCTGGCTTCCTAATCGAGACTACGTGCCATAACAATTCAGATATTACAATGAGGAAAGAGCAGAGGGGTTTGTTTGAGTGTTCATAATACCATAATAGCGTCTTACCTTGTTCTTGCTGCTCTCACAGCACTGCAGACTGGCAAATATCTGGCTCTCAATGGCCTGCACCCACAGTTCTCTCTCCTCAAACGTGGAAGCCTCAAAGTGCCACATCTGACCCGTCAAGGACACGATGATGAACTCAAAGGACTCTTCTTGCTCTGAAACACACCAAATGTGAGATGGGTTATACACCGTGATCAGTTCTGTAAACGACAAACGTTTCTGTGCAAAAGATTTGTGGGTCCACAATGATATGAAACACAACTTCATTACACAATTATCTGAACATAATTAATAATTATTAACACTAAGACTTTATTTAACACATTTAAGACTGTGCTTGTGAGGATACTCGACTTTTGGCGTTCTCTTTAGTGTCTTATTGTGCTTAAATGATTTTTAAGCATTTTCATGAATAAGAGCCTGTTTATATAATGTAACGCTAACTAAAGTACGTATAAAAAATGGATGTTAAATATTTGTAACGCCTTAAACTTGAAAAATTTAATTTGAATTTTGACAGCCCTAATATAATTATATATGAAGAGTTCAGATGCAAAAGCCTCTAAGTGCCATTTGAAATTTTCTTCTTTAATGAGGATTTTTTATCAAACTTGTATATTTAAGTTCAGTAATTTCACTTAAATGGCAATGATTTAAGTGAAATTACTGAACTTAAATATACAAGTTTGATAAAAATCATCATTAAAGAAGAAAATTTCAAATGGCATTTAGAGGCTTTTGCATCTGAACTCTTCATATATTAATAGAAAAAAAAGTAAATACATATTTTTAAAAAATAAATCAATAATTCAAATCAAACATAAGAACATTAAATTATTCAAATTTAATTGTAGATTAAAGAAAAAGAAAAAAAAAACATCCTGAATCCTAGATATCATGCATATGCCATTATTTCTTCAATGAAGGCTGCAAACACAAACATTTAAATGGCCAATATCCAAGGTGCATTATGGGTATCTGCGATTAGTGTCAGTTGCTGTTGTTCATCAGCATCGTAAAATCCAAGTGATTAAAAAGGTAAATACATCCATTAGAGTACTTATCTCATTACCAGGGAAGACTCATTATTATTGCAGCTGCCTAAATAGAATATAATGTGGGTTAATCATTCTGGTCACAGTAATTTCCACATCGCAAAAGCACACGCGAGGTACTGCAAAGTTTCCACCGAGCTCAAATGAGGGGCGCGAGGTGAAAAACAGACCATCATTTCTGCAATTTGCTCAACATTCATTTCAAAAGCATGATCACTTTGATGTGTACGTGACGATGATTACACACGCGAGTATTCCGGCCGATGAGGCGAAAACAAGTTCACAGACTCAATCACTGCAGTAGTTTTACAGGATAAAGGTTTATTAGCGTTTATTAGCATTAAAATGCACAAAATAACACCATTTATTGACGCCCACCGTCAATGATCATTAACACATTATTGAGGTCTCATTTTTAGAGAAATTATCATGAATTATCAAGGTCATGTGCCAACCCTGTTATTTTTTTTTCTTTCTTTGTTAATTTAAATCTTTCCATACAATGTGATATATATATATAACAGGGTTAGCTATAATAATATAATCTGAAAAATCAATGTTTTTATACATGTTTCAACAAGTATTCTTTTATTATTATTATTACACTGTAGTAATATTACACTGGTTTAACTTAAAATAACTTAAAATAAGTGACCTGGTTGCCTTAAAATTTTAAGTACTTTGAAATGGAAAAATTGAGTTAAGAGGAAAAAGGAGATTGATTTAATCATCAGAAACTCAAAATATGCATGTTATCTGAACTACATAAATGATCTAAGTTGATTTGACAAAGAAAAAATGTTGTGATCACAAATCATGAACATATTTTTACAATGTCTATTTTTGATGATCCAATGAATTAAATCAATTATAAATGAAAGCTACTTTATTTTATTTTATTGGAACTTAACAGACATAAACTAATGGGATAAATGGGATTATTCATTACAAATTATTGTTGAATGGTACATTGAGGCATGTCCCGCACTGTATCTAATATATCTACCACACTGTAAAAAAAAATTGTTGGTTTAACTTAAAAAAAATGAAGTAACCTGGTTGCAATAAAATTTTAAGCTCATTGAACTGGAATAATTGAGTTAATACAATGAAGGAGATTTATTTAAGCATCACAAACTCAAAATATGATGTTATCTGAACTACATACATTATTTAAGTTGATTAACAAAAGAAAAAATGTTGTGATTACAAATCATGAAAATATTTTTTTACAGTGCATAAAATTTTGACCAGATGACACATTTCTACCATCATACCGCTCACGCTTGCATAAAAACTACGCGCACAACTTTAAATTCAAATGAAATGATGAATGGGGTTTTAAGGCAGCGGTTCATCTTGAATGTGAAGCATATAGATCTCCGTCTACTCTCATCTCCAATCAATAATCTCCATATGAAGGCTTGAACCGATCCGCTCAACGCATGCGTATCATTGTAAAAGACTCCCGTTCACTTCAGCGGAGAACTTGGCCTCAAGCGGATGGCAACAATCCAATTAGTTTGACACCCTCCTCAATTACCCGATTTATTCACGGGACTTGACTCCAGGTCAGGGATCAATACGGAGCCAGCAGCTTTGTGTCTAAATCAAGGACTAAAGGGTGAAGGTCCGTCGCCCCAGTTGATCTCTCTTCTTTGTTTACATTTCATGCTTCTTTTTGCTGGAAACGAAGCACAAGCGTAAGCCTGGATACACAATGTGGATAAATATGTCCAACAAAGGTCGCTAGAATTCATTTAGGAGGTCTTAAAAGAAAGGTTTTATAAAGAACATTAAAGGGGTCTGTCAGGCACTTCATACATAGAACCAATAATGGATAAAACCTTTTTTTTTTCTAAGAGTGGTCAAAATAAGGGAACGCATTTCATTTTTAGTAACGAACAAATTGTACAAACATCATTATTACATATTTAGTGTATTTGGGTAACATCATGGCTGTTGTGATATAGTTTCTCTCCTGTCTGCTATTATGAACAGCAAAACAATTATCTTGCATTCCACTGTCCAATGATTATACACCTCTGCATCCGAACACAAACAATTACTCTGTTGGCTGGCCATCTGATAAATTAGCCATTACAACAGGTAATTTCAATGTGGAATTATAATAAAGAGAAAAAATCTGTTTCTGATGTTTGAAACCACAGAAAATAAAAGCTAAGCTAAATAATTTTTGTCCTTTAGTTGTTGAGCAGCACAAAATTACAGTAATTGTTAAATTCTATGATAAAAAGGAGTGTGAAAGTTTATTCTCAAAAACAAGGCAGATAATTTGAGTTATGAGATACTCAGTGTGGCTGGTAAAAAAAATAAGTCATTTAAATGGCATTAAACTAAATTAGTTGAATCTTGTATAACATGAACAAAAGTTGAAAATTACTTAACTTATTTTGATGAGTTGAAGCAATGTAAAAACACATGTTGTCTTAAAGGGATACTCCACTTTTTTTGGAAATAGGCTCATTTTACCACTCCCCCAGAGTTAAACAATTGGGTTTTACCGTTTTTGAATCCATTCAGACGATTTTCTGATATTTAGAAAAATATCAGAAACCAGACAGTTTCTGGTCTCATTGACTTCCATAGTATATTTTTTTCCTACTATGGAAGTCAATGAGACCAGAAACTGTCTGATTACTGATATTCTTCTAAATATCAGAAAATCATCTGAATGAATTTGAAAATGGTAAAACCCGACTGTTTAACTCTGGGGGAGTTGTAAAATGAGCCTATTTCCAAAAAAAGTGGAGTATCCCTTTAACTAGCATAGTATTTAAACTCATTTATGATGCTCCAAAATGCTGTCTGAATCAACAGTAGTTCATTGCAGTCAAAAGGAAAATCACCTGATGTCAAATGAATTTAAAGAATTGTTGTGTCTCAAGAGCAAATCAACCAATCAAAATGTTAGCTTAAGATGGGCTGGTCTGGCACCAACAAGAAGAGCATCTCTGAACACAACACACCAAACCTTGGATTCATTTTAATTTATTTAATATTAATTTGTTGTTCCCATACTTTCATATGTGTTATTTCACTGTATTCATGACTTGACTTTAATTTAAAAATCAGAAAATTAGTCATAGTAAAGTATTTGTATGCGTGTCTCAAACATACGACTGGTGGTGTAGGTCCAAGAGAATAGGAAACTGCACTATAGGAAATAAGAAAGCATATTATCTCAAAAATTACCATCAGACTCTGGTCTGTTGATATAAAATGTGCAATAACACAAGCTCCCAATCAGCCACTGGTGCTCAGAAATTAGCAGTAATGAGACGGAGCCGAGCAGGTTCTGCCTGACTACATCCAGTTAAAATCCAATCTGAGGGACTGGAGGCAAAGAGGGCAGAAACAACTTACCTTAATTAATACGCTACAATAAAAGAAAGATAACAACATCTAAAACCACAGTCTTTCTCCCGGCCCTTGCAATCGTTCATTCAAGTTTCTATTCTTTCTTCTGGGTTTGGAGTTGGTAAGATTTAAATATATATATATTTATAAAGCAACCTCGTATGGCTCAACAAGGCTGCATTTATATGATCAAAAATACAGTAAACCCAGAAATATTATTACGATTTAAAATAACCGTTTTCTATTTCAATGCGTTTTAAAAAGTAATTTATTCCTGTGATCAAAGCTGAATTTTTAGCATCATTACTCCAGTATTCAGTATCACATGATCCTTGAGAAATCATTCTAATATGCAGATTTGCTGCTCAAGAATAAGAAAAAAAAAAAAAAAAACGTAATACATTTTTCAGGATTCTTTGATGAATAGAAAGTAAAAAAATACAGCATTTATTTAAAATACTTTTTTTTTTTCTTGTTTTAAGTGATGTGTACTGTAAATCTGTAAATCATGCACAATAAGACCAGTAACACATATTGGGACACTAAGTCTATTTTGGCCTTTAAGTTGAGATGCATTTCAACCTGATTTTTTTTTAAAAGGAGTGGTTAATGCTTTTTTCTTTTCATGATTGTGTTTATGGGGTGCAAAATAACATGTATTCGTGTTTTCTTTTTTTAAAAGTCTTATTTTTCATAAATTTCACCTTTATTGTAAGCCTCTGTCATTTGAACGACCAGTTGACTTCCTGAGTCTATGAAACCACTCCCTCAGAAACAGGCAGTGGGCTCCAATTGGTTAGTTTGGGCCGGTGTGTTGTGATTGGCTAAAATGTATAGCGCACGTTGTCCGGATACTTAATGCCCATTTTACCTTTACGGGCGAAGTTGCATATGTGTTCATGTCCCAGAAAGCGGCGATGAAGAGAGGCAAGCAGAACCTCACCACACACGGCTCTTACAAAACGGTTCTGAATGGTAATTTACCTATATATTTTTAAAACTTTATACACATTTGTTTTACACAATAGCATTACTGACCGGCTACTATATAAAAACAAGCAGCGTTGAACTTGGCACTGGTTTACGTTCTTGATCAAATCGAAAAATAACGTCATAAAGTATATAACACATTTACAAAAATAGTACATATACAAATTCAGGTCCAAAATGTTTGTATGCGTTTGTCGTAGACACAAAATTGCATAACTAAGTGGCTATAAAGCCAGCGCTGGCATTTGATAAAACTAAAACATTACGTCTGAAATTATACACGCAAATACATTTAAAATGATTTAGCCTACTTACAGGTTGTGGCCCAACAACTGCTGCCTCTGGTTTTAAAGTCGGAACTGCTTCATGTTTTAGTAACAGTTTCTTGTTGAATCCGGCGTTGAATTTGTGGAGATTCTGGAAGCTGTCTTCCGTAAAATGCGCAGCACAGAGAGCTAAATTACAATCGTCATTTTCAGGAACATAATCAAACATAAATTGTATCCATTGTTGACGAAGTACAGCGTCCGTGAGAAGCCCGAACACAGAAGACCTGACAGCTGAACACAACACACTCGACGTGCCGCAGAAATATGCGCATGCCCTTTCTCGCATTTTTCGTAGGGAGGGTTGATGCAAATGTATTGGTTAGTGACGTCTAAAACCCAGCTGTAGTTCCAATCGAGTCGTTTTTGTAGGCAATATACTTCCTGATTTTTAAAGGACGATATCTCTGCTTACACTGAACTTTCAGCGCTGCAACTTTGCACCAACAGCAACATTACACACAATTTAAACCACCCCTTTAAAGCAAATTAGCACAGAGAGAGAAAGAGAAAGAAGGAAAGGAAAACGAAGTCACAACATTTACTCAAGTGCATCGTGTCTAATCGAGGCAGATGCTTCTACTCCAAACACCCTCTGGGTCACACGCCTGCTCCGGTACCACATCTGGACCTGCCAGTGTGACCCGATTGCTATTCTGTCAGAGCTCTCCGCCACGCGACCACAGATCCATCAAATCAGCGCCGACACAAAGCCGCGAGGGGTTTAAGTCAAGGTGTGTGTGTGGCTCTAAAAACTCAGAAACCTTGAATCCAACACATGTGAGCTAGTACACTAAACAGGACTGGGCCTATAGAGATGCTAGCTGGTGTGTAAGAATTAACGGGCAGCTGGGAGGAACCAGACCTGCCTGTGCCATCTGTAAATGTCAGCAGTGGCGTTTGCTCATTTTACACATCATTAAAGGCAATATTCCTAACCTGTATTAGAGCAATCAGCACGCGCCCATTACTGACACGGGCCTGGGGGGATACGGGACAAACACTGAGGAGGCGAGAACGCATTCACCGTCTCCATCAGGCGCACACACAGTGTAAACAAAAACACCCCCTATATACACACACACTTCAAACAATGAACTGAAGGTAAATGCAGACAGAAACACTCCAACAATGACCTGATGCGCATGAATGTACAAATATATTTGTGCAATCACATTTTATCTTCTTTAAAAGGTGTATCAGAGACACTGGGGTACGAGAAACCAGCAGCACCAGTCTAAAAAACACATGAAGCTTCACCCGCTGCTGGCTGTCTGCAAACCGGGCAAGTGTATTAATCAGACCGCAGGATCAAAACTAGTAATGCCACATGCACATCGTTATATTAGTATAAAAACGGCTTGAAAGTTACAACTATTGATCTTTGTATTTAGATTGAGAAACTGATTCGGCCTTAATTAGCTGTAATCAGAGATTGTCTGATATTTTTTATGACCTTTAGTGATTATTCACATTTGATTTTTAATAATCGATAAGTAGAAATTATATTTTATTTTATTTTCTGCCACAATAGTAACTAAATGATCATTAGACTACACGAGTAAAACCATAATAATAACAATAATAATAAATTAAATGCAATTTAAATATTTAAAAATGTAATTATTATTATACATACATATATATATATATATATACAAACATGATTATATATAAACCAAATAAGAACAATAATAGTTACTATTATTTTTATTATTAATAATAATACTATATTTAAATCTTTCATATACAATAAATAATTTTAAATATATATATATATATATATATATATATATATATATATAAACCAAATAATATAACAACAACAACTACTATTCATTTTATTATCAATAATATATTAATAATAATAAATAAAATGTAATATTTCGTATTTAAAATGTTTAAATGTAATTGTTATATATTTTTATTTTTTATATATTTTTTAAATAACTAATAATAACAACCACAACAATAACATACTACTGTTATACTACTACTAATAATACATTAGATTAAATTTACAATTTAAATAACTATAATATATGTTAAGCTACGGCTTATTTAAAAAGTTGAATTATTATTCAGAAAGTGCACAATTTGTGACGTACATTTTAAACAGCACACTATAACGCATTCAATACAGTATAATTTGATGTTATATTTACTATACAAGACAAAAAGTTCTGTAGAGCAAGTACATTTAAGAAATAAATAGATCTGTAAAGAGTGCATGGATAGACTGGAGGAAAATAGCCCAGATTAATCAAGATCAGACTAGCAGAGCAGATCTTTTAACTGTACATGAGTGAAGATAAAGGTGCAGTTACAAAGAAAGGCATTAAAGCTCCTGTCAGTCGACTCAGTGGGAACCCTGGATCATCTTGTAAGCACCTGAGATGTTCATTATACCGCTGTACATCCAGCAGGAATGGAGGAGATGCTCCACTGAAGCTGTTCAAATGCAGAGGAATTAAAGGCCTGTTTGCTGTTGGATTAAACTTCAGGGTCTGAACGGTTTAAATGGGCACGGCCTGCTTGAATCAAATGGATTCATTCAGAAGAATCAGTGATCTGAAATGAACTGATTCACTATGAGCTTTCTCAATGCTCCCAGCAAGCACACTTTTTGCCCTCAACAATTCGTTTAGTTGTCTAATTGTAGATGTATACGTGAAACCATCAACCGCCTAAGACCATTTGTGAATCAGAGCTGTAAATATCTTCCCAGAGACGTTCGCTCACGAAGCAAAGCACAAAAAAAGTTGCCTCACCTTCTTAGAGAGCGACAGCACATTTGATTTATGATGCTTCACAACAGCTAAAATTCGATTTCTGCCAGCATTCGGCGCTTTTGATTGCCCCGTAAATGAGATAAACTGATAGCAATTTATTCAAGGATCCAAGCTCCCCCTTTACCACCCCTCCTACTCCTCTGCCTTCAGTAGATACTACTTGCTCCATATGAGTGATTGTCATACTTAAGCAATATGTCTGTATTCTGCATGCACTCACTAGAGCAGACAAGCGCACACTAATAGAACCTTTCAGACTGAAGCGGCGCAAAGACGCCGATGTTCATGATGGAAGTTCCCACCGAATTCTGTCCGCACACACAATCCGCCTCTGTTATTCTGCCAGATGACCAAGTAAAGCTCAAGCAAATCAAAGGTTAGACCTCATATTCTTGAGGAACTGACAATTAGACCGCATGTAATGAGACAGAACGAACGCTAAGAACGTCTTTAACTCAAATGACCATGTCTGTGATCCCTTGAGCTTGCAATGTCGTTCATACACATTTAAAACCAATAAAATAGTCACAGTAGTGAAGCTGGATCATTTGAGGCGTAAAAACACAATTAAACTTGATTCTGGTGACGTTTAGAATAAGCTAAACTAGCTTCTGTCTGGAAAAATCGATAAAAATGGATGGTTCAAAACCACCTACAAGTGCTTGATCATGGTCTTTGTGTGATGTCAAAGTCGCACATTGGCTGATAAAATGATTTTCCAAAACAAACGACAAGTTTATTAGGAAGCAGCAGTGGCATAGTCATTGATGGACAGCGTCCATCTAGTTGATGGATTTTGCCTATTGGCAACAGAATAGCCTGAGGGATGTGCTTTTGTTTCCTCAATAACAACCAATTAGGAGACTGTATTTGTCATTGGGACGGGCAATAAAACCAAAGTGGCAGCGTGTTCATAACACATCATCTTTGTTGCACACATGGCACAGGACAATGGATCAAATCGCAGTGTTTTCTAATTCAGAAAAGGATTAAATGATTTTTTTTTCACTAAAACGAGCACTCGGTCAGCAAAGCAAACCTACTAAAAGCGCTACTGCTGTTTATGTTGTTTTGTGAACCAACCAACGGGACAGGTCATGTTTTGCGTCCCTTTACCTTCATTTCCTGCAGAAAGCCCGTCTGGTTTGGTGATGCCCGTGCTCTTTTTCCGCCTGTGTTTCTTACGGTTGGCATGAGGTGACGGCGGAGGCTCAAGTTTGGGACTGGTGGCGCTGCTCATGCCAGGGGCGGAGCTGAGAGGATCTGTCATCCCATTGGCTGGAGGAAGGAAAACAGACATATAGTTTAGTCAACAGAGCAACTTTAGAGCAACTTTTTTGCTCACCAGCCACTGTGGCTAGTGGTTTTCCAAAGTTTTGGCATTTTCACTGGCCACAATTATTTTTTATATTACTGCCCTATAGATATTTTTTATATTATATCATAATTTGGCAGCCAGTATATTAGGCTGCTGTCACTTTAAGACTTGACGCACAGATACATTATACTGTTTTATATAGCCAATATACTTGGCTGTGAGCACAAAATCTGCGGGAATTAGTAAAAGTATGCTCAATATGAGCAATCGTCAAAATTCAAGCCCTGTAACACCAACAATATTCATCCAGAGCAAATTACAACCCATACAACGTCACATCTCTGTCTTTCACTGCCCTGAAAAGAAGTCTGTCTCCTCGGCTGTGAACGCTCCTGGTAAATCCGCCCTAATAATAACAATGCAACATGCACCTGCTCTTAAAGGATATGTTGGATGACGCTCTGATTAGTTTATTTCACGTTACGCCCAAAAAACACCTATGAATAATGAAGCTATTTCAGACCAACCCCTTTTAAACTTGCGTCGGGCGCAAGAGTCATTTATCCCGCCGGTAAAATAGCAACAGCGCCCAAGACCCGCCCACAGTTACTTGTGCTTCGAGCTTGACACTTAGTTAAAATAGGGCCCCATATATTATAACAATAATAAAAACATTAGTAATATTCAATATAAAAATAAAATAATAATAATAATCAATATAATAATATAATAATTATTGTATTATATAATATAATATTGTGTGTACATACATATAGTACAATCAAGAAAGACATCAATACAAAACAATAATAAAAAAAAACTAAAAGCTCTGGCTTTCTAGAAAAAAATGATCAAAATCCTCAACAGATTACGGGTCAATTGCCGATTTCTCATTAATTTTGGACCCTGGTTCCACCACATTTTACAGGACAAGTGAAGATCCACAACCCCAGAGAACAACAAGAGATGTAGCACACCTCCGTTTCACCTCTATTAGCTTGACGAGAAGGGGGACGTGCGCGTGAGTAACAAATGATGATTCGGTCTTGCCCGAGGACCGCGGCTGTAATGGGAGAGGCCACACGAGCATCCAAGCACAAGAGAGGTTGGGTTTCGGGTGTAAGGTGATTTTATATAAGTGATATTAACCTGCCGCTCCACGCCAGTGTGTTTCTGTGACGCGGTGAGAACAGGGGGTGTCAGTGGGCAAGCCACGGCCATCTTTCTGAGCTTCATGACACTTCCACATCATTTCTGGGCGCCCTCGGGACACTATTACCCACAACCCCCCGACCAGCCCAGGGGCAGAAGGGCCCGGCAAAGTGGACCCCATATTGTTAGCGGCCCTCAGAAACACACTCGCACACACAGTGTGTCAGATGTGGGCAGCCTCCTCCATTGTCTTGGCATCAAAAGCTCATTGTAGTGTTGCAAACTCCATTCATCTCCACAGGCCTGGGGTGCATAAAAGTGTGTGCGCGTGTAAATGTGTGTGTGTGTGTGCGCGGCAACGGTCGGGTCTGGGAGTGTCTGAAACCCGCGGAGCCAAATAACGCATATTCTAATGGCACTGACAACCATTAGCCTGTGTAGAACATTAGGCGTAATTTGGGGGTTTACCTTGAGGGATCTGGAGGCTAGCGTGCTCTTTAAAGAGAGAGAGATGGAGGCGCGCAGGGGGTACAGGAGGATAAACTACAGACACCCAATCCGCCGTAGGCACAGATGAGTTTAGCGTGTAGCTAATGCTACCTTTAACACTTTAGTTTTCCTCCTACACTTCTGCGCTGCTGCAGTTTCATCTGGTGAACCGATGCAATTTGTAGTTTTATTGATAAGACGTGGTTAATAATTATGATTGAGGTGTTTAATAAGAACAGCTTGATAATGAATAAATGATGAAGCGGAGGATTACTCAAATGCACTGTGGGATTTGAGCTTAATTACACAAGGCAAGAGACAAATTAGAGGGTTTAACAATTAGCCCCGTTACACAATTACGATAATTCTCAATCAATATTGTTGCTTTATCTTTATCAAAGATACGCAAGAAAGATTCGTCCTAATGATAATGTCACTGCGGTGTGTAAATGCATAAATGGATTTGTAAATGGTAGATGACGCATGAGATGTCCATGAGCTTTTTTAAATTCAAAAGTCAGGATTATAGGATGAAATTAATACGTTAATTCCATCCTATTGGAAAGTGTAGCTAGACTCTAAAAAATGCTGGGTTGTTTCAACCCAAAATTTGGGTCAAATATGGACAAACCCAAATGTTGGGTTAAAAATGTCATTAAAAAATTTACAGTTGAAAATGAAAGTTAAAGTTGGGTTAAAATTTTTTAATTACATTTTTAACCCAACATTTGGGTTTGTCCATACTTGACCCAAATTTTGGGTTGAAACAACCCAGCATTTTTTAAGAGTGAATGACCTTTCTTTTTCACCTTAATAATCACCTTTGGTGATGTATTTTTTATGTATTTTTATTAGTTTTATACTATTTATAAAAAGTGTAATATATATACATATATACATTACATATATATATATATATATATATATATATATATATATATATCAAGAGTTCAGATGCAAAAGCCTCTAAGTGCCATTTGAAATTTTCTTCTAGAATGATCATTTTTATCAAGCTTGTATATTTAAGTTCAGTGATTTCACTTAAATGGCAATGATAATTACCTATTAATTGTTATTTAAGTGAAATTACTGAACTTAAATATTAAGTTTGATAAAAAATAATCATTAAAGAAGAAAATTTCAAATAGCATTTAGAGGCTTTTGCATCTGAACTCTTCATATATAATGCTAACTTAACTGATACTAACTTAAATTTCATTATAAATTTTTTAATAAATGTATTTAATATTTATATAAAAAAATTTTGAGGGGGGTGGGGTGGTGAAAATGCACTTGGGGTATATTCTGTCAATGTATAATGTTTAATTGGTCAATTATAACAATATTTCTATCAGTCATATAAACAAACCAATTCCTCAATGGTGCGGTAGTGTAGAACTACCACTTAAAGCCTCTGTCTTAGCCCGAGATCACTGTGTTTACCATGAGTGCCGTTTAGCCACTACAAAGCAGATAAAGTGATATAAACTCGCTGGAAACACGGCAGGTTGGCAGTTGATGCTTCATCACTGACTCTGTGTTCACCATTGATATTCATGACTTTAAAAGTCTGCTCACCCTCCCTCGCACTGAATGGCAGAGCGGCGCTCCCAGCTGCCACACACGTTGTGGCAGGGACGCGAACGTCTGTTTCAATTTCTACACTCCTCTTCCCAACAGCCCCCCTGGGACCAATCATTAGCTACAGCAGACAGCTGGGGGTAGAGGGCTTCTTGAGAATACTGTTCACACACGTACACACATGCAGAAGCTCCCCCACATACACACACAGAAGAGTGGCCATCAGTGGCTGTGACAGCAGTGGCATTGTGTGCGTGTAGGTGGAGGTTAACAGTCAAGGGCTGCCCTTGTCCCTCACACCAGACCTCAGATGAATCATCTGAACGTCTGTTTACAGAGTCGTTGCTAATCAAAAAAACGCCATGATACGGCGATGACAATACCAAGGGACATGGCTATAAACGCAACGGTACTTTGTGTTATGCCATGGAACTGGAGAAAACTGAATTTTGCTACCCCGAAACTGAAACTATATTACTACCCCGATATCTACACCCATCTATTTAAAATCTAACATAAAATAACTGATAATATCCTTGAAAATAATTTAATTACAATAATTTAATTATTAATTTAATAATTTAAAACATTTAATTTCATTAAACATGATTAAATTGGTAAAAATGCACTTGGGCTCGATCTGTAAATTTAGACTGTTCAATTGGTCATTTTTAACAATATTTAACTGCAACTGTCATAACAATAAGACTGGCTCTGAATGGCTGAAAATCTCCCCTTTTCCTGAAAACATGTATAAAATAATCTAAATATATAGATTTTTGCTTGCTTATAATGTTTATTTAATGCCTCATGGTAACCGCTACCATTGCAGCGCTACAAATGTAACTTTGCAAAATACTCTGTGAAAATAATAACAAACTGTGCACAGCAAAAAAATCTTTCCTAATTGGAAGGCTATTTTGCCTTGTTTTAAAGTCTATATATATATATATATATGTGAAGAGTTCAGATGCAAAAGCCTCTAAATGCCATTTGAAATTTTCTTCTAAAATGGTCATTTTTTAGCTTATCTATTCAAGTTCAGTAATTTCACTTAAATGACAATTAATAGGTAATCCTCATTGCAATTTAAGTGAAATTACTGAACTTAAATATACAAGCTTGATAAAAATGATCATTCTAGAAGAAAATTTCAAATGGCATTTAGAGGCTTTTGCATCTGAACTCTTCATATATATATATATATATATATATATTAGGGGTGTAACGGTACACAAAAATCACGGTTCGGTACGTACCTCGGTTTTAAAGTCATGGTTCGGTACGTTTTCGATACAGCAAAAAGAAAGAAATGCCAGAGAAATTTCCTATTTGTTTAAAGAAAAAAAATATTTTTAAATAAGTGTGAGTTTTCCTAGATCTTGAAACTTTCAGGTTTATAAATAGGGGTCATCTTTGAAGGATGAACGAATAATGTTTTGGTCATCACATTAAAAATAACATTTAAATATATATTTATTTATATAATATTTGAATTTTGAAGTGCTGGAAAAAGATGTGTGAAGTACTTGAAAGCATTTCACCATTCCAGCCAAACTGCTTCCAGTTAGTGTTACTATATTAAATCCATGGTGAATGTTGCTGGTCTGTGGACGTAAAGTATTACTAGTTCACGGCACAATGTTTCTCCTGGTTTCCATGACAGCGCTGTTTGATCTAATAGAGATCTACGGTTAATAACGGAGAAATGTGAATGCATCTCACTAGATCTCGCAGCGATGTTATTACCTCAGTGGCGAATTCAAATGTTTTCTTTACCGGATCTCTTAGCGCGGTGTGGTAACAGTGTTGCTTGATCGAGATCGGCTCGCGCTGCACAGATGTTGCTGATCCGAACTGATAAACGATCTGTGAAGCACATAACAAGTAGCGCAGTTTTCTTTCTGCTTTCATTACCCTTGCCATTTGGATGTTGCGCAACGTTGTGTTGGCCGCGTCAGCACGAATTTTGCCGGCAGGAAAAATGGTCCAAGCAATCGTTCGGTTTGCATGCGTACCGAACCGGAAGCCTCGAACCGAAACGGTTCAATACGAATACATGTACCGTTACACCCCTAATATATATATATATATATATATATATATATGAAGAGTTCAGATGCAAAAGCCTCTAAGTGCCATTTGAAATTTTCTTCTAAAATGATCATTTTTATCAAGCTTATATATTCAAGTTCAGTAATTTCACGTAAATGACAAAGTGAAATTACTGAACTTAAATATATAAGCTTGATAAAAATGATCATTTTAGAAGAAAATTTCAAATGGCACTTAGAGGCTTTTGCATCTGAACTCTTCCTATATATATATATATATATATATATATATATATATTAAACATTAAGTTATTAGATATTAAGATATCAAAGACTGTATTTTGAATATAAGTGTATTTTTCTTAACCCACTTGCAATTTGCCATGAAATCATCAGCTTGCATGATACATTTATTCGTAAAAAATATTTTTTTTTCTAAATTTATGTTATGTAGAAAACTGAATAGGGGTAATAGTGTGGAAATACATTTTTCTTTTTTCAAAACTTTTCCAGACCGGAAGCTTATTCTATACTTTTTCCAACTGTGTAGGAACCCTAATTTTAACTGGAAATCAAATTAAAAAAAAAACGAAGAAAAATATTTTTTTCAATGCAGAGTCTAAGTTGAGGTAAATTGAAGTGTGTAAGGGATCAGAATTCATTACAGCCTAATCTGAGCTTAGCTGGAAGCACTCTTCAGGTAGCATTAGAAAATACGGTGGTCAGCTAACCTGCGATTAGCGACCGTTAGCGTCCCCGCGGGAAACGGCACTTTACAGCACTGTTCTGGAGACGAGGGCTGTGGGTGAGCACAGAAAGATTGGAGGGTGTGAACAAAGAGCATTAACTCATTTCTTAATAGCTCTCAATTTTTTCCTCCAGCCGTACGTGAGGAGAAACTTCTGATTCTCCCAGTAGCTAATTCGAGAGCTAGCGGGTGCGGACGGTAATTTTGCGACGAAGCCGACGACGCCCCCCTCCCTCCACTCCTACCCCTTGACACGGCATCCGAGTGAGCAACCCCCGTCCGTAATCAATGGCAATGGCTGCAATTAATGATGAAAAAAGTGTGCAGAACACAATCACTACTTCCTTCTTATTATTGTCAATTAGAGAGCGCTAATCAAGGCATGGGCAGGCACACGCCGCTGCTCTCTCCAAACGAAATGTCAAACTTCATTACAGCCAAGAGCGGGGAATCAAACTCCCTGCGCTCGCAGCCTCCTCGAGCTCCGCAGGGGAGAAGTCTTCTCCGCCCCTTAACGACGGCGGATTCCAGATTAGCGCCGAACCGCTAGACTACCTCAGCTGCTGCACGCTAATCTACAGACTAACTGAAAGTAGCCTAAGTATAGATCATTACACTTTACACTTTTGTGCTAGTATGAGGATTCTATGCATGAAATAAGTAAGAAACCCCTAGAAACTACATAGCTACTTGCTAGCAACCAATCAGAAAAAAGGGGAAATAGGGATTATATCTATATAATAATATAAGAAAATCACCAAGCAAATAGAAACTTTCAGTGCACCCTAGCAACTGATTAGAACACCAAAGCAACTAATAATCAATTAGAACAAATGTGAAAATGAAGATTATGTGCAGCAGACTAAAACAATGTCCTTGCAACCAACCAGAACATCCTAGCAACTGCAAAACAAGATGTTATGAACCAGAACAAATGCTGAAATGAGGATTCTGTGCATTCAATGATCTAGGAGAAGAACACCCTAGCAACGCCCTAGTCACCACCACCCAAACCCCCCTAGTAACTGCATAGCAACATGCTACCAACCAAATCAGAACAAATGTGAAAATTTGCACACTGTACAATGATCAATGGAGTAATACAACTACCTAACACCCACCCGGAACACCCAAGCCACGCCCTAGCAGCCACACAAAACATCCTAGCAACTCCCTAGCAACCACCCAGAAAACCCTAGAAACGGCATAACAAAATGCTAACAGTCAATAGGAACAATTGTGTAAATGAAGATTCAATGCATACAGTGATCAACATAGTAAGAAAGCAACCACCTAGAACACCCTAGGCTAGCAACGCCCTGGCAACCACCCAGAAAACCATAACAACAGCATAGCTACATTCTAACAATCAATTTAGGAAATTAAGAATTTATGTACACAATGATCAACAGAGTAAGAAAGCAACCACCCAGAATGCCCTAGCAACACCCTGGCAACCACCCACAACATCATAGCAACGCCCTGACAACCACCAGAACATCCTAGCAACTGCAATGCATAGTAACATTCAAACAAACAATCAGAACAATTGTGGAAATGAAGATATGCACACAATGATCAACATAGTAAGAAAGCAACCACCTAGAACACCCTTGGCTAGCAACGCCCTGGCAACCACCCAGAAAACCCTAACAACATCATAGCTACATTCTAACAATCAATCAGAACAATTTAGGAAATTAAGATTTTATGTACACAATGATCAACAGAGTAAGAAAGCAACCACCCAGAATGCCCTAGCAACACCCTGGCAACCACTTAAACATCATAGCAACGCCCTGACAACCACCCAGAACATCCTAGCAACTACAATGCATAGTAACATTCTAATAAACAAACAAAACAATTGTGGACATGAAGATATGCACACAATGATCAACAAAGTAAGAAAGCAACCAACCACCCAGAACACCCTAGAATGTTTCCCATGAAACCCTAGAACCCTTCCATGCCCTGGAAACCACATAAAACACCCCATCTACTGAATTTTCTGAAAATGTAAAAATCTAGCTTCTTTATAAAACTGTAGAAAACTAAGTCCACTAGCTAACCAAGACATGATTGAGATACATGGTGAGAATACACTTCCATAACATACACTCTTATCTTATGAGGGATATCTAGTATGTACGGCACAAATATACCTACAGTAAAAGAAGAGGGAAGATTTAATCAAAAGAATCAGTATTCAGAGTCTGTAGCGGTGTGTGGCTCTCCTTATCCGGCGCAGCCTTATAAATGAGAACAACACTTACATCATATGGAAATAGTTACAGGGTTGAGATGCATGTGATTGTTTGAGGATATTATCAATCTACAGATGCTCATCTCAACAGCCTTGATCTGTTGGTTGACCTTCAACCCTTGACAAGGATAATGGCATGATAGGGCATGGTTATGATCTATTCACCACCTAAACAGTCATCAAAGGTGAATTTGCGTAAAACATTCCTGATGACACGAATACTTTATTTTTATTTCTCTGGGACACAAAAGAAGAAAAAATGCCTGTGTTTTTTTTTCTTCTTCCATACAATGAACGTCAGTGGAGTCTTATAATGTTGAAGACATCAGTGTATAAATAAAAACAGTTGAACCATGCTCAAATATCTTCTTTTGTGCAGTACAGTTCAAAAGTTTGGGGTCAGTAAGATTGTTTTTGATAGAAACTAATTATTTTATTGAGTAAGGATGGAGTAAATTGATCAGTAAAATACACTTATGTTTTTTTTTTTTAAATAATTTCAGCATTGGTAATAATAAGAAATGTTTCTTGAGCAGCAAATCTGCATATTAGAATGATTTCAGAAGGATCATGTGACACTGAAGACTGGAGTAATGATGCTGAAAATTCACAGGAATAAATTACATTTTAACACACAGTATATTAAAATAGAAAACAATTATTTTCAAATTGTAATATTTCATTTCACAAAATAACTGTTTTTACATTATTTGTTATCAAATAAATGCAGCATTGGTGAGAATTTATAAATTAACCATTTATAAAGCATGCATACAAAAAAGAGAAAATTCTATATTACCTCACTAGTCTAGTAGCGATGCTTAATATATCAGTAAAAAAAGTATGCAATAATAAAAAATAATAGCAACATACAGTATGTTGATTATATATATATATATATATATATATATATATATATATATAAAATAGATGTAAAAATTCTGCATGCTTCTTTACATTTGATTAGATTTCATTTAGTCAAATGTGTTTGATCTTAATTACAATTAATTTTTCATACTGCAAATTTTAAAATTGTGATGCCTAACTTAAAGCATTTAAATTGATTTTTTTAGTGTTCTTAATTTATTTCTACAAAATAGCACAGAATTAGCCATAACATGAAATTAATTATTAGGATTTTTGTGATAAAAATCAGTAGTTTTGGTGCATCCCTACTCACTAGTGGACACGTCAGCGGTTGCACAACTTCTGTACTTCAGCATGCGCATCCATCCCTACTTCTGAGCATTCTAAAGAACGACGAGTTGAAATCTCAGGCACAATAAACGAGGTTTGCTCTAGGTGTGCTCTTTCCGGAGATCTTTGATATAAAACTCTATTATCTCTGTTATGACCTGTAAAGCTATAATGCTCTCAGTAAACGCAAGAACCGAGAGGCTGATGGGTAACAGGTCATAGAGAAAATGCATCCACCAAATCCTGATACAGCTAAATGTCTGAGTATGTGTGCTTGTGTGTGACAATAACTATTTTACACCAGGGCCTAATGAAGTGCTGTGCCTCACACACACACACACACACGCATATGCAGCTCATTCCGTGGCTACGGCCGCTTTGAGTAATTCTGCTTTAGGATGTGGAGCTGATGGGTGTAGACGGGGGGCCGATGGCGGAGCGAGGCTGAAATTGATTGTTCGACAAGCGGAGACGAGCGGAGAAGGGCGAGTGTCGCGCAGCGTCGTGTTCTGTCTGCGACACCACGGGGCCACACGGCGGGGCCTCCAGTTTGCTCGTAAAGAGCGCTCTTTAAACTAGCGGGGCCCCTGGGACCCTAACAGAAGGAGGGGGGAGTAGAGAAAGAGAGAGAGAGGGCGAGAGACCAAAACGGAGAGGGAGAGAGAGCGAGGGCGGGGGGGGGGGGGAGAAACAGAGCAGCCGCTAATGAGAACGACGAGTGCGCAAACATGCATGGAAATGACTGTTATTCTGTTGATGTGCATTTAAGTGCTTTTTTACTGCCAGCCGACAAAGAGAGGGAAATAACCAGTGATGAATGTTGTCCCCGTAAAGCATTCATTTTCCAACGCGGGAGGGGAAAAAAAGAAGTAGTGAAGACGGGGGGAAAAAATGTGCAGCGTTGTTACGCCCGGCAAATATATTATTTGACTTCACTCAAGTGCACTGACAGGATGAGGAGAGAGAGAGAGGAGAGAGAGAGAGGGCAAGGTGGAGAGAATATTTGGACACTGCATGGCAGGACAAGTTACGATCAAAGCCACAATTACTGAATTATCCTGATTAGCCATTGGCTTGTTAACAGCACAACCACTGATACAAGCGATAAACATATGGTAAAATCCTAATTGACTAATAACTTAGACAGATTAGAAACCTCTAGAACCTCTGTGCCAATCAAAGAGAATTTAGCAGATGAAACGGGAAGTAGGGACAGATCTGAAAGGATTATAGAAAAAGAAAAAGGGTGAGACTACAGGTTGTTGATGGGATTTTGAGATTTTTTAAAAGTGGAGGCTGACTAAATGATTGGAGAAATCCTAAATACGTCACCACTGAGTTCCATCATTTCTACCCAATTGCTTTTGCTAATGCTGTAAAATCATGATAAATACAGGATCTTCTTCAAAAAATTTAGGTTTTCAGAACCTTTTTGTCATCTTAATATTTTTGTGATGACAATGACAGCTGATAACATGTTGATTAATTAGCCTAAATCCTAAGGTATTAGGCTGATTACATGTTAGGCATACTAAAAACATGAATAAAACGATGAGATGCGCAAGTTTTTTACTTATTTTGTACAACAAAATAAGGCCGTGAGCAGATAATCTGCTGTAAATATCATAGCAATGGAAAAAGCAACTGGAAAACTGCAGCATTTTGAAATGACAAAGGGAAGTATGGCAGAACAGGAGTGTCTGACCTGCTGTGGTGTTGATAACTGCCTCGCTCCACTGTTCTGCACTGGACACAGAGAACGAGCGCTGGTGCATCCCCTCTTTACTGGTCCCCAAAGCCACGCCAGCCACAGAGCCCCCGGACTGAAGGGAACTGCTGCTGTTCGAGTGAGGAGTGCCTGGCAAACGAGAGGAGATTCGGTTAGAGAGACATTCAAAATCACATTTCATAGTGCGGAGAACTTACTAAGCACACAGATGCAGGTGAAATCTACCCAGTGATTCCTTTACATTTCATTTAGCTGACGATTTTATCCAAAGCGACTTACAATTGCTGTAAATGTCAGAGGTCGCACGCCTCTGGAGCAACTAGGGGTTAAAGGGATAGTTCACATTGAAATAATTTTTGGTATGTTTTAGCTTACCTCAAGGGCATCCAAGATGTTGGTATCTTTGTTTCCGCAGTAGTTTCAATTTTGATATTTTTAGGTCAAACCGTTCATGTCTATCAGTCATATAATGGAGGTCTATGGTCACCACCTCAAAAAACATGCTCAAATTAAACATGATGTAATGACTTGTAAATGTAAGTAAACATTGATGGTCTAAGACATGAAACGAGCGGTTTGTGTGAGAAAACGAACAGTATTTAAATCGTTTTTACCTCTTGTAACCACAGCCACGTCCAAGTACTCTGAGAGCGAGGGCGCTTCTATTTGCGCAAGCGCGCTGGAAACCCCCGGAAGTGATCTCTCGCGCGTTTACGTCACTCATTGTTTACTTCAGAGATTTCAGAAGTGTTATCCTTCACTGTGAAGATCTAAACACATTTAGGTATACAGGAAATTGCAATGGAAGACGATTTAGATATATCAACAGACAACTTTTTTTTTTCACAACTGCGCAAAAGATCACTTCCGGCGCTTGCGGAGACCAAATCGCCCGCTTCCTCAGATCACTTGGATGTTGCTGCAGTTACAAGAGGTCAAAACGATATAAATACTGTTCGTTTTCTCACACAAACCGCTCGTTTCGTGTCTTAGGCCATCAGTGTGTACTTACATTTATGAGTCATTAAATCATGTTTAATCTGGACTTCTCTGTGCATGCTCTTTGAGGTGGTGACCATAGACCTCCATTATATGACTGACAGACACGAACGGTTTGACCTAAAAATATCAAAATTGAAAATACTGTGGAAACAAAGACACCTACATCTTGGATGCCCTCGAGGTAAGCTAAAACATACCACAAATTAATTTCAAAGTGAACTATCCCTTTAAGTGACAGCTCAGGGACACATTGGTGTCTCACAGTGGATTCGAACCTGGGTCTCTCACACCAAAGGCATGTGTCTTCTCCACAGTGCCACCACCACCATTCCTACTGTACGTGTGTTCATGCAAGCGACACAAGATCCATCCCATCTCTTCTCTGCAGCTTTTTTGGTTTTCTGGCTCATATCCCAATCAATTAAGGTTTTCCAATGTAGACAAGTACTCCTGTTACTGTTTTTAGTCAATAAAACCTCAAAAAGTCAATCAGCAAACAAATCCAAAACAGCTATTTTGCTTTAGATGAGATGAGAAGCATAGTATCAACTTGTAGGTAGGACTAAAGAAGTTGGAGATTTTGCGTATGCATTCCCTTTATCGTCGCCGCATTCGTCTCTCCGTAATACATGAGCAGTCGACGCCTCACCCCGTCTTCCTACTGCTCTTTCTGCGTTTCACTAATTAGCCCTTAATTAACAAGATACACTCGGAACGGTAATTAGCTCTCCCCCACTCTCCGCCTGACACATCCATCTCTCCCGGCGGTGCTGACGGCTCTCCCTGGCTTCAATCAGCGGATGCCCCGCGTTGGGCGCCAATTCACCGGCCTGGCCGGGTCGCATGGGGTCCTCTCCTCCTGTTCTTGAAAAACAGGCTCCCGGCTTGATAGAGATGAGGGCTAATATTTAATTCTCTGCATTCGAGGCTCAAGGTCAGGTTTAGATGAATAACTATGTTTCTAGCCGTTTCTTCTTGAAGATCCAACATTGTTTGCGCTTCCGTCAATGCTAGCTCATTTTCAAATTGGTTTTATATTGCCTTTAGCCTATGTTTAAAAAAAACAGCACATTACTAAAATTACATTTTGTAATGTGCTGTTTTATGATTTTTCCCCCCGCTTCAGTTGTTCCAGAGGCTTTAAAGAAACATCAATCTGTAGATATAATCTATGCTATGAAAAAAAAAAAAATCTGCTAACTTAAATGTGGCATCAGAACACAGGAGTTAATGTAAACCGTATCACACGAATAGAAATGAAAAGTTTTACCCACTTACACCCGTTAACTGTTTAGCACAAACCCTGCGCACTATTAACTCTAGCAAAAACTCCAAAAGCACACAGAAAACATTGATATTTTATTTACCAGGCTCTAATGCATTTCACAGTGGGACTAAACTTTTCTCTGTTGTTTTTCGCTTTATGCAATTTTGCCTTTTTCTTCGACACGTTTCCTTCGCTCCCCTCCCTCCTCGGCGCTGATTTGGAGCATGCTAATTTAGCAAGTACTCCACAGCGTGAGGTTGAAGCTCTATCGCTCTCTCCCTGCAAGAGACGCCCTTCCCCTATGGGGACCGCAAGATTAATATTCTCGCACCCAACAAGATAATTACTGATACTAATTAGACATGATTATGTGAATTTGATACACTTATTACTCTCGCTAATGGTTAGGACGCATTAGGCTAACAAGAGTCTGTTCTTCGCGGTTTACTTTAGCGCCTAGAAAAAGAAAAAAAAAACCCGCCTTGACACAATCAGAAGTAATTCGTGAGTAATTGAAAGAATAGAGGGTTATTCTTATATTTGTCTGTTCGGAGACTTGTAATCACCACAGTATTGTTGAAGAGAAGATTTTATTAATTCTGTCATAATATTGGCCCTGACTAGATCCCTCACCAATGAATTAAGACACCGCTATTACTTGGATCAATGCTGTATGATATTGGCATCCAGCAGGAGTGGTAATTATTGTTTTAGAGCAAATTGCTTATGAACTATGTCTTCATAAACCTATTGGAGTATCAGTTCATTTAATGCTCATGGAAACCTGCGGCAATGCACTTAAACATGATATAAGCCACTAATTGATTATTCAACAACACTGCAGACTCATTTATATTAAATTAGAACTACAATATATAATAATATAACATTATATACTAAAAAAAACATTATCATTGTTATATTAAACTGTAGTACCATCATACAAATAGATGGCAACATACCTATGTTTGATTTGACTTCTAACATAAACCGGATAACAATTAATTAAATGAATAAAAGTTGGCATCACTGCACAAGAAAAAGTAATCTGAAGTCTATTTGCCATTTAAAAGCAATCCGGTTCCGACTGAAGGCGAACATGTCTCGAAATCGACTAAATAAAACAGTCCAATATTCTCTCGCTCCAAAACAACTCTTCAAAGACATAACGCCACGCTGTTATTTATGATTTTATTTAGCTCTCTCTGTCTTGGCTGGTGCAGAAAAAAAAAAGACAAAATGAGCCCCTAACCATGCCTCATCTCCATCAAGAATTCAACAATCATCACTAATTGTCAAATTTGATGCTAATGATTGATGAATTAAACATGTCTCCATCAATTAGTCCCCAGAGAACAATTCTGCATAAAAAGGGGATAATGCAATTACAATGTGGAGAAAATCAGAGGAGAGTGCAGGGCAGAGACTGTACACAAGATCTCCTGCCACTTCACAGTTCACACACGAGCCGAGAGTGACACGATGTGCGGATGTGGAGTTAGAGGTGACCATGGGCACGTCTGGGGGGTGGGGAATTGTTTTTTAATCTCAAAAACACAGTCGAGGCAAAAGTCTCTGTCACATTCGTGAAATTCTGTTTGTTTGCGCGAAATCTTAAACAATGGTGTGGGTTTGGGGAAGATGGGCAGCAAGATGGAAGGGGCCTCCATCTATCCATCTGTCCATCCGTCCGTCCATCTGTCCGTCTTATCCATCCGTCCGTCCATCTGTCCGTCTTATCCATCCGTCCGTCCATCCGTCTGTCCGTCCATCCATCCGCCCATCCATCCATCCACCCATCCGTCTTGTCCATCCGTCCGTTCGTCCGTCCTGTCCATCCATCCATCCATCCATCAGTCTTGTCCATCCGTTCGTTCGTCCGTCCGTCCATCCATCCATCCATCAGTCTTGTCCATCCGTCCGTTCGTCCGTCCTGTCCATCCATCCGTCCATCCATCCATCCATCTTGTCCATCCATCCATCCGTCCGTCTATCTGTCTTGTCCATCCGTCCGTCCATCCATCCATCCGTCTTGTCCACCCGTCCGTCCATCTATCTGTCTTGTCCGTCCGTCCATCCATCCATCCATCCGTCTTGTCCATCCATCCATCCGTCCGTCCGTCCGTCCGTCCATCCATCCATCCAAGTTATTTTTGCAGTTCTGTTTAGTGCCACTAGTGTCACAAAAACAGTACTCTACACCCTGTCTATCCGTCCGTCCGTCCATCCATCCATCTTGTCCATCCATCCATCCATCCATCCGGCCGTCCATCCATCCATCCATCCGTCCATCCATCCATCCATCCGTCCATCCATCCATCAATCCGTCCGTCCGTCCGTCCGTCCGTCCGTCTATCTGTCTTGTCCGTCCATCCATCCATCCGTCTTGTCCATCCATCCATCCCTCCGTCCATCCGTCCGTCCGTCCGTCCATCCATCCAAGTTATTTTTGCAGTTCTGTTTAGTGCCACTAGTGTCACAAAAACAGTACTCTACACCCTGTCCATCCGTCCGTCCATCCATCCATCTGTCTTGTCCATCCATCCGTCCGTCCGTCCGGCCGTCCATCCATCCATCCATCCATCCGTCCATCCGTCCGTCCATCTGTCCGTCCGTCCATCAAACCATCCGTCCATCCATCCGTCCGTCCGTCCAGTCCATCCGTCCATCCATCCATCCATCCGTTCATCCATCCGTCCGTCCATCCATCTATCCGTCCGTCCATCCGTCCATCCATCCAACCGTCCATCCATCTGTCCGTCCATCCATCCATCCATCCAAGTTATTTTTGCAGTTCTGTTTAGTGCCACTAGTGTCACAGAAACGGTACTCTACACTTTTAAAAACAAACGTTTCACAGTCAAGAATCTTGATGATTATGTGCTTTGATTGTTCTTTTGAGCAAGTGTGCACAAATGGTCAAATCATTATCAGATCACGTCTAGAAAAAAACATCTAAATGTCCTTTGCACTTTTCTTGCCATCTGTACACACTATTAGGCTAAGTATTAGGGTCCTAGTGAAGGGAGGCCTGAGGTTGTGGTGTTAAGTAGAGGCGATGGATTAGCAGGGGGTGGTGATGATTTCTCCTCATCTCTCCTCGTTTCTCTCGCCGAGCGCTGTCAGATGGCTGATGAGCCGTGGAGCGAGCCCTGACCCTCTGAGCCACCGCTGCCATTATATACAAGTGCGGAGATAATGAAGCATCCATGCTAATGTCGACGGGAGGGCGGGGGAGGGGTCAGGGTGGAGGGGGGTTCTGTTAGATCATCTGCTGTTCAGGTCAAAGTGAAACGGCACCGCGACGCCCTTACAAACTGAGAGTGGATTTCTGCGTCTTGGAAAGGCATACAGATTACATTGTGTTCGTTTGCGTAAACTGCAATGATATCCGTGCCGACATTTGAAACGTGGCAGGTCCGACGGAAATGCTGCGACAACCAATAAACCGATATTTTAGCCACAACTTCACGCTTTCAGAACGCATGACTCAAGCTCATCGCAAGCAGAAGCGGCGTATATTCGATTTCAGGCAGCGTATTGGATAATAAGCATCTGAAACTGTTTAGAAAGACTTGCGACGTGATACAAAACATCATATTTCCTTCTCACATATAAAAGAGCATCTGAAATGATTGTGCCATTATTGAAAGAGGCTGTCATGAGAGTAACGTATGTGGTAAAGTGTCATTAAAGGAGACTCAGTCGTAAAAGTGCTTGCATTTATACACAAACACATCGACATTGCTCATTTAGGATTTACTTAAGGTTAGTGGTCGACTATGGATAGCTGGATAGGAGGGTGGCCCATATACAGGGTTTCCGTTGTCCGGTAATTACCGGACATTGGGCGGGAAAAAAAATTAATTGTCCGACAAAATTAAATCTCTCCGGTCAAATTTTCCGATTAAAACTGTGTAATAATCCCGCCCCCCTAACACAATGTATAAAGCAAAAATACACTGTTATAAATAGGGTTGGGTATCGGTTGGGTTTTATCCGATACCAGTACCTACTCTGTATTTTTTAAACAGTTCCGGTGCTTAAGCGGTTCTTGAAACGGTACTTTAGAAAACGAAACCGCACACACTTTGTCAAAAAATAATACCCCTTTATTTACAGGGCCAAACTGGACACAATATTAACTTATATCTTTAAACAATATAAATACAAGTAACATATGGTAATAATAAATAAACCAATATAAAATAAAAAAAATCACATTTACATAATATCAAATAAAACAATATTGTATCAAACAATGTAATAATACTGGAGATTACTACCGGGGTAATCTAATATCGACATGGCTACAGGATCCCATGTTTTGTCTGCTTGAACCAGTCATGTAAGTTAGCTGGCCATTGTACTAGTTACGCAGCACTTAGCTTCCTGAAATTTTGAAATGTTAAAAAATATTTTTTTACATATTTTTTTAAAAAGTTTGGTATAAATTATGCATGGTAGAATGAACACTTCTCTTTAAGTTGGCAATTGGACAGAAAAAAAACCCCAACTCTAAATAAAAAAAAATCTAAATAATATCAACTATGAACTAAAAAACTTTCACTTGAAAACAGAATGCATACATTATATATTGACAAAGCTGTTAGTGGAATTAAAAACTAACATATTGTAAAAAAAATCATAATTTAATCACATAAAAAAAAAACGCTAATGCGATCAGCCAATGCGATCATCTCTAAAATAACCAACTGATTTACTGGTTTATCACAAAAATTGTCGATATATATTGTCTATCACTGCACAAGTTACGTCTTAGTTCACAAGGACAGGTTGCACAACTCTGAGAAGCTCTTCATACAAGAAAATCCATCTGCATCCTGTGTATCACATGTAAATGAACACAAGTACCATGGCGTGAATCTCTCTGTCTCACACTCTTATAAACACACCTCTAGAGCAGATGTCATTGATTAAAGCTGATGGGCAGGCCATTAGCGCTTTGATATTATATATCTGTCAGCGGTGACACAACTGAACGCACGCTTGCAGAATGATCATATTTAAAACGGTTCCAGTGAATACTTAGCAGAAAGATTAGACCGGGCCTCATCGAGACAGACTCTTTTACTTGCGGACACATGCGTTCATTCATTTGCGCTCCTTCACTCCCTCACTCACTCTTTCTTTTTCTCATCCTCACCCCCCCCTCTCCTCATCTCCCCAATCCTACACACCCCCCAGAGTTCCTAATGGTCTTTAGATCAGGAGGAAGTGTATGAATTACAGACTACAGAAAAAGACAGGGCTCAGCTAGACCGCCATGAATGAAAAATTACCCCTTTGTTCCTTCGCATCAATTGCATGCCTAATGAAATCAAAATCAGATTGCATAATCAAGTGTACGTCCTCCACTCGGCGGAGGCCCACTGCGAATCGTAACCTTTTCCCTCTCGAGTGGAAATTAACACAATTTTCCTCTATTACGAAGCAGAGTGAAAAAGGGAAACGGGAAAAGCGGCCCGTGTCAAATTGGGACCCGAGCGTTTTGCCGTAAATTTGTGTTAAACCGAAGGTCAACAGGCGTATCTATAAAATAACACAGATAAAAAGCCTTATCGGACCTGTAAATGTTGTATAATACAAGTAAAAACAATAAAATATACATTCTTAAGATGTCTATAAGATCAAAACTGGTTAATAAAATGGCTTGAATAATTCAAATCAACATGAATTTCAATTTACACACATTTAACACTATAAATAAAAATGAAGATTGTATTTGGATTTTAAACATCAGGAATAGACTAACTCATGAAGTGCACCACCTTAATTTCATATTTACTGACAAAAATTTTAGTTCAGGAAGGTTTTTTGGGAGGAACCTATGTAACTTATTTCAAATTCTTCTGTGTTTTTAAGGGCCCGTAAATTGATACATCAATTTTTTTTTATGTTTTGACATGTAAGAGGTCTACTTCTATATCGTTACTTCTATATCGTAGCGTCTTTGGCCACGCCCACTGGCGTGTTATTGAGATTATTGAGAGTTAATTTTTTTATTAAAGGAGTAGTTCACTTTTAAAAAAACTTTTGCTGATAATTTACTCACCCCCATGTCACCCAAGATATGGGATTTTTCTCCATATATTGAACTTCAATGGGAACCAAACAGTTCCCAAAATGATATTATTGTATTAATAATACAAAATAAATGTATAAAAGTAAATCGTATGCACTGCAGAATCTGAACTAAGTTTTGTTGGAAATACGCAGTTACAGTAAAAACATAGTACATTTAATACAATATCCAAAACATTCTCTGAAATATGCAAAATAAGTCTCTAAATCATGAATAATTCATAACACAATAACACATTTTTTTTTATAGTTTGACAGATAATTTCATAATTTTTCACACTTTCATTATAACCTAGACTATTTTCATCAACAAAACTTTTAATAACTTTAAATTATTGTTGATTATCAGTGATACATAAAATATATAAAACAGATTTGCTTATTTGAGCAACTATTCCTATAACCTAAATACAGATGCAACCAGTCTTAACTAATGCTGTAATCTGTGTGTGTTAGCTGCCTGAGGCCATGTTTGAGCTCGTTACCCAGACATCTCTATTTCTGAAGCTTGAATAAAACAAGTCCAGGTGTTGTGACTATTTCAGGTCCAAATGCCCCAAAATTCTCCCTTTTCTAACCTCTGCAGTCGACTGAAGGTTAATTAGTTGCCAACCTGAACGCGATCTCAACTTTTGTGGTTTTCCGAGCAGCCCCATTCATCTGGCCCAGCAACACTGACAAATGCTCCTTACGTCTCTGAGACCAATAAACCCCGTTCCCTATCCAACACAAGCCTGGACACAAGCCAGAAAACTGCAGTTCCCAGAAGCCCTTGCTGACCTGTCTTTAATGGTGCAAAAGCAATTAGCCCAGGCTAAGTGATGCTGAGGTCCTGGCCGGTTATGTTTCCACAGCGGTCATGCCAGCTTGCAGAGCCCCTGGAGAAAGTTGCTCCTGTTTTTTTATTAATTACACTAGATCTCAGCTCCCTACATCCAGTTATACGTTCACAGACTCCCAAACTCTCTCTCTCAGAGTAAATCTGGTTCTTACAAGGCACAAATAAACCGATCTGAAACCAAGCAGTATACACAAGTTTTCTGAATGGATACCAATGCTACTGTAACACACATTAGGTAGAGCTACGAGAGGTTTTTCATGAGGAATCAAGAATTTAACGCTGTTGCAATGAATAAATTCATTTATTATAAAGTATAACACTACTGATTCAGCTCACACTTACTTGTGGCGCCGATACCGAGTTGTAAAGTGCTGCGGTCTTTGGTCAGTCCGTTGGTTTTGGGGCTGGCTGTAGGGGCGACCGTGGCCACGGCTCTGGGCGGCCTCTTCCCGGGAACCTTCACCGTCGTCCGCAGCAAATCGATTTCTTTACCGTGGATGTTCTGCATGTAGTCCTGAGAAATAAAAATATGACATGATGTACTTCTAGATCTAGGCTGGGAAATTGGTCAAAAGTAAACCCACATCTGACACGTCATAATTGAGAATGAGGCTTCAAAATGCAAAATCGCAGTCCATTCGATATGCTCCCGAAATGTAACGTCTCCAGTTGCAATTAAATTCCGCTTAACGATTGTTTTCATAATGAGTAGGACCAAAACAATTTTAGTACAGTATTTCAGGCTCATTTTTGGACAAATGCAAATTAAATGAGTCAAATAAATGTCATAAAAAACATTTGGTTGTAGTATTATTTAGTTATCAACTCTAGTATTAACTTTAGGGGTGTTTAATTATTTTCTAGTATTTAAATTTTGCAGACGTCTTTTTCCCCTATTGTGACGTCTATCGGAGTGAAACGGCTTTTCGATCAAGAAAAAATGTAGGGTTGATTTTGTCCATAGGGAACTGATTGGATTGTTGTGGCTTGCTATTGGTCGATCTCAAGTGAGTGACAGGTTGCCCCGCCCTCGAATCAGTAAGAGAAGAGATGAGATGTCGCTCCAAGAGGGTATTTTGATTAAAAGGCTCATGAAAAAAAAAGTATGTGCACAGATAAATAACTTGTAGTAAAAAAAACAAGAATCGCCCATTTTGATTTTATCGACACATTCTAATATTTTCAGCTTTTCAGTATATTACAGTTTTTGATTTTTTATTTTCTAAATTTTCTAAATAAATCAACAACTAACAAAAGCATGACATATCGAACTGTCTGTACTTCTATTATTCACTGCCTAATTTGCATAAAAATTGATTAAATATGCCAGAAGTTTCCACAAACATACAACGAACAGATGCAGCGCTAAAGCCAACTAAGAAAAAAAAAAACCCAAGTAAGAAACTTTTTAGAGGTCCCGTAGCTTAAAAAACGCACACAACGATGAATAAAAGGAGCCTTGGACAACCAAACCAGCACCAGACCCACGCAATCTTCTTCACCTGTTTCCACGCTGCCGCAGATTAGCAAAATTAGCATTAACGACTGCGAGCAGACTCATTCCAATTTAAATCGGGCTATTCCATTTTCATGGGAGTTTGCAAAGCGCAAATGGGCTAAGCCAAGGTGCAAATCACCCTGCTCAGCACAAAAGAGGCGAGCATGAGATTTCGGCCTCGAAAGTCTCCCGCCAACTCCTCTTCACTTTTATTGCGCCCCATAAAGCACTAATTTCTTCAAAAGCCTCAGTACTAATTACCCAGTGAGCGCTCTCATTCCATTTTATTGCTGGAATTAACAGCCAGTTTGAGGCGCAGAAAGCTATTAAGATGTGTGATTAAGCCATATTCAATTAGTTTCTACAAACAATTTAATTGATGTAGCAGACAGAATTAACAGAAGGGGATTGTGGGATAGCTCGGCTGGCTGCGGCGCAAAATTAAACCGTCTTTCCTCGCATCTCTCTCCCTGTCTTTCTCGTTGAGCTAAACGAGTGGTCCACAGGTGTCCAAACCCAAACGCCTCTAACGATTATGACGCCCATGGCATCGCGTGCCTATTACACACATCGCTGGCATGAGAGGCGCATTATATCGATAATAAACACGCAGTTGATGTGAGAGACGTGAGTTTGGCCAAGATATTCATTTCGGTCATAGTCCGTGGAGACCGCTAAATGTCTCATGTAACTTGTCTTGACGGTCAAGGTACGCCGCTTCTCCAGTGGATCTTAATTAGGAAGCCCTTATTAATTACTAACCTATGTTACAAGTGTTGCAGAAGCACAAGAACAAAGATAGGCGTGACGCATGCAAATGAGGGGAACGGTGGAAGAGGGACGCGTGAGAAAGCTGGGGAGTGAGTGAGAGGGGATTTTAGGCGGTATTAAGGCCGCGCGGGGGTCCTGACAGAGATAAATGTTTCGCGCGGAACGGCCTGTGCTTTTCCCGCGGCGACTGCCGTAAGATACGAGAGCTGCTGGAGCAGTGGAAGAGAAGCTGACCTGTCCGGATCTCGTCTGTATTAGTAGAAACCTAGAAAATACCTCCAAAACACCCAAACAGTCTCTCATAGTGAATCTGAATCTAAACCGTTTCAAACGTTCTTCGTTCAAATAATATTTAAAGATGTATAGAAATCATGCTAGTGTAATCGCGAAAAATCCCTTCGATAGGTCGATTTCACTGTGTTTTTAACTGGAATGATTTGTGAACAATTCTCTTATTATGCAAAATTGGTTACAAGCGAAAAAAGAAAAAAAAAACGTTTGTAGATCACATGACCGTATCAGAGGAACATTCTCCAAACCTAAAATGAACATTCCATTTTCTTAAAGGGACAGTTCCCCCAAAAATGACAATTCTGTCGTCACATACTCAAGTTGTTCCAAACCTGTATGAATTTCGTTCTTCTGTTGAACACAAAAGAAGATATTTTGAAGAATGTCGGTTACCGAAAAGTTGATCCATTACTGTTTTGTTATGTACTTCAAAATATCTTCATTTGTGTTCTGAAGATGAACGAAGGTCTTACAGGTTTGGAACGACATGCCGTTAATGCCAGAAATGGTACTATGTCAGAAAGCCAGCTCACTATTGGCTAGCTCCTACGTCAGCATCAAATGCATACAGTATGTCGTGGTGCTCACGTGACCAGCGTTGGCCAATAGTGGCGGTTTGGAAACATGAGGGCGAGTAATTAATGACAGAATGTTCATTTTGGGTGAACTGTCCCTTCCTGGCTAACCAACAGAGAACCCTAGACTGTATATGAACAAAAATGTTCTAGGATCCAAAAAGTATTAGCTGGGTAAGCAACATCAATTTACACCAAATACCACTCAGTGAATCATTTGTTTGAATCATTTCATTGAATTGAATCACTAATTCAGCTAAATGAACTCTAACAGCAGAGGAGACGCGTACTTACATGTAAACTAGGGTGGTAGGTGAGCAGGCCGTTGTCACACAAAGTCACGTACTTCTTCTTCCACTCCTTATTAAGCGATTTCCCACTCCTTTTTAACAAAATCCCCTGTTCAACACAAAAACAATCAGTAATGAGAAGATTTCAGATCAGAAAACATTCACAAGAACAATCAGCAGGGCCATTTTAATAATACAGAAACATTCAGGTTCAGATCACTTCTGAGATGTTGAGTCACACACACACACACACACTCATTTGCATAAATACAAGGCCTATTTACACACAGTGTAGCTTTTCACAGTCCATTTTCACATTTTAAATCACTGAATGGCTTCTTCACACCAAACATTTGCTGTTAATGTTTTGTTTTACTTAAAGTAGGCACATTTTTTACTTTTGCCCACATTTGTTTAATGCAAATTTTTGCTACTAACCTTCTCCAGTGATTTACATCAGTTTGTCATGTCGTTATTGGTGTGAACAGACCTTTCTATTGATTGATTTAGCAGATGATTTTATCCAGAATGACTTACAAGTGAGAAATAGTACAACAAAAAGAATAACTACTTATCAGCCGTAAAAACAACATTACTCTGTTTTCTCATAACCTCTCCAAACGTCATGTTTCACACTTTCGTAATTGCCATTACAAGCTGCCTTTGATAGAACTACCAGGTTAGATGTATGTATGTATATGCATGTATGTACAAATCTTTTTTCGAGTCATTTGGTTCATTCAACAAACGAAATGAACAAATTGTTTTGGAAAAAAGGTTCGTTCATTTTGATGAACGAGTTCGAACAGGAGAGTCATGAACACGCATCACAGAACAGAGTAAGATGAGCGTTTATGCCTATAAAACTTAAAACTTTATTTTAATTTTAAATGAGCGATCATTTCGCTTGATAAGACCCTTATTCGTCATCTGGAATCGTTTAAAGCCCTTTGAACAGTTTGCACTGATACTGTCTTTTGGACCTTGAACCGTTTGGTTCCCATTGAAGCCCATTATATAGAGAAAAATCTTGGAATGTTTTCATCAAAAACCTTCATTTCTTTTCGACTGAAGAAAGAATGATATGAACATCTTGGATGACATGGGGGTGAGTAAATTATCAGCAAAAGTTTTTTTTTTTTAAAGTGAACTACTCCTTTAAGAGAGGAACCACAGAACAGGACCACGTTTGATGGACACCCACAGAAGGAGGCCGGTTTGGGCATCGGCACCGTGTCTGTGCACATCAAAGACTGTGAGGAGCACATATCAGTGCTGTGGGGGGAGAGCAGAGGCTAAATCCAATTTGTGCACAGACTCAGTGTGTATTCTTTTGCCTGTTGCGCCGGCGAACTCTCCCAGACCTCTGCTAGCACGAGGATTAGAGCCTGTGATCCCGAGCTCTTCAAAAGCTTCCAGCCTCCGTCCCGTCCCCTGCTCAAGGCCTCACCATCAATCTCCCGCTGTTCTTTTAAGAAAACACTCACTGAGCATTTATCCCCTAAAGTCCAGCCAGGACAAACACTCCCCGGCCAGGGCTGGAAGTGCACAGAGGTGTTTAGGGGTGGGCGGCAGGGAGCACAGGGGGTTTGGGTGGCCTGTTTTGGCTTAATTAGGGGATTAGGGAAGATTCCTGTGCTCTTTACCACTTCCTGTTGGGAGAGAGAGAGTAGGAGGGCTCTGATGTGTTAACCGGCCAAGCCTGACACTGAAGGGGACTAATCCACGCAAAGAATACACTACTTGCTTAACATCAGTTGCTGACCCGGGGTCAACTGGGTATCATGGTGTTTACCCGACAATCAAGTCCTAATCCTCTCCTCGCCTTGATCTGATCCCTTCACGGATATTCTCTCCTAAATACAGCTCTATCAACTCAACCACTCAAGAAGTAGCATTTAAAAGCAGTTGACATTACTACATAATTACATTGACTACATGAATGTAATATAAAATGATATATAACAAGTCAACTTTTTACACACACACACCATATATATATATATATATATATATATATATATATATATATATATATATGGCCATATGTTTTTTTTTTATTGTATTTCACATTATTTTATTTTAAGCATTTGGGTAGTAGTAATAATATATATACAGTAAATCAAATTAAATTAGCAAAGAAAAAGCAGTGAAAAATAGCTCAAACAGTACTCTGCCAAATGTATAATAATAAAATAGATAAAATAAAATGTAAAAAGTTGACTTGTTATGTATCATTTTATAATACATTCATGTAGTGTCAAACAATTATCTGACAAAAGCATAAAATGAAATATAATGTGAAATAATACAAATAAATTTAATAGCAAAAAAGCTAAAAAAAAAATCTCAAAGAGTTGTCTGTCAAATGCATAAAATTATACAGCAAAGAAATGTGAAATAAAATATTTAAAGAAAAATTGACTCGTTATATATAATTTTATATTACATTAATGTAGCTCAAACAGTAGTCTACCAAATGCATAAAATAAATAAGAAATAAAGATAAAATTAAAGTTATATATATAAAAAAAAATTACAAAAAAAAAAATATATATATATATATTTATTTATTTATTTATTTATATATAAATGAAGTATGCAAACATAGCCATCTAACTAACTAACTAACTGCTTTGCCTGATTGTCTAATCCTGTATGAAGACTGTAAAGGAAGCATGTGTGAGTGCTTTGGTCAAGCTTGTATTCTTGTATTTGGTGTTCACAATATATTATGATCACTACACTGGAACTGTCATTTCATAAGAAGCAACCATCTGTTAGCTGAACTGCCCTTTCATTATTTATTCAATAATGCATGTGTTCCTACAGAATTCCTATCGGTTTGTCAATGAAATAAATGAAACGGACAGCCGAGTGACCTCTTCTGGCAACGGCTTCTGTGCACGAAACATGCACGTCGCACTAGTCTCGTTTGTTTCCAATAGTCATGGATGCATAAACATGATCGGTGAAATCACACCCCACAGTGCTGAAACAGATCAATGCTAAACGAGAGAAATATGAACATCTAGCATCAATAAAAAGAATATAAAGCATGTTCATGGTGGATTTGTGGATCTCGAATGACCTCTATGTACTCTGATACGTTCAGATATTTCAATGCGAATGTTTACTTGCTAAAAAGTACCATTATAAAATGTACAAGGTTAACTTGTTTGCCAGGACATATCACTAAGGTAATACCACGTTTTTGAAGATAATGATGGTGATATCATGATGGTAGTATTTGAAGTTTTCATTCAAGTATCAATTAAATACCATAAATGTGGTAAATAAAATTAGGCGTATTCATAGTATTACCATCTGACACCCTCAGTACACTATAGTACCACCATAGTACTTTAAGGGGAATTTATTACTATCATGAATGCAATTTTCTAACATCAATTTAGAATATGAATTTATTTACATGTATACTTTAAAATTATTTATACATCATGGTAATGTTTGTTGTATTGCCTATATGTAATTAAATAATTAGCAGTACAATAAATGTTGAGTATAAAATGGTACAAATTAAATAATATAAGAAATTTCAATGAAAATAATCATTGTGAATAATGGGAATTATATATATATATATATATATATATATATATTAATGTAAAATGCAGCATTGTTAAATGCACATTTAACATAAAACTTTATATAAAATCGAGCAAACTTGAGTAAAAAAAACAACAACAACTCTAAAATCCCCCCCAAAAAATTCACCCTATTGCAAAGGGTGGTTATTTACATTAGACTTTTTTTTTAGACTTTTTTTTTTTTATCACAACCTACACCTCAATAAGTATACAAACACCATGCTGAATGCACACGCACCTGTCTGTCTTCTACATCCTAAACCAACAGACACACACACACACAGGTCTCTCTCTTCCTGTAGCTCAAACAGACATGTCTATCATCATGATGGCCTCAGTTCTGTGGTCAGCGGAGGAGAGGAGGGGGAAAGAAAGAGGAACTTACTGGGATTAAACACAAAAGCCTTGTGTTGACAGTCTCCCTGTGTCACCCCTGAGCCATCACTGCTATTGTTGTCCTTATTTACCATTTTTACTGATTAGGAGGGATGGGGGGGTCCACAGTGTGTAATTTGCCCAGTGGGAGGTAATTATACTCCCATGGCACTTTGATCTTCCTGACTGTGCATTTGACTGGCCGGGCAATCAGCTCCATTGAAAGGCGTCCCACCATGGCCAGCGTCCCCCCTCTCCTTTACTCTCTCTGTGACTATCCACTACAGACAAACAGATTACAATGACTGCTCTTAAAGGGATAATCTTTAAAGCAGGAGTGTAATTGATGTACAATGGAGATAGAGTAAAGGAGGTTGACTAAGAGGAAATAGGTGTGTGATATGTTAACTGTGAGAGGGACGCGTCACCCCAATCATGTTAAAGGGATAGTTCACTTTAAAATTAATTTTTGGTATGTTTTAGTTTACCTCAAGGGCATCCAAGATGTAGGTGTCTTTGTTTCCGCAGTAGTTTCAATTTTGATATTTTTAGGTCAAACCGTTCGTGTCTGTCCGTCATATAATGGAGGTCTATGGTCACCACCTCATTAAGCATGCACAGAGAAGTCCCAATTGAACATGACTTAATGACTCGTAAATGTAAGTACACATTGATGGCCTAAGACACGAAACGAGTGGTTTGTGTGAGAAAACGAACAGTATTTATATCCTTTTTACCTCTTGTAACCACAGCCACAAAGCGCCTGCGCCCTCAGAGGCCCTTTTACAAGAGGTAAAAACAATATAAATACTGTTCGTTTTCTCACACAAACCGCTCGTTTCATATCTTAGGCCATCAATGTGTACTTGCATTTACGAGTGACTTTAAAAACTATTCGGAAGCCATTTTGTAAACTACTGCAACAGGATTTGCTTTAAGTCAGAGGTTGCATGTGACGGGGAATGACTTCTGTTCATTGTGACAATGCTAATCTCTGGCAGGGGTTAAAGGTTACGGCTAGTGTTCATTTGAAAATTGAATCAGAGGCTCAAAAAACAACAAATGAATGAACAACTCTGCTAAAGAAAAATAAATATTTGACAGCCACTCCATCAAGTACTGCCACCAATTACTAAGATGAATCCTTTCAAAATCACATTAGCTCTTTCTGACGTCAGACGAGGTATTTCACTAAACTGAGTTTCATTTCTGTTCAAACACATACATCAAAAAACTGACTGTAATGTAGAATGTAATGATTCTTAAACACCTGTTTCTAAATGTTACAAGTAGCCAAAAGTTCTTATACACTATAAAACAACAAGAAATACCAGTTTAGGTTCATAAATCATATTCAATGTTTAAAAAAAAAAGCAATGGATACTCAATAATTGCACATTTCTTAAGGGTCCCAAATTTGTTGGGAAGGCTGCTGATTACGTAAGAAAAATAAATTAAATATATCCAACATAAAAACTACAGTTAAAAAACATGTTCATGATCTGTAATCACAACATTTGTTCTTTATCAAATCAACTTAAATAATTTATGTGGTTCAGATAACTTAATAATTTGAGTTTCTGATGACTAAATCAATCTCCTTTAAATTAACTCAATTTTTTCATTTCAAAAAACTTAAAATTATGGCATAGAGGTTACATAATTTTTAAGTTAAACCAACAATATTTTTTTACAGTGTAAAAAATAAATGTAAGGGTTCCAAGACAATTCATGGACATTCAAATACACCATAGCAAGAGCAGGACAATGACAAAGTATAATTCTCCAATATGTTGGAACTGATTCACATAAGAGACTCTTCACATTACAGATTTTAAGGCTGAAAGTAAGTCATTGTTTGCCAGATTACACTGTAAAAAAATATTTTCATGATTTGTAAATCACAATATTTTTTCTTCTGTCAAATCAACTTAATTTATGTAGTTCAGATAACTTAATATTTTGAGTTTCAGATGATTAAATCAATCTCCTTCATTGTATTAACTCAATTTTTCCATTTCAATGAACTTAAAATTAAGGCAACCAGGTTGCTTCATTTTTTAAGTTAAACCAACGATATTTTTTTACATTGCATATCATATAAACTGCCACCATTACTACCAACAGGTTACTATAGATAAAACAAGAATATGTAGACTCAGCTAACATTGTGTTGTACTGACATCTGTTGGTCGCACAATGAAACTGAATGAGAAAGCCTAAAACTATCAAGTTCGTTTCAGTTTCAAAGTCTTCAAAAATAGTTTGCATGCCCTTTTAGTGCTGATACACACACACACATCATACATACATAGTAAAACACTACTATTGACAACACTATTGACATTTAAAAAACTGTACAATCCTATCCTATAACAGTGTACTTACCTCATATAATGAGTGTACGAATAAGGTGACGTACCTGTTTGATGGGTATGGCCCTTCCACTCCCTATACTGTCAGTTTTACTCTCAATGCTCTTTGTCTGATCACTGGCTTTCCGTGACTGCAAAGAAACAAGACAAGATGTCAGTGCAAAGAACAAACTGGGAACATACAAGGAGGTGGGGAGGCTGTGTGTGTGTGTTGTGTCTTAACTCTAGTGTGTGTGCGCGTAGGTGAAATGTGTGTCAGTGTGTTGTGGGGGACAACAAAAAAATTGCAATAAAAAGGCTGAAATAAACGCGCAAGCAAAACGGTGCAAACATACAGCAGCACATTGAACGTGCAGTATATATAGATACATATTTACACAGACCAGGACAGACACACAAAACGACAACGGAACATATCAAGTTCGACCAATAACCAAACACAGGAAGTCAGAACTAAACCCCCTCTAGAGCTCTTTTGCGATCTTTGGCGCCTCCCTGTGGCTTTACCAACCACAGATTCAAACATTTCAAGAACAATAAATGCAGTTTTATATACAAAAGTGAGGAAAAACAGCACAGGTTAGTAAGGGGGAAAGGATTCAGTTAATACGGTGCATCTTTTCGACGACCTCCACCTGTCAAAACATTTGATAAACACTGACGAGAAATTTAAAAAAAAATGCAGAATTAGGGTTAAATTCACAAACATTTCCAACAAAGCAAAATCACGGGGTGGAAAAACGTTAGGGAATTCATTTATACACTTCAGATCTGGATCACAAGACGTCTTCGCATCCAGGACAGGAAGTGCCTGGAAAATGCCATTAAGGAAAGAATAAAATGTTCCTCACACAAAATGAACCAAAAACATCCTCAAAACGCACTCACACCCGACCCGACAGACAACATGGTCTCATACGAAACAAGATGAGGTGCTCATTCGCAAATGGAGAGAGATATGGTTCCATCTACTCAAATAAACTAGGCTGATGTGTATTTTTTCAACAGTTTATTTTCGTTTTGGATATATACAGACACCATACAAATCAAGTCACAGGTTTACGTGGAAATAGTCAACAGGCAGAGCCACACATTGCAGTTCCCACAAGAGAGAGTTTGACTAAAGAGGCGCTGTTTCATATATCTCATATATGTATAGAATATACTTTCTATAGAATACCATTGGAAATCAAATTCAATACAAGATATACGGCAGTCTATATTTGTCCATTATTGAATGATATAAAAAACGAAACAGTGTGCAACGCATGGAACAGTTCATCATGTTACCACATTGTCATGAAAGAAAAAAAAACGAACTAAACAAAAGAACAAAATGGGTCACAAATAGATACTACATTCATACAAGTCGGTGCATTTCCGTCACGCTTCTCTACGTTTATGAAGGCCTTCATATCGTTCAGACTTCACACCGAGCGAGCAAACCGCGAGCGGGCGTCCCCGCGACACCTGCATCAACCAAACGAGCGGCTTTATAAACGCGTCACAACGCAATGTGACGTCTCGGGGTGTCACGTGACATCGGTTTAGCTTCACAGTTAGTTGGCGGTCGGCAACGAAAAATCGAGCTATGTCACCCGGGATCCGGATTCACATCTTTTTATCGACCGTGTAGCATCGGGACCTCGACTAGCATCACACTCGAGTATGACGAGCTTTACAAAGCCGCGGTCTTGTTAATAAAGATGAACGGAGACGCGAGGCGCAGTCTGTGGCGCTCGGTGTGAAGTGTGACTGGCTAAACTAACCCATCAGACACAAAACTCAAAACAAAAACAGGGGGGGGGGGGGGGGAGAACAAAAAAAAAAGAATATATTGGCAAATCTCCTAGCGTTTGGAATTACCGCAAAAGTTCTGTCCTTTTGAAATGCGAAAGCATCCTTTTTTCTTTATTAATTTTTGGGTGTTGTCGATGGCTATAGTCCGAGATTGTTCAGTATGCAGGATAAACATTTAGCTGTAAAATGACTGATTATGACTCAGTTCAATGTGTTCAGGTAACGAAAGTTCGAAATCTGTCTTTTTCTGTCCAACCAATGTCCTTTAAACTCAACCATGGCTGCCAAGGGGCATGTGTCCAAGAAAGCCATGGTGATACCCACGATGCAATGCGGGCTATTAGGGGGAATAAAGCGGCGCTTGTTTGCTCCCCTCCCATAATGCATTGCGGTCGTACCACCACCACCAAGGGCTCATCTAATTGAGGAGAAGCTGGAAAGCCCTTTTAGTTGAAGATAGGTTGGAAACAGAAGAACAAATCTGGAAATATCGACAAAAACAGTTCAACACTTTGGTCACGGGGAGCGTGAAAAAAAAGCAATGGATCGTAAAAAAATGCTAAGACATCTACATTGGATATGATGGCAGATGTGGTGTGATTATTGGCTTTTTACAGGGCAAAGAGTGATGATGTGTCGAGAAATAATAAAATAAATCAAACCCCTTCCTGTGCTCTTGTAGAATGAAAAATAAACAGACGCCACATCTGACCAATGACAAAAAAAATGGTCGTTTTTACGTATTATGGAAGCACTGTGCTTGGTTTCCTGTCCTCTGCTGACATCTAGTGGCAAAGACACACACTTATGAAATGATAATCATGAGGGAATGGTATGAATATTGTGAGGTGATAGGAAATACTAAATTGGCAAACTGTTCTTTTTATATTATTCAATAATAATATTTAATCTTAGATTTTTTTAAACAAAATATTGAATTTATGGCTTTCTTTTTATATTTGTATTTAATATGGAACAAAATGTTTCATTCGGTCTTACCTTAATTTATTGGCACTGATGTGTGTATGTGTGTATATATATATATACATTTATATATGTATATATACACGCACATAATTTATTTTATTTCTTTTTTGTGGTTTTATCTTACAGTCTACTGGTGGAAACAAATTTACTCTTTCACTATGATCAAAAAAGACTATGATTATAAGGCCACTCTTGACTTGGAACAATAAAATAACATCAAACATAAATTATATTTATTTGATTTAAAAAAAAAAAAAAAAAAAAAACTGCCGAAAGTTCTGGTGCTAGCTAGCAAAGACAAAAAGGCTTTCCTCATTTTTCGCATGCTATTTTGCTAAAATTTGTCCAAAAAAAAGATCCAATTGGCAATGAGATGACTGGTTAGAAATGTCATCGAAAGGGTAAATTAGTGAACGGTCCAGATCTCCCAGCCGTCTTCTGAACGTTGTCGAGAGGCTGCGTTGGCCCCTCCCTCTGGGTATGGCTCCTCCCACACTCCCTCCCCGCCCTCACCCTCGATCCCGCCCACACGGTAAGTCTGGTTCACGGGGCTCCTCAGAAGGTCATGAGTTGAAACTCCCGTTCGCTCTGCCACTCGGGCACCCAGACGGGGTAGGTGGCGTGCTTCGGCTCCGTCACGCGCACCGGCAGAGCGTCGTGTCTCGCGTGGATGGGGTTAGACACGACCTAGCAGGGAGGGAGGGAGAAACAGGACAGGGGAAGCTAGCAAAAGAGCCGGCACTGCTGCAGCCAATCACCTTGCAGGGTCCTTTTTGATTGGAGGAGAGTTTGGGGCAAATTGAATTGGTTATATGGTGTGCGGGGTGGGGGTTGATTGGTAGTGGATCTTGATAGGTTAGATTGGAGATGGTGGTGTTGCTAGTACAGTAGTAGAGTGTGTGTGTGTGTGTGTGTGTGGCTCTGCCTCTCTCTGTCTGGCTCCAGCGGAAAGACACGCTAGGTGAATGTCTGTTAAAGAAGAGAAGGGGGCGGGGCTTGCTAGTGGAATTTTGCTGATTGACACAGTGAAATTAGGAAGGGCAAAGGGAAAACTATCAGTATTGGGGAGGGGAGGTATTCAAATCCTAAGTTCCCTTGGTGTGCAGCTTTCAAAATGTAGTCTATAAAAGACGAGGCAAATCAAAATGGTGGAAAAATTAGCGTAAATTGCTAAACATCTCTCGCGGTTTAATGCTTGCCTCCCCGCATTTACTGTAATATGCAGCTATAAAAAGCATGTGGGTCATGCGCTTCTGTGGTAGCAGAGGCAGGAGGGATTCGGTTACACTTAGTTCTGTACCTCCCTCTGGTGGTCAGAGATGGCATTACTCTCTCTGGCTTTGCCCTCCACTGCCCTGGCTTGAGGGGAAGGGGGTGATGAGAGGGTACCTAAGGGCAGATCCACTCACTGCAGACCTAGAAACAGCTTCTCTCTTGCTCACTGGCCGTCTGAAAGCAGCAGGGGCTGCTGGGAGATCTGCAGTCAGGGGAAGTCCAGCACTCTCAGTAGTGGGAGTGCGTGGTGCTCTGCATTAGCTGCCTCATACTTACTGTGAAGATATTGGAGCGTCGTTTGGACTGCTTGCGGATGGGCGTGGGAGTGTTGGAGGCCGCCACTGTCTCGATGCGCATCTCCCTCTGGCTTATGCTGGGGGTGGAGGGGACAGAGGAGGAGTAATCGCTGAACGCGCCTCCTCCATTAGCAGCCTGAAACAGACAGAGGGAAATGGGGAAGGAAGGAGGGAGGATAGATAGATAGATAGATAGATAGATAGATAGATAGATAGATAGATAGATAGATAGATAGATAGATAGATAGATAGATAGATAGATAGATAGATAGATAGATAGATAGATAGATAGATAGATAGATAGATAGATAGATAGATAGATAGATAGAAAAACATAACGTTAGATAAACAGATATAATGACAGATAAAATGAAAGATTGAATGAACGACAGACAGAAATACAGATATAACGATAGAATGATACAAACAGACAGACATACAGATAGATAGATATGAAAAGAACAAGAGAGATAATCAGTATATTCATAAAGGGCAATATTAGTATATTATCCAGTACTTGTGCTCACTTTAAAAAATCAATTTATGTTACTTTGGAATTCTATTTCCAAGGAACTATGATTTGGGACAGAGCAATTCTAATTTGACACACTAATAGTATGTATAGTATGTAAAATGAGATGCAGCCCAAGCCATACTATTAAATTAAAAGAAGCAGGCAAGCTTTAGTTATTTTAGACTGATCAGAGTTTGTGAGATAGTAGAAATCTGAATGCTTAAAACAATTGTTGCAAGTTCAATTCCATGTAGACCAGCCCTGGTTTTAAAGTAGAATAGCATTTTTTCTAAGCCACTTTATCCCTTATAATAACGTACCATGGTAAACCTATTTCTGTATTAAATAGCATAGCTACTACAATTACTGTTGTAGAACTATAATAAATAATTTTGTCATTTTATTTAATTTATTTTGGTTTTTAACTATTTTGGTGAAAATATGGTCCATTTTTAGAAGGCTTTTATATAATACTGTATATATATATATATATATATATATTTTTTTTTTCCAAATAACAACAAGCCCATTCTCTTCTCTGAGAATGCAGTGTGAGGCTGACCCCCGATCAGAACAGATGGCCCAGACTCACCTGATTAATGTGTACAGAGGGGATGGACGCGGCCGGGACAGACGAGTGGCTGGGAGAGTTGGGCAGAGATTTACACGGACCAATCGAAAGCTGCTGTTTTTTCCTCAGCGCCACCACTTTCTGAGCAACTGCAATCACATATCATAAACATTTCAACTTTGAAATCAATCTAAAGTATCTAACATCTACATGTATGTAAATCACATACAAATATTTGACACGTCCTACAGATCGTATTTGACATTTTAAAATGAAAACCAATTTTCACCTATGAGGTGAGATCGCCCGCCGGTCTTAGAGTTTGGAGTTTTTATATACACTACCTATCAAAAGTTTTAGTACTTTTAATCAGCAAAGATGCATTAAATAGATCAAAAGTAACAGTAAAGACATTTATAAATGACGCAACATATTTTTTTTATTTTAAATAAATAAACTTTCTATTCATGAAAGAATCCTGAAAAAAGTATCACTGGTTCCACAAAAATATGAAGCAGTGCAACTTTTTTCAACATTGACACTAATAATCAGAAATGTTTCTTGAGCATCAAATCATAATATTACAATGATTTCTGAAGGATCACGTGACACTGAAGACTGGAGTAATGATGCTGAAAATTCAGCTTTAATAATATATTCAAACAGAAAACAGCTATTTTAAATCGTAATAATATTTCAAAAATCTTTTTCAAAATCGTTTGATCAAATAAATGTAGCCTTGGTGAGTATTTTTTTAAAAGGATTTTTGACTTCCTTTAAAAAATAAAATAACAAAAAATCTTTTACCAACTCAACACTTTTGAAAGTTAGTTAAAGCATGCAAGTATTCGTCCATGATATTTACATTGCATCCAGTGCTTATTTATTTTGTAGGCAGATGTTCATAACTTATGCATGTCCAATTTCTCAGTTGTAATTCGATTGTAATGACGCACACCAGGTTTGGTCCACAGCAGTGAAATGTTTTCGTGGAGATTAACCGCATAAAACCGGGAACCCTGGAGACCGACAATACAGTGTGCCTACAGACACTGAGCAAGTGACTCAACATTATTCACTTCTACTCCTCACAGTAACAAAGACAGACAGGAAGAGAGAAAGATGACTTCAACACTACACACCAGTGTTGTAGTACTCGAGACTCGGACTCGGTCTCGAGACCATATTTTAATGGTCTTGGTCTTGTCATGGACTCGTGTCCATTTGGACTCGGAATTGACTCGTACTCGAACATTTTTTTTTTAGGACTCGGAATTATTCCCGAGTCCACTCGAGTTCAATTAAAAATATTTTTCATGATTATTAATGTATGTTAATAAAATATTTCTTTAAATTGATTGACACGCCCAGTGATTGGTGATTTTCTAGTGCGCAACTGCGCATGACAAAGTGTAATAAAATTACTTTTAACACCACCTACTATGTGGCCTTTTTACCCTAAACTGATCATATTTTTTAAACTCTAAGTAAATTCAGTAAAAAAAAAAAAAAAAAGGATTTCTCTAAGTAAATAAAAGTAAATTAGGTAATCAACCCTCACTGGTCTCGGTCTCGACTCGGACTCGACCGTCTCTGGTCTCGGACTCAACTCGGACTCGACTCTCTCTGCTCTCGGTGTCGACTCGGACTCGAGTGAGGTGGTCTCGACTACAACACTGGTACACACAAACGAGAGCTGTACAGAGGAAGACTGAGCGAAAGAAACCGGCAAAGACGAGATGATGTTTATCCCAAGTCGAACGGATCACCGTCTCCAGACAACAAACGCATCTCTGTCTTTTAATTATTTCAAATGCGGCCCGAGGAGGCAATTACACGCAGAAGAAAACAGCAACCGGCAATAAACACAGGGCCGAGAGAAATCCATCCTGACAACCATGATATTGGAGATCGGAGGAGACTGAAACGCTGCGGAGCAATAAAGCGGCTGGAATTACCGCGCGGGAGGAACTCTCATATCGATATTTGGAGCAGCCAGGATACATGTGCGGATGCTTGATAAACACTTATGTAATGTGTATTGGTTAGGTGTTGTGATGCCACTCTACCTCGAGCAGGCGGCTAGAGGGACACAAAAGAGATGTGTGGGCAGATCTCTGTTGCTTACTCAGCAATACATTCATGCCACATGACGACAGTGGGCGGAAGAGAGAGCGCTATCAGTGAACTCGGAGTGCCGCTGATATTCCAACCGCTTTTTAGGATTGTTCGCGAAAGCACTAACCGCTACCGACATAAAAACACGGTTCTTTGTTAGATGAGAAGATAAAAGCAGAACATTGGACCATAATGCATTCAGAATGTCTCACAACAATAGTTGATGTGTGTATATTATATAATACAATAAGCAAAGTATGTCATAATCAACACCCATTCACGGTCATACCTTTAAAGATGAATGCATTACACTCTTAGAAGAAAAGGTTCGATCAGCGCTACGTATTTGGAACCCCTAAAAGGTTCTATACACTCTTAAAAAAAGGGTTCCTCTGGGTTCTATATAGAACCCTGGGGTTCCATACTTGGCCAATAGAAACTTTTACCCTATACTGTATAGAACCATTTTGGAGTTCCATATATGAAGCGGGGGATGGAACCATTTCTTCTAAGAGTGTATAATCAACACTGTTGTTTTATGATGAAACGATGAGTGTCTTAACAGCTTTTCAGTTATTGCTTTATTTCTGCTTTTTGACATCATAAAAAATAACTACTGGACTACAATAAAACAACATTCACTATGAATATAATAATAGCAGGAGTAATAAAATCAATTAAAAAAATGGTATTATTATTGGTGACACTTTAGTTTAGGGTCAAATTCTCACGATTAACTAGTTGCTTATTATCATCTACTGTATATTACTATGATATTGGCTGTTTATTAGTACTAATAAAGCACATATTAATGCCTTCTTCTGCATGACCTTATTCTACATCCCTTAATCCTAACCAATACCAAAACTTAACTACCTTACTAACTATTAATAAGCAGTAATTAGGAGTTTGAGGTTAAGTCGTACTTAATTGTTAGTTAATAGTGAGAATTGGACCCTAAACTAAAGTGTGACCTTATTATTACATTATTCCATTATGTTTATACAGTGTATGTTATTTTGGTTAATTAAAATGGCTCCAGTCTGTGTGTAATTATTATTATTAATAGTAAAAACATTTTTGCCATTCCGTTATATTTATACAGTCTATATATATATTTATATATATGAAGAGTTCAGATGCAAAAGCCTCTAAATGCCATTTGAAATTCTCTTCTTTAATGATGATTTTTATCAAAATTGTATATTTAAGTTTAGTAATTTCACTTAAACAACAATTAATAGGTAATTATCATTGCCATTTAAGTGAAATCACTGAACTTAAATATACAAGCTTGATAAAAATCATCATTCTAAAAGAAAATTTCAAATGGCATTTAGAGGCTTTTGCATCTGAACTCTTCATATATATATATATATATATATATATATATATATACACACACACACACTCTCTTTCTGGAAGTTGTTGCAATGCATTAGTTTTTGCAATTCTTACAACCTCTTCAAAAACTACCTAGATTTTCATTAACATCAAGGTTCTCCAGTTCGACACTGGTCCATACTTATAAATAACGGTCTCGAAGAACAAGGAATATTATCTACGACCCAGGATAATATCTTAAGACTGCATAAACACACTAGTTAACACATCAAGCATCTTACCGTCTTGAAAGACTCTCTCCACGTTAAGACCATAGGTGGAGCAAGTTTCGTAATACGTGGAGCGTTTCAGGTCATTGGACAGTTTCCGAGCTCGGGCGTCATCTATCACTCTGGGGTTGGCGGCGCTGATGGCATCTAAAAGACATATGATGTCATTAAGTGAAGACGCAGCATACAGTATTAATTAGTGTGCGTACTATTCTTTAAAACTAACTACTCTTCAGCAAACATAATGACAGTACAGCATCGAAACGCTCATCATTTGCTAATTATGCGTCTCATCAAAATCCAATTTTAAATTCAAAGTACTGGGCAAATGCGCCAGAAAGAGTATTTTACCGCAGATGAGACTTCCTAGCCTGCTGCTTTGTTAAAACAAGACAAGTGTACCATTTCGTCACCTTCAAGACTATGACTAAGTGTGAGACTTTCATGGCAGATCTAATAAAAACATGTGCACTTCAAATTCTGGGTATCCTGTGGTCTACCGTAGAAGAACGATGGTGTCGTGACTCACCCTGCGTCCCCACCAGAACCATGGGAACCTCTGCCACGTTCCTGTAGCTGGAAAGACGCAGGAAGTAGTTATAAACCGTCTGGAAGCTGATCTCATCCTCCAAGCTGAAGACGAACACCACCGCGTCCACCCAGGCAGCAAACTGAAAACAAGCAAACAAAACACTATTAATCTGTGCAAATTTAATCATTTAATTAGGCTAACAAGCTTTTGTGACAATATCTATATCTATCTATCTATCTATGTATGTAAATATATGTACATATATATATACAATACACACACACACACACACACACACACACACACATACATATATATATATATATATATATATATATATATATATTCGCATCCAAAATAAAAGTTTGTGTTTATGTGTGTGTAGTGTATATAATTAATTTGTACATTTAAATACACACACGCATGTATATATTTAAGAAATATTTGCATGTATATACTTTATATATATTTATACATAATTAATATTATATATAAATATGTGATGTATTAATAACACATTTTTGTGTGGGTATTTATATCTAAAAATTAATTATACACACTACACACACATACATTAAGTAAACACAAACTTTTAATTTGGATATATATATATATATATATATATAATAAAAATATTATTACAATTTAAAATAATGGTTTTCTATTTTAATATACTTTAAAATATAATTTATTCCTGTGATCAAACCTGAATTTTCAGAGTCATTACTCCAGTATTCAGAGTCACGTGATCCTTCAGAAATCATTCTAATGCTAATTTTAAACTCAGTTATCATCAATGTAGGAAACAGTTGCGCTGCTTAATACTGTTTTAGAACCTGTGATACTTTTTCAGGATTCATTGATGAACAAAAATAGATATTATTATAGATACTGAGCAGATGGACCATTGTATATGCTAGTTATATTTTGCAGTGCGGGAAGAAACATTTCAGTAATTTTAAGCAATTTTGGGTTGTTTACTGAAGCCTACGTGCATGTTATTCCTATTTTAGTTTTCTATTACCTGCAGGAGAATAATTCTAATCATGGATCAATTTCGTGACTAGTAACTTAAATTGTTCCAGAGCCCTGAGACACACTCACTGACGTCTGCTTGAAATTTGAAGGGCCGTATAACAAATTCTTGTGGTAATTTGCATTCTAATCAATTACGCATTACCATAAAACCAGCTAAACGGAACACAGACTAACTGAGAATAATTATCACGGCTATTCCACTAGGAGCTACACGGGCACAAAAAGTTTCACTCGAAATCCCTGTTCCCACAACACAGGAAGCGAGCACTCATCCCCGCTCGCCATGAGAACCATCAGACTATAATTACACTGAGCCGCAGCAAAATGTGAAAATAGGGCCACCATGAAATGGGTCCCACGGGGCAAGTACAGCCGTTCAAAATGACACGGCACCAAACATCCCGCTCTCTGCTGAGGGAATGGGGACTGGGCGACACATTTGTGGAATATTTTAACAGCTATTTGTTCTCCGCTTTTCTCAATTTGTGAAAAATCCCACTTTCTCAGATATCATCAATTATTGTAGCGCCGCGTCAGCATGAAGCCCCGAAGCTGCAAATTGAGCAAGATAATTAAGGTGTTTGCAGTATTACCTCTAGTACTTTAGTAACAACTACAGTTAGATACAGTCCGTACATGACCCAAAAACGTCAGTTCATCCAAAATGTTCACGCTACTCTTTTCTTTTAAGTTTTTATGTTCATTTCCCCTATTTTTAGATTTTGTTTACCTTTGCCATTTTAATATTAACCTTCAAATGGTCTTCATTTCTTGTTTACACTTCTGCGCTTCGGGGTCTATACGACCACAACAATTGATTGAGTAATTGTACAAAATATATACATTTTTAATCATCCAAATAATATATCTTTTTTTTGTTTGTTTACTTCTCATCTATTCATTAATGCTGTGTTTTTGGAGATAAAAAGTATCCATTAAAAGTATCCTTGTGTATCCATATACCACACAATTCCTCAACTACACCATTAGCTTTAGCATTAGCATATGATACATTGCATGTATGCTCTAATACTAGGCCTTCATTTCTGTCATTTTTTTTTTTTTTTTGACACATGAAGAAAATATATTTAGGTTTTTTTTTACATTTCCCATTCATGTCAACGTGGGGTCATATTGACCCCGAAGACCAGAAGTGTAAATATTGTTTTTACATACCTTCAGAACAACCGAATCAAGCCCAGTTTTTTTTGTTTTTGTTTTTGTGTGTGTGTGTGTATAGATAGATAATGTATGAAAAGTCACAAAATCTTATTCCACTGAGATGAAGGGAACCTTTTTTTTTATTAAGTAAAGTCGTATAGACCCCATGACCCGATTGAGGGCTAAAATTGGACCTTCTCTAGATACAAATCACGATGACAACAACTATGGTGCTTTTTGGACTTCATTAGCCACACTACAGTATATCATTTGTTCTATGGACAATTTTCTATGGAATAGAGGAGAATGAACATTCTGCATAACAAAATAAGTTTAAAAAAAAATATATTTTTTTTTTTTGTTGAGGAAACTATTCCTTTAGTTTATTATAGTTTTCAAATTATTATAGTTTTAAAGCCTCATAAATAAAAGGGAAAATTGGACATGTTATTGGTAGCTAAAATTAAAGCTATTAAAATAATTGTAGTTAATTGAAACAAAGCTGAAAAAAAAAAAACTAAATATTAGATTAAAAAAAAACAATTTAAAAACTTAAAATTAAGTATTTTTCTAAGTATATATTAATAAAAAAACTAATCTCAGAAATGTGGCCTTGGAAACTAAATGAAATGGGTTTAAGTTGAAGAACTATACAGATTAATGAAAACTGAACATCTAAATCCAAAAGCTAATCCAAAATATTATAATTGTGTGTAAACAATGCTAAAATTGCACAGCTTTCCCAGTTTGGCTTGTGGCTTACCTGCAGTTCTGGGGGGCCGCCTTCATCTCTGATCAGCAAGAGATAACTTTGTCCATCCACCACAATCTCCTTTTTAAACCTCCCTCCTGCAAAAACACAGAACAACATTAATTATACTGTTTCTATATAACATGGTCCTCTGTGAAGCTCATTCATCATCAGGCAGTGTGCTGTTAACGTCAACGGCATCAAGATTAAGGGACTGAAGATACACCCTCCAGTCCCGTCAATCTAAACAGAGAGACATTTCCAATTTTCAATTTATGTATACCTTCTGGCAGTTGTGAAGTGTTGGACAAAGGATGGAGAAAGAGAGAGAAAGAGCGGATAGAGTTAGCGAGCGTGCAAATGAGTGTTTGGGATGCGCGTGTGAGCATGTCTAAACATGACTAACGATTAAAGCCGGCAGAGGGCCGCCCATCGCTCCTGCTTGAAACATGGGAATCTCTGTTAACAACGAGTAGAGCAACTGATGAAAAAGAAATATCAGCCAACAAATGAAATTAGGCAAGCCTTATCCGAAAATCTAAGTGATTTCGACACCAGCAGTGAAATGAGAGTCTGAGACTTTTTCACCCTTCATTTATTCTCTCCTCTACAAGTTATTTTCCTTCCTCACAGCCGCTGGCGCTCTGAAAGCTGAATGGACTTGTGAGATTCCCACAAATTAAATAGCATTTTTTTAATAGTAGGAAAGTTTGTGGAGTCGACTTACGGTAATCTTCTAGAGAACAAAAGAGGAAGGGTGATTATGACAGATTAAAAAGGCAAGGCGACGAGTGGAACCGCCTAGAGACGAGAGGGCTCGATTTGTTTGAACTGCTAGGAAATTTCAATAAGCAGCTGCTGAACGGCACAGCGGTGTGGTACAGAACTGATGTGACAATGTTAGTTAAGAGAAAGAAAATATGAAAAAACAATATTTAATAATAAAAAATATATTTAAAATATCTAAAATGTAAAATGAAAACAGTTTACATATTTTAAATTTAAATGAAAAAAATGTATATAATATAGAAAAATAAATAAACATAACAATAATCATATATACATAAATGAATTATGAACAAATTATTTGACATAATATACTAAATAAATAATATAAGTTACAATAATAAATAAATGTTTTATTATAACAGTATTTTATAAAGAATATCATATATAATTTAAATAATAAATGAATATAATAAATGAATACAAATTTATATACAGACTGATAAATAAATGAAGCTGAAATGATAATAATAAATAAATGAAAACACTATAACACTATTTTTAATGAAAAACCCAATTTATATATATATATATATATATATATAAACAAAACATCATTAATAAATAAAATACTATTTTAAATGATAAACTTACAATAATGATATATACTTTTAGATATATTATTAAATATACAAAAATACATACAAGATATTTAACAATTACTCAATTATAAAATTATTATTAAACCAAGAAACAATAAAACAGACTAAACTAGGGGGCTATATTGTACACAATGCGATGCAATAAACTTGTCTTTGCATTTACAGCCTGATAAATAAACAGGAAGTGATTAAAGTGACAATTCTAACACTTGTTTTTGATTCATTATTTCATCTTACAGCTGGACACCTTCAAAGGCAATGTGATGAGAACATGTGACAACTAGCATAATATAAAAAGCTGGCAGCGATTCAGGTCAGTTCATTCAGTGCATGACTTCACTCTGACAACCTATTCAGCCGAACTATCGCAGGCTTACAGTACCTCTGCTTCCTTCTGGGAAATGCATGATGGAGCTTCGCCACTACTGAGAACCTCCTCAGTGTAAATATAATGACTGAATGCTCGTTCTACAGTGTGTGTGACTGAAACCTGCTAAAGTTCGTGCCACATGGCCAATCATTACTTTCAAGTTCAGTGAACCCTGGACTAAATTGGTAAAAATGATATAAATACTGTTCGTTTTCTCACACAAACTGCTTGTTTCGTGTCTTAGCCCATCAATGTGTACTTACATTTACGAGCCATTACGTCATGTTTAATTTGGACTTCTCTGTGCATGCTTAATGAGGTGGTGACCATAGACCTCCATTATATGACTGACAGACAAGAACGGTTTGACCTAAAAATATCAAAATTGAAACTACTACCGAAACAAAGACACCTACATCTTGGATGCCCTTGAGGTGAACTAAAACATACCAAAAATTAATTTCAAAGTGAACTATCTCTTTAATAAGTTCATCTGTCCTGAAAATTCGTCCTAGCTATTTTTATTCCATAATGCTTCCCTTCAGCCTAAAAGCAAAAGGGTACAGGATAATTTTCTTTCTTAAAGGAGAACAAAATGTTCATGCTGGTAAACATTAATCCACCAGATCAAATTTCAAGCATTATAAATATTCAGAAATAATTATTTAATCTACTGAGGAAAATGCAAGTCATGCTTGCATGCAAAACAGATCTGAAAATCAGTCACTTAGAAAATTTAATACAGTAGTTTCACAATCCACACGACTCGATGAATCAATTTGTTTGCTCAAATACAACCGTAAAAATACTTGACTTAAAAAGCGCCACTAAAAATGGTTGTTTATTTGAAAGTAGTTCAGTTTGTCCAGCACATTGATTCACTGAGGATTTTGAAGTTGTTGAAAAAAAAGGGCACGTCTGAACATGTCATAAAATGACAGAACAAAAATCCCTGCAGCAAAGTCCCCTGCTCATTCAGACTTTGGCAGAAAGCCCTGTAAACATCAAAATAGATGGTTTCTCATTGTAGTTTTCTTTTTAGCCTAACACAGACCTAAAATAACGAGTCTTACTGAAGCTTTTGGCGACGCTGAAACTCAGCGCTGATTTCAGTCTTCAGGAATCCGTCGTTATTATTCTAATCTCTAATTTAGATTTCAGAGGGGGCAGCTGGTGCCAAGAGGGCATAAACATTTAATCTCTCCCCGTCACTCAAAAGTAAACGCTGAGGATTGATGACACGCTCTGGTGGCCTGACCCTCTGTTGCCATGGCAACACCTGAGCAACCACAGAGGCGGAGCATCGGCTTGGAAACTCACAGCTCCGTCTGTGCAGGAGCAAATGACAGATGACAAATTACGATTAAAAGAAATTAGGGATATTTTCAATCAAGCGGTGCTTAATAAACCCGAGGACGTCTGCAAACGACTCATGCAGTATGAATCACAATAACAATCAATCACGCAAACGCTCTTATGACAAATATTTGAGCAAGTGTAAAACAACAATACTAATGTCAGACAATGCAGGAAAGAGTCTTCTCTTACATAATCTTTGCTTTGGACATGATAACATGGTGAAAACGTGGCTTTTTTGGACATTGACTAAAGTAAAATCATAGTATTGTTTGAGGTAGCTCCACTGAAATACTATTTTATATGAATATATAGTAATCCTTTTATGAAAAATGTACCATGGTAAAGTAGTGGTATCAGGTGGTAAATACCAAGGTGCTTTGATACTGGTATATAACGAAAAACACATGGTAGTACCATGGTAAGGTTTGGTATGATTTTATACACTAAACGTTCAAAAGTTTGGTCAGGTTCCTGACCAAAGAAATAAATACTTTTTCAAGAAATAAATACTTTTATTCAGTAAGGATGCATTAAATAGATAAAAAATGACAGGAAGACATTCTATTTCAAATATATATATATATATATATATATATATATAATATGAGGCAGCACAACCATTTTGAACATTGATAATGATAAGAAATGTTTCTTGAGCAGCACACCATCATATTATAATGATTTCTGAAGGATCATGTGACACTGAAGACTGGAGTAATGATACTGAAAATTTAGCTTTGATCACAGATATAAATTGCTTTTTAGGATATATAAACATATAAACCAGTTATTTTAAATTGTAATAATATTTTACAATATTGCTGTTTTTACTGTATTTTTTTGATCCATGTTTTTACTGTATTTTTGAATTCTTATCAACGATAAGATTAAAAAAATCTTATCAACCCCAAACCTTTGACCAGTAGTGCATCTTTTATATATATAAAAAAAATAAATAAATAAAAAAAACACATTGCTTTACCACTGGGTACCATAACAAACTTTTTTCTAAGGGAAGTCCAAGGACAAGGCTTTATTACAGAACATGATGTTCATTTTTAATAATAAACCAATATAAACAATAATATTAACTATGCAACACGAGTTAAACAACACACTAATGTTCTGCCTTGATGCGAGTTATACATCACAGAAAGACTGATGTATTGGATTTCTATTATAGAACAACAAATATGTGTTAGTTTAAGTTAACTACTCGGACTGTGTTAATACCAATTTCACAATCCCACAGCGATTCATTGATTCTCGTTTTTCTCACTGCATTAGACATGAGCATTATTCCACATCAACGCCACAGTCCGGTCCGAGAGAAGCTGAGAATCTGACTGAATGAGACAGAACTGTGAAAGCTGCGTCGAAACGAGTCCCAACAGGCTCAGGAGTGTTTTCCTTCAAGAACACAATGTGCATACAGGCTTCCAACAAAACCCACTGGGCCAGAATACTGAAGTTTAGCCTGTTTTGAGGTATGTTCCGGGTAAGTAAAAAATACATCAGCAACAACTGTGTACCACAGAAACTTATTCTAACTCATCTCTAACTCTAAAATAAAAACATGCAAAAAACAGATTTGCAGTAATGCACTTGCAATGTGCTGCTAGTATTTTGGCTAAAGCGCTTCATTCTTAAACCAAAACATCTGTGTTATAATGCGAGTCATAAAGTTATCTAAATCCTCCTTTTAGCACGGAACTATTGTTTATGCAGCAAAATTTCTTAACATAAACAGTGTTTTTCAATAGTTACATTGCAAATATTTCGTTTTTTTATTAATATTGAATATGATTTTTTTTTTTTTTTTTGATGAATGATACTCTAAACAAGAAACTAAAACCACCAGTGGCGGAAGTGAATGAATGAAGTCATTCGTTCATTCATACATTCGATTCGTTCAAACAGCCGATTCATTCAGGAATGAAATAACTGGCTCTCTTTATGAATGTGTCATTGAATCATGTTCAGCAGAAGAAAGAAATTCATACAGGTTTGAACTTGAGGGTGAGTAAATGATGACAGATTTGTAATTTTTAAGTGAACTACTCTTTTAACTATATATCAGGAGACACATTTTTTTTTGCCCTGATATCTTGAATTTTAGGCCGTAGGCTTCATCAAATTTTCATCTTCAATCAGCTGTATGAAATATAAGACCTACGTAGTTCTTTGGCAGAGTGGGTTCCTTAAACCCATGAATAATTTTAACACATTATTTCCATAAGTAATTCATTCAATTAACTTTTTAAATCAACAGCCCTAGTTTTTCTAAAAATGAGTAAACAAATGCAGCGAGCGCACAGATGACCATATGAGACCAAACAAATTCATGGGCAGCCAGATCTGCTCCGCAGCAGGAGGTCTTGTTGGGTGGCTGGCCCTGACAAACACACAGTATTCGGCCCTCCCCGCTGCTCACTCACCCTCAGGCGACTCCTCCTGGACATATGTTCCTGTCAGATACCGGTGAACTAATGCGGACTTCCCACTGGACAGGTTTCCCACGATGCCCTGCATGGAGAAACAGACACGCATTTGACGACAGTGTTTGGGTGTATAATGCAGAAACACAACAGAATAGCAAACAAATAATCGTCTGGAAGATAATCAGTGAGATATATTTTAGGATATTAAATAGTTGTGTTCGATTCAAAATCGATTCTCAACGGCCGGAATCGATTTTTTCCATATAAAGGGCTCGCGGACGCGGTGCTGCATCTTCTCGTCTCTCTGCACTAGGCAAGCGCCAAGCGCTGCAGCTGTCGATACACACACGCGTTTAGGAGTCGGGACATGACGGAATATTCACTTAACAATCGGCCCAGCATTGCATCGTAACCTATGATCGTAACTAAAGTTTATCATTTTCACGTCTTTTTAAGTTTTACAAGCAATGTTAAACTATTCCGTGCTCGCGCACTCTCAGAGATGTCTTTCACTGCGTGCACAGTAACGTTACAGCCTAAATCTGCCTCACAAACAGCTCGCCAGAAACAAAAGTTTTATCCCTGGATTATATCACTTTAACAGTTAAAACACGCAACATTATGTCAAAACTCTGGTCTTGGTGAGTAACCTCGTAAAGACAGTCGGTAATGTCTTAAATTAGCATTAAACGCGTGTAACAGAAAGTTAATGAAACAGTAATGGATTCGCGCACTAGTTCTTAAAGTGAACGCAGCCATTTGTGTCAGTTATTAATTCTGTTGTCATAACAACAGAATATAGTATTAATTGTAAGCAATCAGAATTAATAGCCTTTGTATTTAATTCAGTCTGGACTAAAAAGACTATCCAGTGTTATTTTACATTGGATTACTTTAGTCAGTTTCTGTAGTATTTCTGACATACTCAAAAAACTACCCCAAAATGTCTCTTAATTTGTGTCTTTATTCTATTGTATTTATTTGTGCTACTTTTTTCAATTTAATTCAAAGATTGAAATCAAGCTTCCATACATAAACTCTTAAAACAAAAATAAACCAAAAATTACATTACCATTTAGGTAAGATCAATGTAAAAAAAAGTCTAAATATTTATATATTTATTTATCTATATCTATCTTAAACATAAAATAACATGATACTGTTTGATCAAGCTGTGCGACTGTTCTGACTTTTTTTGCATATTGCATCAAAATCCTGTTTATTCTTTGTATGCATTTAGTAAATAAAAAGAGTTTTATATACAGGTTTATGGCTCTTAATTTCCTTGTATTAATTAACCACTAGTAAACTTATGTCCACTGTTCTTTTTTATAAATATAGGATTTATATTACATCTTCATTATAGTCGAATCGAGAATCAAATCAGGAATCGAAATCGAAAATTGAATCGAGAATCGAAATCGAATCGAACTGAGAGCTTGTGAATCGAAATTGAATCGAAATTGAAATGTGAATCGATACCCAGCCCTAATACTAAATAACTAATAAAATTAGCTATTTAATATGAAAGTGTCACGGATGAAATGTAAATCTCAGTGAGAGTGAGGGTGAAAGACACCATCCCCTTCGTTGATGAGACTAACCAAATGGGCCTAAAAGACAATAATCAGTTTCTAAAACTATTCACTACCAACAGATGGAGAGCATCCGTTCTGTATCCAGGACTTCCCTCAAACGAGTCGAGATCCCTTCTGTCATCAAACAACCCCTCAACCGTGGAGAAAAGCAACTTTCAGGAGTTTCCTCACACTTGACGCAACTGTTCCGCCTGTCAGTCCACGGGAAGACGGCTGTTCCTGCACCGATGGATAATAATTCCCTACCAGCTGGAGATGGACAGCTTTACAAACATGAGGACAGATACACCTGTCTTCCCCCTCGAACACTGGAGATGAAGAACTTCCTAACAAATATTGAAGTGAATTTACGAGGTGAGCGCTGATAAAAATTGAATCTACTTCTCAGAACTCTGCAGAAAAAATCAGTGGCCGGTTGCATTATATTAACTCCTTAGACTAGTCTTCCAAGTTAGTCATCATTTTTTTTCTTCATGTATGGTCAAGGGCCTCCTTTTGCAGCCAATACAGCATCAATTTGTCAGCATGGAAGTGACAGATACCAGTCCTGCACAATCTCTAGAGGGATTTTGAGTAGGGCTGGGTACCGAGTTCGGTACTTTTTAGGTACCGACCGAATTGCCTCGGTACTACCGAGTATCGAAACATGTCTTGTTTTTCGGTACCAAATTTCGGTACCTAAGTGGCTAATCTTGTCAACTTCAGTGAAACAATAAGCACGCAGCATGATTGGCTGTGGCGGAAAACACTAGTTTACATAGTTTTAAATATGTGGAAATGACCCAAAGTGTACCTATGTGCCAGACTCAATGCCAGAAGCACGCGATGCAATATTTTCGACAAGATAACTGCCGCGGTAAATCTGATAAGCGCACAGACACTTGAGAGTAGAAAGTTTATCCATTTTCGACTGCAAGAACTGGAGCGCCGCCCTTATTCGCCTATATTTAATTTAATTCACATTTATTTGTATAGCATTTTTCACAATACATATCGTTTCAAAGCTGTTTTGCAGAAAATGCATGTTTGTGATCTGTACTCAGAGGTGACTGTGTAATGCATTTCAATTAATTTTCATTCAGTTTCATTGTTAAACAATGCATTAAGATAAGGCAGAAACAATGAGCTCATTGAAGTAAGGAATACATGTTTAAATGATTAGGAAACATAGAAAACTTTAGCATTGGTGCTTTTTTACATACTCAAAATATGAGCGTGAAAAAGTCAACAAACTGAATTTGAATTTTGGTAATATTATATTGTTAAAACTGGTTACATAAAATTGGTATGAAAAAAAGGTATCGCTCAGGAACCGGTATCGAAGTCAAAGTATCGTTATCGATAAAGTATCGTTATTGATACCCAGCCCTAATTTTGAGCCATTCCTCTTCCAGAACAGTAGCCAGGTCCACCTCTTATGTGATGCTGGTGGAAGAAAACCTTTTCTGACTTGCTCCTCAAAAAGTGTTTTAATAATATTTAGATCTGGTTACTGTGCAGGCCATGGGTGATTTTCATCAAACCATTCTGTCTCAACTCTTGCTGTGTGTGTATTGGTGCCTCAAGTTGTACCCTTCAGGGTACAATGTTTAAACCATTGGGTGCACATGGTCCTCTAGAGTAGTTGGCTAGTCCTTGGCAGTGTATCAGTCAACAAGCCCAGTAGGGAACGCCATGATACTGCAGCCCATTTGAAGGTGGACTCATCAGAGAACAATCCATGCTTGCACAACAGTCGAAGTCTGCATTTAATTCAGCCTTGATTTGGGCAGCCGTGTTTATTTCTGTTTTGTTTTGTTTTGGATACAATCCAGGTTTGTACCTGGACATCCCTTTCAAACAGCTTCCTCTTGCGTCGACAGTTATTCCTATTGGAAGTGGTTCGTCCTTCGTGATGGCATGGCGACATTACCCTGGATAACACCACAAACACTTGCTGTCCTGGTCACAGATGAGCCAGCGAGATGCGAACCAACAATGCGTCCTCTTTTGAACTCTCATATATCTCCCATTATGTTGTGGATTGCAATATTTTATGTGCAGCTGTGCTATTCCTCTGCTAATTCAACCTTCACGCTCTACTGATAATATGTAAAATCAGTGAAAATTGGCCACCAAGCCACACATTTATAGCCTAGGCCGTTGACAACAAGGCCGCCACATATTGAGCATCGCTAGAACCAACTTGACCTTCAATAGGGGACCAAATACTCCTTTCCTCAAGGAAACTGAAAACCTATGTTCTTTCTTTTCACAAAAAAAACCCCACTAAACATCCTCCTCTCCATTCATACACTGAGTCATATTTTGACAATGATATTGTGTATGAAATATCAGTGAATTTTCTCACTGGTGGCTATTCTGAGGGAACATTGGGAGAATAAGTGATACTCCAGACTGTCTCAAGCTGAAATATCATTACAGAGAGTGACATACAGCTGTCTGTGTCTCTGCTTGCCGAATAAATTCAGTGCTCGACATGAAATGTTAAGAGATAAAATGACAAAGTAAAGGTTGGGAAGATCACTCACCACTTTGAGCTCTGGTACTGATCGACTCAATGTCCATTCCTGACTGTTGACGAAGGAATCTGGAAAAAAAAAACAGATAGAAAACTTTAGTAAGTGATTATGTCATTCATTTCACTCGATAAACTGGACAGACATGCTTGTATATTATAGCTTATACTATCGGAATGTTAACCGATGACCATTTGACCGATGGTTGACCGTACGTTAACCGATCAAAGTTGTCGGTAAAAAAAAAAAAAAAAAGAAGTGATCTCTAAATTAGGCTATTATAGACAGTGGACAAAACGCTAGTAACAGTCAGCCATCTCATTCCAAGAGATTATATCCAAGATATATTTCATAACTCGCCTGTTTGTAGGCTACTTAATAAAACAATAAAGACATTTGGCGCGAGGTCACAGCGTTTGGGTTGGCACGCTCACAAGGTTTGCGAAAAGGAAAGGCTACAGGCTAAAACACTCAAAGTTAGAGACAGAAAACAGCGTGCAAAGAAAAGTAGTGTGTGGGACCATTTCACCAAAAAGAATGACACCGGGGTAAGTTGCAACTTGTGTGATACAATGCTTAAATACAATAGTAGCACATCATCTATGATGCATCACCTGAAAACGCGACACCCGCAAGCCTCTTCGGGTGAGAAAGGTAACCAAAGCCAACCTAGCGTGTCATCTATGCTAGCTGGTAGGAAATGTGACAAACAGCGCTCAGAGACTATTATAGTGTGTGTGAGCGGGCGGCAGAGAGATGCAACAGAGTTGCGAAATTGCAGGCGCAGCTCGAAATGGCTGTTATTTCTAATAGCGTAGCATATAGAGCCCGACCGATAAAGGATTTTGAAGGCCGATACCGATACAAATATTTTTGGGTTTTAAAATCCGATATTACGATATATATCAGCCGATATTTTATTTATTTATTTATTTATTTGAAACTGGACATGATAGTCACAAATTTTGTCATGCTTATTTGAGCTAAGAGAACTGATGGGGATGTTCTTTTAATTGATATTCAAGCAATGTATGTATCGTGACCAACTCAACGAGTGTTGCCAACAGGAGCGGTGTAGAGTGCCCTCTGGTGGACAAACTATACAACTCCAACACTCATGAGATGGTTCTAGCGTGTTTCGTCCGTTTTTATTTTATTTTTGAAATATTCATTTATCGGCCATTATAACTGCCGATACCGCTAGTTTGGAAAATGCCTAATATCGGCCGATAATATCGGTCTGCCGATAATATCGGTCTGGCTCTAGTAGCATATTTTAAACTAATCGGCTAACCGGTTTCAACCAGCTAATGAGGCCCCAGCTAAAGAAAATTTTTAGTTTTAGCCATCCCTAGCTTTTTCACACACATCAATATGTCTATCAACCAGGAATGATCGATGAATTCATCAATTCATCAACAAACAAAAAATTTTTTAGCATTTTTTTTTTACCTTATCGTAACAAAAACATTCTTTTTCAACAATGTGTGGATTATATATTTACAAAAGAGTGTTATAAAAGTAGTTTTTTGAATATTGATAAGTGGCACTTAATAAATGGAAGAAATAAATTGAAGAAATCTGTGTCACTCCAGGTCCTACACAAAGCCTTCAAAAAGAGCACCAACTGTAAATTAAAAGTATGTCATCCACTCATGCAGAAGATCAGAGGCTAAGCTGCTACTAATAATCATGTTTGTCATATTGGCTACATGGCACAAGCCTCATTGGCTCAGCGAAATCCTGCTCATTTCAGTGCCACGAACACTATCTGTTGTGCAGTGATTACATCATCACAGCGGGCACATGGGCAGCCCTGTTTAAAGCACCACAGAGGTTTGTGGCACGGCATTGTTTAGTTCATTTTTCACTCCGGTGCTCATGTCCAATCGAATCAAAATTTCTATTCAAAGCCTCTGAGGAACAGAAGAAACAAAAAACTCTTTGTAGATTCAGGGGACAGTGAGAAAAATACCAAAAAAATCTATGCGTGGTACCAAAAGGAGTCTCATTTGTGTGATAGTGGGAACATGGTGTGCTAAGTGTAACGCAAAGCAGGTCAGGGGGTGTTTCCGTCCGTCCTTCATTTAAACTTGATGTCTCACCCTCCCTTCGCACTCAACAAACTGCTGAAGTGACTCAGATGAGATTCTTCCTGCTGCGCTCAGCAACGTGCCCTGATGAAACCAGGCGTTTTCAACTTCCATCCTCGCTCTCACACACAGATACAAGGAAAAGTGGACCTACGCCAACAACATGCAAACACATCTGAACATGACAACCACTCCCCACAATCCCACAGGACAGCATCTTGCCTTTTTTTCCCGAAGATGTTGAGGTACCACAAGTCAAAACAATTCAAAGTAATTAGACTTGCACTGCACATGATCTAAACTCAATGAAGTATCAGGTAAATACTGCGGTATTTTGGAGCGACGGATGTGAATTTGTCAGTAAAACGAAACCCCATTGAGGTAAAAGGCATCAAACTGATGTTGCACTTCAGAATTTCAATTTGATGCTTTTCCTACTGAAGGGTGAACTGCAAGCGAAGCGCTTTTCATGTCATGTGGGAGCCGAAGCAAACTTTAGTGATATCCAGCTGAAGAAAATATGACTCAGAGTTTTAAGAGGGCAAGGTCATCACAAACACATGGGAGAACATTTAGAAATTGCTCTTAATGCTATTTCAAGCCTAGAGGAACCGAGATGCGTGCAAATCAATAGGCTTTTTAGAGCTTCTTTTGGAAAATGTAGAGCCTTTTAGTTAATTAGTGGTTAGAATGTATGTACGTCCCAAGATAGTAGTCGTCCATTTCTTTTGCACATTTAAAAAAGAAAGGGAGCCCTTTGTACCTTTATAACATACAGTAATGGATTCTCTCAAGCTACCTGTGATGCAATTTTCTAGCTTTGCACCATCTGAAGAGATCTCAATCCATTTTTCTAACCTGCTGTTGAAACCCAGCCTTCACGACCCGAAGGCCGTGAGGAGAGTCCTGTAAAGAGAGTCTGGCACTTTGTATTTTAAGCCTGGAAGGCTTTACCTTCCCTCACCTGCATAACTCACAGCTACAGAAAACAGTCGAGACCCAGGAACGACCTGCTTGTCAAACTACCAGGGCATGTAGCGACAGGTACACGTAATCTGCACACCTTTGGTCCAAAAAAAGCTCTCAAGTTCAGTAAACACACCTACATTCCGGCTGTCAGTCAACTTTTGCAAAGAAAGGTCATTCGGTGAGTTTGGAAAGGATAGTTTCCTTAGTAACCAATGAATATAAACTCAAGCAGATGCCTAGGGTGTAAACGGCCCAAAATTTGTTATCTCCATTTGAGGAGTGACTAATGGTACAAGCCCTGTAAGTCATTTGTGAGAGCTTGTTGTGCTAAGGCAATCTTTCCCAGATACACTTAAGAAGGTAATGTGAGTCGATTGTTACGATAAATTCAAGCCCACTGATTGGATGATGGCCAATTAAAGGGCCGTGCCACTGTTTCTGTCGATGAAACATTACATTAAATAAATCTAACATAAAAAATAAAGCATTAGAACAACCATATCTTAAAAAACTAATTAGCATGCCCAACCCTGACGCTTCTGATCTGGTCTTCCAAGTGAAAGCAAATGGTTACAGTAAATAAATACAATGCTAAAAAGGACAGAATTTAGGCAAACGGATTGGTCAAGACCATAAATTAGCTTGTTCATCATAAAATTAGTCTATGCATCTTAATATTAAATGCAAATTAATGGGATCTGGATTGAAAGCTCTTCTTATATTAAGAGAATGATATAGATGCGCAACTGAAATAAAAACCTTGAATTGTCATAATCTCAGTGTCACTGGTTCCTTCCATCTTTAATGGGAACGTGTTATTATTAAATGAGTCCAATTACTCAAAACTCAGAATATTATATAATTGTGTGTGCACACAGACAGCTAGATAGAAAAATTGTATTTTTTGAGCATTTTGTTGATGCATTTTGATAATGTTACTCCATTACAATGAATTCAATCTGCTGTCTCTTTCTCTCTTTTATTCAGATTTCCATTCCTTTATTTTTTAATATTCTGGTGAAATTTGTGCTGAAATGAGGGGTTTTATGACACTTTAAGCCTGTCAACAACATATTAAATGCTCAAAACATCTCAAAGTGTACTCCCAATAACATCATCTTCCATCCTGAAACATGTTCTCATAATTCAAACATAAGGCCAGCCCAATTTCAACAGATGTGCTAGCATCTCTCCACTGGCATTTCAGTCATCTTGCATATGCAGACGCTTCCTTCAATTTATAAATTGAAACCCTGAAGCTTTAAAGGCTAAAGATTTCGCACTGCAAATGTAAGCTAGACTTCACAGATTGAAGACAAAAGCCAAAAGTAATTTCTGTTTACCTTATGCAATGCTGCACAAATACTTCTGATGAAAATGCTATAGGCAAAACTAATCAATTTTTAAATCATCTAAATAAGGATTACAAAGGAGCTGAGGTGACATAAGGTTAAGAGCCCAGGCCTGTATACATCATCTTGTCATGCTCTCAGTAACCTAATCCCTTTTCAGAAATCACAGTGTAAAGCTCTGCAACTACACTATTTGCTTTGACTACCTTTGAGACGGTACATGAGCTGCAGGCAAAAGAACAAGCAGACGGAATGAAAACAGAGCTTTTAAAAGCAAAAACAAACCACAAAAAAACCCAAACTCCCATCCAATGAAAACGTGATCATTCCGTATTACTTAGGAGGGATCTGATAGTAAAACTGCGCCATTAATTCCCTTTCTTTATTCGTCTACGTCATCCATCCTTGACTTATTCCTGCAGTCTATTTGATTACCTTGAAAGCATTAATGATTAAACAAGATTTTGATGGATGCTTTTTTTTTTGCTTCCTAATTCAATTGCAGTGCAGACATACACTAGAAGAAAACTCCTCTTGGAGCCAATTAACAGCTCAAGCACACACACAGACACTCCAACAGAGCCAAAGCCTTCTGAGTGAATAATGCATTTAACCTCTTATTATGCCTGTTGGTGCTGCTCAAGCCAGACCTTCAATATCATTTTAATATTTAATCAATTTGCCCTGCTCTCTAAGGCTACATCCAGGCACTCAAAGACTGTCCTCTTCAGACAAAAAAGCATTTTCCTACACAGACTGGCATGTGGAATGAAATTATGCATTTTACACTACTTACCTTGACCTTTCCGGAACCCACTGCCAGCTAGAGTCTCTATAGCAACAGAATCAGGCTTTTTATTTCTCACCGGGGGATGGCTGCCAACTGCTTGGCTTTCAGTGCACAGCTCAGATTTGTTGCTGGACAACGGGTCCTTCCTCTTAAAACGATTAGCAATCAGCTGCCAAAAACTAGTTTCTGTTTGCAACTGTTTGGTGGGCTTGGTTAGTTTGGCAGGACGGAGAGGGATCTCCAAGACTGCTACCTTGCCGCGAGTTTGGTACTGTATGTACTGTGTGGCCCCTTGGTCTTCGTCTTGCTCGCAAGCTGGTGTTAACGTCCTGCCCGTGAGGTAGGAGAACGGACGAGTGGTTTGCATCGATTTTTCTCCGATACTTGCAGTGCGTCTCCATTCAGTTCGGTCATCCTGCTCAAGTTGATTACGATTCCGCCTCATCCTGAGACTCAAACTCCTCCGTAGTGATCCGAACGTTCTCTTTTGTCCGTCCTTCTTGTTGGGTTCATTTAGCCTTGTTGACGTTTGTGGCACTACGACTTCCTTGCCTGTTGCCTGTCGACCAAACCATCTCCATCGGAAGCCCGGGCGAGGCAAACTACCGGTGCCAGTAGAAACGTGGCTTGCGAGCTCCTCCCGGGATCCAGTTCGCTCTTTATTAAGCTCAAGCACGGTCATGCTAACGGGCCGTGGTTTGCTTCTGCTTTTAGAAGTCCGACGGATTGGTGGTTCTTCTAGTCTATGAGGAAGTAGGCTGACAGACGGCGGCATGTCTGCTTTTAGACCGTCTATGGCACGAAGCTCGGCACGTCTTGTCTGACACCGGTGGACCACATCTGGGCAGCCTTGCTCATTGGGGGTAGAGGAAGGGAGAAGAAAGTTTGTTGCTGCCAACATGCAAACACTGCGGGGTCTTGTAGAGCTATCTTGGTTGACCTTTGTTGTGGTTTGGAGTCTCCTTTCGTCATCTGGGAAGACAAACATGCTCACTACTCTTCTGCTGCCCAGGAGCCGAAGCCCATGTGCAGGCCTTCGTAAGACCGCCACATGAGTTTCTGATGCATTCTCCACAGATATCGCATTAAAATTTAGTTCCTCAATGGGAATGTGGCAAACATCAGCAGAGACTTCTTTGGTCCAAGCTTTCTTTCCCACAGCCAAATCGAAGTCTTCCGCAGAGGCTTGCTGCACACAGCTGTCCTGGAAGAAAGAAGGTAACCGGTCCGTCCTCATTCCTAGTCCTTCCCCTTTCCTCCACCCCCCATTCCCTGTGCTGCTCAGGTAAAACCACCTATTGAGCTTTCCAGCTGCACTCCTCCTCTGCCCTGGGCTCTCTCGGCGTTCCTCCCTCTGATCCGCCTCTTGTCTTTCGTTGTGGTCCTCTCCCACGTTGTTCTTAACAACTCCCAGCTCAGCTTCTACCCTCCTCTCAGACCCTCCTGAAGGCGTACGAGTCTGCAGCTCCTCCTGGAGTCCCATTCTGGAAAACAACAACTTCGTATAGAGTTTTACCACCTTGGTCTTGGTGAGGAGATGTGATCTTTCTTTTAGAAATCACATTTCATATTCCAGACACACCTCCACAAGCTTGTTCTCGGCAACTTAAGCGCTTTCTCTCTAACACTGCCGCACTCTGAGTCTTTCACCTCCAGGCCACATTCCAAAAGCAAGAATAATCCCTCACCTTTGACTTGTGAGAGACGGAGACAGAGTTAGGGGGGGAAAAACTTCAAACAAGCCTGAGCATGACCTCACTGAAACTTTTACCTAGCAGGGGATTATTGGGGGGACTCGCTATGAAAAAACAAACCTGTGCGCATTGGAGGGATAAATACGGTCACAGATTAAGGAGTCTTTGGTCTTCTCCTACTGTCAAAAACAGGTCTGTGCAACCCTGCAGTCAACAGTGAAGGCAAATTCCTTAATGTTCCGGTTCTTGGCATGAGTAAGAGGGGTCTGTTTGAACTTCAAGCTGCTCCCACATGTCCCAAGGATAACTGCAAACCAAGGAGCAGAATAGTTTGTCTCCTTAATGCGAAGGCACCTGTAGAGAAATCCTCGCGGGAGATACTGCTGTGACTGAAGATTAAAAACGGAGGGTGTCTGATGCTTGGGGTAGCGAGTATCTTCAGCACAGTTACCAACATTTGTACCATCCTGAAAAGCATCCAAATTAAAGGGCATTTTGTAGAGCTTCCCTTTCTTCGAGCCTCCCTAAATCATTCTCTCTCTAGTTCCCACATTCCCACCCTCCCTTCCTAAACTGCCCTCCCTCACAACTGCATTTCCTCATCCAACTGAACAAAGCAGAAATTGGCAAACAAAACTGGGGAGCTCATTGCATGGGGGGAGGATGAAATGCCAAACAATTCCCCAGTTTTCTCATGCATGTCTTCGCCTACGCTAAAGTAATGACAAGTAAAGTTTTCATACCACCTATGCCAACTCTAGGAGCATTGAATAAGCATTATGGGAAAGAATGTTCAATGAAAATAAAATGATTTCCCAGAAACACTAAATGTGCATGCAAAAGCTGCCTCCACAATCCAATATTTACCCCATAAACAAATTTTAGCTTTGCTACTAAGATTGCTTCCTAGGATTCTGTGTAACATTATTGGTTCCTAACATGGTAGCTCTGACTGGCCATCGGTCATACTAGAAAAAGCCATCTGGATTAGGAAAACAAGGGAGCAGATTTGAGATTTTGCGCTTGTAAAGAGCACCCACAAGTGGTTTCAATGAAAACTACCCCACCAGTCTAGTTATACTACACTGCCATGGAGATTTTTTTTAGAATGATCCAGAGACTCGCTTGATGACACTCCTGCTGCGCAAAGGAATTTATGAGAAGTAATATTTTAGTCGGACTATGGTAAACTTACAGCAAAAAAATGCGCAATAAAATGCATCAATTTTGTCTAAGAACAGCATATACATTACATAATCATTTATGAAAATATCAGCCACAAATTTATTGAAACAGACTTTTAAAAGATGCTAAATAATACAGCAGCACTCCTTCCCGTTTCCCCTTCATCTTTCCCACTTTTATTATTTTCCTTCTTAAGGTCTATCCTTCCTTCCAATATTTATTTGTGTCTCTTTCTTGCCTTCCTTCTTTCCATGTTTCTTTCTTTCTCTCCCTCTTTACGTTCATTTGCCTATTTCTTATTTTCCAATTTTCTTCTTTACTTCTTTCCATCCCTTCTTTATTTCTATCCTTACTTACCTTTTAAATTCTTTCCATCTTTATCTTTTCCTCTATTTCCTTCCCTTCGTTCCTTCTTTCTCTCCTCGCTTTATCATGTCTAATTCCTTTTTCACTCAATTATTTCCTGTCATTCTCTCTCTCTTCATCATCACTGAGATAACCATCAAATTATCCAGACGAGACAATAAGTACTTTAATTCAGTTTACTCCTTTATGAACTCATGTCTGAAATCTTACAAGTCCCTTGAACTTAAAGCCCTTTTATTTTGAGCTTCCACCCACTCAGAGTAAAATCTTTGACAGATTTCCAATTTGTATAACCTAATATTTAAATTACATGGACATATCCGAGAACACAGTTGCTTAGAGTTTAAAGGGATAGTTCACCCAAAAATTAAATGTCATTACTCACCCTCATGTCGCCTTTCATTCATCTTCAGAACACAAATGAAGATCTTCTTCTAAACCTGAGAGCTTTCTGTCCCTCCATTGACAGCTACGCAACTACCACTTTGATGCAGTTCATAAAGAGATTGTGAAACTAATCCATATGAATTGAGAGGTTTATTCCACAGTTTCTGAAGAGACTTGATTGCTTTATATGATGAACATATTTAATTTAGGCTTTTACTCACACATAAACATTGATCAGCGAACATAAACAGAAGCTAACCCAAACATGAATGTCTCGCAAGAACAAACCTCTTCCGGAAGCTCAAACGTCCTGTGTAATAACAAGTACGTAAGTTCGGTTCTGAAGTATTAAAGTTGTACAAGCTGAACAGAAAGCTCTCAGATTTCATCAAAAAGATCTTCATTTGTGTTCTGAAGAAGAATGAAAGTCGTATGGGTTTGGAATGACATGAGGATGAGTAATTAATGACCAAATTTCATTTTTGGGTGAACTGTCCATTTAACTTTAAAGTCATATTTAGCCAACACAATGTTTCCATTGCAAGATGTATGTCCTATACTCTTATCATCAACTCTCAAGCTAAAAACATACCTCATGCTATAGTTCTGATATATAGTTCTGACCCAGACAGCAAACTGACATTGAATCAACGTGGAAACGACGTCTCTCATGACATTGAAACAACGTTGATTTTGCTCATCGAATTAACGTTGAACCAACGTCAGACGCGGCATTCTTCAAAGCTAAATGAAAATCGAAAATTGGTTTGCTTTCATAACGTTGAAACAACGCGCTGATTTCAAGTTGATTTTCCGTTAGTTTTGAAAGAATGACGCGTCTGACGTTGGTTCAACGTTAATTCGATGAGCAAAACAATGTCAGATCAACGTTGTTTCGATGTCATATTTCCACGTTGATTCAATGTCAGTTTGCTATCTGGGGATATACGTATGTCACTGATGACTCGCTTTTCATTCACCACAAAAATAGTTACACATAGGTTTATCATATGTGAAGCACCTTCATTTTTACAGCCTTCACCGCTGATAGATTAAGTGAAAATTTTAAATAAACAGCAAAACAACAAGTACAAAGAAAGTTAAAAATAAATACTAGTGGACACAGACGTGAATATTTGATATTCACAATTGCCCCTTTTCAACACTATCTAAAATAAAATGCATCAGACCAGAGATGACCTCAGTATTTTAAAAATACACTATTCACTATACAGTTCAGCTATTTAATTATCAAAAGACATTTGTAAAGCAAGCACTAGAAAAGCCAGAAAACAACTGAGCATAAATCAGTACCTGTGTTAATAAGATGGAAGCGAACACGGTAATTCGCCTTTGAGGGAGTATTTATTACCTGCGTCGACAGCGAAAGGGTTCGTCACCCCCGTAACATCCACTGAGATCAAACAGTCCTCGTCGCCCCACTGCACATGGTTGTCTCTCGGCCGTCTTTTCCCTCCAAAACACATCATGATGAGGACTTCTCCAAACTACAGGAAAATCCTTTCACCGGTGACATTATCAGGCCAAAAACAAACTAAAAACATGTTCAGGGTCCTATATTTCCATTAAGACTGGTCTTCAGTTCAGACGAGACGGTGATGATGTTCTAATTCTGCTTTCGTCATGCTGAGATCATGAGCTTGGCTTTGTCAAATATCAAAAATGTCCCGGCGAGAGGGATGAGCAGACAGGTTCAGGAAACATGTCGAAACTTTGTAATCCGTCATGAGAAGGAGGAGGGGACCACGGCCTCCCTGTCTTACCTGAATCTGAAGTAGGATTAGTCTAATCCTTAACCAATAGTCATTGGTGCATTATCTGTACCGAACACGCACACACAGAAATGCTACCGTGTCCAATTCTGTTTGAGTAAAGTACGGTCGTCCCTTTAAAAACTTGTTTAACTCCTCTTGGAATCTGTGCAACGCTCTGACGCAAGACGCCCCACTGATATTTCAAGTCCAACCACTGGCTGTCTGTGATGAAACTTGTCTGATTTAAAGTCAGATTAAACAAACAATAGAAATAAGACAAAAATATGAATCCAAAGATCATAGCTAGGCATCAAAACTAGACTGTCCACTTTATAAAATATTACCAAAAGTTAAACAAGTTGAGTCATTACAGAAACGCACAGGGTTGCCCGACATTTTCGGACGAAACCACACATGCATTTACAAACTATTTCCAACTAATGAAATGCATTTAATTGACGAGATCCCATAGAAACGGGAGCGCATAAAGACCATATCGACTCAACATCTCATTACGGTTTTCATTAAAAACCACCGCGCCATCGGCGAGGATAAATGAATACAAATACTGATGGATGAGAGAAAAAACACATTTTGCCCTTCAGAGGTGGTGTAGCAAAGACAGAGCATTAGATATGCCTTTCATTTCTAGCGATTTAATTATGCAGACCATCAGAAAGTACGTTTCCGAATGCTTTTTTCAGCCTCAGGGCGCACCTTTATTACGGCGAACCCTTTGGAAATTGGCCTGCCAGTCTAATTAAAACAGAAAAACTAATTACGGTAAGACAATTAGACCTCTCGTCTTTTATTTTAAACACTTCTAATAGAGCAAGAAAGTGACGCAAGCAGCATGCCAATCCCTTTTGCCTTTTTTATGAAGATGCAGATGTTGCTTCAGGATATTACAGAATTCAGTGAACATCTTCGGATCTGGAATTGTTTACACAAACATTCAGTAACACTGAGGAACATCTAGTAAAAGGAGAATTGTTACGGAAATACTGTAGTGTTATTAAAGAACATTTCTAGCAGCTGAGTGATATCGCCAAATTCACAATATTTAGTTCATCAATCAATTCATGTCTGTAAATCATTTCTAAGGTGTCCATTTAATTAAATCAGTCCAGTTTTACTCTGAATCAATCTTGTCTTTTTCACACATTAAATGTTTTTTTTAAATAAAAATGCAAGGCTGCATTTATTTGATCACAAATACAGTAAAAAAACAGTAATATCGTGAAATATTATTAAAATGTAAAAACCTGAAACCAGCTAATATTTTTGTTGAAACTGACATTTTTTTTCAGGATTCTTTATTAAACAGCAAGTTCAAAGACATTTTACGGTCACTTTTGATCAATTTAACAAGCTCTTGCTGAATTTACGTAAAATCTGACCTTAAACTTTTGAAAAGTAGTGGGCATATAATTATTATATACTGATATATTGCTACATTAAATAATTCTTTTTTTAGTCAGAAATCATTAGTAAAGGTCTGTGTTTTTGTTCTTACAGACATTTTAACCTACTTCTGATGAAAACGAAACGCTTCTTAATCCATTTCAGAGAATAAAAATGTCATCTAAAGTATGAAAAATATATTTAACCACATCGCCCACATCAATTATCATGTCAGCGTCTCTTATTAGCATATCAGTGTAATCCAAAAATAATGTGACTATCTTTTAACCTGTAAACTTTTGCATAAAAAACATACTACTTTCTAAAATAACGTTAAACATAAGCCTTTAGCACATATGAAGCTGATCTAAAAAGATTCTAAATCAGATTCTAATCATAAATGCAACATTACAAGTTGTGTCCATCAAACAAACACCAGTAGGGGGCAGTATATCTTCTCTCACAGCGCACCACTGAACCCATTACTTCAGTTCATAAATCAAGTCTAGCATCATTAAATCTTGATTTTGTCTGTATCAACAATAATACGTGAGCTTTCACATAGCTGCCATTATATTTCACCCAATTATATGATACTATCATTAAATACTGACATTGTTGCTTCACATGCAACAACAAATCTTTCCCTAATTATGAGAAGTCACAAAATTAGCTTTGTGTGCAACTTTAGGAAGGACGACACGCTAAAACTCAAACTCCTAAACTCATTACCAATACTAATTAGGTTACGCAAGGTTGTGTAATTTTCCAAGCTGCACTGCAGTCCAGGTCAAAAGCAGGGGGTCCCTGTGAGAAGAACGTGATCATGTGGAAGAAGAACACACGGCAGGTGTGGAGCGCTGTGGTGCAGTAGTCACGTTACGTAAGGGAAGACGCTCCCCGAGGGGCAGGAGCAAAGAACGAATCAAAGAACGTGTGCAGGATCCGCCGGGATGCAGATAGACAATTACTGCCGACTGAACTTTAATGAGGGTTCGTAATGAGTTGTGAACGCCTTTATACTCAAATAAAGAAAAAGCTATTGATGCGCTTTATACTGCTTTCAAATGAACAACGGGATTTTAAGGCTATAAAAACACACCATAAATGCTGCGCTTTCTAATTATGCATGTTTTGTTTTACTGTGATGCAAAATTGCTCACCCAATTAGTTCAGCCAAAAATATACATTTTATCATCATTTAAGTCCCCTCAAGTTGTTCCAAACCTGTATGATTTTCTTTCTTCTGAAAAGAACATATTTTGAAGAATGTTGTTAACCAAACAGTTGATGGACGCCATTGACTTCCAGAGTATGGGGAGTATGGCAAGCCGTTTTAACTTTTATTCATTTCCAGGATATGAATTCTTATAAATATCAATATAAATATAATGTTTAATATCACTCTAAAAAAATTTGAGTTGTTTCAACCCAAATTTGGGTCAGATATGGACAAACCCAAATGTTGGGTTAAAAATGTCGTCTAAACTTTTAACCCAACTTCAACTTTCACTTTCAACTGTACAATTTCTAATTAAATTTTTAACCCAACATTTGGGTTTGTCCATATTTGACCCAAATTTGGGTTGAAACAAACCAGCATGTTTTAGGGTGTATCAATAATTACATTGTTACTAGTAAAAATGTGAATTCCTGATATCAATAATTCAACTGCTTCTAGTAAAAATTTTCAGTTTTGATAACTGAAAATGTATTTCTGATATCAATATTGTATCAGATATCTAAAATGGCTTTCTTACTAGTAACAATCAGATTATTGATATCAGAAATACATTTTCAGATATCAAAAATGAACATTTTTACTAGTAGCAATTGAATTGTTGATATCAAGAATTCATATCCTGGAAATGAATAAAAGTAAAAACGGCTTGCCATAATGGGAGGGGGGATAGTCAATGGGGTGCAACTTTCATTTTAATTTTCTCTCTTTAATACTTGTAACTGGACTATTTATCAGTGCTCATTATTTAAAATAATAAATATATACAGAAACAACAAAAATGTACAACTACATGGTAACTGGTAAAATGTTAGACTGTTAGAAAAAATTTAATAACAGCAATAACATTTTTTTAAAAATAATAATAATTTCAGGGTTATTATTATTAACCAAAGCAAAAACTATTAGTGTTTTTTGTTAATTAAAAATAAAGCTGAAGTAAAATAAATTCTAAATGAGAAATGTTGAAATGTTGCTTTGGCAACCAACTGAAAAAAAAATACTAAAATTAATACAACTGAAATAAAATAAAGCTAAATAAAAATAAAGTAAAAAAAATAATAACAGTAAAAAAGAATAACTAAAACTTAAAATATACAAATAAAAGCTCATTCAAAATAACTACAAATATTAAAATAATATATAAATAATACTACAATAATACTCTTCACGATCCAATCAATTCCTGTTGGGTGAAAAGTCCCGCCTTAAACTTTAGTTGTTGAACAATACTGTATGTGTCACTTACATCACATCACCTATAGTAGTCATAATATGACAAATATGAAGTTAAAATGGAAGTGTGTATTTTCTGTACCAGTTGCACAGTCCGAAACCTCCACCTACCCTCCATCTTCCCGCCCACAAACCCACCTCATTGGTTGATCCAAGAGTTAACACCACAAACAAACAGCACTATAGTCTGCACTAAATTGGGATAAAAGCAAGTACCGACATTTAAAATAAAAAGCAGCTTCCTAAAAGTGAGCAAATCCACTTCCTGGTCTGAATTACGTCCTGGGTTCAGGTGCCATATTTAGCCCCACTACTGTCAGCCTGCTATTTGGGCCACGCTGATGACTAGGTGTCGAACGGGTGACTAAAGTGCTGGAAAGCATGTTAATGGAATGGAATGAGTCAGCGGAGGAGTGATCTCGCGCACACACTAATGCAACGACGTCACGTTGCGAAACCTGCTACTGTACCTCATCGGTACTGGGAGAACCACGACAAGTTTCACTGTGATCTCTATACTACGTTAAAGCTGCTGACGTGTCTTTTCTTCTGGGCAGTTTGTTTTCAAAATCACTATAATACGTACCCAGTTCTCTGGGGACGTAACACATGTCAGACTGTTCAGGAAACTTCTTTCAAACTATTTTGATACTGACCTCAACTGCATCCTGTGTGATATCTGAGAATAAAACTGACAAGTTATCACTGAAAGAAAACACAACACAATATGATGAATTAGTCATTAAATGTATTGTATAATGTGCTACAGATCACTAGTGCATTCAAATAGTTACAAATATCATGAAACTAAATACATTCATATACCGAATGCAAAAGTAATGGCACTATATATATATATATATGTGTGTGTGTGTGTGTGTGTATAGGTGGAAATACAGTACCATGGTGGTTTGATCTATTTGAATTGACAATAAAGATAAATGGTTTAGAATTTTAAAAAACAAAAAAGTACCACCATATTACCAAAACCACTGTGATGATATCATTTTATATGTTTTTAAGTACCTTACAGGACCATTCATGAAGCATTATATATGAATAATAATCGGACAGTATAATCATGTATTATGGTTCCAGAATGGTACTGTAAGATACTTCAAAGAATAATATGGCATATTATTACATAATTCTTTGAAGTATAATGGAGTACAAGCAGTACGGTGGTATATTTTGATGGTAATGCCAGTTTTTTTTACAAAAAAAACAAACAAAAAATTTTGTAAGCAAAGTTTGCCAGGATAGTTTGACCATTTTGTGCACTTATAAGGTCTAAAATGACTTGCGTACTTCAGGCCATAACTGCCCCTCCGTCTCAATCACCATGACAACATGCATAAAAATGGCCGGCCGTTTTCCATGGGACCAACAAGAGAGTGTACTGGACTTTTAAGGACCTCCATTCGGCTCCTTTAACTAAATGAGAGCTGGTCAGATCTTCATAGGTAACAAGTGTAACGACCTTTAGCATGAGAATGATATCACATAGTTAAGCTACAGACAAACAGGGCCAGAGTTAATTGAAGATAGTTTCTCTGAACACAAGTGTACGACTGTCCCCTTCAGCACACACTGATGGACATGGACAATGTTGTGATTGCCAGTCATAAATATAATGACTAAAGTACATATGAAAAACACTATTAAACGATCCATCCATCCATATATCATCCATCCAGTGGTGTAAGTTTGTTTAAAAAAGAGGGTGGGATAGTTGTGTGTGTGTTTTGTTGCTAAATCAGATATATTTACAATAAAAATGTAGGAAAAAAACATTACGATATCTAGTAATCAATTTCAATACTAACGTTACATTGGGTTTAATTCGTTTTAAAATGAGATCTACTAATATTGTTAGTGCGGAGTAAATGTATAGATCCGCAGATTCTGTTTGATGAATGTTTCAAAAAATGGTGGGGGACAATATCGACCCTGAGAAAAAGTGCTGGGGACATGTCGCACCCGTCCCACCCAAATTACGCCTATGCATCCATCTATCATCCATCCATCATTCATCTACCTATCATCAATCCAACTATCTATCATCCATCCATCCATTATCTATCTATTCATCCATCTTTCCTCCATCCATCCATCCAACTATTTACCATCCATCCATCTATCTATATATTCATCCATCTTTCCTCCATCCATCCATCCATCTATTTACCATCCATCCATCCATCTATCTATTCAACCATCTTTCATCCATCCATCCATCTATTTACCATCCATCCATCTATTCAACCATCTTTCATCCATCCATCCATCCATCCATCCATCATTCATCTATCTATCATCAATCTAACTATTTATTCATTCTTCCTCCACCTATCATCCATCCATCCATCCATCCATCAGCATTTTAGTCTATACAAATACCAGCATATGTCATCTGCTATGATTGATATGGAGAGAAGAAAGCACACACATGATGTCGCAGTAACGAGTGTCGCCTGTAGTAGAGAAGCGCTGTTTGCACTAGTGGTCTTGAGAACGCGTGGGTGTCAAGCTTTTTAAAATGCAGCTGCTCCACCAACTTGCACACGTCACAATTCCTCTACTGCAGAGAAAATCATAGGTTTGAGCGAATCTGTGGGAGGTGGGGGAGAGAGAGAGAGACATTTTACAGACGCATCTCTCTCTCTCACTCTCTTTATCCTCCGAAAACAAGCTCATGGATTCACCTCACGTTTGTGTCAAAAAGAGACCTTACGAACACAGATTATTAAATGTCCTTTTTCAGAAAGCCTAACGTGTCAGAACAAAACATTACAAAAGAGGACAACGAGGCACCCGGGTCCCCAAAGGAGGGTCAAAACTGTTTGGAAAGGGTCAAAACTGTTTTCTCCTGATCCACCTGATCCCTAAACCCATCCCTAAACCTACCCAGCTCCACCCCTGATCCCTAAACCTACCCCTAAACCTACCCAGCTCCACCCCCTGATCCCTAAACCCACCCCTAAACCTACCCAGCTCCACCCCTGATCCCTAAACCTACCCCTAAACCTACCCAGCTCCACCCCCTGATCCCTAACCCCACCCCTAAACATGCCCATCTCCACCACCTGATCCCTAAACCCACCCCTAAACCTACCCCTAAACCTACCCAGCTCCACCCCCTGATCCCTAACCCCACCCCTAAACCTACCCAGCTCCACCCCCTGATCCCTAACCCCATCCCTAAACCTACCCATCTCCACCCCTGATCCCTAAACCTACCCCTAAACCTACCCAACTCCACCCCCTGATCCCTAAACCTACCCCTAAACCTACCCCTAAACCTACCCAGCTCCACCCCCTGATCCCTAACCCCACCCCTAAACATGCCCATCTCCACTACCTGATCCCTAAACCTACCCATCTCCACCCCTGATCCCTAAACCTACCCCTAAACCTACCCAACTCCACCCCCTGATCCCTAAACCCATCCCTAAACCTACCCAGCTCCACCCCTGATCCCTAAACCTACCCCTAAACCTACCCAGCTCCACCCCCTGATCCCTAACCCCACCCCTAAACATGCCCATCTCCACCACCTGATCCCTAAACCCACCCCTAAACATAGCCATCTCCACCCCTGATCCCTAACTCCACCCCTAAACATAGCCATCTCCACCACCTGATCCCTAAACCCACCCCTAAACCTACCCAGCTCCACCCCCTGATCCCTAACCCCACCCCTAAACATAGCCATCTCCACCACCTGATCCCTAAACCCACCCCTAAACCTACCCATCTCCACCCCTGATCCCTAACTCCACCCCTAAACCTGCCCAACTCCACCCCCTGATCCCTAAACCCACCCCTAAACATACCCAGCTCCACCTCTCTAAAAATTGAGAATCAAATCGAACCGTGACCTTAGAATCGAAAATGTAATCGAATCGAGGATTTCGGAGAATCGTGACACCCCTAGTATATAAATATATATGTATATATATATATATATATATATATATATATATATATATGTGTGTGTGTATATGTACATGTATATATATACTGTATATATATATATATATATATATATATATACACACATACATACATACATACACACACACACACAAACACACTAATTAAACATATTATTTAAGTGATGACCTCCTATTGCTGTTCAATCTGGTCATCCTGTTTTGGAACAATAGTGTAAATGACAGAATCTACTTAAATTTGTGTGTGTGTGAGTGTGTGTGTCCTATCCCTTTAAGCGGGATGAGAGATACGAAGAGTGTGAGAAGGGAACTCTGGGAGTCCAGCCAGAGGATCGGGGAGGAGAGCTGAAGGCATTAGCAGGCGAGCGTGGGCTTACAGATCTCTTCAATGCTCTTAAGATGCTGTAGGCTGCTCCACTCTCCACTCTGAAATCACTGCCCTGCCTCCACACATATGACATGCCTCAAATCAAAAGGTCCCTCTTGACATGACAAGTGCACAGATTTTTGGAAATGCCATAAATGTCACTGTACTTTGAAGGCACTCCAGTGGTGCTGGTTATGGGACAAAGAAACAGACCGAATGAATCAATACTCACACGGAACATGTTCTGCACTGAAAAACAGCTAGAATGTGTTTTCATTATTTTAATAAATAGTTGCTAAGATAAAAGAACCGGTGAATTCTTCATTTCTTGATCTGTTGCATTCAAATGAACAAACCAATTTAGCAAGACAAATCACTTCTAAATGTCTCAAACAAGGTGTTTGATAACATCAATTCACTCAAATTTATGTATTTAAAAAAAAATACATCAAAAGCACCCAGTATCAAATAAATATGTTCATATTTTATTGTAGAATTTAATTAAAACCACTGCAATCTGTCATAATAATGAATGCATAAATGTCAATAATAGTAATCACTTTTGTTTGAGATGAGAGCTGAAATGCAAATTAAGCGCATTTTACAGTAAATTATGATTGAGAAATGGTGACAATCAAAATTGCAAAATATTGTCTAATTATTAATCAACCTGACTCTCTCAAAATATCACTAGTTATTAGTGAGATCACATTGCATGTGTGCTTGCAGCAAAGCTAGTTGTAGTAAAAACAATGTAGTAAACGCAAGTAGAGATGATTTGAAATACGATGCTACACTTTTAATCAGATATATTTTTCCTCTAATGATCGACTATAGAAAAGCCCCCAAAAATAGCCCTGTAATGGTGTACCAGCAACAGCGTAACTCTGCCTTTTCTCCAGAATCCTCCTCCACCCACACGCTTTAACACAATGAAAATGGGAACCTCATTGTACTGTAGGCCTCAAGACAGCTTTCATACGCCACAATGTAGCTGAATCCAACCAGCAGAGCTCATTTACCACTAGCAGCAGAAGCGTAGCGCGCCTAAACCTAGCTTTCAGGTCTCATATGCTGCTTTTATATTAAGTGACCATGATTGCTCTGCATTTAAATCAAATATACACAATGTTGCTTCATACTTGTGTGCGAATCCAAATGTCCTTCCAACAATCGAAAAATCCTGTTGCGTAAACAACCATATCATGTAATTATAGTGCAGCTAACGTATGTTTAGCATTGTGAATGGTGTCGCAGTCAGAAACATAAATATACCTCTTGGGGGCGTGGGGGGGGGGGGAGGTCTCATCAAGCAATGATGCTCATTTGGAAGGAACAAATCTGTGGATTAAAATTTAGGTAACATGACATAACATGAGTTAAATAAAATAAATAATAAAAAAAACTGAAGTATAAAAAATATATAATTTTTAATTTGTGCACAAAAATATTTTTGTTTAATTTTAGTTTCTGTAATAGAAAATGAATCAAAAATATATGAAATAAAATAAGAGACAAAAAATAAAATGAAATATGAAATTAAAAAATTAAAAATAAAAGACTTTAAATAAAAGACTTTTACTTTTCTTTTTTTCTTCTTAGTTTATTTCATATTTATTTCTTTTTATTTTTTGTCTCTTGTTCCATTTTATTTTTACTCTATTTATTTATTTATTTATTTTTAAGTATTTTTTGTTGTTTTATTTTACAGGAGTAAAATTTTAATTAATCTGTTTATTTATTTTTATTCTCTTTTTAATTTAATTTTATTAATTAAAATTTTACTCCTGTAAATTAAAACAAAAAACACTAATAAATAAACAAATAAATAAGTAAACAGAGTAAAATTAAATGAAACAAGAGACTAAAAATAAAATGAAATAAATATTTAATAAAATAAAGAGAAAAATAAATAAACCTATTAATTAATTTTACCTGTAAAATAAAAACAAAAAACACTAAAAAGTAAAACACACGAAAATAAATAAATAAATAGAATCAAAATTAAATGAAACGAGACTAAAAATAAAAATGTAAAATAAAAACACTAAAATAAAATAGCTTGGTCTATCAGGTGTTATAACTTACAGATCTTTTAGAGGAACATAGCAAGAAGACCTGAAAGTTTACAGATGACCTCTGTATAGAAAACAACAGAGATGATCTTAAAATGAATCACATGTCCCAAAGGAGCCATGCAAGCGGACCACAGACTGCTAATGTTATTATGAATCAGACTGACATTACGAAGTAAATGTTGAAGAGCTCTTCCCTTACCCACCATTAAAAAGTTTCCCGAGATGCTAAAAAAACAAATTGCATAATTTCCCAAAAGTATTTCTGAAAATCTCTCTTGCAATGCAAGTCAACGGTCCAAAAAGGACTAGAATCTAAAAGCGATCTATAGCAGCTTAACTTCCCTCACAGCCTAGTAACACTATAAAGCCTTAAACTTCCTAAAGAGACGGCTAATTGAGGCTTACCGTCAAATGTCACGACCTCAAATCAGTGAATTGAGTTGAATTTACTGGGACGAGTGGCTTTGCTTGGCTAGACTAGCACAGACTCTCAGTCCAGATCAACAGGTCAGATGCCCTGGCAACACTTTATTACACTTACAAGTATTTATCATGAAATGGTACCATAAAGAACCTTGGTATCTATGGTATTCTTTTAATACCAATTAAATACTACATGAATATGGTAGCAATCTAATTAAGTATATTATAATCAAGGATATAATGGTATATGGCCACAGTGTTATTTTGTGATTGTCAAACCTTACAAAAAAGGTATCATGGCAATTGGGTAAAGTGATAGTACTTTACCACATGGTATATGTGGTACTTTGATAAATAAAATGGTAAAAATAGATTCATTTAAGAATTTTGTCGAAGGATCTCAAAAATATGGAAGCTTGTTTCCTGCACTGAATAAAACTTTTGTGACTTTTACCTGGAAATTCTGAAAAAGTTTAGGCCTATATATATATAGAGAGAGAGTTTATATCTCACAATTCTGATTTTATTTCATGCGATTGCAAGTTTATATCCTGCAATTATAAATGAGATAAAAAAGTGGTAGAAACAAGCTTCCGTACCAAAACATTCATGAGCTGATATATTTGATGACTTTGAGGACAGATTTCAAGTCTTTAAGTTTCTCCAGTATTCTGAGCTTCTAAAGCTTCGTCAGGCTGGATTTGTGTTATCTGCAGGATGCTGTTGTGTCGTGACGCTGTTGGTGAATACACACCGCTGCGTTTCTAATGTGTCATCGCTCATCCGGATCCTTCCTCCTGATCCAAACATCTCTCACAGGGAACATGACTACTAATTAATTTCCTCTTCACCAAATGACAAGAAACTTAAAACAGGCTCATTAAACTGAAATCTTAGGAAGGAAGAAAGGAATGAATGGAAGAAATGAATGAATGGAAGAAATGAATGAATGAATGAAGGAAGGAAGGAAGGAAGGAAGGAAGGAAGGAAGGAAGGAAGGAAGGAAGGAAGGAAGGAAGGAAGGAAGGAAGGAAGGAAGGAAAATAGGAAGAAAGAAAGTAAGAAAGAAAGAAAGAAAGACAAATAGGAAGAAAGAAAGAAAGAAAGAAAGAAAGAAAAGACAAATAGGAAGAAAGAAAGAAAGAAAGAAAGAAAGAAAGAAAGACAAATAGGAAGGAAGAGGGAGAAAGAAATACAAATAGAAAGAAAGAAAGAAAGAAAGAAAGAAAGAAAGAAAGAAAGAAAGAAAGAAAGAAAGAAAGAAAGAAAGAAAGAAAAATGAAGGAATAAAGAAAAAAAATGAAGGAAGAAAGAAAGAAAGAAAGACAAATAGGAAGGAATACAAAGGAAGGAAGGAAGGAAGGAAGGAAGGAAGGAAGGAAGGAAGGAAGGAAGGAAGGAAGGAAGGAAGGAAATACAAAATCATTAATAAAAAAAAAATCTAATTAATGAAATTAAACAAGACCAAGCAAATAAGAAGCAAAGGGAAAAGAGAAAAAAGATAGAAAGCAAACAAGAACTGAAGGAAAAACAAAAAATTAAAAAAAAATCTGGAACAAACAAAACAAATGAAATGAAGGAAGGATTAAATAATGAAAGAAAAAAAGAACAAACCAAACCAAAATAAAGACATAAAATAGAGAAAGAAAGCAGTGTCTGAGACAGCATAACAAGAGCCATCAGGAAGCTCAAACTGCTGAATCTCAGTCGTCTTAAATTGAGGAACGACTCAAACATCCAATCACGGGTCTCTCTCGCTCATCACTATTCATCAAACCGGACAGAGCGACACTATGAAGGAGCGCTTGATCGTGAGTGTGTTTGTGATGAGCACTTTTCCACATCACAGGGGGATTCCTGGGAACACTGTGTCCTTTCATAGCCTCAAAGTTTTTAATGCAAAAGATCAAACTACCTTCCCGTCCAGGGAGCGACTAGCTTCAGTGGCTCCGTTCCCAACACTCCCTCGACCACACGTAAACAAAGCACATCTGCTACGCTGTTTACACGGGCCAAAACAAGGACAAGGACACCATCCAAACGCTGAGCGAGGTCAACGGGACAACTTTACACCAAGAGACCACGTCTACAGGCATTTTCCAAACAAACCCTGTCATGCCAGATCAGGCAACGGGACCTATCCCATAGTGCATTTCTCTGCAGGATCAGACTATATTTGGCCAACAGTGGCCAGTGGGAGAGAAACAGGTGTGACAGCCAACACACAGTGACTCACGGTATGTGTTCTGCGCCGCCGCTAACAGGAGCGGGGCAGAAGATTCGTCTTCCCTGTTGTGACGTATATCCAATAATACGGCTTCTCGAACAAGAAACAACTTTAGGCGGGACAAGAAAACAAGACGGAAACACTGAAAGGATGAGGCCACCAAGCAAGAAAAAAAATCTACAAATTACAAAAAATTATTAAACAATAACAATGATTATTATTAGGGCTGTCAAACGATTAATCACGATTAATCGTATACAAAATAAAAGTTTGTGTTTACATAATATATGTAGGTGCACTGTGTATAATTATTTTATATATATATAAATACACACACATGCTTGTGTATATTTAAGAAATATTTTCATGTATATAATGTATATAGATTTATATATAATTTATAATATATATAAATATAAATATTTTATACATAAATATTATTTTTTTCTTAAATATACACAAGCATGCGTGTGTGAAATAATTATACACAGTGCACCCACATATATTATGTAAACACAAACTTTTATTTTGTATACGATTAATCACGATTAATCGTTTGAAAGCCCTAATTATTATCAATATTTGAATTGCGGTATGGGCCAAAATAATAAAATATAATATCAAATAAATAAAATGTAATATTATTAAAAATTAAGTGTGTATATATATATATATATATATATATATATATATATATATATATACACACACACACAACTTATCAAAGTTATAATTATTAAATTATTTAATTTTAAAATAATATATTACAATATTCAAAATATTCAAATCTCATAGCATAATTTATGTAAATGTAATTGCAACTTCTGCAGTGCAAAAAATGTATGTTGATCTTACTGATTTCATTTGACTGCCTATTTTTATTGGATTTATTGAATAAATCTCCGAATTTGGCATAACAGATTATGCATACTAGGGCTGAAATGATTAGACGACAATAAAAATTTGTATGTATCTAAAAATTTACAGAGAATGATGACCTGTTTAGTTGGCTCCAAGTTTATGAAAACAACTATTTCAAAAACTGAACTGATTTTTGTTTTTTATATTATAGTAAGAATATGTATAACTGAATGTTTTAACTAATTGAAAAAGCTGAATAATCGTTCCAAAGTCGATTAATTGTTCTAATAATCGTTCGATTAATCGATTACCAAAATAATCGTTTGTTGCAGCCCTATATACATCTAATAAGCTAATAGTCACACGCCCATAACAGACCGTCACGTTGATTCGGCTAATTGGATGTAAAAAGTATTGCGGTGTTTGAAACCCCTCCACCTGTTGAGGACGAGCGAGAGTGGTTGGTTTGACTGGTTTCCATGGGTTTAATTGATGCGCTGATGCTGCAGAGGGAAGAAGCAGGTGTTGTTTTAATGATGAGGGCATCTTCCGGCCAGTGCTGCGTTTTATTCCACCCATCTGCATTCTCTGTTCATTCTCTCTTTCAGCGCTCGTGAGACATACTAATGAGTCAAGCGCTGTGCAGCTGTCAAAGCTAACCCTCTGACTGAGAGAGAGAGAGAGTTGGGTGGATTTACATGTTCCTGACTACAAGAAATCAATAGGAAAAGAGGGTGATATGCAACCGAACAGCTACTGGAAGTGAAAAGGCAAGTGATAAAAGGATTGCAGCAAGTTTCAGACCATTTATATCAATCACTTGGTTTCTACTGCGCAGCATTACACTGGTAAGCCCCGCCCACCGTCAAATATCATTGGTCCAAAATAATCCTCCACGTACATTCAAAATCAAGTCTCCTGATTGGCTGTGATTCTGTCATGCACAATGTGGACAGATTAAGGATGCACTGATAATGTTAAAAAAGCCACTTCAAACCACTTTGAAGATCAACTTACGCTGGAGACATTTTACACCTCAGCTTAATTTTCAACATTCAACCCATACTAATTCCACACCTCTACTGTACTCAGTGCCGGTTTGTGCCCTGAAGAGAATTTTTATGAATACTCTTAAATTAGCACTTTCTCAATTAATGCTATGCTAATGCGATCAACAGAACACGAAATTCAATTTATCTCACAGCGGCAGATAATTAAATAGAGCTATAGCATTCATGCCAGCCGGCTCTGTGACCAGGATGCGTCACGTATCCAGACCCAGACGGCATGGGTGATTCACAAACGTCTTCATCATAGGCTAATAGCATGTTGCAGCTTGAGTTTGAATGGGGGTAATCAAACTCTGGTTATCAGGGGGTATAATGGCAGCTAGGGGTGGCGTTTGTAAGCTAATGCGCCGGTTGTCTAAAGCCACAGACGTTTAGAGGATAATGGCAGGCCACGGAGCTTATAGATGTCACTGGAAGACTCCACTCCCACTCTCCACCATCAGAGGTAATTAACATCGACTGAATAAAGCGTTGAATTCTGACTGGATAGAGATTTGAGGTGGTTCCTGTGGTGGTGCCATTACTCTGCATGTTAGATTATATGATGTCGCGAGTGCTACTGTTAACTGCAGTCATGCTACAAAAAAACAGATCACTGTGTAGAATAATAAAAGGTACATTTTACATTTAAAAATGTTTTTATTAAATTCAAAAATACAGTAAATGAATGTGAAACATTTTTTTTTTTGCAATATTTCACATTTAAAATATATATTTAAATTATTTAAAATAAAGCAACATACTTTTTTGCATTATACATAATGCAAAGTTGTGCATTATTTTACTTTTAAAATGTATTCTTTTAATCCGTGTAAAAATACAGTAAAATAATGCAAAATACTTATTGCATTATTTCACATTTAAAATATTTATATTTTAAATAAGTGCAAAAATACTTGCAAAGTTTTGCTTTGTTTTACATTTGAAATGCATGATTTTAATAAGTGTAAAAATAAAGTATTTTTTATTTCATTAAATATATATGTAATTTTATATAGTTTTATTCACTTGACATGGGAGTTAAAAAGTCATTAAAAAGTTTGGACCCAGTTAATAGTACAAGAAATAATACTGACACATATAAAAAAAATTAAATAGAGAGAAAAGTTCCAAAAAGTTCACTCTATAAAATGAATGATCTATTCATTTGTGTCATTGAACCGTTAAATAATTTCCTCTAAATGAAATTTTACTTTCAATATGTAACACCCTCTGCACATCAATAAACTTATTGTATGTCTGTTATGGAGTGTGCGTGAAGTGGAATCAGGGTCGAATGACTTCAAACATAATGCTGAAATGACTTTGCATATAATTTATTCCACAATACGGTCACTGACACATATTGAATAAGAAAGCTATCGGCAGCTTGTTTTCACAGGATCTTATTTGCATACTAATTTCATAATGGAGAAATCAGTGTCAAACGGTGCCATAGCTAATTCGATTATGCAAATTAAGTTGAAGATAAATATAGAACGTTTTTATTGAACAGCTGAGATCTAAAGATACCTGGAGCGAGACACAGGCATATTAGAGTTATGATCATTGAACACTATATAAATATATTTTCAGACCACGAGTAGTGTACGCTAGTGTTTTGATAACTACAACTAAAACTATTAAAAATTATTTTCAGTCATTTAAAAAAAGCTGAAACAAAAATATTTCTTTTTATCTTTATTTCAGTTTTAATTGTATTAAATGAACTTATATTCATATTTAAAATAAAAATAATAAAATTGAGCACATAATTTAAAGCTAATTTTAATTTAAAATATAAACAAATACAGTAATAGCATATATGTAATATTAAACTAACACTGATGGCACTGAATAGTGATATTAAACTCCAGACTACAGTATATAAATGTGTTCATGTTCACTTTATATAAATACACACACACACACACACACACACTGTTTCAATATTGGGAAACATGTACATTTAAACTTCTTACAGCCCAATCCTGACAAATAGGACTTAATCTGCTCTATTTACAACAACAACAACAACAACAACATCTGCTATACGACCAGTCTCAAAACTTGCTGCAATTACTATTTCATAACCTTTCCAGTTGTTTGTGATTACAGTATAAGGATTGGCAAATAAATAAATAAATAAATAAATACAGACAAAAAATTTGTTTACTAATGAATCATCAAAATTACTTTGTGATGATTTAACCAATTCATTGAAAATAATAAAGTCAAATCAAATCAAATGCGTGCGCGCATTTTCTCGATAACACGTAGGCTACTCTGTGTTACAAAAACCATCACAAACTAAGATGGTTTGTTGGTTAGTCTGGTCTAGTTTGATGGTTCAAAGCGGTGTTGGACACTAATCAGCTGGTCTAGCTGAGAGGTTGAACAACAAAACTATAGCTAAAAAAACATCTTGATCAGGCTGGGACAATAGCTAAACAAGGTAAACACCAGTTTGAATAGGGGAGACCAACTAAACTTGCTAAAAACCAACTTGACTAAGATGGGAAATACACTAAGCCAAGTAAACACCAACATGAACAGGATAAGAAACCAACTAAACCACAAACACCAAGACCAAGCTGGGAGACCAACTAAACCAAGTTAACACCAGATTGAATAGACTAGGAGACCAACTAAACCAAGTAAACACCAGCTTGAATAGGCTGGTGAACAAACTATACTAAATTAAGTAAACATCAGCTTTGAACAGGATAAGAAACCAACTAAACCACAAACACCAGCTTGACAAAGCTGGGAGACCAACTAAACCGTTAATACTGGCTTGAATAGACTGGGAGACCAACTAAACCGTTAATACTGGCTTGAATAGACTGGGAGACCAACTAAACTTAAAGTTAAACTAGCTAAGGCTACCTTAAGCTGGTCTAAGATTTCAGCAGGGATAAGATTCCAGAATGTCATGACAGTCCAATCGGGGTAATTATGATCCTTTCTAATCCCTTTAAATAATATTCCTTTCCTATTATTAGCCTAAATCACCTCATCACCTTCACTTTTGTACTACATTACAGCCTCCATCACATCTCAGAAATTGGCTACAATCAGATTAGCCCCCTGCCTTATTCTCCCATTGTCAAGCCTTATCGGCCTATAAATAGAGGCAGGTAAAGCCAGACCTCATTAATTCAATCACCAGGCACTGGGACTACCCGCACACTTCTCTGAGGGTGGAAAGTCACGAGTCTGGCACAAGCCTTCCTCTCCATTCCTCATTATCAACCTCCACGCCGTACCGGCTAAATTTAAACAATCACACACACAGGGAGTCTCCACGCCACCGCACCAGCGTTTAGTACAGATGCATCCATTAAGGCAAGTAGGCCTATAAACGCTGAAATAGAAACTTGAGCAAATCTAAAAGGTAATATGTTACGACACTGCATGAACGGCGACAAGCACGGTTTCCTTCAACGTGTCATTGGCTTTTTTGAGACTGTCGTGCAGACAGCATCAAAGCTCATTTGTTTGGAACAAATGAACCATCGAGATGCATTGGTGATAAGTGAGAAAAGCCAGGACAATAAATGCGCCCTTTGATGGAGAGATTTGAGAACACTGATCCATCACCCTGCTGAGATGAAACAAGCACATGAAGGTATGAGTGTCGCGTGTATAAGTTTAGTCTGTGTTTGAGCCGCACTTTGGCAATAAACATGGGGCTAAATCCCAACATAAGCTCTACCTACGTACGTACAGCACATCAGCCGCTCAACTGAAGAGATTATCTATTTCTGCCAGACTACATCTATCTGTATTAACACACAACTGTATTGTACAAAAGCACTCACTATTAATGTGTTTAAGCAGTCATTTCGGTAAAAAAGCTATTAATAGAGATTTAAAAAAAATCACTAGGTAAATAGACGGGAGTGGTGCCTAACTGTGTGTTCACACCGCCGCCGACGAGAGCGTCAAAGTGGCCGGAAGTCGTTCATTTTCAATGTAAGCCGGCGGCGAGCTCCGGCCCGACGCGTCTTGGGCGAGAGGAGTTGAAGTCAGGTAAACTTTATGGTAATGAGCTATGACGCGGTTTGGCGGCAACCAATCAGAAAGTAGAAGTCCTCGGCTTGAGATGATTCCAGAGAACGCGGTCCTGTAAACCACATTAGTTCCCATAGAGAGGTTGATCATGTGAATTTTATAAGGCAGCGGCAACACTATTTGTAGGCAACATTTTCGCGCTAGAACGCTTGTTTTTCAGCAGAAATGCAAATTAGATTAGCACAACCATGAACACAAAAGACACACCACCTAAATGGCTTTTAATTGGTTTATTTCGTTTGCAAACATGTCACTATACAGTAATCGACCAATTTCTTACTTTCACATTTCAAGGGGTCATGAACTGGCTTTTTAAATTTTATTATATTGTTGTCTGAGGTCAATTTATGACGTTTGCTGGGTTTTTACATTGAAAAACATCAAAATGAATAAGTATTGGCTATTTTCTACCCTAATTTTGAGCCTAGCTGAAAAACGCTTGGTTTTTATGGGCGTCTCGCACTGAAGACATGGAAGTAAACACCCACTGCTGTGAGTGGATAACAGTTTTGCATATTATAATGAGTTTCACTCTCGATCCGGTTTGTCATCACGAGGAAGGCCTATGTTATTTATCTATGCTTGTAATGCGCAAATCGGTGGGCGGGGCTAAACCGGCTGTGTTGAAGTAGGCGTCGATCTTCTTCTGCGGGGGTGGTGTTTTATCCTCTTTGACATCATAGTTCCCCACTTTGAAAAATGAGTCGTTTGTTGAGCCTTGTATAAGTTGTACTTGTTTGCTAAGTGTTTGTGGTTGGAACTATGCTGTACAAGTAAATTTAAACAATTCAATAGTCATAATCAGCCGATAAATATCCAATAATGGCCATTATAGATAAATCATATTATAAATTAAATTAAATATAATATATAGTAATAAAATAAATTCAATACTGACCAATACAGACTATATAATTCAATATACAAAATAAACCTAAAATTGACCAAAAAAAAAAATATACAAAAAACGTTAAATAAAATAATATAATTTAAATAATTTTATATACACTATAAATAAATAAATAAATAATATACATGTAATATAATACACTTATAATATAAATAAATACTAAATTGGCCAATAACAATAAAAAAATTCTTATATAAATATAGTATATATAAGAATTATAATTCATATAAATAAACAAATCTGCATATAATAAAAGCATCTGCAATAATCATAGTGATGCATGCCTTCGCAAAACCTCTAATAACTGTAGTCAATTAAAAGGGCTCTTATGGGATTTATGAAAAAAACTGAACAGCTAACATTTACTGATAATCAAACATGCCGTTTAGAATTGGAATATTTCATCTTTAATTGTAAGTCCTCTGAGTAATGGCACTTAATAATTGAGTAATAGTGCAAAACACTGGCATAATTATGCAAATGAACGAGGATTTGAAGGTCAAAAAATACAATGTGCTACACTTTCACAGAAATGATCAGTACCTTGACTGCGTATTGTTACGTGTAAACAGTAATAATGGATTCTGCCAGAAATTCTGACCCACAGGAGCTGCTAGACTTCAGTGGCGCTGTGCAAATTTCCCCTGGAACCTTTACAAATTAAGACAAGTCCTAGAATGACGGATATTTCCCTGAGGAAAGACGGTAAGCCTGCCTCCTTTCCTGCAGGGGCCGTTGTTACTGTCGAGAGCTGGAACACATTCGGAGTCAGTCAAGGTTTTAAAAATATGACTGTATATAATATAAGATTTCACAGACAAGGCAAGAATTAAACCAGGATTAGGCCTTAGTTTAATTGTGATATGTAAGCAGCTTTTATAAACATGCCTTAGGAAAAAAAACAAAAACATTACCGGTGTACACCTTGAGACAAAACCATTTCAGTGCAAGATGCTTTCAGTTAAAACAGCTCAAACTCGCATTTTAGTCTAAAATAGGCTTAAACCTGGTCTGTGGAACCGGGGGTTAAAGTATCACATAGATATAATTTAGCCAATATGAAGAAACTTTCAGAATTTAGAATCTATAATCATCAGTTTGAAGCCTCCAAGCTAGGGTTAATTAGCAACTCAAATTTATGAAGAAAAATGTTCATTGACAACCTTTTTTTCCATAAGACGAGATTATATCAACATGCAATATTGTTGATGAAAAAAGACAAGATTAAAATGTAAATATAGCTGCGAGCAGCGATTGCGGGCCCAAGCCGGTTGCACCGCAACTCCGATGCCTTTAGTTACCCAAAGGCACCGGGATGGTGGTACCGCCGGCTTTGGCCCTTTATCGCTGCTCACAGCTATATTTATATTTAATATAAAGCCGGTGGCACCGCCACCTTGGTGCCTTTGACTATCAAAAAGAAGTGTATTGTAGAGCTTGCATCAATGCGGACTCGATGCGCTGTGCACTGTAACTCCATGTGGCTTTAAGCGCATCATTCTCCACTCGGGATGCGCATAAGCGTTTTGTGCCACACTGTACTGAGCCTTTCATATCATAATGCAGTGACGCAATGACAGATTATTAATTGCCTTTCTTGTTCTGTTCCATCTATTATATGTTGATAATAGATAGGACAGAGCACAAAAAACCTCAAACAAAGCACTAAAAACTAAAGCTTAAGTTAACTTAAGCTGTTTGATTTGCACCCTCTTCCTCTTCACTGTCCTCCATAAAAACCAGCTATTCAGGTCCATGTTGTTCTAGAAAGTTTGTATGTTGCTGCCTCAATTAACATCTCTGCTATACATTTAAAACATGGCTATATCTAAAATAATTTATCTTTTTTGATTTTTGTTATCTTGTTTTTCATGAATATTTTACAACAATACAAAGAGCAATGTGTATTTTCCATTAATATAGTTTGTAATGGCTTTTTTGTCATAGATTATAATCATATATTTTTTGGATTTGTTATTTATCTTTATAATGAAGTTGTCTGTATTAAGTAGATTGTGTTTAACACACACAAGAGTGATTTATTAGTTCAACACATACTGTAGTTATAGAAATTCTACTTTATCTAAAAAAACCCTGCACTTTATACACACACGCACACACGCACACACGCACACACACACACACACACACACACACACACACACACACACACACACACACACACACACACACACACACATAAATACATGTAAATAAAAATACCAAAAAAAAACATCAAATGTGTTTTTAGTCAGAGTATTATTTTATACAGAAACAAATATTTGTAATTCAGATAAGAATGAAGTTAGTGTTTTAAAATCTTAAGGAAAACAAATATATTGAAATATAGCACATGAATTTTAAATTCATTCAACTTCAATTACAAATACAATCTTACTTTTATTTAAAGCAATCTATACATTTAAAAGAAGGGGGTTATATGCCTATTTTGTCATTTAAAAATATTGTTATGCAAAAAGACAAGGACTTAGAGACAAGGACTTTTAGGAAAAATCACAGCCAGCCACACACACACACACATAAACACAGACAACAGCCCTCCCCTCCCCACACAAACACACACACCCACACACACACACAGAGAGAGAGAGAGAGAGAGAGAGAGAGAGAGAGAGAGAGAGAGAGAATCGCAGGGGAAATAAATCCATTCAAACTACAATATCTGACTTTCTGTTGCTCAGAGCGAATGACTTTAAATTGGAAAGTTGATCGGCTTGACGAGAACAATATACGTGGTAAGTTTTGTAACTGTAGGTAAATTGAGCAAAGTTATAACACACTTTATGTGTCCTTTTTTAGTCATAAAATTCATTTCCTCGCCACGGCCAGACCGTTCGAGATATCAAAAATCCGTCCGGAATTGAGCATCCTCAATGTCTTGAATTCATGCAGACCGAGTTTGGTTGTGATTGGTAAACACATGCATTGTGATTTAATGTATTTCTCCTAGGACTATTATTCAAACAACCCATAATTCATAATTCATAAATAACTTCCATTTGAACTGTCATAAAACTTAGAGCACGAAAGTTGTTTGGCCTGATGTGATCTATAATTGTACCGAGTTTCATATTAATTCATGCAAGTGTGTTTGATTTATGGACAAATGTTCGAATCCCAGTCCAGGGGGCGCTGTCGAGCCGCCCTGCCACGCCCGGTTACCAGCTTCAGCCCGGCCCTGATGGCCATGGGTTCTGACCCGTGTGCAAAGTTTCAAGAGTTTTCGAGGATGTTAAGGCCCCCGAAAATGCCAGAGAAGTCGCACACAGCAAATAAAGGGTTAAAATTAACCTGACAGGCGCCCCTCCTCTCACTCACACAGAGAGACACTGAGAGACTGGCAAAATTCTGAGATTTTCTCTACATTCAAACAAACATATCTGACTTTCTGTGGGTCCTAGCTAATGAGTGTCAATTAGAAAGTTGTCCGGCTCGAGGAGTACAATATACATACCGATTTTTGTAACTGTAGATAAAACTAACAACCCCACTTTTGTCAAAAGGTGGCGCTACTGAGCCCTCACCACGCCCGTTTCTGAAACTTTGCACATGTCTACTGGCTAATAAATGTGATGTGTCTGTCGAGTTTCATGCAATTTAAAGCATGCTAAGAGTCTCAAAAGCATCCTAAAAGAATGGTAAAGTTTGATGCGTTGCCACGGCAACAGTTTCAAAGATATCAAGAATCCATTCACAGGTCTTCATCTGCTGTGTATTTGCAGTATACAGATTAAGTTTGAAGCAAATCGAGTAAAAATTAGAGGGTGATTTCAAAACACTTTGAAAATGACACACTTCCTGCTGCCAGTTGGTGGCGCTATAACTTTGACTCACAATAGTCACATCCATGTGATTGTCCTCTTACAGCGAACACACTGCTGAAGTTTCATCAAGATCGGTTGATGTATGCTGAAGTTATGACACACTTTCTGTTTCACGTTTCTCGCCATGATTTCGTTTCCTCGCCACGGCCAAACCGTTCGAGATATCAAAAATCCCCTCGCAAACTTTCATCCTCAATGTCTTGACTTCACGCTGACTGAGTTTCGTCGAACTTGGATCAAAGCTCTAGGAGGAGTATTTCAAATACCATTGCGAGCGTTTTACAAACAAACCTCAATAGCCGACTTCCTGTTGGGCTGGGGTAAAAAGTAAGAGCGTGAGGTATAGATGAAACGATGAGAGCAACATGTGTACCGAGTTTCATATTATTACATACAAGCGTGTTTGAGTTATGGACCAAGTGTTCGGACCCCGTTCCAGGGGGCGCTGACGAGCCGCCCTGCCACGCCCGGGTACCAGCTTCAGCCCGGCTCTGATGGCCGCGGGTTCTGACCCGTGTGCAAAGTTTCAAGAGTTTTCGAGCATGTTAAGGGCCCCAAAAGTGCCCGAATAGTCGTTAGAAAAATAAAAGAAAAAAAAAAAATAATCGGAAGGAAAACAATAGGGCCTTCGCCCTTTCAGGGCTTGGGCCCTAATTAAAAAATAAAAAATATTCTTGTCGAATAAAAGAAACAAAACATAACAGACTGCTTTTAAGTTTTAGATTTTCTTCTTAAATGTCATTATAAATTGGTAAGGTAATCTCTTGATTTGTGCTTATAGATGAGATATTTGCCGGCCACGATCATGTGCCGAATTGTATTGTGATTTTATCTATAATTTTTGATTAATTGTCTAGTGTTGTGTTGAGGATGTTAACACCATGGGTCAATCTTCTTTACGTTCTGTACATGGAGTAAGAATTGACAACGAAATTGAACTTCTAAACTAAATTGAAAAATCTGGTTTGTAATGATAGCACATTAATTCACTTACAGTGTATTTCTGTAAAAAGACATATTAGATTATAATGACATGCATTTTCATTTGCACAATGACTTGACATATTTTGACTTCAGCACAGCGTGTTTTCGCTCACCGAGGGGCAAGTTCACGCGGCTCTCTCATTTCAGTGTTTGCCATGAAAGCATTTTATCTGATTCTGTGGTACTGGCATCAAATTTGTTGATTTTCTCTTGAATCTCTGTGCAGACATCACACGGTTTACAAAGAAGATTGGATTTGACTGATCATGAGAACAAGCCGGAGAAAGATTTGTGATCATCATCACAAATATCAGCTTCAAACAACTTTTATTTTGAGATATTGATTCTGTTGTTTGCAGCCAGTAACATATGGCAGTCATCAAACCGCAAGGTTTATTTTGCCCAGTTATGTCACAATTCATTGGAATGACGTTTCGGTTTAATCCCCAAAATTAGATCTTAGCGCTAACGCTAAAAGTTGTCACTTTGAAGTGTCTTGAACAGACCAGTACAGTTCATATATAGTAAAGTGAACAAACTAAACTAGTAAACACTTTCTTAACTCCATCCTTACAATCGCACATGACCACACACCACAAAAACCTTGTCAGAGTATATTACTACAGCATCAGAAGAGTTGTGTTTTGCCTGTGGGTGTGAGTGTGTGTGTGTGTGTGGCTTTATGTTACGCAACAACCACAGCGTGGAGGATGCCCAGAATCCGTGCCAACAAAACCTAACCTAACAAGCTCCTGTCATTCAAAAACACATGCATAAAGTTTGAGAAAGTTTAACTGGAGATATTTGCCTAACACAAAATAAAGGGCCCACAACATACTTACATTTTCTTCAGAAAATTGGTAATGTAATGGTTTTGACTGATCTTGGTGAAAGTAAAAAAGTGACATGCGAAGGCCAAGCTTGGTAATCTGAATTTGTCCTCTGCATACAAGTTAGTGCACACACATTAGGAGTAGTGAAAAGTGAAAACACACACACAGCCGGAGAAATGAGTAGACGTTTTGCTGTGGCGATTGGGGGTTAGGTGCCTTCCTCATGTCAACCTTCGGGTTCTGACTCTCTAACCATTAGGCCACGACTACCCGTTATTAGCATTATTTGGGATACAGATATTGGGATATTTATGTTTGATTGTGGGTTCCCAAAGGTCACTTGTAGTCATTTATTTATTTAGAACTTATATCTATAATAGTATTGATAATATGAGCCATTTCTTCTAGAATCTAGGCCATAACATCTGAGTAATTGGTCATCAAACTCATCTACACCCACAATGAGCTCACCCACAGTCCTTTGCACTTGAAACAAACATCCAACACATTCAGCTCTAGGACCAATAGAACAGTGATTGTACAAGGTCTTCCTTAACAGCCTCAAAGACGCTTTTGTTGCTCACTAAACTTTGTAACAAAACACGAAGGCCATGCAGCATGTCCTCACCAGACAAAAATCTCCACTTTTATCCAACTCCATTTGTTGTGTGACATCTCAGACTTAACAGATGGGGAGGAGTTTACAAGTTGCTCGTAAAACAAAGCCGACGTTTGTTGACAACAGCAGCTCAAATGCCCCGACAAAGCTCGCTGGATTACACTCCGGCCCTCGGACTCAAGACATACTGGGAAACGTGGTTTGAAAGGCTCAGTTGGGGGAAGCTGGGACAACTGTGGTTCAGAAGTGGATTAGATCCATTACTCTGACTGCTATTCAAACGCCTATACTTTATAAAAACAGCATGGAAGAGCGCACCTCTATTTTACAGACTTTTGAAACCAAAGTATCCAAAATTCAAAGTGAACTTCTTCGTCTCAGTCTGTCACTCAGGCTAAGCTTTTGGCAACTAAATTTCAGGGTTATTTCTGCGATTAAGAGGACTAGTGAACTTATTTTCACAGTCTGTCTAGATTCTCCGTCCAATATCTTTTATAATCCGAGACTAGGCTTAATCCATCTCTGACAAACCGGCTCCTCAATCACTCTAAATCACGAGCGATGTGTGGAGGAGGAATCCAGAACACCTTGTGCACTTTGAGTCCTAATGCCGTCCCCACTCCAAATGCTCAACCTTAAAGGAAGAGTTCATCACAAAAAATGTAATTCTGTCTTTATTTATTCCAAAGAACATACTGAGCTGCTCTAAGCTGCTACTTTCCATACAATAAAAGTCTATTGACTAAGGCTGCCAAGTTTGAAAAAGGATAAAAAGTACCTTAAAATGTAATGCATAAAACTTTTAATCCTTTATATTAAAAAGAGCAGACAATTTTCATCTTGGGGTACACTATCACTTTAAATATGGGTCCAATACAAGCTAAAGTTTTTTTTTTTAAGTATTTGTGGCATAAAGACAATTACAACCGAAAGTAATTCTGACTTATCAAAAATCTTGCAGTAAAAGTATGTCATATTTTTCACATCTATTTATCTGTATAATTCTATCAATATTAAAGAGTGTGTTATAAAGAAGTCTTAAATGGATAGGAAAACTGACATCATTTGCTCACTATCATGTTTGTTTCTTCCTTGGAACACAGAAGAAGATATTGAGGTGAATGTCCAAGCTGCTACTTTCCATACAATTGAAGTAAATGGGGACTGGGGATGGCAAGTTAAAAAAAAAAAAATGCGATAGATATAGTACATAAATCTCTAAATCTGGAATATAGTATAAGAGTTCAAATTAAATAATGAAATTGATGACAATATTCAATTTGGGGTGCACTTTCCCTTTAAATTAATTTTAGGGGCCCAATACATGTAAAACTATCAATAGCATTAAATAATTTTGACTTAACAGTCAGTTTATTACAAAAATATATACAGATAAATGTATCTGGAAAATATGATAAGTATTTAAAAAAGTATGCTTTCAATGTAGCCTTAAACATTCATGAAACCCTAAAACACATTTTTTGAGTACACATTTATGTACTAGACCTTGAGCTTGTCATGACCATGCTGGTAAAGCCGATAATTCTAGTAACTTTCACAGGATAAAAGCCAGCCCCGAATACCAAAAAGGCAAAGTTTATATGGAGCAAATTCACAGTAATCACATCAGTTATGAATAAGTTAAATCAACGTAGAAAAGTGGTCCCACGTCAAAAATTACAATTTTACACAACTATCATGACACATTTAAAGCTGCAGTCAGGTGTTTTTCCTCTTTATCGCCATCTCTGTTCAAAATCTGCAATTGCAGTCATTTGCGGAATTATCAACTTTACGCGAGTTGTACTTCAACACCCTCGGCACGGCACAGCGTGGATGAACACAATGTTTGAGGAGAGTGTGAACCTGTCGGAGAGACTGCGCCGGTGTGGATACTGGCATTCAGAATCACAGATTATTCTTTTTGGAAATATGACAAACATAAGATTTTTCACTGGAAAATGTCTTCTGAACTAGTAAGAAATATCCACTTTTGTTCTGGTTATGACATTGCAGTTAACTGCGCTGATTAAATCTAACAATAAGTCATATCTTTGGTCTCAAATTGTTAATGTTAACAATGAATTAAACCAGTATTTCTACTTGCAAGCGTAGTTTCATTCAAGATATTTTAAGGTATGATTTTTTTTTAAGGAAAAACTATTGGTGAACAAAACTTAGATTTAAGCGATAAAATTATTGGCTACAGTACAGGAGGCCTTTAATAAAAATACAAGCTGCAATTTTCTGCTTTTAAAGCCTTTTACGTTCATTGTAAGAACATTACTGGAAAAAAAAGGTTATTCTTGTGGAAAATCGACATTATGCCACAACTGCTGCCAAATGAGTTTCACTTGTACTGAACCTAAAGCATTAAAGTGAGTGATGGCCGAAGGTCTAACCACTTGGTTTTAATCAAACAGCCTTGGCACGAGTTACAGAGTTAGACGTCTCTCTTCATCAGGTGATGTGCTGTTTTTCACAATGCGCCTTTTCTGGAAAACAACCGTCCAACAACTTGTCATTGGGATCCAACAGGCCTTTGAACTCTGTCTCGAGCTGTCACCGCAGCGAGTGACCGCGTACATGCGAGAGAGCGTTCGAATGCGTGCATGCGTCTGTGCGCCTGCCTTCTGCCCACACACTCCCTCTTCTCTTGTTCTGCAGCAGGCAGACTGTTGCCTTGGTAACACAACGTGCTCCTGTCTGTTGAAAGTGGGAAAAAATCCAGCTTTATTTATTTATTTGTCTAATTTCTTTTCCTCTTTTCTTTCAGAGGGACGAGAGCACGCTCCACGCATCTTCTCTCATCAGGAGGAAGAGACAGAAATGACTTCAGATGTGACAAGATTAGAACACTATCGATTTTTTTTTTTCTCTGTGCATTTTGCAAATCCAAGAACTGAACCTTCTATATTCAAGACCTGCGCTTCATTTCCACCTAACAGCAGAGTGTATGAAAATACAAATAACAGAACCACAAAGCCAAAAATATACATTGAACTATTTAGACATTAATAAACAAGACTCACTTTCATAAAGCAGAAGTGTGCAATTTACTACTGTCACCAAACCATCATTCTTGTTTCGTTGTGCTGTCATTAGGTTTCAGTGGCAGCTAGGCTGTTGCTAGGGTGTTCCGGATGCTTTCTAGCTCATTTCCAACCAGTTGCTATGATGTGTCGAATGGTTGCTACTTGCTATGGTGTTTTGGGTGGTTGCTGGGTCATTGTGAGACCGTTGCTAAGCATTTTTCCAGGGTGTTTAGGCAGTTCTCGAAGAGTCTGCTCATCTGTCACTAGAGTGTTCTTGGAAGTTTTTATGGTGTTACTAAACTGTCGGTAGGGTGTTCTGGGTCATTACGCGATTGTAGGTTGTCACTAGGGGGTTGCTAGACTGTCACAAATGTGTTTTGTGAAACTAGGTGTTGCTAGACTGTTGCTAAAGAGTTCTTATTGGTTGCTATGGCGTTACTAGGCTGTTGGTAGGGTGTTCTGGGACATTATGTGATTCTAGGTGGTCACTAGGGTGTTGCTAATGAAGGTTGATGGCTGCTATGGTGTTGCTAGGCTGTGGTAGGGTATTCTGGGGCATTATGTGAGTCTATGTGATCACTAGGGTGTTGCTAGACTGTTGCTAATGAAGCTTTATGGCTGCTATGGTGTTGCTAGGCCAGGGTAGGGTGTTCTGGGGCATTATATGAGTCTATGTGATCACTGGGGTGTTGCTACAGTAGATGGCACAAATGTGTTCTTGTTGGTTGCTATAGCATTGCTATGCTGCTGATAGTAATTCTGGGGCATTACATGGTTCTTTAGGGTGTTACTAGACTGATGAAAAGGTGTTCTTGATGTTGCTAAGGCTGTTGGAAGGGTATTTTGTGGTGTTGTGACTAAGTGGTTGGGAAATGTGTTTTTGGTGGTTCCTAAAGCGTTGATATGCTGTTTGTAGGGTGTTCTGGGGCTTTATGTGATTCTAAGTGGTCAGTAGGGTGTCACAAATATCTTCTTGATGGTTTCTATAGCGTTGCTATGCTGTTGGATGGGTGTTCTAGAGTTCTTGTGACTCTAGATGGTCTCTAGGGTGTTACTAGAATGTTGCAAATGTGTTCTTAATGGTTGCTATGGTGTTTGCATGATTCTAGGTGGTCACTCGGGAGTTGATATATTGCTATGCTATTAATAGGGTGTTTTAGGGCATTCTACGATTTTTGTATGGTATCTAGGTTGTTGCTAGACTACTGCAAAAGTGTTCTTAATTATTGTTATGGCATTGCTCTGCTATTGGGAGGGTAGTCTCAATGGTGTTGCTATACTGTTGTAAATGTGTTTTTGATGGTTGCTGTAACGTTGATATGTGGTTGGTAGTGTGTTCTTCTAAGGCTTTGTGAATCTAGGTGCTATCTAGGGTGTTGCTAGACTGTTGATAATGTGTTTTTAATGGCTGCTATGGTGTTGCTATGCTGTTGGCTGGGTGTTCTTCTGGGACATTATGTGATTCCAGGTTGTCACTAGGGTGTCTATCTATCTCTCTAGAGAGACCAGTTAATAGGATTTTTTTTTTTTGGTAACATTTTGGGCGTGATGCTCTTCCTCACACTATACACATGTGTGTTCAATTGTCATTGTAAAAGGGATACAGCTGTGGATGACAGAGGACAAAATCCATCAGAAATGCACCAACATCTAAGATGAACGTCCCTTGGTCAAAACCTCTGGCTGCCTAAAGTAATAATTAAGTTCACCCAAAAATGACAATTTTCTCTCATTATTTATTCTCCGTCATGTTATTCCAAACACGATTTTATGGTACCTGTTGTCCTTGACAGCACTAAAATCCTGGCTATATCAACATGCACTTTAAAAAGTGATTTCATATGGACTAAATCAATATCTTTTTAAAATTTCATGTAAATGATTTAACCTGACTGAAACTGTACATGGTCTAAAGTCAATACACTTTTTTTGGTGAACTTTTCCTTTAAGCATATACTGTAAGCGTACATTTACCAGCTCCCACGAGGACTTAACACACACCTACATAGTACATAAAGAGAAAAACAAATACAAGCCAGTGCCACTCAGAATCACAGCAAGCCTCTTTCTAAAACATCTTTCATCTGAGTTCAATTCAAAGATTATTATACATCATGAGACTCAACATGAAAGTACGTATTTGGAATAGCGTTATGGTGATTTCATGATATCTGAATGTCTGAGTTTGATAAAACCAGTGGGAAGAGAGTCGGTGGGGAGCATTTGAACACATACACATAATAAATATCAATAAAATGCAGAAACACACACACACAGAGAGAGAGGATTGCTCACCACAGGGAGTTCATCTGATCCAATACACACACATACAACCTAAGATAACATTCCCTCCTCTACACTCCAGGAGGTTTGAAACAGCCCCTCCAGGTATTTTCAGACAAACGCATACGCTCAAACATATGCGTATCCCTCTTCACACCCCTAGATTTGCAACTGCACCTTTAGCCATTTCATAACAAGCACACGCACATGCTAAAATGCACACACAAAACCCGGGAGTGTTTTGGGCTTTGTGATGCTCATTAGACAGCAAGGCTGCAGGTACATGGCACGTTCCCGTTAAATCTACCACAATACCTCACCAAGCACGCAAGACATTGGAAATGTGCCAGCTTCACCAGCAAACTAGATACAAGCAAAACATAAAAAATAAACATAAAATAAAATAGATTCTTCTATTCAAAGAATCCTGAAAAAAAAAAAAAATGTATCACCGTTTCCACAAAAATATGAAACAGCACAGCTGTTTTCAACCATAATGAAAATAAGCATATTAGAATAATTTCTGAAGGATCATGTGACACTGAATGCTGGAACTTTGATCACAGGAATAAATTAAATTTTAAAATATGTTCAAAAATAAAACAGGTCTTTTAAATTGTATTAATATTTCACAATAATCACATTTTTTACTCTATTTCTGTTATCAAATAAATGCGGCTATGGGGAGCCTCTTTCAAATAAATATCTTACCTAGCCTTTTGAGGAGTAGTGTATATTGTCATCTCCTAAATGTAAAAAAAAAAACTTTAAAGGGTTAGTTCACCCAAAAAATGATAAAAAAATGTTCCAATTAAAAATTAAATGTTCCAATTAAAAGAATAGGAAATACCTACACAGGACAGAAAACTGCACTTGTCAAGCTATTTGATGGTTTGTTGGTTAGTTGGTTGGTTATATGACTATTTTCGGGTTGAATGTTGGGCGTCTTATTGCATCAACTAGCCCTGCCCACAGTGAAATCTCATTGGCCAATTTTCCTACTCGGCTATTGCTTTGAAGTTTGTTTTTTTTACCTCATCTGTTTACAAATCACAGCGTTGATTCAAATTAGAGGACTGTAGAGTGAGTAGTCATGATACATGCTGTTATAGCCAAGCTTGCTTAAATGTGGCGGTTTCTTTTCCTACACAGTACACACTTTTAAGCTGTAAAATGCTCTCAATGTCCAAAAAAATACAATCTCCCTCTCAATTAGTTTGACCCTCCATACTGACAAGCCCGGCCTACGAGAGTATCCCCTTGAACTGACACGGTTCCCACTTCACACTTCTAAATACGGCGACTGGCATCCTCTCCAGATGGCAGAGAAGAGTGTGAAGAGGATTTTGATGAGGGGAAGCAACGATAGCCCCCTCTTTGCATCCGGCCAGTATAATCCAACCTTTCCTCCTGAACAGGTAGGAGATCTGCGAGCCGGCTGCCCGAGCAGGATGTGGGCGCGCGGGGTGATCTACGTCACCGCTAGGGTCACATTCATGAAGCTTTGGCTCCTAGCGTGTGAAAGCTGAATGAAAAGGCAACAGAGAAGGAGATTTGGGATGAATATGAATGGAATAAATGTGTGCGGGTTGTATTGAAGCTGCAATCTGTCGTCGATGCCGCTAGCAAGCTACGAGCAGCAAAGCGGTTAAAAACACTTTCGAGTCTTCCTTGAGGGACATTTCAGCAATTAGAGACTTTAAATGAACCGTCATTTTTGCTCAAGTGTGAAAATTAGATTTTAATGCTTTATTTTTAGCATCTGATTGTTTTTTTTTTTATTCTGATCATTTAGTAATATGAACGTTTTTGGCTCATGCTCACACAACTCGAAAAAAGCATTTTCCAAACCGTGTTTTTGTCTCATCCTGAATCACTACAGTACACCTATAATTCAGACTATTTTAGACTGGTATGGGTCGTACCACTACTGAGTACCTGTGTGACTCGTCATAGACATAAACAGAGAGAAGTAGCTCTGGCTACAATGTTCTTCCGCAAGATGCATGCAGTTCTGATTATTAACCGCTAGTGCGCCAAAAGTTACACACTGTAGCTTTAAGAAACATTTCTTATTATTATCATCAGGATTATTTAATGAATAGAAAGTTCAAAAGATAAGTGAAACAAAGTAAAACAGTAAATGTTAGCAGTGCACTAGCATAACCAGAGGTGCAATGCAAACAGACATGTACCGAAAGCAATAAAACTACAATTTTGGTGGTTTATCCTGAAAATTCTTACATGTAGGCTATATACACGTGTACCGTCCACAACATGTTTTTTTCACTCTATCCTGCAGAGAAAATTGGAGATGCTGAAATGTCGAACGTAACTAGCGTGGAAAGAGTTGCGTCAGCTCCAAGGTCTGGCGGACCTTCAAGAGATGCTTCAGCCAACCCATGCTACACGGCTCGGCCCTGCCAAGAGCTCGGAGAAACCACAGGCGATGGCTTCCTTCTGCCAGAGTTAGTCAAACAGGCTGCAGTTAACTCCTGGTTACAACAATTCAATTTTAAAGTCAACACTGAATCAAAATGGAACATTTTAACCAATAACCAATGGATATGGATGCATTATTTTAGCAAACTCAAATTCCATGATTGGCTGCGTTGGTTTTATATGCTAATGTGACTTGCATGTGACTTGAATGTTTGGCTACTGTGGTAATATATGCTAACGTGACTTGCATGATTGGCTGCTGAGGTAATATATGCTAACTTGACTTGCATGATTGGCTGCTGAGGTAATATATGCTAATGTGACTTGCATGATTGGCAGCTGTAGTAATTTATTCTAACGTGACTTGCATGATTGGCTGCGGTGGTAATATATGCTAACTTGACTTGCATGATTGGCTGCTGTGGTAATATATGCTAACGTGACTTGCATGATTGGCAGCTGTAGTAATTTATTCTAACGTGACTTGCATGATTGGCTGCGGTGGTAATATATGCTAACGTGACTTGCATGATTGGCAGCTGTAGTAATTTATTCTAACGTGACTTGCATGATTGGCTGCGGTGGTAATATATGCTAACGTGACTTGCATGATTGGCAGCTGTAGTAATTTATTCTAACGTGACTTGCATGATTGGCTGCTGTGGTAATATATGCTAACGTGACTTGCATGATTGGCTGCTGTGGTAATATATGCTAATGTGACTTGCATGATTGGCTGCGGTGGTAATATATGCTAACGTGACTTGCATGATTGGCTGCTGTAGTAATATATGCTAACGTGACTTGCATGATTGGCTGCGGTGGTAATATATGCTAACGTGACTTGCATGATTGGCTGCGGTGGTAATATATGCTAACGTGACTTGCATGATTGGCTGCGGTGGTAATATATGCTAACGTGACTTGCACGATTGGCTGCTGTAGTAATATATGCTAACGTGACTTGCATGATTGGCTGCGGTGGTAATATATGCCAACGTGACTTGCATGATTGGCTGCTGTGGTAATATATGCTAACGTGACTTGCATGATTGGCTGCTGTGGTAATATATGCTAACGTGACTTGCACGATTGGCTGCTGTAGTAATATATGCTAACGTGACTTGCATGATTGGCTGCGGTGGTAATATATGCCAACGTGACTTGCATGATTGGCTGCTGTGGTAATATATGCTAACGTGACTTGCATGATTGGCTGCTGTGGTAATATATGCTAACGTGACTTGCATGATTGGCTGCTGTAGTAATTTATTCTAACGTGACTTGCATGATTGGCTGCTGTAGTAATTTATTCTAGCGTGACTTGCATGATTGGCTGCTATGGTAATATATGCTAACATGAGTTGCATGATTGGCTGCTATGGTAACATATGCATGTCTGAATACATTTACAGTCTTATATAACACCTTACAACTGCAGTAAAGAGCATGAGCCACTTTACAAAGAGAAGAAAAAAGGATTCCTGCCCCTGGTACAGTATATAACTCCATTTACCCATGCATAAGCCTGCTACAATCCAACAAGTCCAAATGGCTCAATCTTCAGACAGATGCAAACACTGAAAAAGGATGAAAGTTGGAAACTAGAGCCGTTAGTGCAGAAATGGCTAACTATTGGAAATGATGTGCATACAGTCAGAATTGAAAAAGGGAAGCTGGATTAAAGGCAGTAAGTACGACACATGACTGTAGGCTGAAATTGCTCTTAATAACTTTTAACCCATTACAATGCTTTGATGGGTGAAAAAAGAGCCATTTCTATTACCTGAACTGAATAGAAAATAGGACCTGAACATGTCCAAGGCATTTGAAGGGAAGATGAAAGGCTGTTTCAGAAAAGTTTACATCTTGTGATACAGACACTCTGGCTCTGAGTGAGACAGCAGAATCTGGCTTCTAGAAGGTTCAGGGTAGCATTAGAAATGTTTTTTTTTTTTAAATATTCATACCTGTAATATCAATCATACTAACTGACAGCAATCTGAAAAGAAGAACTAGCCAACTACTTATTAATAATAGAGACACAAATACCCTCAAAAGACAACAGTAAAAACGTTATCTAATTGTTTACAATCAAGATTGCAATCTAAGATGACTATATACAATTGTAGCAGGCACAAAAGTTTAAGGACAAATCCAAGTAAAAGTAAAGTAAATAAAATCACTTTAATCTTTATATTAAAATATCTCAGGCATCTAATGAATTAAATATTGTAATACTTAAAAATTATAGCTACAACAAAACACTGTACATGTTGGTATGAAGCCTTACTGACATTTTTTTTGTGTGTGTGTTTAATGTTAGATGATTTCTAACCAATTTCAATGCCATCCCCATATAACTCAAACCCGGTAAACAGGATACGAAGTTCAGAAATGCAAACTTTAGTCACAGAAATAATGCCGGTAAAACGTAAACCAGAGGTTCAGCGATAGAAACCCAATCTAACTACAAAAAGAACCATTTTAAATAATTTAATATCTCTCATAATATTACATAACATTACTGTAACACCATATTAACTTTTTGATATTCCTTTAAAGACCCCATGACTCCAAAATGACCAATGACCTTCAAATATATACACATATATACAACATTTTTGCTAAAATTTGGTAAATTAAATAAAATATAGCTAGGCCACTAAAAAAAAAAAAGTTTGGGAGTGTGTGCAATCAAATCACAGTAGTTGCTGAAAACATCTGATCTGTAGAAGACTACGTCACACTCACTCGCGAGAATTCACAAACAAACCAAACTCACAGCTGTAAACCCTGCAGGTGACACTCGGGGCGAGAGAGCTCACACACCCATATAGGTGGAAAATCACAATGACTTCATCTAAGTTATGATAATTCCACTTCAGTTCATAGTATGCATTAAACGCATAGAATTGCATGTGAAACTAAATGTGTGTGTGTGTGTGTGTGTATGTGACCGAGACACCCAGTGGGTAATTGAAGCACCAGCTCAAAGTGGCAGGTTCGACTACACCCCCTGTGCCACCTTCCTCCTTCCAGGAGTGCAGACACACACACACACACACACACTAACAAGCCAACATAATTACATGCCTGACTCCTAAAGATAGGGGAGAGAGGGATGCGACTGATTGCTGTGAAAGAGGGAGGGGAAACACAAGACAGAGAAATGAAAACATCTGGCCAGCAAAAGCTCGAGCAATCAAGAGATACCAATCAGTTCAATGTCACACAGCATCACACAGACAACCTCTTTGGCCTTCAGATCTCACTTATACATACACTCATTCTGTTGCTTCATTATATATTCCAATTATTTATGACACACGTGCGTTCACACGGCTTAGTGAGCTGACTGTGTAAATACATGTTAAGCATACCAAGTATGGATTCTCACAAAACGCATCAGGATCCTGTCCAGGTCATTTTCCTCCCCAAAATCAGAAGAAATTATACTTTGCATTAAGAAAAAAATGCTTTTTAGTGACAATTAAATACATTTTGTCCATTAATTTATATTGATTTTGCAAAATATAATTACTTTTTGTCTTTTGATAGAGGAGTGAAATATGAACAGGGCATGTTTTCATGAGATTGTAAATTATGAAAACATACCCATGTATTAGCAAACGAATGTTGCCCAATACATAGTACATACACCTGAGGCACTCCATAGCACACATCAAACAATACTCCATTTGGAGAACCACTAACGTAAATAATCCACAATATCAATTTAATATGAAACCATCGATTTAACCAATTTAAGAAGATTGTTTATAAGACGAGAACTGACTCGTGCAATTTACTAAAACTAGTACGAACAAGCACATTCTAAAAAAATGCTGGGTTATTTTAACCCAATTTTGGGTCAAACCCAGCTCAGCTGTTGGGTTAAATTTATAAATTGCATTTTTTTTAATCCAGCAATTGGGTTTGTCCATATTTGACACAAAATTGGGTTAAAACAACCCAGCATTTTTTAGAGTGCAGGATATGAAATTTGTTATATTTAAACTATTCTGAGAACCAAAGTCATTATCGTACACAACTACACACATAGCAAAGAGCTGTAATGGCACGCTTAAAAAAAGAAAGAAAAAAAAGGAAACCGTTTCCAGACTAGAGTATGTTTAAAACCTGATTCTTCATGCCATTTGGAGGCTGAAACCTCAAAATTGACACATTTAATGAGGCTGTTATGTGGCAGCAATATATATATTAGGCATGAAATTACATTCAAGAGCTTTCAACAAATCGAAATGCCTTTTAATATCTTATAATATGCTAAGTACACGCTACGTACCTTTTTGACTAAAATGTGATTATTGCCATCTCTTACAGGCAAACGATGGCATGCTGAAGCAAAATAAAGCTCTTCAGTAAATACATTTGAAAACTGGATAGCGATTCGTATTTACAACTGCAGTGCAAGTAACTAGTGTGCCTGTTAAATAAAGAGAAATTTCTTACCTAAAAAGTAGACGTCATCAGGATTCATTTTAGCGTGGCAGCACAGGACATAAAAAAAAAGAAAAAGACCATCGTCAAAAGACATTTTTTTATTCTTATTTGTCAAACATACTAAAGATGAATGATGATATAAAGCAAATGAGATGCAACTAAATACCAAAGATTTTAATTTTAATATATTTTCAAAAACAACATTTTACTAAAACATTTCAATTAAAATAAACAGAGAAAGATACAAAGAACAAAATACAGCTCCATATAGATACAGAATAAATACTTCTAGATATGTTTAATAATAATAATAATATTATATATGATGTTCCTTCCTTGTGTTACTTCAGTTGCAATAATGAAATGTTACATAAAAATGTATATTGTCGGATGAATTGTTCTGCTTTATATCGCTAGTCAAAACAACTGAAGCATAAAACATGTAGACAAGACAATTGTGTGTCAGAACACATTGAGCATCAATCAGCTGATATCACACACTGACGTCCAGTCATTAGAGAAGGCACTGGACAGATCAGATTAATACAGTTTTCATATATCATGGAGTAGTAAATTCATGATTATTGCTTAGCCACTATTCTCAATATCTCAATGCACCTTAAGCGCCATCACAAAACAACCTTTCTAACCTCAGACTTGATCCTCCAGAGTTAATACCATAAAGACATGTCAAAACAGACTTTCGAAACAAGTCTCGGTTACAAAACAGACACTGGAACCATTAATAAGTAGCACAGTGCTCTGAGGTAAAGGTCATTGAGCTAAATAGAAATACTACAGCGATTCTTAAGACTGAAAAAAGGCATCTGGATGAAAACATGTGGATTCTACAAGGAAAAACAAAAGTTTCAAGTCTATAAGATTTTTTCATAATACTTTTATTCAGCATGGATACATTTAAAGGAGTAATTCACTTCGAAAAAAAGCTTTTGCTTATAATTTACTCACCCCCATGTCATTCAAGATGTCCATGTCTTTCTTTCTTCAGTCGAAAAGAAATGAAGGTTTTTGATGAAAACATTCCAGGATTTTTCTCCATATAATGGACTTCAATGGTCCAAAAGACAGTTTCAGTGCAAACTGCAAACTGTTCAAAGAGCTTTAAACGACACCAGACGATGAATAAGGGTCTTTCTAGCGAAACGATCGCTCATTTAAAAAATAAATAATAAAGTTTAAGTTTTATAAGCTCAAATGGTCACCTCGCTCTGTTCTGTGACGCACGTTCGTGACTCTCCTGTTCGAACTCGTTTATCAAAATGAACGAATCTTTTATCGAGTCATGACTCGAAGGGTCCTAGATAAGACCCTTATTCATCGTCTGGTGTCGTTTAAAGCCCTTTGAAGCTGCACTGAAACTGTCTTTTGGACCTTGAACCGTTTGGTACCCATTGAAGTCCATTATATGGAGAAAAATCCTGGAATGTTTTCATCAAAAACCTTAATTTCTTTTCGACATGGACATCTTGGATGACATGGGGGTGAGTAAATTAACAGCAAAAGTTTTTTTTATAAAAGTGAACTACTCTTTTAATTGATCAAAAGGTGATGGTCAAGACATTTATTATTTTTATAAAAGTATAAAAGCTGTTCTTTTTAACTTTTTACTCAGATTTTCCACATAAATATGCACTGTTTTCAACATTGATAGCAATAATAAATGTTTCTTGAGCAGCAGATCAGCATATTAGAATGATTTCTGGATGATCATGTGACACTGAATCATTTTTTTCACAGTCATTTTCCACAATATTACTGTTATTACTGTACTGCTGAGCATAAGAGACTTATTTACTGTCCCGATATCAAATCTCAGTAACCTGAAGGGGGCAATAGTTCAAATGTGGCATTAAACCAGATGTGTTTAGGTATTCACGTAGCTATCCACCATCTGGCTTCCTCAGCAAGACCCATTTCAAGCAGCATGACCTCAGGAAAAACTGACCATAACTAGACGTGTCTGCATTCATACTTGCATAAAGACAGGATGGAATAAATCTCTCATTAAAGAGAGAGTCAAAATCGGTTTATCTGAATTGCCCTTATACGCAATAAACGCAACATATGAGGTCATGAAAGTGCATATACACACAAACACACCCACACAGTGGTCTTAAGTGAAGGATGAGGTATCACGCTTTGAGAAAAGCACTATTTTATCTTCCTCATTCTCTCTAACTGAAGTTTATCCCATCAGTGGTTTTTCTGGGTTACGTAACGCCACCTCTTCCGCCCACCTCTCCGCTGCATCTCTCAATGGAAGGCACAGCAACACGGAGCCATGAGTGGGATTCACATTGAAACGTGATGGAATTCATGGAATAAATCAAATACGATTCATTACACACACGGAAACGCTCTGGAATCGTAACCCAAAATGTGCACTTCCCTGAAGTATCCTTCCTCTTCCTCTGTCGGCCCTTCATCTTTTCAAATACTGAACTTTCAACTGAGGTGTTGCACATGGGCGCAGGACAATAAATCATGATGAATAAAAAATGAATTATTGCAGTGCAGGAAAAAAGAGATACGGACTGACTGGCCTGTCTTTCCACAAGAGGACGACCTGCTGCAAAACAAACTGGAATGAAACACATTTGATGCTACACTATTATTGTTGGTCAAGGCTTCTTAGAACAAAAACTGTTTAACATGGCCTTTTTTTTACCTTCTCTCTGACCTTTAGAGTTAAATGGGCTCTTTGCTAACGTTACCAACTTTATGAATTATACATGTAAATTACCTTTGTTGTGTGTGTGAAAATAGAAATAGAAATAAATGTGTGTGCATATTATATTATATATATATATGTTATATATGTGTGTCTATTTATATATATTTATATATATATATATATATATATAAATATATTTATTTATATATATATATATATATATATATACACACATACACACACACACACATATATATATATATATATATATATAAACATATATTTATACACACACATACGTATATATTTATTTATTTGGTTATTTATATTATACATTTATAACAAAAAAATAATAAAATTAAAAAATAATTAAAAATGATTCCTTTTTGAATTAAAGCCAGTTTTTAAAAATATTACGATTTGTTTGTATTATTTTCACATAGATTGAATTTTTTTTCATATCAAAGAAAATATTTTTTAAATCTATTGTTATTATTATTTTCATGACACTTAAGCACATTTTCCTAAATTCTCATTATATTGTATTTTTTACTATATTATAGTACATTTTTTAAATCAAAAATCTCCATAAAAACAGTACAACAAACAATACAATGATGTACATTTTAAACGATATATCTTTTTTTTTTTAAATTACAGTAATGTAATGAGATTTATTGCATTACGTTAATGAGAAATTGCTGGAAAAAAAATGTCAACAATTTAAACAGTCCTAAAAAATGTCTTCGTTTTCCTTTATCAAAATATTATTTATTATTTATTTTGATTTTTGATGTTCTTGAAAGGTTTTGTGAGATTCATACATTCATATTTTCAAGTGAGGAAAATCTAATTTCAATCGATATATCCCCTTTAACAAATGACGTATCGCGCAGAAAGCTTCTTCTCACAGTTGGGATGGCCCATTGGCTCTAATACAAGACCTGCTGTGAGCTCGCTGGACACTCCTGAGGTCGATCTGACCCTCTGTTACTCTCAAACACGCTCTCTCCCACATGAGCTCTCTGAAGGAGTGTCTGAAGAGACAACGCCGACGTTAGCACCGTCGATTCTTCTCGTTTCCACCCGCCCACGTCCACCAACGCACCCACTAACACACACGTTCCCTCTCACTCTATTGTGCCAGCACGAACACGCTCACGCTCACCCACAACGGGGCGATTTCCACATCACAGCGCTGTGATAAAGATGGTACGGGCAGCATCGGTGCTCTGTAAGACAGCTATAGATATCACTGCCTCACCCTGACACCTAATAAAGGCTCTGGATCTTCAGCTAGCACAATATGGAACAATTCCTACTGTGCAAAGATAGCCCAATTTCAGATATTTGACTCATTTTATGACAACATAAAAAGACTCGAAGGAATTCTGATGGCTGGTATAATATAAAATACAAATATTGTTTTCTTTTTAATGACTGTGCAGACGCAAATTAAAGTCACAGATGCAATGTTAATGCATTTAGTAATACAACCAAGGAGTTTGTGTAAAATTACCACATTTTTAAAAATTCACATAGCAAACATTGGTCGTATGTTCTTATGAATGAATTCAATCTGCAGTCTTAAGGCCATTGCACACCGAGCACGAAATATTCGTATGCGTATTTTCGTGTTCGTCAGCTTAAAAATTCGTCACGCATAGAAACCTTGCACACCGAGTCCGTTGCGTATTTCTTAAACCTTTGCGGGAAAAAACGCAAAAATACCAAATGGATTCGTCAAGCAGTGAGGATGATTTTTGCCCTCTCTCTTATTGAAAATGGAAGAAAGAGAAAATATTACGTCCATCCAATCCTGAAATTGCGCCGAGAGGAAGGAGAGTTCCTTATCAAGGAGTTGCGAATTTATCCTGAGCGATTCAAAATTTACCTCAGAATGTCAGTGGGACGAACGCTTTGCTAGCGATTCTGGAGCCACATATTAAAAACAAGACCACCAATTTCCGTGAACCAATCGATTCTGAACGGAGACTGGCAGTGTGTCTGAAATGGACCAGGTATGGACACACACACACGGACAAACACACACCCGCGCGCGGCCCGTTGGAAGCGCTGGGCAGCTAGGCTGTTATTGTGTATATTGTTGTGCCCAAATAATACATTAGTTATCGAATAGGCTGCTCAATCACACCTTTTTTATTCGATCCTAAATTTCAATCTGATTGAAAGGGGAGGTTTATTAATTTCATAATCCAATATAGAGAAGAGAACATAACTTGATCGAATTGAAAACCGAAACTGAAAGCACGGCGCATATGTGCAATGATTTGAGGACGAGCTCCCCCCGGCCCTGAATTGTCAAAAGACCTCTCAAAATGCTGGCTCTGGATGCGAAAAACGCAGAAAATCGAACCCGATCCGATTAATTTTATGACGGACGAAAGTTTCGGAGGCGGTGTGCAAGCGTGACTGACATAATGTGAGGTCGAATTTTTTTTTTAACGTGCGAAAATTTCGGATGCGAATTTCGGACTCGGTGTGCAATGGCCTTTACCCTTAAATAAATAAATTAAATTAAAATAAAAGTAAAAGCACACCTCTCCTCAACAAGTTTAATACTGTGTTCCAGATCTGTCCAAGTCATCAACAATCATCACTCATTAACCGGCGTGTTAGAGGTGAAGGCAATGCCCTCCAGTTTCACATTCTTCCTTTTCTAACAGGTTAGCGCTTTTGAGTTGATTTTTTTTTGTGAGCGGATGAGGAAAGGAAGTGCATAATGCATTTGTAAAAGCTCAAGGCTGGTGTTGCTGAATGTAGAGTTTCGCTGCCAGCTTCCCGCATAGCTGAAGCAGCATCCATTCATTCCAACTGCTACTAGTGAAAAAACATCACCGCAGACGCAGGAAGACTCATCAGAGAGAGAGAGACTGTTTTGTGAAATATGACAGATTGATATTCTTATCTGCATGTTTGGGAATATGAAACTCACTCAATGATACGGGTGGTTTTATTCACTTTAAATGAATTTGATCTACTGATTGTGGGTCTTCTTTGTCTTTTGATACTTGATGATGGTTCTGGATTTTGTCACTGTTTCACTGGTCAAAGTGTCCATAAAGATGTGTGGCTTCAACTTCATGTAGCTTTGAGGTACGCGAAACCACACAACCTTCTATTAAGTCAACGATGCCTGTCCACAACCACTGGCCTTCTGGGTATATTTAAGCGAGCACTTGACCCACTGATATACTCTTGACCCTTTAAAATGTGCCTTTTCGTGGATAATTGCCTATGTAGTTCGCTTTCATTTTTGCACCATTGCACTGAATTCTTTTACATACTCTCTGATTAACATCTTTAATTTAGCACCAATTAATTTAATATATATTTTAATGCCAAGTATAAGAGACAAATGAAACATCTAGTGATTTATAAACCGCAATATGATTAGTCATAATGAAGGCCATTTCCATTAGCTGCCAACAGATACAATACATCCATCCATCCAGTACACTTTATAATGGGACATATTCTATGCAACTACACTCACCTAAAGGATTATTAGGAACACCTGTTCAATTTCACATTAATGTAATTATCTAATCAACCAATCATATGGCAGTTGCTTCAATGCATTTAGGGGTGTGGTCCTGGTCAAGACAAACCCCTGAACTCCAAACTGAATGTCAGAATGGGAAAGAAAGGTGATTTAAGCAGTTTTGAGCGTGGCATGGTTGTTGGTGCCAGAGTATTTCACAATCTGCTCAGTTACTGGCATTTTCACACACAACCATTTCTAGGGTTTACAAAGAATGGTGTGAAAAGGGAAAAACATCCAGTATGCGGCAGTCCTGTGGGCGAAAATGCCTTGTTGATGCTAGAGGTCAGAGGAGAATGGGCCGACTGATTCAAGCTGATAGAAGAGCAACTTTGACTGAAATAACCACTCGTTACAACCGAGGTATCCAGCAAAGCATTTATGAAGCCACAACACGCACAACCTTGAGGCGGATGGGCTAAAACAGCAGAAAACCCCACCGGGTACCAATCATATCCACTACAAATAGGAAAAAGAGGCTACAATTTCCAAGAGCTCACCAAAATTGGACAGTTGAAGACTGGAAAGATGTTGCCTGGTCTGATGAGTCTCGATTCATAGTCAGAATTTGGCGTAAACAGAATGAGAACATGGATCCATCATGCCTTGTTACCACTGTGCAGGCTGGTGATGGTAGTGTAATGGTGTGGGGATGTTTTCTTGGCACACTTCAGGCCCCTTAGTGCCAATTGGGCATCGTTTAAATGCCACGGCCTACCTGAGTATTGTTTCTGACCATCCCTTTATGGCCACCATGTCCCCATCCTCTGATGGCTACTTCCAGCAGGATAATGCACCATGTCACAAAGCTCGAATCATTTCAAATTGGTTTCTTGAACACGACAATGAGTTCACTGTAGTAAAATGGCCCCCACAGTCACCAGATCTCAACCCAATAGAGCATCTTTGGGATGTGGTGGAACGGGAGCTTCGTGCCCTGGATGTGCATCCCACAAATCTCCATCAACTGCAAGATGCGATCCTATCAATTTGGGCCAACATTTCTATGTTGACTCAATGTCACGTAGAATTAAGGCAGTTCTGAAGGCGAAAGGGGGTCAAACACAGTATTAGTATGCTGTTCCTAATAATCCTTTAGGTGGGTGTAAAACAAACAAGATAAAAATAAAATAAAAATGCTGATTACTAGGTGGCTGGTTACTGGGCAAATTAAAAAGAGCGTCAATCTCAAAGTCTCTATGATATTCTGGTCACTATATTGCTCAGGTCACTCAAATGATTTCAGGTTTCATTAATGTCTGTTGCACAAACGACGCAGGATGAATTATAATACTTGGAAAACAAAGCATGAGCAATAACACTTGTGATGCCTGCCTTCACAAACACTATTTATTGCAAACATTCCTTATTGAGAAAAAATCTTCCCGAGTGGCTAATGATTTATATCAGCAGGCCGAGAAAACTGACTCATCTAATTAGTCCACACTCAATTAGATCAAAATGTTGATTGATAAACCGCTCTAAAGCCATAAATGACAGAAAAGTGGAGATGGATGACAGCAGCGCGGCTTGCTCTGCCTCCAAACGCTGTGCGATGCATCAGCAATGCAGCTCTCTAATGACCTTCTTGTAACAACGTCTCCATAGTAACAGCTTCTTTAAAACAGGGTAAATCTGAAACTTCATTCATATTTATGACTGCAAACATGTCACTTCGCTCATTCGCACGTAACCTCCAGGATACAATTTTCGAGTTTGAAAAATTCTCCCCCTTGTCAAAGAGTTGTTGATTTGTGTATGCCTCTCAGCGTGTTTTTTTGTGTGCGTGTGTGTGTTTGCTGGTGATGTTTTTTTGCCAGCAGGTATTCTTATGTAACATGTTATTCTGCATTTTCTAAACTAGACACACTGGCAATTACTGCAGGAGAAAAACCAAAGCAACCCACCTCTCGCTTTTTCTTAATGACATTTTCGGAGCCAATTTGTAACAGGTTTACAATGCAACAATATTTATCTTGGCTTTTTGTTCATGCAAAACGTGAAGAATGAAACGAAAAGTAATTAAAATTCTCTGCTTTTTTATATAATGAGGCTGATGGACTGTGCTGGATTTGCGAGTATTTCAGTAATGCATTTTTAAAAACTAATTTGACAAACTGATAGAATGATAACATTCATCAAAGCAACTATAAAAGGGTTAGTTCGCTCAAAAATGTCATTATTTACTTGCCTTATGTCGTTTCAAACCTGTAAGACGTTTGTTAATCTTTGGAAAGTTTACGCAAGTACAACTTTGAAGCTTTAAAAAGAGATCGTAAAACTAATCCATGTGAATTTAGCAGTTTATTCCAAATTTTCTGAAGAGACTCGAACGCTTTATAGGATAAACAGATTTAATTTAGGTTTTTATTCGTATATAAACATTGATATATAAACAGTGAACATAAACAGAAGCTAAACCGACCTTGCTAGACATTGCTGAAGCTCAAACGTGATGCGTAACAAGAGAATGAACCTCATTGGTTGTTAAATGAACATGCTTGAGTGGTCAACTAATGTGTGAGTTAATGATGTAATAAAAGCTTAAATTAAATCGATTTATCATAAAGCAAAAAAAATTGTAATTTGGACAAAAATGTTGATTTTTTTTTTACAATCTCTATATGAACTTTTTGAAGCGTCAAAGTGGTAGTTGCATAGCTGTCAATGGAGGGATATAAATCTCTCAGATTTCATCAAAGATCTTCATTTGTTTTCTGAAGATGAACGAAAGTCTTACGCGTTTGGAGAGTAATTAATGAGTAGGGAGAGTAATTAATGACAAAATGTTCTTTTTTTGGGTTAACTATACCTTTAAAATAACACATCCTGACCCAAACATCTTTAGTCCACCTGTCAGGTAAGAGATTGTATTATATCAGGAATGCTGACAAAGAACCAGTTTTCCACATCAATGCTTTTTTTTTTGCCTCTATAGGAAAAAACTGCTGATCCACAGTCAGAAGTAATGTTCTGAGCAGTCCATTCTTAATGGCACCTCTCTCAGCAAGCACTAAATAGGATTTAGCTGTGAACTCAGAGCAAAAGGGAACATTACAGATACTACAGCAACTGAACTTCAAGAATAAAAATGATGGAGAAGCTGCGTTACGATTCACATGGGTGAATATATATATATGGAGTATCCACTGTGTGCTCCCTACACACTCAACATGGGATATCTGCAGAAGTTTACTTCACTTGACCACAATCGTTCATTTAGAACACCCTGCAATGCATAAATATAGGGCTGCATGATATATGGAAATTAGCGAAATATCTCAAATGTACTTATCGTGGTATGCATATCGCAACGGTCTGCGATGTCTGAATGATTTTAATAGGCTACTTCAAAAAGTTTCAGGTCGACGCATATAACAGAGAACAAACTTGGCACACGGATGTTACTTACATGTAAGGCTGTGCCAGTAAATTTGACAAGCGCACCACCACTTTTTTTTTTTTTTTTTGTATTATAAGATAAAATAATTTATATACATGTACATTTTCTGTGCATTAAATTATAAAAACAAATCTATACAAACAAATAAATATTTAATTAATTTTTTTAATATGTATCCATTTAAATATACATACAAGCACAGCGGACCCTCTATCGGGCAATTGGAACAAACCCAGCGTTGAGAATTGGGGAAACACAGGAAATCAAGAGGTAAACAAAATCATACAGCAATTCCCTCAAGAGCAGATCTGGTCCCTGATCTCAGTCCAGCCTCCCAAAGCCAAATTCTGACCGAAACCCTATTAAAACTAAAGACACAGGAATGACCTGAGATCAGCACTGATCTGCATGTTTTACTCCCAACAGAGCGGTCACCCAAAGTGACAAGCAAAGTCGTTTTCCTGGAAAAGAGGAATGTAGGAAACCTAAAAATACCCATCAGCTGTGCAGTGGGACAAGACAGAGACCCCAGTAAACGCTGTAGCATTGCATGGGAATGTCAGGATTTCCATATTCACAGGGATGGGGGCAGATGTGTAAAATCATGGGAGTTATCTGCAAAAGTTGTAGAAAACAACAAATGGTTGCTAGTTCCTAATAAATTAAGGGAAAATGTCTCTGAAATATATATAGACGCTCCATTTATTGGAATCAGATCGGATAGCAGCCATTATTAAAGTTAATTAATGTTATGATTTTGTATCTATGATTTTAGATGACTTTTACTAACAATAGCCCCTTTCACACAGCGCGATGATCCCAGGAAAATAATAACGCGACTCTGTTGCTCTTAGAAGAAAGTTTGTGTTCGTTGTTGTCTGCAAAGTGTAATGAAGCAGAGACCAGGGAGCTCCTTACTATCCACGCTTAAGCGGAGATCGTTCGCCAGCTTTGTAAAACGATACACGATGCGTTAGAGTACGTTTTCGACACACGTCACATCCTGTGAAGGCACTCACAGATTTCGGAAAATCACTGGCAGTGTGAACGGATAAAAATCAAACGACTAGGGCTGTCGAACGATTAATCGCAATTAATCGCATCCAAAATAAAAGTTTATGTTTACGTAATATATGTGGGTGCACTGTGTATAATTATTTTATATATATAAATACACACACATGCTTGCATATATTTAAGAAATATATATACTGTATATATATATTCATGTATATACTGCATATAGATTTATATATAATTTATATTATATATAAATATAAATATTTTATATATAAATAATATTTTTTCTTAAATATACATGCATGTGTGTGTATTTATTTATATACAAAATAATTATACACAGAGAACCCACATATATTACGTAAAAACAAACTTTTATTTTGGATGCGATTAATCTTGATTAATCGTTTGACAGCCCTACAAACGACAAATCATCATCCGCGTATTTTCCGGGATCTCTGTGTGAAAGGGGTTTTCCAGACACAGCACTAGATTACAGCAAAGATTTAACCCATTTTTTCTTAAAAGATTTGCATAGTCCACAACTATTAATTAAAAAAATAACACACTGTACATTATAATGTTGTGATGCCTAAAATCCTCTAGGCCTGGATTTACATTGATAAAAACTATTGAATTTTAGCTTTTTGGACTAAATAGCACATAATTGCATACATGTTTAATAAATTGCATACTTTAAGAAACAAAATAGTATAATTTATTAGTTTTCAGAGACAAAATGAAAACCATCATTGTCGATCAGATTTGTAATATTGTGCATGCCTACTGATTTGAAGGATGTGAGAAAATGGAGTGGATTTATCTGTATAAAAAAGGCAAATACATGTTTGTGAATCTTTCTTACATAAAGAACAGTTGTAATTGGTTTTGTGACCATTTTCCACCCACTCACAAACCCTATTATTGAATAAAACAGGCTGATTTTGCAAATTTACCTTTAAGACTTCTATAAGAGCAAGAAAAATACAGTTTGCGGTGATCAAATTTGCCCAAGTAACAATTCATCAACAAAGACCATATCACAAACCCAACGTTACATTAGTATTGTTATTTTTCTAATCGTATTCACTTTTCAAAACCTATATTTAAACCTCTCTGAAACAGGACAAAAAGAACCTGTGGTCTTAAAATTCACACAATCCGCCATCACAGACAAACAAAGAGGAGGACAATGAGTGAATTCACAGTGAGGTGCCAAGCCTTGTTCCTACACCTCCAGCTGGTTCTGCCAAAGGACACCCATTCTCCCACTGCCGTCTCCAGGAATCAAGGAGAGAACCACCTCAAAATCACTTCACAAACATGGCCTCTGACCAAAGAAGAGAGGCTAGCGCAATGTATGGTGGGTTACACAAAAACACATGTCCTGTTGCACTGAACGAACCATGGCGGGTTTCCAAACATGGCCATACGACTGATAGCAAATTGCAGTTCGGGGCAGATTTTCTTGATCTGCGTTCGTGAAGAGGATCCATTCACATGATAAACACATGAATCCTTTTGAACGTAATATCTTACAAAACGATCGGTTTTGAAGCACATTTCTGTTTAGTGCTGAAGGCGGACACCCACAGTCATCAGCAAAAGCTGTAAACTAACCGAGCCAACACTCCACTCCTGAGGCCTCCACACCACCCCCTCGTGACACCCACAAAACAGCTCTTGGAAAGTTGCTGTTATATTTTACAATTTTTACAACCCGATGAAACTGGCCGCTACTTCACACTAAATCGCATTAAGCAAAGATGGATCATTCTAACTCAACCTGCCCCAGAATTTTAATGGGAAGTATTTTAGCTGAGAAAAACCCCATCCAAATTTGGCTGCAACTTCTAAAATAAAGTTCAAAATGCAGGCTTTCTCTTTTTGTAAAAGGCTTGACCTCTGTATAACCTTGGTCTTTTCACGGTTTGGACACTGACAAATGTAGTTAAACGTGATAACCCAATCAGAGATAGTGTGTACAAAGATAAACTTACAGTACCTGGTCTGATGTAAACGGTGACCTCCTACAGTTGGTATGAAGTAAAATATGGGCTAAATAGCATGAAAAAAATGCCAGTGAGAATCTACAAAAAGCTACAAGTTAAATATAAAAATTGCAATGTATTCCTATTCATTTTTAATAGGGCTGTCAAACGATTAATCGCGATTAATCGCATCCAAAATAAAAGTTTGTGTTTACATATATGTGGGTGCATTGTGTATAATTATTTTGTGTATATATATATATATATATATATATATATATATATATATAAATACACACTCATGCATGTATATTTAAAAAAAATATTTATATATAAAATATTGATATCTATATATATATATATATATACATGAAAATATTTCTTGAATATATACAAGCATGTGTGTGTATTTATATATATAAAATAATTATACACAGTGGACCCACATATTATGTAAATACAAACTTTTATTTTGGATGCGATTAATCGCGATTAATCGTTTGACAGCCCTAATTTTAAATCTAGCTACTTGTGGTTAGCAACACGTTTTTTTAAATATATAACCATTGCATCCAATTACATGATTTATACTTTAAACAGACACAAAAATAAGGGATCTGAATGAGTGAATGAATTCAATGCTACATATTTTGAGAGAACAGTTTATGATGAACCAAGCGAGATAGAGAGCTGAGAGTTGATAGAAAAAGTAGCTGGTACAAGGGAATATTTTCAAAACTATTTTCAACAGAAAACCCTATGGACTATATCTCACCACAGGTAGACATGAATGAGTCACCTTAAACAGGTGATTCTTCTGCACACGGTGGCCTAATGTCACAGTCATTCACAAGAGTATCACTTTACGATAGTGTTTCAAATGGCTTCAAAAACCAAGTACTCATGGGAAAAACGTGCGCCTGTGTGTGTGTGTGACGAGCCATAAACAGAGTACTCTATCCTCCAAACACATCCATCAATCCATGAGGAAAACAAGCTGAGCAGAGTTTACAAACACAACCTTGACTTAACGCACACTTCCTGCCTCGAGCAGAAACAAGTAGGTAAAGAGCTGCCAAAAAAGGAGGATGCCCTTGAAAGTTGACGTATGAGCGAAAAACTGTGACACGGCCTCGTTCTATAATTGCAATTAATAAACTCAATTTAACTAAAGTCCCCAAACAGGACGTGCAACTCCAATTAGCTGTTCAGCGTGGGAGCTTTAGGCAGTGACGATATATGCTCTACAGCACATGCTGTGGATCTACTCTACATCCTGCTCCCACATATGGCGCGCTCCATTTCTCCAAGACCGTACTAACGCTGGGGGACGGGGGTGTATCCGTGAAGAGGAGCCAGAACAGTGTGAATATCCCTTCCGGACTTCACGGCAGTCGTGCCCTTGTGGTTTAGCCTGCGTCACGGGGCTCGGTCTCCAACCAGGTGGCGCCCACCGTGGGGCAAACCGGGGATCCTGCTGGTGTGTATGCCTGGATAATCCCAAAGGAATGAAGCGCCTTTGTCACTGTAAGCATGTGTAGATACAAATAAGACGGTCTCCACTGAGTTGCGCGTGTTTGTTTGAATGCGCCGGTCCTAACAGCGAGGAGAACCGGGGTCTTTGGCAGGCTTCAGTCGCTGCTCTCCAAGCTCTCCTCTCATGTCACAGACCATCTGCTACTCAGCAGCCACGCTGGCGCCGGAGATGAGGCGTACCGTTCTGGTCCAGATGCCTATTCGGCTGTACTTACAGAAAGTCAGATCCGTCAACTCCATAAGTTGGGGAGATGATCTCAGATCAGCCTCAAAATCACTTTTATTTGCAGAATTCCTGAAAAAACTACAATCAAATCTAGCATCAATGGGGGATGTCATTTAAAAGGAATTTTCCAAGTTAAAGGGATACTCCACCGTTTTTTTTTCATATTAAACTATGTTATTCCCTTAAAGGGATACTCCACATTTTTTGGAAATAGGCTCATTTTACAACTCCCTCAGGGTTAAACAGTTGAGTTTTACCGTTTTTCGAACCCATTCAGCCGATTTTCTGATATTTAGAAGAATATCAGTAACCAGACAGTTTCTGGTCTCATTGACTTCCATAGTAGGAAAAAAATATACTAGGAAGTCAATGAGACCAGAAACTGTGGATTCAAATGGATTCAAAAACGGTAAAACTCTAAAACTGTTTAACTCTGGGGGAGTTGTAAAATGGGCCTATTTCCAAAAAAAGTCGAGTATCCCTTTAACTAAGACGAGTTGATACATACCTCTGTCGTCTCAGTGCGTGTACTCAATCGCTCTGGCGCGCGAGACACTTTGATCGCACTTAACTAGCCCAGTTCATTCAATATGGGCCGAGCAGAGAAGCGACCAAACACCTCCACGTTTTCCCTATTTAAATACAGTTACTCGAGCAGTGTAACTCAACCTAGGACGGTGACACGAAATAAAACGTTGCGCTTTTCTAAGCGTGTAAAGTGGATAACTATATCGTATGACGGAATACCACAGCAATTTGTTGGGAGCGCTTCGACTCGGTGCAGTAATATCATCACTCGAGAAAAGTCCTTGCACTCTCCAGAGTGATGATATTACTGCGCCGAGTCCATATATATATATATATATATATGTGTGCCGAGTCGGAGTGCTCCGAAGCACTTGCTGTGGTATTCCGCCATACAATATATAGTACATTTGTACATTTATACAATTGATACGCGTCACGGTCAAATGGGATTTGCTCTATCTTGTTTGCTACCGTAGACATCAGTCTTTATATCTTACCTACAAACTTCATCCCTGTACTTCATCATGCAGCTCTACTATGGACTATGAAGAGTGTTTCTTCCACAGTTGATCCCTTGACCACAACCAAAACACAGACCCCTGACTTCTTCTGTGGACCAGAACATGTGTGTTCACTTAAGAACAGCAAAAAAAAAAGGCTTGCAAACAAGCGGAGAGAGCACCTTTGTGTAGTGGGAACAATGGCCTACATTATGTTCCAGAGATAGGCCGTGGCTTTAGAGTTTCCCTGCTATGAAAAGAGCCTCTTCACGAGCACACTTTTTGACCCATGACCTCACGCACTTACGACCTCGAAGCATCCAGAGTTACCGCCAAGTTCGGGATGGTTTTAAACCAGCGACTGAGGGACTTAGGATCTTGATGTGGCATCAGAAGTTTTTTACAAAGAAGAGCTTTTGAGATTAAACCATGTGGAGAATCTTCCTTCAGTCGTGGATCTGAGATGGAACGGTGTGAAGCATTAGGCTTTGGTGAAAAGCTGAAACAGATGCACGGACTGAATGATGATCACTCGCAATTAACAACTGCCAAAGATGAAAAACCAATAACAAAGATATCCGGAAGACAGAGCAGAGATAAATTTTTTTTATGAATGAATTTGTACGTTTTCAGACAGCACTCAATATGCTAAGAAATTGAGTACTTTTTCCTAAAGGAAAACTTTAAATCCAACAAATCCTCGTTCAAGTCAAACTACTTGTATAAAAGGGACCTTGGTAACTAGTTAGGTTTATTTAATTCCAACTAGGGCTGCAAGATAAATCATTTTAGCATCGGTATTGCTGTGTGCGCAACTCACGTGAATCTCCGAAGTTTAACCCTCCCTCATAGAGCGAAAGTTTATCGTTTGCACATCCTTTATGTCCTGTTAGCTTATTATAAGTGATTTTTAGCTGTTGTTTTGATTTCCACTTAATGTTGCATGGCTGATTGTTTGTCTACGTCATTTTGTGTGTTAAAAAGATAAGAAAATAATAAAAATCTGATTTAAAAAAACGTGGTTTTAAACCATTCAAGCACAAGATACAAAGCAGAAAAGACAGCGCGGGAAAACCGAATTCAGTTCTCTTCTGCCTCAATTTTACGTCCATGTGTCCGTTCAAGCACAAACAATGCCGTTAACAGTCACTTATCGATTACGTGAGCATAAACAATTGAGAAAGAAAACGTATGCATAACATATTTACCATATATTCGGTATTTGGTCTTAAAGTGACAGCAGCATAATATTAATGCTGTTGTCTGTGTCATTAATCTAAATCAAACAACAAAACACAAAGAGAAAATCCTTTTTTTTAGCTTTAACAAAGATTAATAAATATTTAATTCACACAGTGAAGACTACGCAGTGTTATTTTACATTTGCTTATTTGATTGATGACTGAAAAACATTTCCTTTGTATCTTTGTTCTATTGTATGTAGGGCTGTCAAACGATTATTCACAATTAATCGCATCCAAAATAAAAGTTTGTGTTTACATAATATATGTGGGTGCACTGTGTATAATTATTTTTTATACACACACATGCATGTATATATTTAAGAAAAAATATTATTTAGATATAATATATATATATATATCAAATATAAGTTATATATAAATCTATATACAGTATATACATTAAAATATTTCTTAAATATATACAAGCATGTGTGTGTATTTGTATATATATATATATATATATATATATATATATATATATATAAAATAATTATACACAGTGCACCCACATATATTATGTAAACACAAACTTTTATTTTGGATGCGATTAATCGCGATTAATCGTTTGACAGCCCTACGCATTTATGCTTGTAATTTTGTATATTCCATCCCCAACAAAATAACCACAATCAGGGTGAACGATTAAACATTAGAATGATTAATACTTTCCAAATAGAGCTATTCAAGTCAGCAGGTTTTCCAATATTGCACAGCCCTAAATTCAAACCAAATTATTGTTAGCCTAACTATTCTTCTTAATGTCATTTTGAAGACCATTACCGAGCAAAGCATGCAGGTTCCTCTTTGGTCACTGGCAGAACATCAATACTAATGGAACAGCAAACGTTCCAAACAATAGCAATCCTTCCATACACTTCACTTCTATAGAAAAACCACGGTTTCAGAAGCAAAACCTTGCTTTTAGTGCATTTCCTTTATCTTTCACCAGGCAAATAATCCATCTTTAATGTCTTAAGCGGCACACACATCAACATAACAAATTTGAGGAAACAAGATTTCTGTCTTTTAGAATTATTGATTATCCTTTCACTCACTTAAATGGGACAAATCAGTAGTGGGGTAGCTCATAAAACACTGTTCCTCAAGCTTAGAGAAGCAGAGTGAATATCTGAAGTGTTTTTTTAAACTCCTGTTCTGTTCTAATCTTCAACAAAGCTATAAGGCTCCGGTTCCTAAGCAACAGGCGTGCTGCAATAACGTAGGACGATAGCAGTAGTATCTGCAGTCCAGACACACAGGTGCATATTCACACGACAGCTTCTTCTGCAAAAGCTTCACAAGCCTTGCTGCAGTCAGAATAACTCCCCTGTGATGCACCACATGCAAAGAAGCGATTGCTGTAGTGCAGCTTGATGCTTTGCATGGAATACGTCGCATGCAATGCAACACAATCACAACAAGTCAGTACAGGTATTTTGACTGGATTTGTTTTGCAATGTGCATGAACTTAACTTAAATGCATGAGTTTGCATTGCATGTTGCAATGCACGTCATGAAAAACCTAAAAAAAAATTGTAATTTGATTCTGTACCAAGAATTTCACAACAATATTTAGAAACAAGCATGTTGCGCATAGAGATTTGTGCTGCTTATGACAAAACAAAGCATATGCAAATTTCTCAGGCACCAATTTTCTTTCCTGCTCGCCTGTTTTGAAAAGGCATACCTTCAGTAAAAGAAACCATTTTTACATAAAAGCACAAATAATCTGCGAAACCAAAAAATGCAAACGGTGTGCAACTACGGTGATTAAAAAAACTAGGCTAACTATTGGAATATTTTAAACATTTGCATGATAGTTGTAGCAATGGGAACACCAAATGGTCACAAAGTCTGTGAATATGAAATTCCTTTTACTGATCTGATTCAAGTATTGCTCAATAACATTGTTTTTCCATGTAATTACTGAAATAAACATCCAGTCTAAATTACAACTTGGAACTGTGGTTTCATTCAGACCCTGATGACATTGAATACAAAATTCTGTTTACACCAGTGAATATCTGCTAAAGGTCGTTCAGATAACGCTGACAAAAGAAATTAAAGTGGAAGAAGGGCCACAGCATCGCTGCGGCAGATATAAAGTCACAAATTTGCTGATATGGCATCAGTTATAGCAGCATAAAACAACAGCAATTACTTTATTTTCGCTGTTGTCTGCTGTCCCAATGGACGCTGATGGCTAGAAAGCATTTCGAATAAAATCCACCAAATGTTCACAAATTTGGAAATGCTCAGAATGATATAAATCAACTTTAGCATTATTGAACCATTCACAGAATGATACACAGCAAAAAACCCAGTGTTAAATTAACACTGAGAGTGTGAATTAAATAAACTCTGAGCAGAGTTTTAAAAAACACTGAAGCAGTGTTAAAATTAATGAGATAATTAAGTGAATAATTGAAGACCTAACAAGCAGAATCACTGAAGGAGAAAACCGTAATTTTAAGTCACCATCATGGTGATCAGTATTCACTTTATTTGGGCTCTTGATCCTTAAATCATTAACTTTATATTTTGTTTGGCTGCTGTACATGAGTTATAACAAACAGATGTGAATAAATAGAAAAGGTAACACCATCAGGTGTCTTCAATAATACTCAATCATCACTCATCTCATTAACTTTAACACTCTGCTCAGAGTTTATATAATTCACACTTTCAGTGTTAATTTAACACTTGTGATTTTGCTGTGTATGCGAAAAAAATAACTAAATTTTAAAGAAAACGTGAGTGGTGCCTTTCCATGCACCTCAGTCAGGTGTTCTGAGTGGTTGCTAAGTAACAAATGCGTTTGGAATGTTTTAGTGTGTCGCTAACGCGTTTTCATGCGGTTGCTAAAGGTGTTTTGAGTGGTCACTAGGGCGTTTCTATGCTGTTGCTGGGGTGATCTGGACGGTTCCTTATCTGGATGGTTCCTTCCTTTCTCCATTTTATTTTGATGGTTCTACTGATTATCTTATCAAATTCTCCAGGGGAGTGAGAAGTGTTAAGTGGGTTGCAAAATAACCCAGAAATGATTGTTTTTAACCCAGAATGTAGAAGGACAAACATTACGGACTCATAACATTGTGGTCGGTGGCCCTTGGTTAAAACTAATTGAGGAATCCTGTTCTATAGGAACAAAACTTTTAAAATTATGATGTTTGTGGGCTCTCACATTTAGAAAATCTGAGTTGGACCAGCCTCTTGTCACCAAGCGGTTGCTATGGTGTTGCTATGTAGTTGCTTAGATGCAATGCATCCTGTTTGCTATGCGTGTGGTATGGCATGTTTAACTTTCCAGGGTATTGACATAAAATGGAGGAGGATTATGTAAATACCATGTAAATATTATAACCAAAGGGGCATGACAGGGGTGAAAGAGAAGCAAAGAAAAACAAATAGCTTTCTGCCTGGAGGCCTCTTGTGCTTAAGTGTGTAATTGCTTTGATGAACTGCTGATAAGCTTTATCTTTACTAAAAAGAAATACAAAATTAGACAGATTTGTTCTCTCTTACAAAACCTGTTATGTCACATTAACTTTCTGTTCTCTAATAACTGCATAAATAAAAGATACAAGAGGACATGACAGATGGAGGCGGATTTTTAATTCCCAAAACACAGCGCACTTCGAGCTGAACTGGACTTAGAGACATTTTGTAGGCCTACACAATGAAGCACGGATGGTTATAATTCCTCTAGCAGGTTAAATCCAAACCATTTATTCTAGACCTGTACTAGTAATGACAATGGACTGTCAACTCTACTAGCATATGGCTAATTGCCTATGTTTGGGCTTGAATAATGTGTACAATTGTGAAACCAAATGCATTATGCAAGATATAGGCTACAGATTGTTGCATACTGGGGTTTTTAGATATTTACATATTAGGGTATGTTCACTTCACACTTGTAGTTCGGTTTTGGTTTGCTTGGTTTGTTTGGTCCAGACCAAAAAAAAAGTAGTCCTGGTTAGCTTCATGTTCATATTGGTATTTACACTGAACCTAAAAGCATAGTGATATGTTCACAACCTGATTGGTCAGCTTTTATTTTATATTTTATGACCGAACATCTAAACAATGCTGTGCGCTGGGCTAAATTGCTACATTTGATGGTATTTTGACCAGCCGAGAACTTGTGAGGAGCTTATAAAATGTGTAAATGAGTCAAAACCGAGGCAGAAATCCCTCCGTCACATACGTAAACGACTGGAAGCTGTTTGATTGGTCCATTTGGAGGCGAACCGAGACTTTTTCAGCGTCTCAGTCCGCTTGTTTGGTGTCACCAGGGTTCAGATGGCAGCGTTCCCACTTATTCAAATAAACCACACTAACAGAGCAATCGCACCAGTGTTCGTTTTAATTGAACCAAACACGACAAGTGAGAATAGACCCTTAGTAAGCATATATATTCTGCTGATATAGTAGAACAGTATGCTAATTCAATTCACACCAGTCCAACTCCAGTTTTAGATAAAAGACAGGGTTTGCACTGCACTAGGATAATGAACTAATGCCAAAAATCCCAACTTAATATTTCTCCTTTCATTTCTCCTGTTGATTGCCATAATATGATTTATAATGGTCAATAAAGCATCCAGCAGTCAAGGGCACAGCTAACGTCACACCATTAGTGCTAATGCAAACGTTCCATCTGATTTAGATTTAACCCGTTACCAAAACACTTACACCTCGATTATTGGTCAACGAGCTGGAAATCATTAGCATATGGCGTTGCTGTCATATATAGGCCAGATATTCGGCAAGTGATACATCACAATTATGCTTTTCCATGGCAACAGCAAGCCTTTACTCAGGTGTAACAGGCTTTCTGAGGTTTTCTTTACAGGCCGGATGAATCAGCATCGACCAGAGGTGACTGACACTGGACGTTACTGGCATTTGCGATAAAAAAGGGTAACTAGTGTTTGTCTGAGAGGGCGTGGTTATTTCAGGTCTGGGAACAAAAGGAATGCAAACAAATGAAATCTGGGATTTTCAATGGCAATGCAAGCTAGAATTTTCTGGAAAATCCTTTCATTTCCAAAATGCTTTAAAGGAGTAGTTCACTTTTAAAATAAACTTTTGCTGATAATTTACTCACCCCCATGTCATCCAAGATGTCCATGTCTTTCTTTCTTCAGTCGAAAAGAAATTAAGGTTTTTGATGAAAACTTTCCAGGATTTTTCTCCATATAATGGACTTCAATGGGAACCAAATGGTTCAAGGTCCAAAAGACAGTTTCAGTGCAAACTGCAAGCTGTTCAAAGGGCTTTAAACGATTCCAGATGATGAATAAGGGTCTTATCAAGCGAAACGATAGGTCATTTAAAAAAAAAAGTTTAAGTTTTATAAGCTCAAATGCTCGCGTTGCTCTGTTCTGTGATGCGCGTTCGTGACTCTCCTGTTCGAACTCGATCATCAAAATGAACAAATCTTTTTCAGAGTCAATTCGTTCATTTTGTTCGTTGAATGAACCAAATGACACGAAAAAAAGATTTGATTATCGAGTTCGAACAGGAGAGTCAGTCACGAACGCGCATCACAGAACAAAGCAAGGCGACCATTTAAGCTTTAACTTAAACTTTGTTGTTGTTTTTTTTAAATGAGCGATCGTTTCGCCAGATAAGACCCTTATTCATCATCTGGAATCGTTTAAAGCCCTTTGAACAGTTTGCAGTTTGCACTGAAACTGTCTTTTGGACCTTGAACCGTTTGGTTCCCAGTAAAGTCCATTATATGGAGAAAAAATCCAGGAATGTTTTCACCAAAAACCTTAATTTATTTTCAACTGAAGAAAGAATGACATGCATATCTTGGATAAAGGTTTTTTTTAATTGAACTACTCCTTTAACAACAAGATAAATGACTCTACTTACTAGTTAGAAATAATAGGTTTGCTGGTCCAGAGCCAGGCCTGCTCCTTAACCCTACCCTAAGTAAAGAGGTTTAGTTGGATAATACCATTAACACAGATTATTTACACCCTCAACAGCACAAGATCTACACTAATATCCTGCGATAAACATTAGGCACAGAGGTCCACAGAGCTGATTATTGGCAGCTAACAATATTGTCAACCCTTCATTGAATCCTTTAGTCTGGCTATTCTATCTGGAATATACAGGGAGGGATATTCACACCATGTTCTTTCATTTCGCCAGAGGAAAACTGGCACCCTGACTGAGCCTGGTTTCTTCCAAGGTATTTTCTCCATTTCTCTCAACTGGTGGAGTTTGGGTTCCTTGCCACTCTCGCCTTGAGCTTGCTATTTAGGGTTTAAAAGACTTAAGATTCAGAAACACTGCTTTATCGATTTGACAGCACTGTATTATTGAATGCTGAATTGAGCTGGATGATGATGACACTATTGCCTTTGTTTCATAATTGATGAATTTTGCAACATCAACATTACTAAACTGAAATGAATCAATACTGAACAGACTTGAGGTAAACAATGATACCATAAGCTGTTTTACAGCAGAATTTGAATTGTTTTTCATTTATGCAGTATGCATCATTCATTGTTATTGGCAGCTATGAAACAAAAATATATTGAATAAAGAACTAGGCCTATATAAAAGGACTTCGGTTTTGTAAAAAATCTATTCGGTCTTTGCATCCATTTCATGTTAACATATCCTCAGCTTGCACACAACCCAGCGAAAAGGCAAACTCTAGCACTCCTGTCAACCACTCGCCCCCTCGAAAGGGTGTCCGCTCATCCAGAAATTTCTCCATCCCTCAACGGTAACTTGCACTGAGAGTTACAGAAAACCTCACCGGCTCACTGACTCACCAGTTACAACCACTCACAATCACCTCATCGTATGTGGAACCACTATTTATAACACAATAAATCAACCATCTCAACAATGAACTTTCTATAAGTGTCTTTGTGTTTATGGTGTTTCTGCAGGGACTAGGGATGCATTTAACAGAGAAATACTATTATAGGTACCATGTAGCTGCTTCGGAAATACATAAATAGATCATTCTAGCTCGGTATGTGCTGCGAAACCTGTATAGAAACTCTATGATGACAAAATAAGACTGCTTGAGAGGGTTTGTAATACCCTGCTGCAATTCTAGAAGTGATGTGACTCTATAGCAGCAAGGGGCTCGATTTGCATTTAAATAACCTGTGACTAAAGCTCATCTAATCTGAACTCTCACCCTGACCGTTAATGTGAGAGTCAAGAGGTCGGGTCTGTATAAAAATTGGGAGTCAGAGTCAATGTATCTGACATAATGAGTTTTATAAAACTAAAAGCTCACTTTAAACAAGATGAGCGACAAGATGAATCCCTTTTGGTCCAAGAACGAAGTCCCTCCCCGGCCCCCACCTCCATCCAATAGATGAGGAAAGTTTGATTCTGACAAACGCAGAAGAGCTTCTCATTATGAAACAATCACAGAAAATCACATCTGACTGGTGTGAATATTAATGCAAAATGCCACACATTGTTGATGATCTCTGCTCCTCAAAGACTATTTATGCAAACCAAAGATATTGTGCCAACATAACTCTTAAAAGAGTATTCACATTAAACCAATTCCAAATAGTTTCTCATTTTAACTACCAATGTATAATTCAACAACATAAGGCCATTTGACTTTAAGATATTTTATTCCATATTTAGTGATCAGAATTCATCTTGGTGCCCCCCTTAATTAAACATAAATGCAGGTAATGATTTTTTGATGCCCGTCATATGTTTCCCAGGCCAGTTTGCATGCACCATCAGCTTTTGTCTTTTAAAACCCATTTATGTGGGAGCCAATCAGTCGGATCTGTTGTAAACATTGTCAGAGTCGATGTCTTTGACATAATCAATCAATAAACTCACTTTAACCAAATGAACGACTGATGCACAAACAGTGGATGAGAAGCATTTTTTTCCAGAAGCGCTTCTGATAATGAAACAATCAAATCTGCATTAAGATCTACTGTGAAAATCACATCTGACTGGCGTGTCAATATTAATGCAGAGAGTCACAAATCTTTGCTTCACAATTGAATTTACATCCACAACACACTGACGCTTTCTGGAAGCTCGTGGTTGTGCAAGATCTCGGCTCTTTATTCCCGAACAATCCAACTAAATAGAGTGTAAACATCAGCATCACCAAGGACTATTTGAATATGTCACAACTCTACGAATGGCACATTCAAATACTGCATTGCATATTAAGTGGTAAGCTAACTTACATGGCTATCAGTAGCCCCTAATTAGGATGATTAGGGATGTACACTCATTTATGTCCCCTGCTCGTTTTCACGCACCATCTGCTTTTGCCTTCTGACAGACAATACAATACAATGCTTCATTGTGGAATCATTTCATCTGGCCTTGTGCTTACCTTCAATAGAGATCACATGCTCGCGGATCTGGTTCTGGAGGGCCAGGTCATCGATGCGCTCGATCAGGTCGTATATTGCATAAATGTTCGGGTGGACGGACTCGAACCGATGGATCTCGCCTCTGATGGCTTGTGAGTTGGACAAAACGGACTGCGCTGCAGGGCCCGATACGGTTCCCGAGCCAAACTGACCCGCCCCGGAGCTCCCGGACGATCCGGATCCGAACTGAGCAGGAATCGACTGAGGAACGGGCACCGGTGTGGGTACCGTTCCCGGGGTGGGCATAGCGGGCTGGGACTGCTGAGAGATCCCGGACACTGACACCGAAACCGGGACGCTCGATTGGTAATTCATCGTTGTGGATTTAGGAACCGCTCACGGTAATAATAGAAATGCCGCGTTTGGAACGATTTGGAGAGCGCGCGACAAATCCGCACTGCACACTCTGATCCGGTAAAGAATGATAACAACTAACGGTTAACGTAATATATATGACGCATCAATGGGTTTCCAACAAATCCGCGCGCTTTGCTCATAATACCAAAACTTCAATCAGCATCATTGTTCCCAGCGACGATCTCGCTCTTTTGCGCGTGTCCTGTCCTTTTTTGACAATGAAAGTCTTTCAGATGGACACACCTTTGTTTTGGGCGATCTCCTTGACCGAATCTCTCTGTTTTGCTTCCCAGCCTGAAGCGAACACAATGAGGCCGGTTATCGCAATGCGCCCGAGTCCATTGACTGACTGAATGCGACGGTTCTACACTAAAGTCATAAACACGTTTGAATCCCCTTTTGGTCCAAGAAGTCCCTCCCCGGCCCCCACCTCCATCCAATAGATGTGGAAAGTTCGATTCTTTTACCGAATCGGTTCTAAGCGAACCGGTTCAAAGAGTCGAGTGACCGTTACTTTTGAGTTGTTGCACAAACGTGTCCCATAACCCCCCTACGCGGTATTTTACATTCGTTTGTATAGTAAAATCGTTTTTACACGTCAAGATGCGGTCGCATAAGGAAAACTTCGATGAAAGAAGCACTTCTTCTCACACAGAAATCACTTCAAACCGAGATTTCACTTGGTCTTGGTCAGTGCCAGTGGGTTTCTAAATTATTGATTCGCTGAGCAAATGTGTGACTCTCAGCACCTTTAATCAGTATAAACGGTGATATAACGGTGACATTTAAATTATTTTAATTTTACAAATGAAAACAAGCGTGTGGGGAAAGACAAACAGTCCATTTAATTGGTTAGCTACTGTTTCTATCTCAGTCACCGCGTTGTTTTCATTCTTAGAGCTTTCATTTCAAATTTGGTTTTGTTTATTGTTAACTATTGTAATTATTCGACTCACTTCAATTGATAAATATAGTATAACATTACCTACTAACTTGAACAAAGTCCCATACGCACGGTGATTTCCAAACGAGTCAAATCATTCAAAAGATCCGGTTCAAAACAACGACTCGGACATCTCTGCCATCCACTGCGACGTCACACATCACGTAACTGCTTGAAATGGGGGAGTGATGATATTCGATTGGATGTTTGGGTGGCGTTGGGATATGGGATAAAGCGACTGATGCTTTAGTAGCCTATTATGTAACCAGATATTTTGCTTGACAGTTTAATGCTTATAATTGTTCAGTCAGGCTAGATTGAGTGAGTTCTGATCGAGGGTTACAGCCTTAGCTATATTAAAAGACCATAATTTACAGTAGGTAGGCATATAATACACATGACATGGCATCTCAGGCTTGACAAATTTATTGTTGGTTTACCACAAATACATAGGCCTATGATGGTCTGTCCACTCTAAATGCAATATCAAGGCATTCTCTATAGCATTTATTATGTCAAGATTCACCCTTACATTAAATTACTGTGATTATGCCATGGTATTAGATAATTACCATGGTGCTGAATGATTATTTAGCCTATCATGATAGAATAAGGTTCTATGCTACATAATCCAGATAACATGGAGTGGTATGTCCAAAAAGCATGGTATGTTTTTGTTTTGTTTTTAGCTAAATCCCAAGAATTTTTTAACTGCATTTGTGATGTTTTAATATTAAAGCTTTCCATCGGATGGTGAAATAGCTGAGGTGTTGCAGTTTAACCACATAAGTGTCAGTATTGATTATTTAATTTCTGGCTTTGGGGAGATCTCTTCTCACACTGTTTTGTAGAATGGTCCCATTGAGTCACTTGTTAAGTATCATTTTGTAATGTGATTAGAATCGACACAATCTCTGCATCTCAGTTTCCCGAGTTGTGTGCTGTTTTGTGCTGAATATATATTAACCAAACATGTCTGTGTATGTCTATATGCATATATTTGGTAGAGATTTCTAAACTTTATGAGATTTGCTTTGGGCTTTTTTCATATTCCATTTTATCATGTAGCTTACTTTGATCTTCAGAGAAATCTTGCGGCACTAGATTATTTTCCACTTGAAACTATAGTGAGAATAAAAGTCACTCAACTTTATTAATTAAGATAATGATGATGCAGTGCAGTTGAATCTAAGAGGAGACCCACTTTCCTCTAGATAAAAACTGCTTATGGCTTTCAGCGTTTTAACGTCCCCTATAATTTTGTGCTGATATTGCACTGATCATGCAAGATGTTACGCAACACTTCTGAGATTCAAGCAATAAAACACTCAGCGTTTTTTCAGCCTTGTTTGAACTAAAAATCAAGTTCTGAAGAAGAATTTTGACATAATCTTTGAGCTTCATATAGCTCCATAACGTAGATATTGAAATGAAGTAATTCATCAGAAGACCTAAACTCCCTTCGGACTGTCATTAAAGGGTCACCCAGGAAATAAGTTATAGCCAGTAGCCCTTATTAATAGTTATTGGGTTCCGGAGGGTAAGATTATGGTAATTTTCAACAGATTCTGTATTCAAATGTACCAGTTATGAAATATATTTGAGATTAATCTCTTTTGATACAACTGAGGATGGGGATTTGACATGTGTAGAGCCAGGAATGGTAATGATTAGAGACATCAGTCAAGAGATTGATATTCTCTGAGTAAAAGACTGACTGACTCAGTTTAGTGATTCAAGGTGGTGTGCCTCCATCTGTTGGTCACATGTGGAACTGTGAGACATGTTCTGCACAGTGACAGACAGTGAAGTGACAGTTTTCGACGCTCTCTAATCCTCATATCTAAAATCATACACATTAATCTTGCACTAAATTAATTACCACTATTCCGCAATAGGTAGACTTGTATTATTTGTCTGTCAAACCCAGCATCTTAATTCACCAGTAGCCTATTGCTTTTGTAATAATGGTTCGCTATATCTGTTTTGCAACGAGATATCAACTTCCAAATTGCATTTAGATGGTCTTAATAATACAATAGAAAAGTTCTGTGCAAATATTACATCTCCAAACCCTCATCTCTTGCACACTAAAGGAATTCATTGCTTACTTTTATCATGCATTATTTATTTTTAAAGTTCTCATATGTGTAAGACACATCATCTATCTATCCATCCATCCATCCATCTGTCTGCCTGTCTGTCTGCGTGTTTGTCTGATGGTCGGTCGGTCGGTCTGTCGTTCTGTCTGTCTGTCTGTCTGTCTGTCGGTCGATCGGTTGGTGGGTTTGTCTGTCTGTCTGTTTGTCTGTCTGCTGTCTGTCTTTCGTTCGGCCTGTCAGTCAGTCTGCCTGTCTCTCTGTCGGTCGATCAGGTTTGTCTGTCTGTCTGTCTCTTTTTCTGTCTGTCGGGTCTGTCTGTCTGTCTGTTGGCCTGTCGGTCTGTCAACCGGTCGGTCTGTCGTTCTGTCTGTCTGTCGATCGGTCGGTGGGTTTGTCTGTCTGTCGGTCTGTAAGTCTGTCTCTCTGTCGTTCTGTCTGTTGGTCGGTCGGTCGGTCTGTCTGTCAGTCGGTCTGTCTGTCGATTGGGTTTGTCTGTCTGTCTGCTGGTCGGTCTGTCTGTCTGTCGGTCGATCGGTTGGTGGGTTTGTCTGTCTGTCTGTTTGTCTGTCTGCTGTCTGTCTTTCGTTCGGCCTGTCAGTCTGTCTGCCTGTCTCTCTGTCGGTCGATCAGGTTTGTCTGTCTCTTTGCTGTCTGTCGGGTCTGTCTGTTGGCCTGTCGGTCTGTCAACCGGTCGGTCTGTCGTTCTGTCTGTCTGTCTGTCGATCGGTCGGTGGGTTTGTCTGTCTGTCGGTCTGTAAGTCTGTCTCTCTGTCGTTCTGTCTGTTGGTCGGTCGGTCGGTCTGTCTGTCAGTCGGTCGGTCGATTGGGTTTGTCTGTCTGTCTGCTGGTCGGTCTGTCTGTCTGTCTGTCGGTCGATCGGTTGGTGGGTTTGTCTGTCTGTCTGTCTGCTGTCTGTCTTTCGTTCGGCCTGTCAGTCTGTCTGCCTGTCTCTCTGTCGGTCGATCAGGTTTGTCTGTCTGTCTGTCTCTTTTTCTGTCTGTCTGTCTGTTGGCCTGTCAACCGGTCGGTCTGTCTGTCGATCGGTCGGTGGGTTTGTCTGTCTGTCGGTCTGTAAGTCTGTCTCTCTGTCTGTTGGTCGGTCTGTCGTTCTGTCTGTCTGTCCGCCCGTCCATCAATCTATCTGTCTTTTTTTATTTTGAATGGATAGTTCACTTGAAAATGTAAATTCTGTATATCATCTACTAATCCTCATGTTGTTCCAAACCACCCATATGTATTTATTTTCAAAATAATATAAAAAATATATAAGTTTGGGCATTCAGTCATTCATTCATGTCTTACTGTATGGAAATGGAATTTCATTGTAAGTGCAACTTGTTTTTCTGTGCACCCGACGATGAAGAACTTGACGCAACATGACTTGAAATTGCAGTGTACTGTAACTGAGTTTCAGCCACTCAAACCTTCAAGGCATTTGTTGCCTATTTCAAATGCTCTGCATACCGTTACACTTATGAACATAGTACAAGGGGGTCATTTGTTTCGATAGTTGCTGATAACACATTTATTCGCATCATCAGACATAAGGTGTTTGCACTATGGGATAGTAAGCATTTCAGAAAACACATTCCAGCAAATATTTCACATTATTATGAATGTTCACATTCTTGGTGTGCATAGAGCTGAGATATTGAGATCCCACGTAGCATTTATGCCATTATAAAAATAGTGGGTTATTGGACAAATAGGGGGTTTGTGGACACGTGGTTTTTAAGCTTAGCTTTCAAAATTTTGGGATGAAAACCATTTTACTGCACTCAGGGAGGCCCCCTGTGTCTGTGGCACCAAGGGCCGTCCCGAAATTCCACCGTCCGAACCCACTATTTTTATAATGGCATAAATGCTATGTGGGATCTCAATATCTCAGCTCAGGAAGGGTCTAGAGACTCCATTTTTGCACTCAGGTCTAAGTCTCATGGCCCTCTATCAGAATCCAGAGTTTTGAGAAGATTGGAGTCTCTTCCGCCAACCCGCGTCCGGTTGCCTACAGCCCAAGGATGGAATGGACCTTTTTTTTGGTCTTGGACTAGCTAGTTATTTCGAATTTAAATGCTGTTATGAAAAGAACATTTGTGCTGGTATATGTATAATGTAGCTTAAGCTGCAAGGACAAATATGAAGAATCATTTGGGTCATTTTTACATTCTCCCTGTTACCATCATTTCATAAATAATAGGAGTGGGCAATGACTTAAGGTGCTTAAAAACACTGTGTCATTATGCAAATGTACTTATAAAAATTTTTAGTCACATTTTCTTTTAGGAAACGAACAAAAATATTGATTACTCAGGGGTGTATCCAAAATTTTAGCAAATCTTGGTTCATGGTAGTGGCATTACAAAAGCTGAATGCATCCCACCCTAGTGTCCTGTATTAAAACAAAACACATCAACAGACAAAAGATACCCGTGTTTGTCAGGCCATTTCATTTGTCAGAGTTATTTCGGGTATAAAAAAAACCCAACAACAATAAAAATGTATTCAGTACCACCCTGAAGAAGCTACACAACAGATATTTATACATATTTCAGAAGAATAAAATAACATCACGTGTGGCCCCCATAAGCGTCAGTGACTTTTTTCAGTTTTATCTGAGCGGGATTTCAACATCCCATAGCCATTGTGGGGAAGAACTCAAAACGTGCAGAGCATGCTGGGAAACCAAAGAACATACAGGACCTGGAAGAGGACTTTTGTGGGACGAGCCAGAGATCCACACAGAGGCGACACAATAATTAAGGCGACCAAAAGAAATATATGCAGTTATCATTTAGTATTATTGTGTAAAAATGTGTTATGATGATAATATAGTTTCATTCTTAATTCTTATGAATTTAAAAACAATATTAAATAGTTTTAGCTTCTTCAGAGCTGTACTTTTCATGAAATTATTTTTTATTTTTTGAATTTTAATTTAAAAAATAAATTTTGCAGATTATAAACATGAGTAGAACTATATATCTGATTTATAGATGATATATTTTTTTCAATATCTCAAACTGTTTTTTTGGGGGGAAATGTGACAAACATGATAGATGTGAAATTCTATTAGATTCCATTTCAATGTAACAAATTCATTTACAATCAACAGAATAAGTGAATATGCTGACAATATATTGCAAACAAGTTGTTACGACAGTGTGAAACCACTGATTACAAACCGACACAAGCAGTGACGTCTCTTACGTTTTATGATCACAAGCAGAAAGCGGAGCGTTAAGTCTTCAGGACGACACGCAGACGAAAGGAACAAGCAAAAAAATTACATCATCTATTAAGAGAGTTCAATATCGGTACTTACAAATGTGACTAGAGTGTAAAAAAAAAAAGAAATGCAAAACACAGGTCAAACAATCCTCTCTAGATGGAACTTCACTAAAACAGTCCAAAGATATACCGAAAGCATTAGCATCATAAACAGCGAAAACTCCAGAAGGTTCGGAGAATCAAAGAAGGCGAAAATTAATTAAAAAAAAGAAAGAAAACTGTCATTACTGGTCTTACATTACAAGCATTTGAAAAACAGCTTCCGTTACATTTAGTAAACTCTTCTGAATGCAAACAAGGTGAGCTAGAAGCTTCTAAGTCTCCCTCAGTTCCTCTGCGGTGAAAAATCACATTCAAAATGTGAATATTACAACGGTATGAGTCATTGGAACAAACACAGCAAGCACATTCAAATCAAGTCTCTTGGAAACGCAACCCAACCCCATTTAAATGTTTAAATTATGCTACATTATCAAAAAAAAACAACAACTATGAACCTCAGGGTGAGAAGCAGCCCAAAAAAAAGGAAACCACCACCATAGACGAGTGCTCGACTGAGTGTTATTTCTCACGGTAGTACAGCAGGTAGGACTTCAGCGACTCGGGCAGCGGCAGACTCAGGATTTTGTCTCTCAGATGGTTGACCTGCGGTTCCTCGGGTTTGATGGGCTCAATGTCTTTCTCCTGCTCCTCTTCTTTGCTCTCGTCCTCGATGCACTCGTCCTCCTCGCTGTCCATGGGTTGAGGAATCAGCTGGTTCCCGACGAACACGTAGGTGTTGATGCGGCGGCGGCGACGGCAGCGCCTGCGCTTGCGCTTCTGGGACGCTCTTTGCGTGTTGTTGCGGCCGGGGTTCTCGTCGTTGGTCAGGTTGCGGAGGGTTCGGCGGATGTAGATTCGAGCCAGGTCCTGAAGATTCCTCACGCTCAGAGCCGCTGAGGAACAGACGAGAGATGCGGGTTAACGCAAATCTCGCAAATCTTACTTTCCCAGTTGCATACTCAAAGCACCTTAAAGGGACAGTTCACCCAAAAATTATAACAACAAACAGACCTGTAAAGTTTGGTGCAAGAATCATGAGATGTCTGGCTTAATGCATGAGAAAAAATATCATTTTGAGAAAACGGTCTGTAAAGATGTGTATTGTTATTGAAGCCTACTGATGCAAATAGATAGTGTAACAAAACAAACACTCAATTGTGTGTGTATTTTAGATGTTTTCTTTGAACTAGCCTGAAAGAAGACATTATGGAAGCCCATAATATCAAAATGTATAAGTGCATGAGTTCTTTGGTTTTTTTTTCTTTTCTGAATGAATCAGGTTAATCATTTTAAGAAAATGGCCTGTAAATATATGAAGAGTTCAGATGCAAAAGCCTCTAAGTGCCATTTGAAATGTTCTTCTAGAATGATCATTTTTATCAAGCTTGTATATTTAAGTTCAGTGATTTCACTTAAATGGCAATGATAATTACCTATTAATTGTTTTTTAAGTGAAATTACTGAACTCAAATATACAAGTTTGATAAAAATCATCATTAAAGAAGAAAATTTCAAATAGCATTTAGAGGTTTTTGTATCTGAACTCTTCATATGTATTGTAAACTACACAGATGCAAATAAAATGGTAATAAAACATGCACTTAACTCTTCCCCCGCCATTGACAAGATTTCCCGTCATTTATGACGCAATGCTTCCGGTGTTCATTCATATTCATGTTTTCACTCTTCTAAAATAGTACAGCATCTCCGGATCCAAAAACAAGCAAAGAAGCAGAAACAAGCAAGAGAAGATTGCTTATGCACATGGAAGCTAACGCGATCATCAAACATTAAACAGCATGCGAGTCAAAACTGGCTAACGTTAGCGGATGTAAAGCTGAACCCACAAAAAATCTTCAGGGGTGTTGATGGACTTCATCTGCTCGATTATGTTTTGATGAACGTTCTGAATCTAATCTGAACAAAGTCTCGGGACAAAAATGCAATTTGTTTTTAAAGGGTAACTAAACCCCTGGTCAGAGCCTGACTCCACCCACTGGCAATATTTGAAAATGCTGAAAAAGTGGAGATAGAGGGGACGAAATAGATGCTAAAACACTCTATCCTGATGGTTTTCAATACTCACAATTCCTGACTCCCTACAGTGGTTTTGACGACACAAGATGGTTTTTATACGTAGCTCGCGTGGTGAGCTGAAACCTTTGTACGTCACGAAGTGCGGAACATCCGATAGGAAAATTCAACTGCAGTAGCCAACGTTCAACCTGAAGAGGGCAGCACTAAGACGCTTTTACACCATATATTGTAGAAACAGAACACTTTATAAACAAATGTCAAAAAAGTTCCTCGAATCAATGACTGGTATTAATAAAGATCCATTCTTACAGATCATTAACTAAAAAAAAGTTGGTTAAGTGTTTAGTTACTCTTTAATGAAACTTACCCACATTTTTGTTGTTTAATAGCAGATACTTAGTTCTTTCTTTTAAAATATTACATGTTCCAATATTCAAACAACAAAATATAGTTGGGGACATGAAAATTGTGTGAAAAAAAAATGCTAGTGGCGGCTGGCAACTTTTTTCTTTTTTTTTTTTAAACGCTGGCGGGGAAAGAGTTACATGTGCATTTTAGATTCTTTCCACTAGTCTGAAAAATATGTGGAAACAAAATTTGCCCAGTGCATGAAACCCCCCCCCCCCCCCCCCCCAGTCTTTAACATTGCACTTGGAAACCATGCAAGTGGCAGCTGATTGGACAAAGCAGAGTGAGATCAGATTTAGGGGCGGAGACTCACGGAGTACCACAGCTTCAGTCTTGCAGCCTTCTGTCCTGTTCTGCTGAACAAGAGGAGCAAATGACACCGCCAGGATATTCTTACTCTCCCAGGAGCTCTGACCAGTTCTAGTTATCTGAGTCAGCTGCAAGAACACATAAACACTGAATGAGACGGACAGTGTGTACTAATCAAGAGGTCAAACATTTGATGTAAGACATGAGGTGCGTCCCAATTCGCATACATATGCTCGATTCTATGCCTTTCTATTTGTTCACACTGAAAATTCAAAAAAGAAAAATTGCACTTAAAATACCCGGATGATGCACTTAATTTACTAAAAAAACAAAAACAAAAAAAAAGGGTAATTGGACACTTCATGCACTCTAGTTCAACTCTCATTGCTTTTAATTACAAAATGGAGGGGGCGGGGCTATCAAACAATGTTGAATGACAAAATTATGAAGAAAAGTAACATTAATTAGTGATGAAAAAAATAGACTTACAAATGCAGAGCTTTGGGTTTATATTTTGTTATCTAAAGACATTCAGACATTTGTGACGAGTGTGACTGAAGTGTCCAAACACTTTTGTGGTTTACCTGATCCTCTATTGGCATGACCAAAATTCCTCCGACTTTCAGCAGGATTTTCATATAGTTCTCGTGGTCCTTCTGAACTCCAGCTCCGCAGTATATCCGGTCATATTGGTGGCTGTCTGAAGAAATCTCCAGACAGTTCCCCACGACAAAGTGTGGTTCGCAGATCTCAAACCTGAAATGACACATTTTTTACACTGATATTACTTCAATGCAATTTTCTGCTGTTTGTTTTTGCAAAAACTAAACCTTATATGATATCTATACAATATTCTGGTCTATACATGTAGGTGAAATGGTTTTGCAAGATTATTTGTCCGTAGGCCTGCTCATCAAATCACTTCGAAGTAATAGCACACCTCTTTTTAAAGGAGTAGTTCACTTTTAAAAAAAATATATAATTTTCTCACCCCCATGTCATCCAAGATGTCCATGTCTTTCTTTCTTCAGTCGAAAAGAAATTAAGGTTTTTGATGAAAACATTCAAGGATTTTTTGCACTTTACTGGTAACCAAACGGTTCAAGGTCTAAAAGACAGTTTCAGTACAAAATGCAAACTGTTCAAAGGGCTTTAAACGATTCCAGGCGATGAATAAGGGTCTTATCTAGCAAAACGATCGCTCATTTAATAAATAAAAAACAAAGTTTAAGTTTAATAAGCTCAAATGCTCACCTTGCTCTGTTCTGTGTGACTCTCCAGTTGAAATCAAAATTAACAAACCTTTTTTCGAGTCAATTTGTTCATTTCGTCCGTTGAATGGACCAAATGACTCGAAAAAAGATTCGTTCATTTTGATGAACGAGTTCGAACAGGAGAGTCACGAACGTGCATCACAGTACAGAGCAAGGCGAGCATTTGAGCTTATAAAACTTAAACTTTGTTTTTTATTTTTTAAATGAGCGATCGTTTCGCTTGATAAGACCCTTATTCATCGTCTGGAATCGTTTAAAGCCCTTTGAACAGTTTGCAGTTTGCACTGAAAGTGTCTTTTGGACCTTGAACCGTTTGGTTCCCATTGAAGTCCATTATATGGAGAAAAATCCTGGAACGTTTTCAACAAAAACCTTAATTTCTTTTCGACTGAAGAAAGAATGACATGGACATCTTGGATGACATGGGGGTGAGTAAATTATCAGCAAAAGTTTTTTTTAAAGTGAACTAACTATAGCCTATATTATAATCTGAGTCATCATTAAGGCTCATGGGACAATGTAGGAACCACACGGCAAACAAATGCTATGTGCTAGCATTAAGTCACTGAGTTTCAGAACATGTAATAGTCTATTTTTGTGGATGAGTAAAAAGCAATTATTCTTGTATTACCTCTAAAAGAACAGATATGATGCCAAGAGAAATCTGATCTATTGAGCTTATTTTTAGTACGAGTCAAAACTAGGGCTGTGCAAAAATTAATTGCGATTAATCGCATCCAAAATAAAAGTCTGTGTTTACATAATATATTTGTGTGTGCTGTATATAATTATTTTGTATATATAAATACCTATGCATGCATGTATATATTTAAGAATTATTTGCGCTTAAATTCTGTATATATATATATATATAAATACATAATCTATATTATATAAATATTTTATATATGAATAACACATTTTCTTAAATATATATACATGCATGTGTGTGTATTTATATATACAAAATAATTATATACAGCACACACAAATATATTATGTAAACACAGACTTTTATTTTGGATGCGATTAATCGCAATTAATTTTTGCACAGCCCTAGTCAAAACGTGTTTGTATTTGCTTATAAAGACTAGTAAGCTATTTTCGTTGTTAGTTGTAGACGTGTAAGATATATCGATGTCTAATAAAGTGATTCCAATGAGAGAGCTCCCAAAGCTCCGCAACATTGATTAAGCAGCCTTGTTTTGGCACATGGCCTTCTGTATGAAACACATGCTTTTGTGGATTGTTTAACAGCATCAGCACTGTCTAATACGTCATTCCAGCTCTTTCTCCTGACCTTAATAACCCTGCTCTCTCTCTGCATGGTACATGACAAAAACAGATGTTTGCAAGCAGCAAATGCCCGGGAGAGCGTTCAGGGAAACCCAGTTGAGTGTCCAATACTGACGAGGACTATCCGACCTAGCGGTTGTGGTTTTGACAGGTGTTCACACAGGTGTGCAAACCGCTCAGCAGAGGTATTTACTCATTGAGCCTGTGGTTTAGGGTTAGCTAGTGCATTCTTTGTGTCACATGGAAGATAATTGGGCAGGGCTGACTAAATCAAAGTTGATCTTTGAAGTGCATAACCACAGAACTGCGGGAGGAGGACTAATGGGGTTTGCTTGAATCTCAGTTCGCCTCCCTTGATGCGGCTGTCAAGTAAAAGTTCGATTTCTACACTTCTGATTAAATCAGCACTTCTTCAAGCTGAATCTTTACATTCACACTCAAATCTACAGAAACACAGTGCAAAATAAAGGTTGAACATGCCTGTCAAAGCTGTCGCTGTTTTTAATGAAGTCATCGAGTCTTTCTTTGGCATACTCCACAACATCCTTATGGAGCTCAACGCCATGATTTACTCCAAACGGACCTGCAAATGATAATAATAATAACAACAGGTCCCTTTTTTTTGGTTTTGGGTCCATCATTCAACATAAGCACACTACAGTTCAAAAGTTTGTAAGATAAAAGTAAGAAATGTCAGTAAGATTTTAAAAAAGAAAGGAAAGGGTGCATCAAATGACTATAAAGCAACATTTTATAATGCTACAAAGCATTTCTATTTCAAATATATGTAGTTCTTTTAAACTTTGTTCACCAAAGAATCATGAAAAAAAAATGTACCATGGTTTTTATATTAGCATGATTTCTGAAGGCTCTTGTGACACTGAAGATGCTGAAAACTGTGTAAAATATATTAATATATATATATATATATATATATATACACACACACACACCATTTTGCAAGATGTAAACAACACTGATCCAGAAACACTTCCTGTTTCAGTTTGTAACTGTTTTCTTTTATTTCACATGTAAAGAAAACCTCTTAAAGATGTTTGTATAACTTTTTGATTCAGTTTTATATGTTCTGTTGGTTGTATTTTATCCCAGCTTTTATGTAGTGTTAAAAAACTGAAACAGGAAGTGCTTCTGGACCAGTGTTGTTTACATCTTGCAAAATTGTCTATCTATCTATTAGGGGTGCAACGGATCAAAAAACTCACGGATCGGATCGTTTCTCGGATCAGGCTCACGGATCGGATCATTTTTCGGATCAGCAAAAAAAAAAAAAATTTCCCCCAAAATAACTGTAATAGCCTACTGACAAATTCTTTAATAATAAATAGACTTAACATTATGATATTCTGTTTTATTTTAACTTCACAGGGTTCCAAACTGAAAGTTGAGGGCAGCATCACCTCAAATGAGAACTCACAGCGAGTTCTACAAAAAAAAAAAAAAAAAAAATCTGGTAGCACTGGGGCTGACATTATAAATCACTAAGCTTAATAGGGTGTAGATGAAATTAACTTAGTTATTATCATTTATAATGTCTTAATATCAATTAATAAAAGTAGTGAAAATATCATCGTACTTTTTTCATTTTAGGACAATCTTTAAAGGATAAACAAAAAATGTGTTGGTAATCACATAAAAAATTCAAAAAAATAAAACATTTATTTATGATATTATTGAAGTGCTGGGAAAAGATGTGTAGTAGGCTACTTGTAAGCATTTGACTATTTCTTACACATTATCATATATAGGCTGATTTGTGGACTGAAAGCCTTCTTTAAGTGTTTCTCCTGGTTTCCACGTCAGCTCTGTTTGATCTGATATGGTTTATAACAGAAACCTGCGCCGAATCGGAGTGTTTCTAATTGGATCTCGTGGTGTTGATGTTATTAATTCTGAGGCGAATTCAATGGATTTCTTCACTGGATCTAGTAACAGTGTTGCGTGAGCGAGATCGGCCCGCGACTGTCAAGTTCGGGGCTTTATTTTGTCAATGGATCACTGCTGCTGCTCCGACCACGGTCCTAATCATAAATGAGTAGCGTATTTTCGTTCCACTTTCATTTTGTTTGCATTCGCTGCTAGGTAACGACTAACGAGTCGATAGATCGCTGATTGCTCAAACGCACATCAGGTTGTGATATTTGTCTCCGTCTCCCTCCCACAGATGTTTAACGCGCGCTATTCTTGTCACGGATTCATTGACGCGCCGCTTTACCATGCGTTTAACGTGTGGCAAATTCACTGGTCGCACATGTGCGACTGGATGTAAAATTCAGTCGCACACTCTCAAATTTTGGTCGCAGTTTGGTTTGGAGCCCTGAAATGACGCGGGGCGTTCAAGCTTCTCCGTTCCTCCGCTCGCTATGACGAAGCTGTGCGTTGACTGAACAACATGCGCACGTTTTTTTTTTTGTTTTTTTTTTCATAATCAATCCGCGGATCACGTGTGTGCCGAACCGAAGACATTGATCCGAACGGATCACGGATCAGTGATGATCCGTTGCACCACTACTATCTATATATATATATATATATATATATATATATATATATATATATATATATATATTAAATATACAAAGAAAATACTATAAATATATTGTTTAAAATTGTAATAATATTTCATAATATTACTTTTTTTTACTGTATGATTTCATGTCTATAGCACTCACAGGACGAGGTGAGTTACGTGTCAATTTCTGCAAATGTTTACGACTTAGGAGTTTGTTCGAATCCCAAAACATGAGCAGTAATAGTAAAAGTGATGAAAATAAAAGATACATTATCTTGATATGACTCAAAATGCAATTACTACCATGCAGAATGTTCTAACAAAAAAAAAAAAAAAGTGAAATAAACAAGAGGATGAGAGCCAAACAGCTAACCTAAATGTATTGTGATGGTTCCTAAATAGTCTTTTTGTTTTTGGTGCAAATTTGGTTCTCATAAATATATAGTGTTTTCTTTGATTTCTTTTGAATTTGAAATAAATTAAACAATATTATTGAATTATATCTGCTTGTTTTCTTTATTGTCGTTTTATCTAAACCCTAGACACGTTATTAGAGTGGTTCTCACCTATGATCAGGCCCACCATCGTGCTCAGGTATCCCGTGCCACTGCCGAGGTTAAGGAAAGACAAACCCTGCTGGAGTTTCAGGGCTTCCATCACCTCGGAGTAGATGCACGGCGCCGAGAGGTGTATATTCCCATGCTTCCAGGCCAGGTCTTTGTATGCATTGTCTCTGTAGCCCTCCAGGTAGTAATCTCCACGGTCTATGGCCCTGAAGGCCTGCTCGACGCGGTCTGTGCGGATGTACTGGGCTTCCTTCAGGTTGTCTATCAAATCGTCATTATCCTCGCCAGCACTGACTGCTCCCCCCATGTTCCCCAGACAGGCAACGAGAAAGAAAAAGAAACAAAAAGAAAATGCAGAGGAGGTGAGAGACGGGTAACTAGACCGGTCCTCGCATCCAGATGAAAGTGCTGGAGCGATTCTCCACAGGGATGCCCAGTCGTGATGTCTGGCCCACACAAATCACCTCAGACCATTCTCGGCTACGGCAAGATCTGAGGACTGAAAAACAAAGGGTCACAGTTTAGATCTCTCTTTCGCACATTTCAGTTTACCCTTTTCCCTGGTGCACAGCTGGAAAAAAGGAGCCACCTGATACCTGCCGTCTCCGATTCTTCAGCTAGGTGTTGCGTGTACCTGATGTTTAATATTGCAGAATACTGTCCGAGGCTGAAGTCTTCTTACATGTTTGAAATGATAACCGCCACAACAGAAATGTTACGCACTTAACTGAATATCCTTTCAAAGCAAGAGAAAAGAAACCCTGTAAGTGACATTTGGGCTGCAGACAGGGCATTTAGTTTCTCCGGCTCATTGGTAATTGAGTTAAGCTGGATTGCAGTAACCTCAAGGATTTTCATGAACCTGAACCAGATCTGGATTTACACAAAGAAAGAAACATGAGGCTTGTTTACTTAATGGTTCAGCGAGTACAAGAAAAGACCAATTACTGTACATTTAAATATCTCTATTTTCCACTCCAATTAAGGATGTCTTCGCAAAGGACCATCCTTCTGAAAAGAACCCATTAAATCGGTTTTATTTTCTTTATTGACATACTGTATTTCCTATGGAAATTAAAGAGCTCAACCCTTTTTAAATATATTTTATTTTGTTGTTTTTTTTAAAAGCCAAAAGGCTTTAGTTTCAATTGCAACCAAATGAATCATGATTTTCTACTTTAACATTAGTAGAGCTGCACAATATAACGAAATATCGCAAATGTATACATCGCAACGGCCTGTACTCTGTAATGTTCCTAATAATCCTTTAGGTGAGTGTACATTTGAAAAGGTTTCGAAAAATTGCCCAAGAAATCATTTTAAGGGGTAAAAGCTGATAGAACTAATATATTTAACATACTGATGTGAATAATGCTTTATTTTATAGGGTTTTAAATGTCTGACTACATCGCTATAATTCCCTTGTTTTCTTTTCTGCATTTGTCTTTCTTTTCAGCGTTTTCCTGTATCACTGCCCTTTGAGTCTCCGGCACTAAAAATACTGCAGGAAGAGATCTGGGTCAAACCTCCTACTCTGTTTTGTACAAGACCTGATTGCAACACTACAGTGACTCTCTGTATATCAGTATACAACTTAAAAGAGAACAGCACCTATTACAGTGTCTTTCTTTCTAATAAACAGACACTGGTTGGACACCATAAATCAATACCGCCATTAATATAGGGGAAAAAGGATGCTGGTTTTCATAACACTGCTAACTGGTTTTGTCAGAGAACAAGTTGAGTAACTCCTGGATTGTTGTCAAGTTATTACTGGAACTTGAACAATGAACTGGAACAGTTTGTTATAAAGCTGAGCTGATCCGTCATTAACATGTTTTAACTTGTTGGTTGCATAATTGCAACATCATCACACTACACTGATGCTCAGCCAGAGTACATCTGTTTACTCCTTTAAAGGGATAAGTTCACCCAAAAATGAAAATTGTCATTAGGCTACTTACCCTCAAGTTGTTTCAAAACTGTATGAGTTTCTTTCTTCTGTTGAACACAAAATAAGATATTTTAAAGAACATCGGTGACAAGACAGTTGACAGACTTCCATAGTAGAAAGTTAAGTCGATTGAAAATAAAAGATCTTACTTTGTGTACAATAGAAGAAAGAAACACATACAGGTTTGGAACAACATGAGGGTGAGTAATTTTTTGGTTGAACTATCCCTTTAAAAGCAGCTTGCCATGATGAAACGCCACCGCACTCTGCTGTAAACAAAGAGTAGCCTGCAGCACCAACACGCCATATTATATGAATACTTGTATATTCATCCTCTGAACATAAATGTCATAAATGAAGAGAAATGGCATATCTGCGACACTTTCGTTCGTTTGTTTACGTTTAAGACCGATGAACATACAATATGGATGGCGTCTGGCTGCGTGACGTCACCCGCTGAGGTCCATCGACACACATAAAGATCTACATTTTACGACGCAGACGAGCTAAAGAATTTATAAAACATTCACACAACCGCACTGCGTTAAACACAGTGTCTAGCGACGTGTGCAGTGCTTAATACATTCAAATATTATTTCTGAGACAGAAAAAAGGTATCAAAGACAGAGAGAGAGAGAGAGAGAGAGAGAGAGAGAGAGAGAGAGAGAGAGAGAGAGAGAGAGAGAGAGAGCGTTTCACATGTTTAGATCCGCCATAATCTCTAAGCTGTAATTGCTTTGCATACATTAACAGTTACATTACTTAAGTAACTCCACAGATACATTTAACATGGTTATGCCATAACTTGACATATAAAATATTTACGAAAAAGCTCATGGTTTGTCGTGCATTTGGTCTTTGTTATTAAGCGTGTCGTATGATGAGCAAAACATAAAACAAAATATATTTTTTTTAAATCGAAAAAGCAAGTTATTAGAAAAATAAAGCTTCAGATTTAGTTGTTATACGTTACTTATTGTTAGTTGTCTAATAAGTATTAGTTAAAATGCCTCCGCCGCCGTCTCTAATTCAGATAAAAAATAAACTGAGAGAAGGGGAAAAAAACTCTAGCTTTTTCTATTACTTCAGAAACCCACGCTGTTAGATAACAGTTAACGCGTGCAGGACTGGGCAAACCAGTAAGACGGCGGCATTGTGTTTGACCTGGTACATCAAAACACTTGACAATACAACATTTGTGCATTCTTCAAAAAAAGCCATTTAGGCTTTTCTGCGTGCATTAAACCATTACAGTACATTAGCATTTAAATGTCTGCCACATGTAAGTTACATCTTCCTCCGCTTCCTCAGACCAACGCAAAGCAACAAAACAAAAATGTCGCCATCATCTTTGCGGAATAACAATGTTCACTCACCTTTATAAAGCCATGACTCAATCTCAGGATTTGCACTAGCCAAGCAGACTGGATGCACATTAGAATTTTTTTTTTTGTTTGTTTGTTTTTAGCGCACTGTTGATAATGTATAGTTTTTCGTGGCGTTGAACAGCCAGCGCTGTTTTTGTCGAGGAACAGCTGAGAGGATGTAAACAGACGTCACGTGGTTCACAGAAACGAGGCTGCGGACATTAGACGGCAAATGCTGCTGGCTAATAACAGTTTGGTATAAATAATAGTCCTCCAGGGGGCTCTTGGAGGCCCAAAAAGCCAAAGCCCCATTGAGCTGCATTCAAATATCAGCTCAATTATTGTTATATTGGAGGCATTTGAAAATGTAAGTATATACTATTTTAAATGCTAATGATTGGTCTCTGAAATATATTAACAAATAAGCTCAGTACATTCATATAAAACGATTTAATACCATTTGCCTAAATATTAATCACCGAAGAATATGATTAGTCTATTCCGACCAGCGCTGAGAAAAGTACAACGTCCTACGTGACCAGGCCGTTTTCAGTTGTGGTCAGAACACTTGAAATTTCAAACGCCATTAAATCAAAATACACAGTGAACAGTTAAAATATATAAACAATATTTAGATACACAGTATATAGCTAATTAAAGACATCCTCTGGGACAATACACCAAGCCAAAGCCAATGCCATTCTACCAGTTTTTTTCTGTTGTTTCGGACAGCGGTTATTTGTTATTTCTCTTCATGTGTCCCACCTCCTAAGCCAGGATTGGCTAGAAGCCCAAATAGGTGGTCAGGGATTGGACAGTTTAGAAGTCGGTCATATGACGTAGCTATCATAACAAGAGAAGGCGGGACATGTCGAAACGTGAGTGAAAAAAAAAGCTTTTCTAAGAAAAAAACTGGTGTCTGCTGCTTTTACAAATGATCTTGTTGAAGCAAATTAGAACCAATATGAGCAATTTTTTACAACCCTCAACGTCAACCCAATGATTACTCGGTTTAGCGACGAATCAGTGGTTATATTTGAGCAGCTGGGGTCAGTAGATTGACTTATGAAGATTATTTTTTGGCGGTGTAATCTGTTGACAGTGGGTCAACATTCAGAAGCACTTAAACCTTAGTTACTCATAGAAAAGAACAAACATGCCTTCTTGTTTACATCTAAAACACCCACCACGTGGCTATATGGGTTTGCGTGCCAAATTAGTTTGAACATATATAGATATATAGATTCACGGAAGAGTTCTGTTGATAGCATTTGCCATATGTCTGTTGTCTCAGTCTGACTGGAAAACAGTATTCATTTACCATGATGACATCTTTTTTTATTTTTCAATAGACTGTTGATCCCTCAGTCCCCTGTAAGATCCACTGTGTCAAACTCTGTGAAATTGCTATTATGAAACCACTTTAAAATTAGCATGTGTCTACTGTCCATTAATACATAGATATTACGTTTCAACTAGAGGACGATATGCTCCAACATGATTGACTGCGTAATACGTCTTTCCCAGGTTCTGGAAACAAAACTCTACAATGTGGGCAATATGTAACAGCAACAAAATGATCTCAAAGGAAGGGGTCATATCAAACTCCCCTTTAACCCTAAAATGCATAGCAAACTTTGCCCTCCATAGAAAGATCAACAAAGACAGATGCAATAAGAAATGTGTGTGTGTGTGTGTGTGTGTGTGTGTAAGAGAGAGTTTACTTAGCTGTGAGTTTTGTCATCAAACTATTTCATTCATAATGTAATAATTTGTTGTACTAAAAGTCTATTATATCATTAAATACAAGATAATAAATATTACTTACAATAATACAAATTGTTTTGTTTAATATACTCGTATGTGTGCGCAGTATGACAGACACTCATATATACATAAATATATAATAAACACTCATATCATATTTAATACATTAATATAAAGTATTTAATAACAGCCTATTATTTAGAAAATAACTATATTGAGTTGGGCCAACTTAATTTGATCAAATTTAAATTGAGTTGGGCCAACTTAATTTTGGCAAATTTAATTCTAAATATTGATTATTGAGTTGGGCCAACTTAATTTAATTAATTAATAATGGACGCATACAGTAGCATAGTTGCATTTGCATCAGTGTGTGAGTATTGGTGCATTTAAAACTTTGTTAAATAAAGTTGAACTCATTCTTATGCAGTGTTTGCTAATGAGGACAGATAGTGTTAGAGTTTGCCCTGGAGTGGCTGTATTAGTATTAGCCAAAGCCCAAAGACAGACCAGCAGCATCTCTGCTTTTTTCCTCTGATATTTATATTTCTGTACTCGCCGTGAATGTGGTATGTTAACTGTGAGATTCAGTCGAGTGTATAGGTCAGGGACATGGTTAAAGTTAAGCGAAATCAAGACAACACACGTCTGTCACAGTCACGGATCTTTTAGTAATTGTTGGTTTTGTTTCTAGGTGACGTTCAAACAGGAAAGCTGTGCCTCATTTCAGATAATTGGATATAATTTACATCATCATCATCATCAACGCATCAAAGGCAAGAATAAATTGCTCTGATAATTATAAAAAGGCAATTACGAAGGGTAACAAACCAAACACCATATTTACAAGGCACCGATTTCATTTCAGGGCAACAGGGATAAGCAAGGTGTCTCGAGAGGATCTCTTAATGATCTCATTGTCTCGTGATTTAACCAGTCAAACTGGTTCAAACTTATTTCTATTTGCTGAGACTGAAACCATTGACTCGTTTCTCTTTTTGGATACTAGTGTTTCGAATGCAGAAATGAAGGCCTGAAATCTTTTGTGTCTCAAAGTTGGATCCATACGCCATCTGCTGGTAGATATGAAAACAGTTTTGGTCTTGCAATGTCATGAAAAGTTGAATAGCAACGTTTCAAATGTCATGCTGTTCAATTAGATTGTACATTGTAAAATAATACATTGTAAAATTTTGGATTTGGTTTTGAACTCTGATGTAATCAAGAAGCCATTACAACAAAAAATGTCTGTGACGTCCACACTGTCATTCAACCTTTTCACATATTTTTCCAGTTTCTACAGTGAGACTACATGGAATATTTATACTTTTAAAAATATATTATACTATATAGAAATCTATAAAAGTGGCTGCCTCAAATTAAGTACAACCAACTTGTATGTTTGTCATTTCAACTTAAAGTAGTCAACTGACTTGAAAAAGCTGAAAAAAAAATATGAAAATTGCTTAACTTATTTTGATGAGTTGAAGCAATATGTTGTCATAATATTGTACAGTGGATTTGAAACCTCCAAATGTACAATTATGCAAATTTGATCCTAATGGTGATTAAAAAAAGTTCAATGACATGTTAAATACACTCTATAAGTACATATTTTTATATAAATCATATTTTTATATGAGCCACTGTACAATGAGCGCTAAGCAGATCATTTCAATAGTTTATTTCTACCATACACAAACTGTACAACACAGCGCAGTACTGCTTATGAAATTTTAAAAGTGTAAGGAAATCCTGATATACAAACTACTCGAACTAAAAAAAAACAAAAAAACATTTTTTTTTTAAAAAACAAAAACAAACTAAATCATTTACAGTACCGTGTATTTTACTATTTTTTTCTTTCCCACCAAAAAATATTATCACATTACAAAACATCAAATACAAAAAAAAAAGAAAGAAAAAATAAATATTCCTCACAAAACTTCCTGAGCAAACAATCTATGGTTTATAAATTAAAAATTAGCAATTACAAATCATTTAAACAGACATATTTCTAAATTATACAGTAATTTAGGATTTCAAACAAAAACGGATTCAGTACAATTCATTATGCTCGTTTGGTCAGATAATATAGTGTTTTTATTTCCTCTGAATGACCTGCAAATTTGCTTAAACACCGTTTTTGACATCAATGTAAAACTAGATTAAGCCTGCACCGACCACACACTTGTGACCCGCTCAAATGAACACTAAATAACAGAATAAAAGTGCAAAAAGGGTACGTTTTAGTGTTAGAGAAAGCTTTAAAAGTGCCAGAACAAGGCCGTTTGTGATCGTAACACACAGCAAATGCCTCCAATAACAGCGGCCCTGCATTTCAACGCTAAATCAAGTGTCATAATGGAAAGCTTACTCTCTATTGCAGTTGTTTCGCTGTGGATTTGTCCATATTTTAGTGGGTTAAAGACATGAAGTGCTTTGAGAAAAGATCGAGAGCCCACTGTTTGTCTCACAGAAGAAGCCAAAGGTTGAGGAGTTCAGAAAAGAAAATAAAAAAAAGTATTGTGCCTGATCATAAAACACTTCTTTTTTTTTCTTTTTTTTTTACAAGAATATCATTACATACTTAAAATGGCGTATAAACTGTAGGTAAACAGAGTTTAGAGGCTTTTCATTCAGAAAATAAATATACTGCAGAATAAAATGAATCACCATTCACGTAATACTGCTCTACCACAAAACATATCATATTCCATGTACTCATTTACATTTAGGCACATATATGCACACACATGGATGTGCACACCAAAGGCAGTTCATATGAGCAGAAACGGAAATAAATGATGATGTCCTTCTTCCTGGATGGTTTGATTTTTGCTCTGGTCAAGTGTCACTGTACAGTAGTTCCAAGAGTCTAAAATTGGAGATAAAATATTTTTCTTTTCGCTCGCTCGCTCGCTTATTAGAATACAGATTTATGCATGAAAACAAATGATGCCATTTGTGGATTCGTTAAAAAATAACCCATACGGCTCTAATGGAGCAATGACAGCTGCTCACCAACAGGTGGCGCAAGTGGACTATTCTCACATTTGACATCTGCGTTACTAAAAAAAGTAGAAGAAAAAAAAGAAATCATCATCATCATCATCACGAATGCCGGCGAGTTATTGTACAACAAACGCAGGTAAATGTTAAATAAATTAAAATTCACAATATGTAAGATTGGCCTTGCATTTTTGGAGTTGCAGGAACGAAACAGAAAAACAACAATTATGATAGCAATAAATAAATAAATCAATAAATAAATAAGATTACTGTGAGATAAATAGTACCGATGAATAAAGATAATATGCAGCAATAATAGAACAACACGCAAAAGAACAATACGGAATAAAGTCAAGCAAACCATAGGAAATCAATAAGTGCAAAAGGAGGTCAAATCTCACTACAAGGAACATTGAGCTGTAAAAATGTGGCTGGTATTTTTCAGTGCAATGAGTTTGTCGTGGAATGGAGCAATTTAAACGAGACACATCTTGCACGGATCACAAAGCCAGCCCCCCGTGAAAGAGTTTGGCCTTATACGTGGATGCCCTTTATGGCCTGTCTGATGCTGTCCAATAAGGCTTTGCATTCTGGCGAGTACTCGTGCTCTGAAGTGTTGTACATATCCGTCAGTGTGTTCACGTACGCTTCGAAGTTCTGTTCGTTTATCGGACCCTGGAACAGATTCAGGAACGTTCAATTCAGTGTGTTTCATGATGTCATCCCTTCCAAACATGCACCATCTTAGCTCAAATCGTATTAAATGAAAGGAATAGTTCACTTTGAAATTCATTTTTGGTATGTTTTAGTTTACCTCAAGGGCATCCAAGATGTAGGTGTATTTGTTTCCGCATTATTTTCAATTTTGATATTTTTAGGTCAAACCGTTTCGTGTCTGTCAGTCATATAATGGAGGTCTATGGTCACCACCTCAAAGAGCGTGCACAGAGAAGTCCAAATTAAACATGATTTAATGACTCGTAAATCTAAGTACACATTGATGGGCTAAGACACGAAACGAGCGGTTTGAGTGAGAAAACGAACAGTATTTATATCGTTTTTACCTTGCATCCTCAGATCACTTAGATGTTGCTGTGGTTACAAGAGGTAAAAACGATATAAATACTGTTTGTTTTCTCACACAAACCGCTCGTTTCGTGTCTTAGGCCATCAATGTGTACTTACATTTACGAGTCATTACATCATGTTTAATTTGGACTTCTCTGTGCATGCTCTTTGAGGTGGTGACCATAGACCTCCATTATATGACTGACAGACACGAACGGTTTGACCTAAAAATATCAAAATTGAAACTACTGTGGAAACAAAGACAAAGCTAAAACATACCAAAAATTAATTTCAAAGTGAACTATCCCAGTTTAATTAAATTTGATTTGAGCTAAATATTATCCACTTAAGTACCAAGTAAGAGTAATTAACTACAGTACAAGTTCTTACTATAGGGTTAGGGTTTGGTTGAGGGTTAGTTGCATGTAATTATGCATAATTTACTGCTAAGGCAAGTACATGTAACATATCTAACAACTACACTGCAAAATAAAGTGTTACCAACATTAAATTAACCTCGTCTGGCAAATAAATGGTCTTGTTTTATTTTAATAACAGTGGTTATTGTGTGGTGCTTTAGGTAAATAGAGCGGGAAAAGAGCATGTCGGTGTAAACGTGTCAGCGTCTCACCATTTGCGGCAGCTGTATATCTGTGAGACTGTTGATAAGTGCTTGACTGAGACGCGCTAACTCCTTCAACAGACTGTCGTTGTGCTGCTCAATTATCTTATTCTCCTCCTCGATGGTCTTTAGGTTGCACTCCATGGATGAAATCTGTTTTAAAAGCAGAAAACAAGGTCTTTAGCTCTGAATCTACATTACCCACAATCTTCTCGCACAAGTGTAAATGTTATTTACCTGAGTCTGGAGCTGCATCATGTCTGCTTCTATCTTCAGATTGGATTCATTTAGCTCCTTTATTTCATGATCCAAGTGCTGCATGTCTTCATTGTTCTCAATACCTGATTGACAAGAGACAAACCAGGCACATTAATAAACGCGTCTTGCAAAAGCTGTACTAAATGACTCAGGTTCTCTGTTTTTCATCTCAGGAGACGAGCTCAGCCTCACACTATGATGATAATATTAGCAATAGCAGGTCAAAGATTGGAGCTCTTTTGTTCCTTTAAAGCGCTCGAGTTGCTCACCACTGCTGGTTTTGAGTTTGATGGTCATCATCTCCTCCTCGGAGAGCTTCTTCTTGATGCTCTGGGCGTTCAGTGGACATCCTGACAAACTGTAAATGGACAAAACAAAATCTACAGATCAGTCCTAGCTACCTGGAGAATTATAACTACATCAATTAGGAATCATTAGATAATAAGTACAATCTGTGTTACATAATATGATAACATTTTTGGAGACTGTAAGGGTAATCAAATAATTAATAAACCACTGAGGCTGTAGAAATAATATTGGAAACAATATAATAATATAGTCAGTTCTGTAATCTGTATTGACTGTAGTATACTGATATATTTATATATGTATACCATGTATACCAAACTACATGTTTTTCATATTTTGATACATATTTTTACACATTGAAAAAAAAGTCAACCTGTATTTTTGTGTATTTGAAAATTTGTTTTGTGTATTTAAGTGAAAAAATTGTATTGTTTATATTATAAAATGTATTATTACATTATATAATATAACACACACACACACACACACGTCTGTGTGTGTGTTATAATGTGATGATATATTATTATAATATATTTCAATATATGTTATATTTAATATATTGAATACACATATATATATATATATATATATATATATATATATAAAACATGTTTATGATATATATTTGAATAATAAAAAATATAAATATATATATATATATATATATATATATATGGGCTGTCAATAGCATCCAAAATAAAAGTTTGTGTTTACATAATATATGTGGGTGCACTGTGTGTATATATATATATATATATATATATATATATATATGTAAATACACACAAATGCATGTATATTAAAAAAAATATATATATAAAATATTTATATTTATATACAATATAAATTATATATATAAATCTATATACAGTATACACATTAAATTATTTCTTAAATATATACAAACATGTGTGTGTATTTATATATAAAATAATTTTACACAGTGCACCCACATATATTATGTAATCCTAATATATATATATATATATATATATATATATATATATATATATACACCTTTTTATATTTCTTTATATATATTATTATATTATATAATATAACATTTGTATTTAACATAATATACCGGTAATATAATATAATATATTGGTAATATATTATATTATATAGATGTCACAGGTAGAGTACCTGTAAAAGTGAGCGGGTTATAATATATAATATAACATAATAAATATAATTATTATAATTAATATAGTATAATATAAGTATAATATACTATAATATACACAATAATATAATATAATATAATATAGTAAGTACAAAACTCATAGATAACTCAGTTCCCAATAAAAATGTGTTTATTATACAGTAGAGAAGTTTAAAGTGTAATATCAGACTTGAAGTTGTAGTCTCCTCACCTCCTGTGCGTGACGAAGACGTTGTTGGCGTGACCCAGGCCGTTGCAGCCGGGCAGAGGGCAGTGAGGAAGCTCCTGTTTACAGATCTTCCAGGAGAAGGCCGACCCGTTGACGGAGCTCTCCTTCTGCTGCTTGCTGGCGATGGGACAGCTTCCAGCGCTGCGATGGGACGTGTATTTACCCGACACGTGGCCCTGCCCGTCACACCCTGACACCGGGCACCTGAGAAAAGAAAAATACACTGATTTCACTGAAGACTAAACTGCTGAGTTGTACTACCAATAAACATTTTAGACTGAGTTTATGAGCGTTCACATTTATAACAACATGTTCGGAGGGAACAAGGTCATAATCTGCATCACAGGTTGTTTGGTATAGATTTCTGGGTCACAATGCCAAAACACACACAGATGTGACCTGACCCCTCGACATGCTTAAATTAAACCCCCTGCGCAGCCCTCTTTTGTTGTCCTAAACTCAACAGGGCAACACTGTGATTGTCCAAGATAATCTCTTATTTGAGATTGAACTAGTTTCAGAGCTTATAACCGAGTCTTCCTAAACACAAATGAGCCCATATACATTCAGTTGATAATTTGATGGCTAAAACTTCCCCACACCACCGTCGCGCATTTGTCATTTTGTCTGTAAACACCCCCACCCCCTCCCCAACTCCCAATTTGCAGAGTTGGAAGACTTTTCAAATACCATTAAGAAGATTAATCCTGTGAAATGCTGATTAAAAATGTATTCAAAACAGAAAGAGAGAGAGAGAGAAAAAAAGAGGGCTGGAATAATTCTATCGGCACACGCAAAAAAAGAAAAAGAAAAAAAAAGTCTGCGTTTCGTCGGAAACGCACTCCAGTAAATAATTACGGGCATGGAGGTTAACGTGCCGCCGATGGAAAACATAAGCCCCAGCAAGTTGAAGACTAGAGTGGTGAGGAGTTGGCCAATTTATTTTGCTGCTCACTTTCCCCCTAGGTCAGTAATGGAATGACATAAATTGCACATAATTGTTGTGCGTCCTCCACAGGGGGGAAAAAGCACATGATTTGGAGGTGGCTGACCCTTTCCCTGATAGCCCATATTGGAAGAGGTGAGGGGTTATCTGGGATAGTACAAATGGCTTGTCTGCAGGCCTTTATGGGAAAGGTTGTTATGGCAGTTTTGGCTCTAATACACCGACTAAAACAAGACAACATTACGACTCCAACACTGGTCCGGCTCTGGGAATGGCGTTCCTGACCACAGAGATGGGCCATACGGCCGACAATTTACAATAATCTAGCCACATTACAGACGTAACCAGGGTCTGCTTTCTCTGCCTCTCCGTTCCTCCTTTTAATGTGCGCGGACCTGCTACCGTCTAATTCCTAAGCTCTCGTCTTTGCATTAGTAATTAAAAATGAAATGCTAGCCCAGATGCAAAAGTAGGAAAGCCCTGTCACTCTGGGTTAGACTTCGGATTTAAGGCTGGAATCAATTCAATTAATTCCCCCCCAGCCCCTCCATAGTATTATGTTTTTAAAGAGCAAACTACTGCATTAATTGTAATTAAATGAGATCTTACAGGAAAACGAGGAAAGAGTTTTGAGCTCCCTGAATTAAAAAGATTATTAAATGGTATTTCTAGGAAACATTTTCATCTAGTATTCCCCAAAACAACCGTAAAAGTATTATTTTCATGTGCGTTGCTGCTGTGCAAATAATTTGTTTGCTAATAAGTTTTAATTTAAAAAAGAAAATAAAAAAAGTGTATTCTGATGAAGATATTTTCACATTCCATAAATATAAGACCATTAATTAAATTTCTACAAATTTTCAATGAAAGTAAAAGTAAAAAAAGTAAAAAAAAAATAATAATAATAAAAAATGTTATATTTATTTTATATTGTAATTTTTTTAATATATATATATATATATATATATATATATATTTATCATATTATATTGTAAATGTATATATATATATATATATATATATATATTGTACATTTACAATATATCTCGATTATATATTTTATTTTTATATTTTGCATTGTATTGTTTTTGTTTTTTTTTGTTTCTGTTTTTTGGAAAGCACTTTGGTTCACTTTGAAAAAGGACTGTATTAATAAATATTGATTGATTGATTATATATAAGAGAACAATGTGGCATACAGCAAAACAGACTGTAAAAAAATTATATGATCAATAAGTTATAACATGTTCTTCCATAACTTTCAAAATAACTCATAAAAATAAGTTAAGATATTTTTGTTTCGCAAATTAAGTTGAAATTACTTAAAAATCCAAGTTGATTGTACTTAAAAATTTAAGGTAGCAATTTTTTTATAGTGTATTATGTTTTTAGCACTTAATATTTTAAAATAAACTAACAAATTACTATTTTATAGTGAAGACACAGGCATTTCATACATTTAACTACATTTCATGCTAGCTTAATTGAATTTAAATAATTCAATAATACACTCTTAGAAGAAAAGGTTCTATATAGAACCTTAAAAGGTTCTATCAGCGCTACGTATTTGGAACCCCTAAAAGGTTCTATACACTCTTAAAAAAAGGGTTCCTCTGGGTTCTATATAGAACCCTGGGGTTCCATACTTGACCAATAGAACTTTTTACCATATGGTCATTTTTGGAGTTCCATATATGAAGCGGGGGATGGAACCATTTCTGGTTCTAAATAGAACCATTTCTTCTAAGAGTGTAGTTTTCAAAATTGGAGGGGGGCGGGGGCTTTAATACCGTACTTCAAAACAAACAAAACAATGCAACAACATATCTATCATAGTGCATACTATATTTTGTTTCAAATGTTTAAATCTTTCATCCAATAAAGAAGAATCGTTTGGTCAAATGTGGATGCTTTAGTAAACACATCCAGTTTAAAGTGAAGGATTTCTCTAAAAACACCAAACGTTTTGGATGTCATTGTTTTTGGTGGTGTCTTACTTCATCTCCGGCTCTTCTTTGTCCTCTTTGCTTGGCGTGAGCTTCAAGCTTCCTTTCCTGGCACGAGGGCATCCTGACAGACTGGGAAGGAACATGACATATGTGACGAACCTTTCAGAAGTTCAAGCGTGCAGACGCGTGTGTGTGGGAAAGATACCGCGTGATGTTTCAAGCTCTGACACCTGTCGTGTTGCCACTGAACAGGGGTCATTACCTCAACAGCCGTCAAATGCCACAAAGTATTTACTCAATGGCGATTACCCGCTTTTAAATTTAACCCACTAAGCGCCTTTGTTATTATAGCAGAACATCTTGAATTAGAAAACACGGGTGTAAAAATGAGACGTTATGTTGTGATAAAAAGCATGAGCGTTTATGTCATGTAGAAACATAAAAATCTGTGATTATTGAGACGCTCACCTCCTATGAGACGCATAGTTTCCCGTCACATGACCTGAGCCGTCACAACCAGGAGTCGGGCACCTTTAAAAGAAATAGAAATGTATGAGTCACGATTCATATTCCATGTACTGTATATTTTTTCAATTTATTTACATCATCACATTACACTTACATTATTGCTTTAACGTCTCTGTATCTTTAAAAGTAGTTTGTTTATTGAATTGAAACTTTAGCTAATTCTTACTTTAGCTCTTGAGAATTAGCAGCCATTAGTGATTTCAGGGTCTTATCAGCCAATGGGCAACCAGATACACTACAAAAATAAAAGCAGGAGACATAATGTATATTTTTCAAGACGGTTTTGCTGCTCGAAAAATAAAGAGGGTGTCGGCGGACGGGGCTCCTCACCTTCGGTGCGACGCGTAATTTCCTGTCACGTGACCACTGCCATCACAACCTGGTGTCGGACAACTGCAAAGAGAATACGGAGCGGAAGGAACGCTTACAGTAGGCTAATCTAATAATTAATAAGTTCTTTAAGTTCTCAAATCATTTAAGTACCTCATCAGCTCTTTTTTGGTGTCTCTTATGAGCATCTTGTTTTTTGCATTTGCCATGTTAGCGTCCCCATTGTACGCTTTATCCTCTAGAGACGCCTTCTCCAACTGATCCATCTACAAGACAAAGAGAAGTCACTTCAAAATATCATTCTGTAAGCACACAGTCCCTAATAGTCTGTGAGAGGTTTGATTCTGCCTAAGTACGCTTAGTAAAACATTTATCCATTTAAACTCGGCTGTAATCCCTCGTAGTGTTTATGATGGGTGTTAAACCTTTGGATTTACTTACATTTTTTTTTTTATAAGGTAAGTATCTTTGAGAACCAGATGTCAAAGGGAGAATCAGACAAACACACAACTGTCTGGGTTTGTTCTTTGACAATTTCCCAGCTTTTCAGGAACACTTCTTTTCAATTTTGCTGGCACTTCATAACAGACAGAGTGCCTTAAGGTTGTGGCTGACTGAAGGAGATAATTTAGATGAATAAATAGAAAGTTAAGGGCTTTTATGTTGAATATGTTCCTAATGTAGCGTACACCAAAGTCAAAGAGCATTTAGACACTGTGGATGTGGTTTCCTTGGGACATTATTATAATTAGACTATTCATTTTCCACCCAATTCTATTAGAGTTTCATAAAATGATGGGGCCATTAAGAATTTAAAAAAATATTAATTATTAATACTTTTACTCAGCAAGGACAGATTAAAGTGATCAAAAGCGAGAGTAAAGACATTTATAATTTTACTAAATATTTCTATTTCAAATCAATGCTGAATTCCACAAAAAAATTCTTCTTAATCAAATTGTTAAAAACAAAACTGTTTTCAATGTTTTGATGATGATAATAAATGGTTCTTGAGTATCAAATCATCATATTAGAGTGATTTCTGAAGGATCATGTGACACTGAAGACTGGAGTAACGATGCTGGATCACAGGAATAAATTACGTTAAGACTTATTCAAATAGAAATGTTAATAATATTTCACAATATTACTGTTTTCACTGATCAAATAAATGCAGCCTTGTGAGCAGAAGAGACTTCTGTCAAACACATTTAAGAACGTCAGCCCAAACATTTGATGTGTGATGCATTTAAAGGGGTCATTTAAATGTTATTATATTGTTGTCTGAGGTCAACTTATGATGTTCGCTAGGTTTTTGCATTCAAAAACATCAAAATGAATAAGCAATAGGCTATTTTCGACGCTAGTTTTGAGCCCAGGTCAAAAACGCTCGGTTTTTATGGGCGTCTCGCACTGAAGACTTGGAAGTAAACGCCCACTGCACTTTGAAAAACGAGTCGTGTCAATAAAAGCTTTTATTGGACTAACAAGGACGTTTTCAGTTCTAAAACTTACAGGGTATTCTTATAATATGATGACCTCTTAGATGTCAAAAGCTCAAGGAAAATTTGATTTCTCAGTTCATCACCTCTTTAAACATTCATCTTCATGTATAAACTTGAAAATATTTATCTTAAATCGATGGTTCAACTTCTTGAACCTTTGCATTGCACAAAAGGTCCTTTATAGTGGAAAAAGATTCTTTAAATGTTACTTCACAAGAAGAGTAACTGTTCACTGAAAGGTTCTTTGAGAAACACAAGCTTTATTTATAAGAGTGTACCAGTGAAAGTGACAGTCGCTGGCTCTCTCACCTCTTTGTCCTGTTGCACGGGTGTTTTGCTGAAGTTCAGCGGCGTGTCCCAGGCATCCCGCTCATAGAGGACGTGGTAGATGGCTGGGGAGATCTGGAGACCCGCAGCTTTGGCTAGAGAGTGTTCGGGTGGGGTAAAAAGAGCGTCCCCCAACACTGGCATCACAGGAGAGTCTCGCGACTTTTCTCTCTTTTTCTTCATACTTAAATCCAGCGTTCCGTTCTCGTCTACCTCAATGAGCGAGTCCTGAATGAAAGGGAACATAAAAAGCCTTTTAGATTACCGACCATTGATAACTAGAGCACGTTTCTACCAGAAAATAGTGTTTTGAACTCGTCTTCCTATATATGAAATTTATATTTTGTATAAAATCACAACATTTTCTTCTTTTGTCAAATCAACTTAAATGATCTATGTGGTTCAGATAACATAATATTTTGAGTTTCTGATGATTCAATCAATCTACTTTATTGTATTAACTCACTTTTTCCATTTCAATGCACTTAACATTTTAAGGCAACCAGGTTACTTCATTTTTTAAGATAAACCAATCAAAACCCCTAACTCTCATTATTACGATTATGTGCGTATCTCACTCATCCATCCTTGTTTGTGTGACAGACATGATACACAAATTGTGTAGATTGTTACAAACGTGCATGCTTTTAATTTTCTAACCAATTGAACTTACAATTTTTGCCTGACAGACAATAAAATGATAACAATAAAATAGTAGTGGTATGACAATAAAAATAAAAAATAGAACCATCAAAAAAACTTGGATACACTTTCTGCTAGTAACTAACCACCAATACTACCGTTCAAATGTTTAGGGTCAGTAAGATTTTTTTCTGTAAAGCAAGGATTCATTAAATAGATTCAAATTTGACAGCAAATACAATTATAATGTTACAAAAGACTCATATACTGCTATTTTTGAACTTAGGATCTTGAAAAAAAGGTATCACTGTTTCCACAGCACAACTGTTTTCAACATTGATAATAATCAGAAATGTTTATTGAACAGCAAATCAGCATATTAGAGTGATTTCTGAAGGATCATGTGACACTGATGAAAATTCAGCTTTGATCACAGGAATAAATTACACTTTAAACTATATTCAAATAGATAACAGTTATTTTAAATGGTAATAATATTTCACAATATTACTGTTTTAATGTATTTTGATCAAATAAATGCGGACTAAAAAGACTTAAAAAAAATCTTACCAGCCCCCAACTTTTGAAGAGTAGTGCACATACTACAGCAGCTATGGGCTACTTTAAAAAAAATATATATTTCAAAAAAAAAAAAAAATTCATTTTTGCAAAAAGTTTTAATAAATTGTTGTTTTTATGAGATAAATTTCTTACACCTTTATACATAATGTTTATAAATAAAAAAACTAAACCATTAAAATGAAAACAGAAAACACATATTTTGGTAAAAAAATAAAACAGAATTTGAGAAAAATAATAATATAAAAACACATTTTACATTCCCTAAACATGTAATTGTCAAAAAACCTGCGAGTCCCAAAAAAAGCAGAATTCAGAAAAATTAAAAGAGGAAAAAAATTAATTAAAATGGATTTCATAGGGCCCCTTTTCCTAGTGACAACTGGTTTCAAGATGTCACCCACAGTGGTTTTAAGTCACAAGCATTTAAAGCTGTGCGTATCTTAATATCTGAACTTATATCACCAACAGATGTGCTGCTGGTGTGTGAATTCATGTTATTGCGAAGAGTTTTTACACAACTCGTTAACTGCTTAAAAATGTGCCACACCAATTACTCCCCGCGATAGCAAACAAAGGAGAGCTTATCAGGAACTAATCGTGATAATTCAGATTACAAACCAAACATGGCACTCTCTCGAACCAGCTAAAGCGCACCTATAGAGTTGATCCCTGCGCACGATGTGAGTTTTTCCCATCTGATGACATTCTCTCCAGCCTCAGAAACAAGTGAGGTGACATCTTTCTCCCACACTTCCCTGAAACGCTGCAAGACGTCAAGCCGTATTCTTCGAAAAAAGCAAGCGACTTGGCACAAACAGGGCAATCGAGATACTTAACATGCATAAAGACATTTCGATGCAGACATCAGCAGATGACAGATCGGCTAACACTGTTTTATTCATTCGCTCAGTTTGTACAGTATACCTGCTCTCTGCCCACTGCGTGCTGGGACTACGAACGGCCTGTGGTGTGTAGGTGTGTGAAGCGTTTCACGCCATACTTCTGCGAGTTTCTCTCACTTTTATCTGTCTGCTTCTAAAAGGAAAACTTGAAAGCTTTGATCCAAGCTACCAATACTGTACGCCATGTTTATAATTATCACTAGAATATACAGCATTAGGATCCTGTATTGATGTTTTCATTATTTAGAGCATAAAAGTAAAATTACATTTCAATTACATAACAATGAGTGCTTATTATAGTCTTATTTGTTTTTAGCAATATATACAGGTAGTCAAAAGTTTACATATGCCTTGGAGAATCTGTTAAATAAGAGGGATCATACAAAATGCATGCGCTGGTCTGAAGATATTTTACATAAAAGGTGAAAGCTTCCCGTGATGCTCCAGAAGGTAACATGATGCATTAAAGGGTAATTTTTGTTATGTTTTAGCTTACCTCAAGGGCATCTGTGATGTAGGTGTCTTTGTTTCCGCTGTAATTTCAATTTTGATGTTTTTAGGTCAAACCGTTCTTGTCTGTCAGTCATATAATGGTGGTCTATGGTCACCACCTCAAAGAGCATGCACAGAGAAGTCCCAATTAAACATGATTTAATGACTCGTAAATGTAAGTACACATTGATGGCCTAAGACACGATAGAGCGGTTTGTGTGAGAAAACGAACAGTATATCGTTCACAAGTCATTAAATCATGCTTTATGAGGTGGTGACCATAGACCTCCATTATATGACTGATAGACATGAACGGTTTGACCTAAAAACATCAAAATTGAAACGACTGTGGAAACAAAGACACCTACATCCCTTGAGGTGCCCTTGAGGTAAACTAAAACATACCAAAAATTAATTCGAAAGTGAACTATCCCTTTAAGAGACAGGGGGTGAAAACTTTTTGAATTTGATGATCAGGGTCAATTTTACTTATTTAGTCATCCGGGAAACATATATGCGTCTTCTGTTACTTCTGAATGGAAGTAGTGCTAAATGAAAAAATAAAGTGTGATCCAAAAAAATTATTTATTATCCTGTTCAAAAGTTTTCACCCCCGGGCTCTTAACGCATCGTGTTTCCTTCTGGTGTATTAATGAATGTTTGAACTTTTTTTAATAGTTGCGTATAAGAGTTGAGTCACTCAGTTGTCCTCAGTGTGAAAAGATGGACCTCAAATCATACATTATATATAATATATATATAGTATATACAGTATATATAAATGATGAATGATAATAATATACAGTATACTTTTTGTAAATATTTTTATTTTTTATTAATTTAAAAAAAAATTTACTTTTGCAAATGTATAAGCCAGAAGAATTTATATTTAATCATACTAGCAAATTTTTGAGGGAATTTCTTTTGTCTGAGAGAAAAGAAGAAAGAATACAGGAAGTGTCTCAAGCAGGATTCAAATATGCTTTTCCCACATGCACTAACCGCTACGCCAAGACTTGAACATGCTTTCTAATACATTTTTGACAGCACTTTTTATAATGGTTAATTTTTTCTTTAAAAAAAGAGGCTCAATAAAAGAACACAAGTGTAAAACTGATTCAGATATCCATATCCACACTGTAACAAACATAATCTGGTGGCCTATGTAGACTTTTCTTATTTCATTTAAATAAAAGAGTGATGTCTATTAATCCCTCAACCAATTGATTTAATCCAACTTCTCATAGATCGTCTGTTAGAGATCAACGCCAAAGGATCTGCGCGAGCTTATCTAGGATAATATATTACTTAGCAAAATGTCTTTGACCATCTGCAGTGAAAAAAAAAAAAAAACACGCTCTCTCTCTCTCTCTCTCTCTCCTGCAAACAAGAGAAAGCCCCAACATTACCATTAGAGCAAGTACAAATCAAATGCACGGCCACATGTTTTACAAAAAGCCTTATAATTGTCATGGAGAAGGAAGCTGTGATTGTATTCCTCCCAAATCTTTTTGATGTGATTACACAAATTCTCCTTTGTGTACATTAAAGCTTTAGGGGCCAGTGTGAGGAAAAGAAAAAAAACGCTCCCACTCTCTTGTTGTTGTGCCACCAGAGGCAACACAGTTCTCTGTGCCAAAAAGTGTCTTTTGATGTTACTCCTCTTTTTCATACACAAATCACAGTTGTTTCAGAATGACCACATTAAATACCTTTTTCTGAGTGGTCTAATTTGATTACCTTTGTGGATGATGCCAGGGGCCGGCTGGGGGGCAGGGCCTCGCTGTTGTCTCGGCAACGGGTGGAGAGGTTGAGGATGGCTGCGGATGCCATGTTGGACTGGAGGGCGTTGCTTTGGGCTTTATGGCGAATGGGGCTGTTGTCTCCGGGCATGATCATATGACCACCAGGAGCCAGAAAATAAGGGAACTGAGCGGCTGGAAATGGTAGTTAGATTTAGTGCTCAGGTAAAAAAAGAGACAGGGAAAATATTATGCACATAGAGCAACTACAGATCAACATCTATGTAGATAGACAGGTTACAAATATACATAAATTAAGGTTTTATAAAAAAAAAATATATGAATAATTTCTTTTGAGTTGCCTGTCTACATAGATGTGGATTTGTAGTTGATCTCTTCAATATAAGACCAGTTATAATTTGTACCCTATTGTAATAAGTATTATTAATAAAATGTTTTTTTCATAAAAAATGTATTTTCATTTATATTTATCTATGTATATGTATATATATATATATATGCATGTGTGTGTGCGCGTGTGTGTGTGTGAATACATATACAGTATGTTTGACAGCACTAATATAAAAAAATTATATATATATATATACATGCTCACACACACACATTGTAGTACACAATATCAGTTACAGTTAATTCTCAGTACATTCATGTGAATATTATTAATACAAATATTGTACGTATATATATATATATATATACATATATAAATAATGCAGAGACAACTATAAATTGACAATTTGTAAGGTAATTTGATATTATGTTAATATAATGTTCAGTTAATATTATATTAATAATATAATGTTCAATTAACCTTCAAATGGTTTAGTTATAGCTACAATTTAATCTGTATTTCTGAAAAAAATTATAACACATTTCATCTTATACATGTTAATATATATTTCATATATATTTTTATGTTATTTATATATAGAATATATTTTTACAAAATGTGAATGAATGGTGTTTTCATGTGGAAAGCTCACTGCCAGGGTGTTGCTACGCAGTTGCTACGGTGTTCTTAATGGTTTTTAGTGTTGCTATGTGGTTGCTAGGGTGTTCTAGGTGGTTGATTATTGGTCTAAATCAGGTCCTTCATAAAGATTGTCTAGAGCAGACTGTACGGCGCATACAAGTGACTGCACCAAGATGACACTGACAACTAGTTACTTTTTTTAAACAGTAATGTCAGTGCATGCTGGGTAACCTTTGATTTGAAACAAAATAGACACTCACAGTCAGGAAAGTGTGAAGATTCGTGACTCTGGTCGGATGCCATCTGAGCTTGCTTGCCAAAGACCTGGGCGTCAAAACTGGCGTAGTCAAAATGGCCTTTAGTGTACTTGTCCATGTCTTTGGCCATGCTGGCCTGCAACGCTGCCATAGGATGAGCAAATCTGTATGTGAAGTCAAATTTCTTCATGTTTCCTAAAGGTCTAAATATAAAGGAAAAATCAAGACTTCAGAATATGTTTAAAACATGTTTTTACTGCTGCTCATTCTTTAGCATAAAAAATGACATTCGTGTATTTATATATTTAAAAGCTCAAAAAGAAGAGCTATTTTTTGAGCTTGTGAAGAGCTTATTAAATGTGTAAAAGAGTCAAACAGCGGCAGGAATCCCTCCGTCACACACACACACACACACACGAAGATCTGCTGTGAGGAGACATGTGACAGCCCTGATGGGCAACATCGCGACTATGATGAGAGAAATCAGATATGATTGAGCATTCTGTCCTTTTTAGTGACATCACGCCCTGCGTTTGGTTGGTTCACATGTCTTTGGTCCATGTTGGGTTCATATTGCATTCGAACCGCATCAGAGTTCATTTGGAAGCAGACTGAGAGATCTTTTCAGGGTCTCGGTCCGCTTGTTTGGCGTCACCAGGGTTCAGACGGCAGCGTTCACACTTATTCAAATGAACCGCACTAACAGAGCAATCGCACCAGGGTTCGTTTTAATCGAACCAAACACGACACGACAAGTGTGAACACACTAACTCTTATGGGAGTATTAGTAGACTGTGTACTTAACATCTGCTATCTTCTATTATCCTCGAATGCCCTAACGAGAGTTACTTAGGATGTTTATTATTATGCTTCAGAAAGATGATTTTTGATCTTATTTTGATCCTGCTTGATTGTAAAGGAATCAAGACCTCCATAAGATGCTCCTAGATGAAGGTTTATTACCTGGCCATTCTCTCTGCGCTCTGTCTGCACTTTGTGGGCTCCTCCTGCGGTTTGGAGATCTTTTCCGCAGCCGCTATCGGGCAGCCTGAGAGACTGTGTGAAAACAGACATCAGTTAGTGTCCTCCTCAGGTTTAACAACACCTGGGTGCATTAAACAGTAATTGTTCAATTAAAAATAATCTGAGCGTTTCTATGCGATAAACATCACATTGTTTTATAGTCTACTTAAGTTTCATTAATGATTTGTTTGGATTTTTCCTTTGGTCCGGGTAAATTAACATGTGTCTGATGTTTTAAAGGGAATCTATTATGCTTTATACATTTTCAATTCACTTTAGTGTGTAATGTTGCTGTTTGAGCATGAAAAAGGTCACTATATTATTCATCTAGATAAATCCCACACATAAAGGGGCGGGGCCTGGCTGAGTTAGTTAGTAGTGTCAGAGCCCGTCTAACGGAGAGCCTTGGCACTTCCTATTAGCCCCATTGTGCATCACCTTGGTTGCAGTTTCATTAGAATTCCACTGGAGGTGATTGCGGGCGAGTGCAGAATGAATGGGAGTCTATGGGGCTAAACGGCTAAATGTGACTCTTTCACCTGCTTGTCGTTAAATCAACATAGATTTTATTGTTGATTCCGCAAGTTCAATATAGATTATAAGCCAAAAGTGGAATGAACGAGTACTTATGTCCTTTTGATTTCTGACAGGATAGGCTGTTGTTGGCCGGAACACGCTAGCATTCTGCTATTTCGTGACGTCATCACATTTTTGAACAGATAAGTGAACTTAAAAATGCAATTTTCAGCCGAGTGTATTTTCTTAGCCCTCCCTTTTGAATGCAACTTTAAAATTACTTGACAAAAAATTACATCCTGAGAAAAGTGGATTTCTGGGGGTGAAACCCCATTGACTACAATTCATTCTGCACTCGACCGCGAGCGCCCCCACATGGACCGAGACGCGTTACTGCAGCCAGTCCAGAAACCGGAAGTAACCAGCCAGTGCCAATTCTCTTCAATTTGACATTCTCTGGTAGTGTGTTGAAAATTGCAGTTTCGGTAAGGGGCGGGACATTTCCCAAACACGCTCGAAGCGGTTGACCAATCACAACACACTGGTTCAGGCGACCGATCAGAGCACAGTGCACTATTCAAAAGGAGGGGCTTCGTAGATCAGATCGTTACTGACAGACTGGGAAGAGAGGAGCTGCAAAAATGTCAAATATTGGTTTTTGAAACATTCAAGCATGAAAAACTATTAGTAGACGCAAAAACAAAATCAAGACGTTGATAATACGTTCCCTGTGAGGTGCTTTAAAGCATTGCAGCGGTGCAAAATAGAGTAATAATAACACTATGATATATTTTTGGGGATAAATCTGCAAAGCAGTTTAGTCGCCTGGTAATGTTATTATAAACAACATCATTTTCCCTCAGCGACTGCAAAATATAGATGCAAATCTGCTTACAACGAGAAAGGAGGCTTGTATAGAAATGAATAGAGTGTGATTTGTGTAAAAAAAAAAAAACAAGCTCACCTTCTATGCGTGCTACGGTTACTGTTGACATGACCTCTTCCTGTACAGCCAGGGGTCGGACATTTAAGGACGTTTTCGTGCATGGCAAGGACTGAAAAAAACAAACAAAAACAAACTAGATATGTAACTTTACAGATTAAGAAGAGAAATTACATTTAATAAAAATTCAGCATTTTGTGGAATTCACACAAGCAGCTGTTTTTACTGTTTATGCTAACTAAAGTTTTCCATGTGTTTCCCTGTTAGTTGAAATTGTGTCTCCTTTCATGTCTGAACATGCAAAAACATCACGACTACAAACACATTTTGATTACCATTTAAGAGACACACACATATTGTTGAAGTCCTATCCAGAATCCTTAGTAACTTTTCACTCTGCTCATAATTAGTTTGGAGGATGTGCCCGTCTATTTAGGCTGCATCCGCGGGTCCTTTGATTTGCAGAATGCTGCCTCTGGTTTAGGAGTACATGCTTTCATATTGGAGGAAAAAAAGGGGAAAAAAAACTTAATTACAATTTCTGTTCTTTTGTCACATCACTGTTTAATGGCGGTTGTTTGTTGTGCTACTCTCAAATGGAGAAAACAGCGAGTGAACAGTTGTTTCCGGATTGCATGTTTAATTTGCATACCACACGAAATCAAACCCCAGTTGTGTTGACGGCTGAAAAGTTCCTTAGAATAAGAGTAAAATATTTTAAAAAAAAACTTAAAAAAAATATTTTTTGCTTTCAGCTTGCAGTATTATGGTTTTCAAGATAAGTAGCAAATACATGAAATACATTTATGTACATCATTGACATGGAAATTACATATTACATACTTCATGTAAAAAAAAAAAAATTAAATTAGGGACAATTTTTGTCCCTGTGCATATATAAAGTCTGTCTGTCATGAATACTGGCAAATGTAACATTTCTTCACAACCCTCTTAAAATTAACAAAAAAATTAAGTTAATATAATAATAAGGTTTAAAGCTATAATAATAAACCCATTAAATAGGATTATTAGGAACACCATACTAATACTGTGTTTGACCTCCTTTCTTAATTCTACGTGGCATTGATTCAACAAGGTGCTGAAAGCATTCTTTAGAAATGTTGGCCCATATTGATAGGAGAGCATCTTGTTGATGGAGATTTGTGGGATGCACATCCAACGGGGCACGAAGCTCCCGTTTCACTACATCCCAAAGATGCTCTATTGGGTTGAGATCTGGTGACTGTGGGGGCCATTTTACTACAGTGAACTCATTGACATGTTCAAGAAACCAATTTGAAATGATTCAAGCTTTGCGACATGGTGCATTATCCTGCTGGAAGTAGCCATCAGAGGATGGGGACATGGTGGCCATAAAGGGATGGACATGGTCAGAAACAACTGTGACATTTAAACGATGCCCAATTGGCACTAAGGGGCCTAAAGTGTGCCAAGAAAACATCCCCCACACCATTACACCACCACCACCAGCCTGATCAGTGGTAACAAGGCATGATGGATCCATGTTCTCATTCTGTTTACACCAAATTCTGACTATGAATCGAGACTCATCAGACCAGGCGACATCTTTCCAGTCTTCAACTGTCCAATTTTGGTGAGCTCTTGCAAATTGTACCCTCTTTTTCCTATTTGTAATGGAGATGAGTGGTACCCGGTGGGGTTTTCTGCTGTTTTAGCCCATTCGCCTCAAGGTTGTGCGTGTTGTGGCTTCACAAATGCTTTGCTGAATACCTCGGTTGTAACGAGTGGTTATTTCAGTCAAAGTTGCTCTTCTATCAGCTTGAATCAGTCGGCCTATTGACCTCTAGCACCAACAAGGCATTTTCGCCCACATGACTGCCGCATACTGGATGTTTTTCCCTTTTCACACCATTCTTTGTAAACCCTAGAAATGGTTGTGCGTGAAAATCCCAGTAACTGAGCAGATTGTGAAATACTCTGGCACCAACAACCATGCCACGCTCAAAACTGCTTAAATCACCTTTCTTTCCCATTCTGACATTCAGTTTGGTGTTCAGGAGATTGTCTTGACCAGGACCACACCCCTAAATGCATCGAAGCAACTGCCATATGATTGGTTGATTAGATAATTGAATTAATGAGTGTTCCTAATAAACCTTTAGGTGAGTGTATATTTACATTTTTTCTTTAAAAACAGAAGAATCCTGCATTTTCTATCACAGAAAACAAATAACTATTATATGTTTGTAGCACACATTGTAATAGAACGTAATCTCTCTATGTGCTGATTATAATACAGGCTGGTTAGTTAAGCAATCACCATGTAATCTTTCATCCCTCAGTCTCTGTACAACTAAAGCTTGATCATTAGTATGGCATGAATATTCATGGACTGAAAATGATCACAGTGTTGTTATCGCTAATTGTATTTGTTCTGTTTGCATTGTACTGCTGTGAAGGGAGGAAATGTGTCTAATGTCCTCAGGAAGTGATGCGTAACATGAGAACAGACTCACTCTCTGGGGGCACTCTGACTTTGTGGGGACATCCTGATAGACTCCGGTGATGAGGGTAGAGGCCTGTCACGTGACCCGTCCCGTCACAGCCCGGGGTCGGACATTTGATGTCTTTCTTTTCTGTCCGAGGGGAGTCTATAACGCACACACATGCGCATACACACAAACACACACACAGTAAAAACAGTGCTATTCAAGAATGTGGTTATAGTTCCTCCCATCCAGTCACGTCTCTCTCTATGTAAGCTGAAGCGCATCCTGTAAAAGCATGATGGGTGTGTGTATGCATTCATCCGTGACATTAGTTAAGGCTGCGGTCTTACTCGGGGCACCGGTTTCTTAGCGTTGATCCATAGAGAGATTATCTTCAGAGATTACCCATTAAACAGCAGTCATCACAAGATTCAAAGTGCTTAAAGCTCACATCAGAGATACTTTACTAGGATTTATGACTTAATTTATGCTCATGGTAAAATATCTGGCAGATACTGATAAAAATCTAGCATAGATGTCATCAGAAGATTTTCTTTTTGTACTTTAAATTATTATTTTTTGATATATATATATAAATCATGTTGGTTATTTACTATTAAATATTTTCTAGACAAAATTTTTTTTAGCACTTAAGAGGATTTTATTTATCTATCCATTTAGGCTAGAATCTCTGTATGTCTCTTTTTTAATATGTTGATTTTTTTATTTTTTTTGTTTTGTTGCAATAACATATGTACTGTGATGTGGTGTTTTCAAACTGGCCTGCAAGAAAATGAAAAATTGTAAAATAAAATAAAAAAAATAAAAAAAAGTAAACAATAAATAATAATATTAAAATTATTAAGTAAATACATGAATTAAAATAAATAGCAACACAATGTCATTGTTACATGTAGTTACTATATCAGTAACTATAAATTATGCATAACTGCATGCAACTAACCCTAATCCAAACCAAACCCTGATGCTAACCCTGGAGTAAGTACATGTGACACTTCAGATATGCTCTGTTCACAATGATGGTTTTGAATTGGTTGAAAAATGATTGAAATCACTTCAAAAAGGAAAATATGGTTGCAACGTGAAAACATAGACATGTAGTCTGATTCCAGAATGAACGACTCTAATGAGCCGGTTCTTTTAAGTGAATCAGAAACAAAGGGATGTAGTCTGATTCCAGAATGAACAACTCTAATGAGCCGGTTCTTTTTAGTGAATCAGAAACATAGGGATGTAGTCTGATTCCAGAATGAACGACTCCAATGATCCGATTCTTTTTAGTGAATCAAAAACATAGGCATGTATTCTGATTCTAGAATGAACGACTCTAATGAGCCGATTCTTTTTAGTGAATCGGAAACATAGGCATGTGGTCTGATTCTAGAATGAACGCCTCTAATGAGTCGGTTCATTTTAGTGAATCGGAAACATAGGCATGTAGTCTGATTCCAGAATGAACGACTCTAATGAGCCGGTTCTTTTTAACGAATCAAACACACAGTTCGGTGTTCTAGGTGGTTGATTATTGGTCTAAATCAGGTTGTTCATAAAGATTGTATAGAGCAGACTGTTTGGCGCATACAAGTGACTGCACGATGACACTGAAAACTAGCTCTTTTTTAAGACATAGTTCGACTCCTGATTGAATGACTCTTATAATTCATGCTGACTTTAAAGAATCAGAACATTTACAAGGAATTCAAACTATAATCTAAACGCGATAGTGAATCTCACCTTTGCTGCTGTGGTACATGGAGCGAGCGTCTATCTCCAGCATCCTCTGCTGCCTCCGATCATGGTTCATCTGCTCCAGGAGGAAGCGGTCCATGTCTTTATAGGCACTGTGGATGACCTGTCTATGTTCAGACTGCAGCACCATGGCCTGCTCTAGAAGACTGAGGTTCAGCCGGGCTCTGTCCAGCTCCAGACGTCTGGCCATCAGACCTGGACCCCAAACACCTCCTCGCTCCTCAATCCTGGGCGTCTGGAGCTCCTCCTCACTGTCGCTGAACTCTCGCACAGAGCCATACTCCTCCATAAAGTTCCCTGCACTGTTTCTATTGATGTAAGCAGAAAGAGCATCTTCGTGGAACTGCTGACCTATTCGGAGTCTCTTTATGAAAGCGTCGTCTGCAGGTGGACTGGGGCTGTGATGGATCCCGTTGACTTTCGTTAGAGACGGAGGAACGCTCCATTCTTCCTCGTCTGCCTCTCTGTCTGGAGAAAGGTGATAGTTGGCTCTGATCTCCTCCTGATTTTGGTCTTCAAAGTCCTGGTTGTGTTCCTCCTCTTCTTGCTCGGTCTGGTGCTCGGATATCGGAGCCATCAGGTCTGGCGAACCCTCGCTCGTTTGTTCCGACCATGACAACAAGTGGTGAGAGTTTGCGTTGTGATAGACAGTGTCTTCCAGAACATCACTGCCGTTGAGTTCCTCATCTGAGACACAGAAGAACAATGGGGTTTACATTTATGGATCATCAGTAAGAGCTCTTTAAATGATTGTGCTTGGAAGTAAAAGACTAACAGATGGTTTTCAGATTCTTTAAAATCACAAGTTGTGACAAATATGACAGTTTCATAGATAGATGGATATATGGATGGATAGATGAATGAACTCATTGTTGGATGGATGGATGGATGGATGGATGGACTGATAGTTGGATGGATGGATGGATGGATGGATGGATGGATGGACTGATAGTTGGATGGACTGATAGTTGGATGGATGGACTGATAGTTGGATGGATGGATGGATGGACTGATAGTTGGATGGATGGATGGATGGACTGATGGATGGACTGATAGTTGGATGGACTGATAGTTGGATGGATGGACTGATGGATGGACTGATAGTTGGATGGATGGATGGACTGATAGTTGGATGGATGGACTGATGGATGGACTGATAGTTGGATGGATGGATGGACTGATAGTTGGATGGATGGATGAATGGATAGAAAGAAAAAGAAAGAAAGAAAGTAAGAAAGAAAGAAAGCTTGAATACATTTAACAACCCACATGTGTCCAATAATGAGCAGCACACATTATGCCTAATTATGTATATTTGGGCTGCATTGTTGGATGGATGGATGGATGGACTGATAGTTGGATGGACTGATAGTTGGATGGATGGATGGATGGAAAGAAAGAAAGAACGAACGAACGAAAGAAAGCTTGAATACATTTAAAATGTTTTCAAATTATTTAAAAAAAAATTAAGAAATAATAAAAAGCATATACAATATACAATTTTGTCAAGAAAACATTACGATAATGATTATTTATCCCAAATGCACACAAATATTTGAGTATTTACTGAATACCACATCTAAAATCACCATTTATTAATTGATATATATATATATATATATATATATATATATATATATATATATATACTTGACCTTAATATAAAATAAATAACAATTCAAATGTTTTAAATGTTAACATTTATATATATAAAATATATGTATATGCCCTCTTAATTTAATCTTCCATCTGTTCAAGTTACGCAACAGTGTTTTTTAAAGTGCGACTTGCTTAAAAATGTGTTAAATGTGCTGGAATTTTTTTTTTTTTCAAATCCACAATGATATAAAGCTGTAAACGCTAATCAGAAAGCAACATGATTTGCTATAGTACAGTACTACTACTGATAAATCCATAAAGCTTATTTGACTGGGGCTTTATAGGGTGAATAATTCCTCTCTTTTTTTTTTGGGGGGGGGGATAAATCTCAGATCTTTTATCCCTTAAAATCACCTTTAAACGACTCTTTGGAATCACAACAGACCCGATTATATTAAGTAATCGAGTCAATGATTAACAAAGGAAAACTATCAGCTGGATTGATTTACAATCCACAACTGATCTCTCTGAAACTTACCCGCCAGGGTTAAAGCTCTTTGGGCACTAGGGTTTAAAGTTCAAAATACAGCGTAAGCACAAGATACATCTATCCTCTTAGAGGGCCTTATGCCACCCTCTAAACCATATGCAAGCACTGAGTTGATTAGATATTAGAGCATTTTGGCTGCCGCCACATGCGGTTTCAGGGGCTTCTAATGGGATCACACTGCCTTAACAAACAGTTGCTAGACTTAAAGAGCATATAAAGTAGTCCTGCTTTTAATCCCCCCAAAAACATCCCTAAATGGGGGGATAGAGAGCTCAGTGGCATTTACAATCTCACCCGGCTCTTGCCAAAAATGGAAACCAGGCTTTGAGGGGTTAGAGTGTGCTTGCGGATTGGTTCGTACCATGCCAAACTCGGCATAATGTCGCAGAGGTCTGCATTGGCGTAATGCATAATGCTAGCGCACAACCTAAATTTTGGATTCTGTTTGTTCAGATAATTGTAGTTTCTATGCATGCTGCTTGAGGAAAGGGTGGTTAATCTCGTCTATTTTTTATTTTTGGAATCGCATCCAATTGAATGCGTGTCGATTGTTACCGCACTGATTCTTGAGAGATGAAACGTGTCCCGCACTTTTAAATCAACAATAATATGAATCAAAACAGATAAAATGTTCCTTAAACATAGCTAATGTTCCACAGTTACACATTCACTCACTAAATCTCTCAAACATATATTAAACAATCAGGATGAAGACTAACTTGACTGATTTTATCAATATTTTGATCTGAAAGGTGCGCTTTTAAAGGCGTAAATATTTGTAATTAGCATATATTAATGTTTTTTTTTCTAAAAAAAACAACAAAGCAATTTTTTGCCATTTTTAAAATATATATATGAAGAGTTCAGATGCAAAAGCCTCTAAATGCCATTTGATATTTTCTTCTTTAATGATAATTTTTATCAAACTTGTATATTTAAGTTCAGTAATTTCACTTAAATGGCAATGATAATTACCTATTAATTGTTATTTAAGTGAAATTACTGAACTTAAATATACAAGTTTGATAAAAATCATCATTAAAGAAGAAAATTTCAAATGGCATTTAGAGGCTTTTGCTTCTGAACTCTTCATATATTTTAATTAAATTAATATGTACATTTTTATTTAAAAAATAATAAATGCACCTTTCAAATACACATCTTTCAGGTTATGAAAATATTAATAAAATCAGGCACGTTAGTCTTTATCCTGAATGTTTTATTTATCCACATGCTAGTCCAAATAAACAAAATGGCTACAATACATCTGTCATTATTTTGTCCGTGAGATGTTGCTGACATTTAGACTGACAAATCGTCCTGTGGTCTCAATTTATTCTTAATCATAGTTGAATGCTCCATTTATTATAAATATCTGACATGGTACTACTCATGTTTGTGTCTGACGGTGTTGAAAGCGTCCAAAGCGATAGAGAAGCGAAGCAGGAAGTTGCACCAAAACATGAACATGCTTTTAAAACAACTTTAAACTTAAATATTTATTCATTTTTGTCCCATATCTCAAGAATCAGTGCCCGTAACACAAAACCATGAAGCATCTGGACGGCGAAACCGAAACGGAGCATGGATTCCACTGCTAACACGCTTAAAAGCGGACGATTTTCCTGATTATGTCGCTTTTGTCAGCAGTTTGAGGTGTGAAAACCCAAAGCGGTCCAGCGCAGATGAAAAGTTCGCCAGTTATGCTAAGACACAATTAACAGAGCAGATGATTAGGAGTTCTCTGCCATCCAGATGGAGATACAGCCCTGACCAAAAAAAAAAATACTGAACAGTGGGGGGAAAAAAAAGACTGGAGCGAACAAGGGCGAAAAATGCTTGGATGCAGAGAGTGGTTTGTGTTTTGGAACAGGTGAATGGTTTATACTCCAGAATAACCATTACCATTGTGTGTATGGAGACCAGAAGCTTGGCTGGAGTCACACACACACACACACACACATATACACGACAGTACCAAATGGAAGCCTTACATCCCTTTAATTTCTCCCCTGCCTTTCTCTCCTTAAATTCACACACCCCTCTACAGATCCATTAATTTCGCCACGGTCCCAGTCGTCACTCACTCCCAGTCACACCCCGCACATTATGCTTTTTTTTTTACATTTTTTTTTCTTTCAGTAGCACTTCTTCAGCAGTGCACTTTGGCAAACATGTTGCGAGACAGCAGGGAAATATGACAAATGAGATTTTCCTAATCATTCCGCAACTAACTTCAGAAAATAACGCTAAAAAAACTCAAAGGACGAGGGGGAAGAAGAGAGAGAGAAAAAAAGGTTATGATTATTGTGGGTAATATGAAATCAGAGAAACAAATAAATTCCATTTCCAATGATGCTGTTCAATTTATTGAGCTATTTTGTTGTCCATTTAACAACCCACATGTGTCCAATAATGAGCAGCACACATTATGCCTAATTATGTATATTTGGGCTGCATTCGATGGTCTAACAAAAGCTTTCGAAGGGGACAATTACGTTTGTTGCTTGGTTACATCGTTAAAAATATACCAAATAAGTGCAGATTATAGGGGTGTGGAGGTACACATGTAAAGCATGGGTATTGTTGCCAACATGCTCATAATTTGATTCATTAGGAAATGGCAGCATTTTGTTTCTAGAAAGGAGACTGCTTTAAAACGTAATATCGACTTTAACGTTTTCCGTGCCTCCGTTGCCAAAAATGTTTTGTTGTTGGAGTGTATGATCACTCTCCTTTGTCAACGAGGCACAATATAATTTGGTGCATTCTATTCTCAGTTACCCTATTTGCATAATTATGCAAGCAAGCACACTTGCTTATAAAAAAAGCACTTTTCCAGGCTGCATAATCGACCCGGCGCCAGCTACTCTTACGGCGAGTTTTTAATCCGGGTTTCAAAGTAGTCGAGCGGAGGAAATCGCCCTTAATCTGGAGACCGGATGCGGGAAAAACCGGCTAGGAGTTTTCTGACGGATCAGGACGCCAAACATGCTAGATGGATGCGATAGGGGAGGAGGGAGACGAGGCGAAGGAGGAGGAGGAGGAGGAGGGATACAAATATATGAATGCAACAGATGGTAGTTTAAAATTCAGCGTCAATTGTTCATCAAAACAGACAAAACAACAGGACATCTGTCTACCTGCTGGAGTGTCAGTGTTCCTGGGCGCGTCTTTGTCCCGAGCGCTTGCCAGGTCTTCCTCGCTGGGGCAGGGGCTGGGACTGTAGTGGCGGGGCTTCATCAGGAGAGATTTCCTCTTGTTGACTGGCGCCCCGCGGACCCCTTCTGCGGCCGCGCGCTTTTTACCCGCTCCGAGGTGCGAGCTGGAAGGAGAACACAGGGGTCATTTGATGGATGCGTCATGTCACAAATCAACCCGTTAAACTGTCTGCGTCCGAGTATGTGATCGGTTGAGGTACTAATGGATCCGACCCGTGAGGTTTAGTGTTGTTTAGACACATTTTCAAATAAGTTGTGACTCAAAGTGGTTCTTCAATGATGGTTCTTCTTCACTTTAAAAAAAAAAAAAAACTTTTGCTGATGATTTACTCACCCCCATGTCATCCAAGATGTCTTTCTTTCTTTAGTCGAAATGAAATTATGGTTTTTGATGAAAACTTTCCAGGATTTTCTCCATATAATGGATTTCAATGGGAACCAAATGGTTCGAGGTCCAAAAGACAGTTTCAGTGCAGCTTCAAAGTGCTTTAAACGACACCAGATGATGAATAAGGGTCTTATCAAGTGAAAGATCGCTCAATTAAAAAAAAAAAGTTACGTTTTATAAGCTCAAATGTTCGCCTTACTCTGCACGTTCGCGACTCTCCTGTTCGAACTCGTTCATCAAAATGAACGAATCTTTTCCAGAGTCAACTCGTTAATTTAGTTCGTTGAATGAACCAAATGACACGAAAAAAGATTCGTTCATTTTCGAGTTCGAACAGGAGAGTCACGAACGTGGATCACAGAACAGAGCGAGGCGAGCATTTGAGCTTATAAAACTTTAACTTTGTTATATATTTTTTTAAATGAGCGATTGTTTTGCTTGATAAGACTTTTATTCATCGTCTGAATTCGTTTAAAGCCCTTTGAAGCTGCACTGAAACTCTCATTTGTACCTTGAACCGTTTGGTTCCCATTGAAGTCCATTATATGGAGAAAAATCCTGGAATGTTTTCATCAAAAACCTTAATTTCTTTTCGACTGAAGAAAGAAAGACATGGACATCTTGGATGACATGGGGGTGAGTAAATTATCAGCAAGTTTTTTTTTAAAGTGAACTACTCCTTTAAATTGAGCAAAAGTCATATATAATGTTGCAAAGGATTTCTATTTCAAATAAATTCTTTCTTTCCTTCTAAGAATCCTGATAAAAAGATCACGGTTTCTACATAAATAAGCAAGTTTTCAACGTTGATAATAAAAATAAATGTTTCTTGAGCGGCAAATCATCATATTAGAATGACTTCTGAAGGAACATTTTACATTTTAAAATATATTAAAATAACAATATTGCCAGTTTTTACAGTGTTTTTGATAGGATACACATAAGAGACTTCTTTCAAAAACATTAAAAAATAGTACCAACCCCAAACTTTAGTGTAGTAGTGTATTTGAACAGATATATTATTACTTATTTTTATAATTGACCCATAATGCTCTCTGATAAAACAGATAGAAATGTAGTTTCAAGTTAACATGAAATCAAAAACGTCTTTCTTAATTCACATTTCTGGTCTTACAGTAAATGATACGGTGGCACACATTATTCCAAAGACAAAAATATAATTCCACCTCTGAACCGACTTTCCATTTTAGCCTTCTTATTTTTCACCCCCTCCCCTCCAACCACTTATAAGAGCCCACTTTTCACCATCCAATCAATTCCCGATGGATCAAATCGAGCCTCGCCTTACATTTTGTCTCGCTGAACATCCTGTTTCACACACACACACACAAAAAGAGTGGCGAATGGCATTTCATGCTCTTTGGGGCAGCGACTTTGTTACAAAACTCATAAGGGCAGCATCTGAAATTCCCTGCAAGATGTGACTAAGAAATTCAGCATCGCAGATCCTCATGTGTGAACTTATGTGTGAACACAGAGTCCAAAACACTCAAGCATGAACTGGCTCATTATTTTCAATGAGAAATCTGTTGCTATTATCAGCTATCACGCTGCATAATAAGGAATGATACAGAGAATAAAATGTTTGCCGTAGGCCGATATCATTTAAAGGTGAGTGTAGACTTTGACACAAAGTATTGCACTAAACAACTTGCATTGCATTCGTATAAAGACAATTCATGCAAGACACATGCAACAAGCCATTTACCATGCAAGCTTGTTTCCGCCAGAGAGTTCACACAATTCTGACTTTATATCTCGCAATTCTGAGAAATAAAGTCATAATTATGAGATATAAAGTCAGATTTGTGAGATTTAAACTAAAACTCGCAAGATATCAACTCACAATTCTGACTTTAAAACACACAATTGAGACTTTATATCTCAAAATTGCATGCTATAATGTCAGAATTGTGAGATATAAACATGCAATTCTGAGAAAAAAGTTGTTTATGTCTCACAATTCTGACATGCAGTTGTGACTTTATATTACGCAATTCTGACTTTATAACGCACAATTGAGACTTTATATCACGCAATTCTGACTTTATATCTCCCAATTGTATGTCATAATGTCAAAATTGTTAGATATAAACATGCAATTCTGAGAAAAAAAGTCTTTTTTTTTTCAAAAGTTGATTACGTCTCACAATTCTGACTTTCTAACGTGCAGTTGCGACTTTATATCATGCAATTCTGACTTTAAATCTCCCAATTGCATGTTATAATGTCAGAATTGCGCGATTTAAACATGCAATTCTGAGAAAAAAGTCAGTTTTTTTTTTCAAAAGTTGTTTGTCTCACAATTCTGACTTTATAACTCACAATAGCGACTTTATATCACACAATTCTGACTTGTAAGATGTAAACTCGAAATTGTGAGAAAATAAAGTCAGAATTGTGAGATCGAAAAAGTCGCAATTATTATTATTATTTTTTTAACTTTGTGACGGGAACAAGCTTCCATAATTTACAAACTACACTTGCCACAAAAAGTATTTGGACACTTAAAAGGTACACTCTGTAACTTTTGGCCCTCTAGCTGTATGCATTTTGGGGAAGAACATTGTTTTGGTTGTGCTTCAGCTCTGCTTGACTGTTTCCTCGCCATCTCCGAAAAGCCAAGCCAATGTTGATATTGGTTTTATTACGAGTTTGTTGCATTCTCTTTCTGCCAGGAGGCTCATACATAAAAATGTCAGAATGTCATTGCATTAGAGGTAAAACACCAAAACAAGCGATATACACAAAATAGTTCTTCAACTGGATCATGTTCATACAGTAGTTAAATGACTTCATCAAAACACTAGGACTGAGCAAACATGATGAAGACAAATTAGTCAAAAGAAAAGAAGTCTGAAATGCAACTTTTGACAACTGCACGTATGAAAAGGCGTCAGAAAAGCCATAAACTGACACTCGGAAGCAGGCAGTGAACTCTCTGGCTTACCTGGGCGCCTCAGCGATGCAGTCAGGCAGAACTGCAAACAGAAAAAGAGAGAGAAAGAGTAAACACACATGTTTACATTTCCAGCAGCGAGCCGGCCCCTCCAGCACCTGCCTGTGATCCTTCACACACCTCTCGCTTTAATGTCACACTCAGACGGACACAATGATGAAGGCTCCTGCTGACTCGCTGAGGGACGACGCTTGTGTTCAGGATACAACTCTTCTGGCATACAAAACATCCAACAAAAAACTTCCTCTACCTCTTTTTTTTTTTTTTTTGGATGGCAGCAAAAATGATGCAAATCCATACAAAACAAAAAGATGCAAATAATGCTTCAGGTATTTTTAAAACCACGTTAGAGAGGATCTGCCCTTGTCCGGTATCAGTTGACCCTATTTTGCTAGTGGATTAACAGCCCATAATGTCCTATTCAGAAGGGTTATTTCAGTCGCTTCTGAATTTTTATAAATTAAACCGCTCGTTAACATAAACATTAAAGTAACCCATTAAACATTAAAGTATTATGCAATCATTCAAGATATTTCTCCTCATATAGGACCTTTTTGGCATAAAGCATTCTCTAAAATTAAGGCAAGAACCATATTTCTAAGTGTGCATCAAACTAAGAGAAAGTCATTCAGGTTTGGAACAACACCAATATTGTCATTTTTGAATGCTCTGGCCCTTTAAGGTCAGGCATTCTGGGTAATGTCTTTCTTATGAAATAGGGCTGAACATCAAACAGTTTATCATGTCTTTGTCAATTGAAACTACAGTAATTCATTTACTTATCATTAATGCAGTTATATAAAAGAGATATGTTTGTTGATGCATGTATTTCAGTATTCTTATTAAATGTTATGCATATTATTAATAATACAATCAAATAATATGCATATTACATTATAACTACAAAATTTGAAATAAAATGCCCTTTAAATGCCCATTATATTTAAATATTGTTCATAATTGTTTTATGTATTTATATTAGGGCTGCCAAACGATTAATCGCGATTAATCGCATCCAAAATAAAAGTTTGTGTTTACATAATATATGTGTGTGTACTGTGTATAATTATTTTCTATATACTGTATAAATACACACACATGCATGTTATATATATACTGTATAAGAAAATATAAATATATATATATATATATAAATAATATATATATTTTATAAAAATATATAAAAAATATATATATAAATATTTATATATAATATCAATTATATATGAATATATACACATGCAAATATTTCTTAAATATATACATGCATATATTTTTAAAATTACATATTATACTTTCATTATATGTTTGACTTGAATAAAACTAAGTCATTAATATGTTTATCTACATAACACACTTTTTAGGTTACCAGACACACATTTTGTAGACTAAATGAAAGGAAAGGTAAAATGAAAATTCTCTGACAGGAATGAATTGTTTTCTATATCATAAAGCATGTTCAGCATGCAAAATATTTTCTCTCGGGGCAAAATTAGCAACTGACTACACAGTGTAAGACAATATCTGGGATTTGCATGGGGGGGGGGGGGGGGGGGGAAGCCGGATCACTTTACTAAACAGTGTTTAACAAATCACAGCTCTGACAACATGATATATTCAAAGCCTCACTGTGAACTTAGCCTCACGAGATGTACAGACAGAGAGAGAAGGAATGTGTGTCAGTAGGAGAGAATATCTCATTCACAGCTTCACCTCAATCCCATGGTGAAGACTCAATAAAAGCACCATCATGAATTTTTACCGGCACATTAAAGGGCCAGGCGCACATGAGCGGTACAGTACGTGGCTCTAAACACTTGAATAATGATGTCCCCTGTCATGCTTTAGTCGCTCTTCCCATTCACGACGCCCTTCTTAACTCGTTTGAAAGAATATTGCCACATAATGAAGTCACTGTCTATGCATAATGCATCGCCGCGGCAACCGCACCTCTCTCCAGCTAAAGAGGATTAATATTAAAATTGACAGATCTGATGTGAGACCGTTAAACTAACACTTCAGATCAAATGTGCGTAGGAAAAGGGTGTGCGCGCACGCGGGCCTGTCAGCGAGCGTCGCTGAGGCATCATGGGAAATGTGTTCAGCTTGTTTATGTGAACTTTGTACGGGGCAAATATAATGCATGTTTATACGAACCAATAATGCGTTCTAAAAAGTGTTATGAGATCATGTTTCATAACAAGTGCATGAAATAAATATTGTGTTGCAGAGGTAATGGGTTATACTGTGTCTTTACAATCATAGGAAGCACTTGAACGCTTCATGCAAACATGTATTACGCCATTAAACTTTATGAAATGCTGAACAGATGTTCATTAAAATATTTAAATAAGAGTTGACATATCTAACTATTTGAATATAAATCACTGTTGATAATGATATCAGAAGTCAAATATAAAAAGTTAAGCTAGATATATCCACTTGATCTGAACCTTAATAAAGAATGAATTAAAAAAAGGATTTATTAACCTAATAAAAGATAGATTGATATATAAAACATATCAATAAAAATAGATTGCAATGACGTGTTACAGTATGTTATCTTATGTTATGTTGTGTTATGCTATGTTATCTTATGTCGTGTTATGTTATCTTATGTTATGTCGTGTTTTGCTATGTTATCTTATGTCGTGTTATGTTATGTTATCTTATGTTATGTCGTGTTATGCTATGTTATCTTATGTCATGTTATGTTATCTTATGTCATGTTATGCTATGTTATCTTATGTCATGTTATGTTATCTTATGTTATGTTGTGTTATGCTATGTTATCTTATGTCGTGTTATGTTATGTTATCTTATGTTATGTCATGTTATGCTATGTTATCTTATGTCATGTTATACTATGTTATCTTATGTCGTGTTATGCTATTTTATCTTATGTCATGTTATGCTATGTTATCTTATGTCATGTTATGCTATGTTATCTTATGTCGTGTTATGCTATGTTATCTTATGTCATGTTATGTTATCTTATGTCGTGTTATGTTATCTTATGTCGTGTTATGTTATCTTATGTTATGTCATGTTATGCTATGTTATCTTATGTCATGTTATCTTTTGTCGTGTTATGTTATCTTATGTTATGTCGTGTTATGGTATGTTATCTTATGTCATGTTATGGTATGTTATCTTTTGTCGTGTTATGTTATGTTATCTTATGTTATGTCGTGTTATGCTGTTATCTTATGTCATGTTGTATTATCTTATGTCGTGTTATGTTATGTTATTTTATTATCTTATGTCGTGTTATGTTATGTTATCTTATGTTATGTCGTGTTATGCTGTTATCTTATGTCGTGTTATGTTATCTTATGTTCTGTCGTGTTATGTTATCTTATGTTATGTTATGCTATGTTATCTTATGTCGTGCTATGTTATGTCATGTTATGTTATGGTACATTATATTATTAAAAATAGTCTTTATAATATTTTTAAACTTGTGAAGCACTTACTTGTGCCATCACATGTTTCGCTGCGATTCTCTTCACTGTCAGACTCCATCTGGAAATAAAAGAAAAAAAGTTAATAACAAATAGCAATTTTCAATTCCAGAGATTTATAATCCTGTTTAATAACTCATCTCAGCAGGATCTCATCATCAGAGTGACAGCTAAGTTCCTGTCAGTTTATGTTATTAATAAGTAAGCCAGATTATTGTCATGCAAAGCAAGCACTTCATTTGCAATTTCAGAAACAACCCATCTACAAGGCATCACAACTTTAGATGTTAAAAAAGAATGAATAGGTTTAAAATTCTAGGATTACAGTAAATAACAGTAGTAAAAAAAACCTAATCCAATCAATTCTGTGATTCCTGGAGCGTGCAATGAGGCGTCAGCACAAGAAATGAAAGGTCAGTGAACTTTATGACAAATAAAAGAGGGAAATTTCACGCAGTGGCTCGGGTCCGTAACGGGCATTGTGTGCCGGGCTTCATATTTTGGCTTGATTTAATTGGCTTAGCATCTGCAGCAAGCAGAGTACAGTCACACACACAGGCCTTCACTTTAAAGAGGGTGAGACAGGGGCGAGCAAAAATATAATAATGCAAAAACCAGCGACAAACAAAAGTAGTGGTGTGTGTGTGTGTGTTTAGACAAAAAGAGTTGTTAATACCGCTGCACCTACTCACACACTCACTCACTCACTCACTCTCCCTCGGTTTCTCTCTGCCAGCAGTGCCTTGCTGATCCCAAATAAAACCTATTAAATGTAATTATTCTGGGCTGATGGCGCTCTATAGCGGTCGGAGGGTCTGGTGAGCTCGGTGAGTCACTGGCTGGGCTGTTACTTCGCTTATAATGGGAAACATGACTCCTATCTCCCCTTCTCTCGGCTTGGCTGTTGTGATTGAAGCCACTGACCTGTCATACATTTATAATAGGGGGAGCAGGTGTGGCATTGATGGACCTTAATTTCCTTTAATAAACCTTTTATGTGGCCCACTCTTAATGCCACGCCGGCCCTCTCCCGGCTCCCGACGCGTAATAGCTTCATTACTTTTGATTACTGGGGGCCCCTATTGAGACAAACAACTCCCAAACACTATAGATTACATTCTGTAAAAACTAATGTACCTGATTAGTTCATTACACCGGCTCGCTCGTGTACACACAGACGCACGCTAACACACGCGACGCCAGAAGTGGCCTGACGCTTCCGGACGGGCTTTTCTGAACACCCCTTGAAAGCTGAAACTATTAAAAACTGCGAGAGCCGCGTTTTCGTATCGTGATTTCTCTATTGTTTCGCTGAGAGAGTAAAAAGAAAAGCTTTTATCGCCCCTCCCCCGATGAGGGCTTTATTTCAACAAAGGTTACGCAGATTTCGAGGGTTACGTAATTTGATATTTGGGATGTTCAGAGCGGAAACTTTGACAAGAGGAGGACAGCTGCTCAATAACAATCCAACCTTACAAAACCGAACCATATGTCAATGAGCGTCGCCGGCCTCAGGTAGCGAGTCAACTTCGACTGAGCCTGACAAAAACAACTTTAAACAAGTGATTCCCCATGCAAGCTTTATTATAATATTACAAAAAAATTATATACTTTTAATATACTACACAACTGTCACTTAAAGTCTGCAAACTAAAATAATCAAAATTATTCATCTTAAATAATATATTACTCTGGAATATATTCTTTTTGAAGTGTTGTACAGGTAACAAAACATTTTGAAAAAAAAAAAAAAAAAAAAAGAAAAAAAAAAAAAAAATCACACACACACACTCAAAAATGATTTATACTAAAACGCCCAAAAATGTATACTTATGCACTAACATAGTTATGAACAGCAGCTGACCTACTGACTTTAATTTTAAGTGCACTTCTAATGTTTAAAACTCACACAGAAAATGAGGACCAAAAAAAAAAAACTATTAATAAAATGAAAAAAAAATACAAAAAATAAAGGACTCAGAATGGCTACTAGAGAAATTTACCTCATGTGTTTATGCATTTATGCAATGTTTTACATTTTTAAAACAACAGATGTTGCATCCAAAATGTTTAAAACATTTTTAACAGTGTGGTGCAATACTTTTCTACTTTAATAGGCCTAAATGATTATGTAACGTATAAATACACACCAACATGAAAAACAGAGGCACACAAATTAATGAACAAGAGTGTATAAACTAATGGAAGTGCACACGTGAGATACTCTGCCAATACACGTCCACTGCAGGAAGAATGACTAACTTCACCTTTGTTTGTTTGGCCTGTACTGAATAAGATGTTCTGCGAGGTCCCAGCGGGCCGCTCCGGTTACTGCACACACGTTTCTTCAGCTGTTCTAAGATGGGAGTGTGACATTCATGCTCTGAGTGAAGAAGAAAATGACAAAAGATATCAACGACAAGTATTTTTGAATGACAAGTGTGGCTGTGGAATCAGTAGTTTAATCCCACATGTGTCCTTTAGAGAAAACATGACATTAAAAAGATATTTCTACCCTGTTGAAAATCACTACAACTCAATGCAGTCAGGTTGCTGTAGTCATATTAAATCATTCTTGTGACATTTTTTAGCTTGTGCATACTTTTTAAAGAGCCCGCTTGGATGACTACATTTAGGAGTTGTTCGAATGGAAACGCTATTCATGCTCAGAGGTAAAGAAAGACAAAAGATATCAAGTATGACTAATGTGAAATACATTTTTAACCTACAAATGTGACCTAAAGTGAAAACATGACCACAAAAACTGCAGTTATAAGACATTTCTGATTCGTGTAAAACATTCAAATGTGCAGCTTTAATTATAAAAATCTATTTACATCTGTTAAAATGAACTCAATGCACTTAAAGCCATATTAAATAATACTTTTTTTCCCAATTTTTAGGTACCAATGCACAGTTTAAATTCACTTCCGCTTTGACGACTACATTTAAGAGTTGTTCGACTAGAAACGCTATTCATGCTCAGAGGGAAAGAAAGACAAAAGATGACTAGTGTGAAATACATTTTTAACTAACAAACGTGTCCTAAAGTGAAAACACGACCACAAAAACTGCAGTTATAAGACATTTCTGATGTGAAAACATGACCACAAAAACTGCAGTTATAAGACATTTCTGATTCGTGTAAAACATTCAAATGTGCAGCTTTAATTATAAAAATCTATTTACATCTGTTAAAATGAACTCAATGCACTTAAAGCCATATTAAACAATACTTTTTTACCAATTTTTAGGTAACAATGCACAGTTTAAATTCACTTCCGCTTTGACGACTACATTTAAGAGTTGTTCGAATGGAAACGCTATTCATGCTCAGAGGGAAAGAAAGACAAAAGATATCAAGTATGACTAGTGTTTAAATACATTTTTAACCTACAAATGTGTCCTAAAGTGAAAACATGACCACAAAAACCGCAGTTATAAGACATTTCTGATGTGAAAACATGACCACAAAAACCGCAGTTATAAGACATTTCTGATGTGAAAACATGACCACAAAAACTGCAGTTATAAGACATTTCTGATTCGTGTAAAACATTCAAATGTGCAGCTTTAATTATAAAAATCTATTTACATCTGTTAAAATGAACTCAATGCACTTACTGTAAAGCCATATTAAATAATACTTTTTTTTACCAATTTTTAGGTAACAATGCAGAGTTTAAATTCACTTCCGCTTTGACGACTACATTTAAGAGTTGTTCGAATGGAAACGCTATTCATGCTCAGAGGGAAAGAAAGACAAAAGATATCAAGTATGACTAGTGTTTAAATACATTTTTAACCTACAAATGTGTCCTAAAGTGAAAACATGACCACAAAAACCGCAGTTATAAGACATTTCTGATGTGAAAACATGACCACAAAAACTGCAGTTATTAGACATTTCTGATGTGAAAACATGACCACAAAAACTGCAGTTATTAGACATTTCTGATGTGAAAACATGACCACAAAAACTGCAGTTATTAGACTTTTCTGATTCGTTTAAAACATTCAAATGTGCAGTTTTAATTTTAAAAATCTATTTACATCTGTTAAAACGAACTCAATGCACTTAAAGCCATATTAAATAATACTTTTTTCCCCAATTTTTAGGTAACAACGCACAGTTTAAATTCACTTCCGCTTTGACGACTACATTTAAGAGTTGTTCGACTAGAAACGCTATTCATGCTCAGAGGGAAAGAAAGACAAAAGATGACTAGTGTGAAATACATTTTTAACTAACAAACGTGTCCTAAAGTGAAAACACGACCACAAAAACTGCAGTTATAAGACATTTCTGATGTGCAGTTTTAAAAATCTATTTACATCGGTTAAAATGAACTCAATTCACTCAAAGTCATTTTAAATAATACAAATATTTAAGTAACAATGCACAGTTTCCACTTGAACGACTACATTGAGGAGTTGTTCGAAGCGCTAACCGTGAATGTTACAAACGGTGCCGTTGAGAAACCTGGGAGCAAATTACCAGACAAGACCTCATGTGGCTTTCTTAACAAGATGCAAATTGATTGCTTGACAGAAATCAAATAGCTTGTGTGTAATTAATATGGTTAATCCGGGAAGAGTTTTGTGTGATTGCGCGCATCGGGACAATTTAAACGCTGCGCTACACAACGCCTGAGCTCCGCTATTGGTGAGCCATTCATGCCTGTTGGCTTTGAGAACGGGTGAGCGAGAGAGAGAGAGAGAGAGAGCTTTGTGTTAATTATGGCTAAAAACTCCCAGCATCTTTTGCCCGTCGGCCCCCACCACCACGCGAGCACAGGGGCCCGGGGACGAGGAGGGGGCCCCCCTCATTAGCATAAGAAGAAAAACGGCCCACTCCTTGAGCGGCCCGTCATCTGCTGAATCATTATAAGGGGGTTTCTCTCGCCCCTTCTGCGCGCAGGCAGCGTCCCTCTGAGGGCCGGGCCACTAATGTGCATGGCCTCGCGGTCTCCAAGGAGATAGTGCTTCCTGATCGCGCGTACGTCTGCGCGTGTGTGTACGCGGCCGCTGCACTTTGCCCTAACCCATCTGCTCTTTTTCTCAAAGCCCCGTCTGAGCCCAACCAGAGAGTTGCACTTTACAGCCACTAGACATCAATGGGCGTGATTTAATTCAAATAAACGACACGGCGACCCTAAAAAACACACACATACAAAGAAGATTAGTGTTAACGTACATAAACGGGAAAGAAAATATGAATGACATTTTCTGGTCAAAACAGAAACGCACACGCTATCATTAAAGGCTAACGTCACCGAAAATAAGACAAACAAACAGACAACGACACAATGCTTATGGTAATTATGTTTGTTATCAGCATCACAATCGCTCATCGGATTTAACCGCTCAAGGGACGACCGCTAGTAATCAAACCTTGAATCATCTCTAGCTTTATTATGACATGCACAGAAATAGTATTCCAGGTTAAGCGACAATATTTGTGTATTCTGTTGATTAGCATGGAAAATATATGTGCGTTGAGAGTTATGCTCTTACAATGGTAGTCTATGGGGTAAGCGTTCAAACTTAACTTATGTTTGACACAGAATTCACTTTTATTTGACGATTTCTATTCATTGTTTCAAAAAACAGGTTACACTTTAGGTCCATGTTAGAGAGTAATTATCTAAATAGAGTTAGGGATAGGATTAGGGTTTAGTTGCATGCAATTATGCATAAATTATTATTGTAATGACTTGTAACACTGTAAAATAAAGCATAGCAAAAACATACTTGAAATAAAATAAACGGAAACTGAAATAAAACTAAACTTAAATCTAACTTACTAAAATAAAATTGATTTTTTTTTTTAACTTTTACAAAAAGTGAAAGAGGAAAATATAAAAAAATGGAATCAAATTATTAATAGAAAATATTAATGATACTAAAATAGTTTTGATAAGGAAAATACGAATTGTGGATGGTAGATCAAAATTAATAACAGTTAATAGATTTCCATAATAAATGTAAATAATAGCAGAAAAAACAAACCTAATTCATTTTGATCTTAAATATAAGTTAGAAACTGATGGTTAAAAAATTTTATTTATTATTAATAATAATTTAAAAAAAACGATATTCACATAGACTTCCACTCTAAGTGCACTTTTGCACAATTTTTTAGTTTTTTTCAAAAATTCAACACAACTTTTTTTTTTTTTTTGACTTTTCAGAAGTGTATTTCTAAAAAAAAAAAATCATGGCTTTTTAAAATGTAATGTGCACGTCCACAAGTGCTCTCTCGTCTTAGCATCTCGACTTTGTAAAACGGCAGAGGGTAAAAAAGCAGAAAGAAATAAGCGTAAAAAAACATCCGAAGCACACTCGTGCCCTTTTCCTTCCTGAATGACTGTTATGATTAGATTGTACTTTCAGTGTAATTACGGAATAAGCACTATGTGGCACTAAACAATGAATAAATAAAGACCTCCAGCTCTATCTCCACCCAGAAACATCCCTCCCTCCCTCCCTTTTTCTCTCTCCTTCCAATCACCTTTCCCTGTTTTCTTCTCTCTCTCTCTCTCTCTCTCCATATCACCTGTCTCGCTAGTATCGCACAGAGAGAGTTATGAAGACACACAGGATCTCATTGCAAGGTCACCCACTCTCTTTCTATCTCGCTCTCTCGCTCTTTTTGTTTGTCTGTGGCGTCTGGCTGGAAAAGGGTTAAGCCAGGAATGGATTTAATTATGGAATGAATGGAATCACAATGCGCCTGCAGCAAGTTTGTGCCTCCTTATTTATTAAAGCTGCTGATGGTCCAGGTTTGATGAGCCACTTCGGGCATAATTGAGTCATCATACAAAGAGGGTTCCACACATTCAGAGAGGTTTTATCAGCTGCAAACAGACCTGATTACTGGCAATTACACTCTGATCTAGGAGGATGGTGGGGGGGGGGGGGGGTAACTTGTGTGTTTATAGTTTACCCCAGGAATAATTTCCACATTCATTTTACATGCTAAGTGTTTTTCTGTTGCGCCGTAATAAAGCGCAAAGAGAGAGATAGGAGCGTTTTACTTTCATTTCCCCCCTGCGCTGAATGTCGTACTGTAACCGGAAAAGGGAAGAAGAAAGGAAGAAAATAATTGCAATTGAATGCGCATCGGCAGGGCGGTTGGGGGTTTTGTTTGCATGCTTTTTGAAATTAAAAAAGCATGCGGAGGTGTGAAGCAAACATTGACATGTGTCTGAACTGGGTGGAGTTGAACACAATCCATTATAATACTTTTTCCTTCAATGGAAATGAATTACATGCACATCAGACATTGATCAAGAAATGTTCACGACGATAAAAAGCACGGATCGTTCGCTATATAGGCCTTCTGCCTAAAAACAAAGGCAGGGAGATGTAAAGAAAAGGGACGCCTGAGATTAGAAGGGGCGGGTGTGTGTAAACGCGAGATATCAGTCTCCATGTACTTCATGCCAGAGACTTTAAACTGTGAAATCTGAGAACTCAAAAGCTGCTATTTTAACTTCTGTTTGCTCCTGGAATATGAGGCTATGTTTTCTTTCTAGGGCAAGCATAATTAGTTTCAGTATAATTACCTTAAAGTGCATCATCTGTCCCTAGGTCTAATGTGGGAGTAACTTCAAAGATACACTTGTTTCCAACTGTTTAAAGCATTTCTCATCTGATAAATTATTCGACGAGAAATCTGCCAGCAAACGCGGATGATAAAAAAAAAAACGTTGTTTGAGATGGAAACGGGCGTTCGCAAAGCTCCAAAGTTAAAGCTCGTTCAAACAGTTCTGCAAGTGACCAAATAAATTAATAAATTATAAGGTCACAAAATAGATCAAATAAACACTATATCGGGTACAAAACCACATAATTAAATATCCATCCATCCATCTATCTATGAAGTGTACTGAATAATGTATATATTATTTATTATGACAAATTCTTACTATTGCAAGCAAAAAAAAAGTGTAATTTTTGGCAAATTTCTCATTTGAAATAGATTTTAAATGTGTATATCCAACAAATACACAATAATTTATTTTGTTTGCAATAGTAAGAATTTTTGCAATAGTATATAATATTTATAAACAAAATGTATATATATAATTTTTTTTAAATAAATATTATGTATACATAATATTTAATATACTATTATATATTAAATATTATATATATATATATATATATATATATATATATATATATATATATATATATATATATATATATAACAATTTAAATAAATGCCACTTGCCAGCAAACACACAACAAAATGTTATTTCAAATAGTAAGAATTCATCATAAATAATACATTTTATTTATTTATTTGATTTTTTCATTCATTAATTCATCATTCGGTTAATAAAACTGAATAATGAATTAATGAATGAACAAATAAAAAAATAAATAAAATAATATTGTCAGGCACTTTAAATATTTTTTGATAAAGTCTGATGGCCGGTTCTCCCTTTCCTGAAGCTCCTTTAAAATACGGTCCCATTTGAATACAACCTAGTAAATGGCTTAGGCAAACAAATATATTCCAGAAAAGTTATTGGGCAACGTGAACATATTTATTTATGCTAACAACTGCTTTGTCTCTACATCTTCAATTCAAAGGCTGACCTATCACTTCCCTTAGTGTGCTTTGGAGAAGCATAAAAGGGCATCTGAAACGACAATGAGATGCCACAATCGAGGCCAGGTGTTAGCAGGGACAACTTCCACGCCTGTTCTCCGTTATCAGCACGCACTGATCCGGCCCATTGTCTCAGGACGGGAAGGTATCTCAATAGAGAGGGTGCATGAGTACTACCAGGTGGTCGGCAATTTGCTGAAGCCGTGGCTACCATTCCAGCTAAATCCTGGAGCACAAAAGCCAGGTCTCCAGGCTCTGAAGCCCTTGGGTTCAAAAGGAAAAAAAAAATGGAAAAAGAGAAAGGGGGGGAAGTAGGCCTATATCACACAGGCTGGGTTTGAAAGGAGAAGACCCTTTAAACTCCTGATTCCTAATAAGATTGAAATGAACAGCTCGCATGGCAGCTGTACTTTTCCCAGGGTTAATTACCTTTCACTGCACTTGCCTAATGAGTCAGCTGTTCCTGTCATTAAACAACTCCACTTCACCATAGCTTCTTCATCCTCCACAAACACTGGCCCTCCTGTTTGCTCACTTGTTTCAGCAGCGTGTGAGACAGAGAGAGAAAAAGGGAAAGGTTGCCCTTCATGGCATATGTTTGGAAACTCACGGCCACTGACAGTGTTGAGCTCTGATTATGAAATCGAACCCTAAAACAATCTGGCAGTGCAAGTGAGGGGGAAACACACTTGTGATTTAGATTCACTTCGCATTGCTTTGGGGGATTCCCACTTACTGACAAAATATGATCAAGTTTTACAGTCAGTCAAAGTACCATATATGTGCTAATTCAGCCTGATCTCATGGCAATTCGTATTTTACAAGGTGGCTAATTCGTACAAATTCATACGGCCTCACTTGTACAAATCCATACGATTTTTGCTAATTCGTACATATTTTATGAGTTACCAAATTTGTATGAATTCGTAAAAATGACCTTCCCCTGACCCCTCCCCTAAACCTCCCCTTCACATAGGTTTAGACAAATCGTACGTATTCGTACTAGTGAGGTTGTACGGATTCATACGAATTAGCCACCTTTTATCACTCATACGAATTTGTACGAATTAGCCACCTTTAAATCACTCGTATGAATTCGTATGAATTAGCCACCTTTTGATCACTCGTATGAATTTGTACGAATTAGCCACCTTTTAATCACTTGCACGGATTCGTATGAATTAGCCACCTTTTGATCACTCGTATGAATTTGTACGAATTAGCCACCTTTTAGTCACTCGTACGAATTCGCCACCTTTTAATCACTCAAACGATTTCGTATGAATTAGCCACCTCTTAATCACTCATACGAATTCGTACGAATTCGCCACCTTTTAATCACTCGTACGAATTTGTACAAATAAGCCACATTTTGATTACTCGTACGAATTCGCCACCTTTTAAATCACTGGAACGAATTCGTATGAATTAGCCACCTCTTAATCACTCCTACGAATTCATACGAATTAGCCACCTTTTAATCACTCGTGCGAATTAGCCACCTTTTTACCAAGCCAAGTTTTACACTTAAAGTAGAATATATGAGCTTCTTATAATTAAAATTGTATCCACTTAAAAATAAAGTTAAAAAAAAATTAAAAATACATTAATAGATTAAAACCACAACTAATTGTGAGTAATGATAATATTTCAGTGCCACCATGACAAAAATATGATAATGACCTGTAAAGTTTTACACTTAAAGTAGAATATATGCGCTACTTGAAATAAAAGCATTAATTTAAAAAAAAAAAATAAAATTATAATATTAATAGATTAAAACCACAACTAATTGTAATTCATGTCATTATTTCAGTTCCACAATAAAGACAAAAAAATAATAATAAAGTGTAATCGGTAAAGTTTTAGAATATATGCACTACTTTAGTCACCCGCAATTTGTTTAAACGCAACTTTAATAGCATCGCTGATCATTATCAATGCTAAATATTGTATATGATATGTAAAATGAGTTAATATGAGCACAATAGAAACAGTAAAGATGAGGAATACTTGAGCCTTATTAACGGGGTTCTTCGGGCTACACACGTGACACTTCACCTCATACACACGCACAAGCTGAGTCTAACAAACACACATCTTCAAATCCCGACATAAAGCAAAGCGAGCAGGTCTATAACACGGTGGAAAGTCCTCTTTGGCATCTCAACAGACACCAGCACCACGAGCTCAGCTTCAGCACATCTCCGCTGTGCTGTCATCAGTTCAGGCTGGATCCTGCAGCTCAGGCTGTTCGGGGACTTTTAAGTGATTTTTGCCAGTGTGTGGCGAAATCCCCAGGCCACCTGGATTACAAACTCTAGTCCTTTAACTCTTGCCAGTCTAAATCCATGTTAACTCGGATTTACCTCTGGCATAGGAATTCCCAGTCCGAGTAAGCTTTGTTTGGAAAGAGTTGCGCCTAAGTATTTTATGCATTAAAAAAAAAAAAGGTCTAGTGGGGAATTCTGATTTAACTAAAATGTCCAAACGGGCTGAGGGATCAGGATCATGGATTTATGAAGTCTCATTCTGTAATCTTCTAATAAACAGAATGGACGCGTGCACACTTTTGTCATAAACTTGTTTTTACAACTTGCTTTTAAGGTGCTTACAATAAATGATGTCTACGCAAGAAATAAACTCCAAGAACATTTGCAATCATTTCCGTAACAGCCTTATTTCATCCTAATAACTACAATGCTTCTGCTAGCATGACAGTAACGACAAGAAGACACCACACACTTCTACTTAAAGTTAATTATATATGAATTATATATACTATTATGTAACTCTATAAGCCATTTTCAGAATTAAAAAAAAAAATCTATATTTATATGTATAATACAAAAATTATTTTTTCCAAACAAAACTCTCTGTCCTCATAGGGAAGTTCAGCTCACTTATAAGCAAACGTGCACGCACGCACACATGACCCTACAGTGAGGTCACACTATTTTCTTCTTAAAAGGTCAAAACAGCCACATTATGAGTTTAAAACAAGCTTCCCAGACCAGCAGATGGAACTTGAACATGATTATATGCATCAGTAAAATGAATAATCTTTAAGGAAATGTAAATTTGACTTAATAAAGGGATTTAATAAAGAGGATTGTGAACACTCATAGCCAGGGAAAACAAAAAACAAAAAAAAAAACAGAAAAGATATGCATCTTTCAAATAACCAAATGTTCAATAAAGTAGTACTTTATAAATTGAAGTGTTTGCTTTTATCAGATTGTTATTGAGCACAACTTTAGATATTACATTGAGTGTGTGTGCGCATCACATCTGAACCACATGCTTTATATTTAAAAAATAACAAATATTAAAATAAAATATGCATTTTCGATATTGTTGCGTTTATGCTATTTCTAAATGTTATGCAAATTTTGTGGGAAACCAAAATGGCTATTTTATATTATAACAAAAAGAAATATTCAAAAAAAAAAATGGTAGGCATTTAAAACAATTTTTTTTTACTTTAACCACATTATTAAAAGCAACTGTGCGGAAGCAAACTTTGAGAAAAGAGGGGAAAAAAAAACTCAATCGATCCTCTGATTTAACAGTCCTCCTGAAATAAGCACTTAACCATGTAACGTAAAGTCCACTAAATCTGGCTTTTGACATGAACCTACTTTTGTTTTCCCTGCAATACATATATGACCAACAGCCCAAAGCATAACTAAACAAAAACTACTAGTTCCCAATTGAACAAGCTGAGAACATTGAGGCGAACACAAAAGTAAAGCGTGCATGCAGAAAGACAAACAATGTATTAATTACAGTGAAGAGTTGTATCTAAACAAGAGTGTCTCTGAAACATGCTTCCAGGAGCATCACCCCTCTCAAACACGACCCTGGAAATGACAGCGTGCAGAAAGCACTGCACTTGTCTTGATGCATTTCACAGATCAAGCCCTCCATCCAGCCAAGCATCTTTCTCACCCAACCCACCTCTCTCTTTCTCTTAACACACACAGACGGACACAAACACAGTCAGCGGGGCAGTGAAGGGCCACCTGACTTACCACATCCACGCGAGCTTTTCACGGCGACATGAAAGGTGTTGTTAGTGGAGAGCAGAGGAGGTGGGGTCGGGGTTACGCCGTGTCTTGCTGTTGTGTCGCGTGGCGAGAGGGGAAAGCGAGTGCTTTGGGTATCTATCCCCCCGACTCCCCCCCCCCCCTTCAGCCTTTGTGTCATTCATTTAACCACCAATCTCATTAGGCAGCGACGCACAATGGGCTGAACTATTTTCAGTAGAAATATACCACATGGTGACCCTCAAGGTAGAACTGACTAATCTCATAAAAGATGGATAAGAAAAAAAAGCAAAGCAAAGGTCAAAAAATAAATTAATAAATAAAGATGAGAATGCTTTCATATATGAACCTAAATAAAACATCAGTTTGTGGCTTAACATAAATGAAATTTATAATACTTCATTTTTAGTGTGTATTAATAGTTACAAAATTAGGAGTGTAAAATTTGCGTAAATATTCTATTTAAATATAAATACATTTTTTAAACATAGATCATATGCATAAAGCATATCAAATATTTTTTTCGTTTGTATTTTTATTTCTTTAATCACTTTATTTATGCTGTGTCAATGGATGAAAAAATAGCCTTTTGGCTAATTCTGGTACATTTAAAGTAATGCTAATTAATGTACATAATAATAATAATAACAATAATAATAATAATAACAATGGCTAAAAAATAATTAAAATAGTGCTATTTTATCTTTAGCAAAAAATTATAAAGAGTGCATTGCCAATTTCAAACTTCAAAACAAAAAGAAACGTGTTTAAAAATCAAAGCGATGTAAATATAAAGTGTAACACTATAAAGAAAAAAATTCGGATTTATTTATTTTTATATATATATATATAAAAAAAAAAATATTTCCTAAATGTATCTACTGTGAGAATGCTGAAATAAGGTACAATTAGTTTTATTATTATTACTCCAAAGTTTTGGGGGAAAAAGTGTGCATTGAAAAAAAGTATTTTAAAACCAAAGCGATGCAAATATAAAACATAAATAGACAAACTATTAATACATTTTTTTTTTTTAATCCTCAATATTTCTATTAGGACCATGACTAAAAAAAAAAACATACTGTTACTTCAATTACAACAGTGTTTTGGGGGAAACAATGCTAAAAGACATACAGAAAATGCCAATATCGCTCTTGAAAACAAAAAGGCGACGTTTGGTAACGTTACACAGGCTGCTGTGTCCTTCTGACTCCAAAATGGTCTTTCTACTCATAATTCCATGTAAAATGCATTAAGGTGGGACTCACACCAGTGGCAGCTGTCCATAATCAGCAGGGACATGTCTATTGGCTAACTTGACCCATGTCAGTAGACAAAACAAACAGAGACACACACACACACCATAAAAAAAAAATTAAAAAAAGATTTCTAAAGCCTAGGACTTGCCGAGCGAGGTCACTGGAGATTTTCCAGACAAACGCAATCCGGAGGGGTGGTGGATGGTGTGTGTGTGTGTGTGTGTGGTGAAGGGGTGGTGGATGGTGTGGTTAAAGGGGAGGGGGGGAGAATAAAAAAGGACAGGCTTAGAATCTCATTTTACCAGACCGCACACAATCTGGGCTCCCACTGAACTATCTCTGCCTGACCGCTTTCTATTTATCCCTTATCAGTGTTTACCAACCGCTACTTCTCTTTCATTCATACTGTGCGGCAGTTCTCTTACTATCAGTCAACAGCTGACACCATGGAACAGCCTCAAAGGCATAGGAAAGGATCAAAACTGAACCAAAGCTGTTTAAACAATACAACAGAGGAAATAAATTCATAAATCCTAATTCTTCCCAACCCACAAGGGTGCAGGCAGATCCTTTATAGTTAGGCCAACAAACACACCCGCAGCCAATGAGGTAACACTGCTATCAAGGTAGATGCTGAAATATATTCAGAGGGAAAAAAAAAAGTGTCAAAAAAGGGCCCATGTAATTTTAATTACACAACATGGCTCACTGCCTTTTTCCTGCTTTACTTTTTTTCACTTGCTTCTATTTTTTGCCCGAGTACAAATTGATCTTCATGCCGGATTTTTATTTTTTTCCACTTCGCGCAATCACATTCGGTTATCTGTCATATGCCTACAGATTCAAAGAAACATTTGATGCGTCGCTAAAATCTCCCACAAACGCTTACGCCAATCAGACGGAGAGGATTCAGTGGCTGTTGTTCTCATTCGGACGTTTTCAGTTAATTGCAAATATAATTCTGGAGTCATCGCATCAAATCGGTCGGTGCTAAAAATCAAACGTTGCTCTATTGTGTGTAATCTTCCTGCCATGCTCCTGATTCACTTCTCAAACACACACACACACACAGCGCTCTGTTTTCCTGGACTACTGTTCAAAAGTTAAGTAATTAATTACATTCAGTCTATCACCAGCTGCTCCACAGCAGATGGAACATTTTTAAAACCTTGTTGAATTAAACCCGCAAAATTCATTTGCCTGGATTAACCAAGTGAAGTTTGTGCATGGATGGCTTTGTGCGAGGGGTTCAGGAAGAAAAAAACTAAACAAAAAACAGGTAACAAGATGCTACACGGGTACACAATTACCATGTGAGCGTTTTGGTGTTGATTTATTGGGCTAAATGTTTAGCATTACCAAGCTGAACCCAAGTGTTCATTTGAGGAGTTTTATTCGTGGCATAAACGAGCAGGTCAAAAGGTCATGAAGGTTAAAGCCGAACCCAGATGACCTTCAACAAAGCCGCGGCCGGTGTGCGAGGAAGAGAGGATCTGTTCAGCACCAGTTTGCTGAGCAGCACCATGGACAGTTCCCTGATCGCTCACATGACTGGATGAAACTGTTGCGCTCCTGTAATGAGCCTGACAGCAGAAGATAAGACATCATTCAGCTTGCTTAAGTGACACAATTCTTACTGATGAATAGAGATAAATAACAAAAAGGGATGCGTTTTAGTTAAACGTTCTGTTTAGATTAACAAAATCCTGGCTTTTTCACTCAAACATTAGTTTATGAAGATTGTCTTTACGTAGTACAGTAATATGATGATTCATTTGTTAAAAACGGCAAAACATTTTAAGTACTAAATATTTTTGGCCTGAGAAAAAGTTCTTGTGTGTTCAATGAAAATGAACCTGTTGACATGAAAGTGACTCCAGAATTAAATTTCAATTTAGAAAATTCAGCTGACGCGTGAAAGTGCCCTCAAATAACTATTCATTTGTAATAATTAAAACTTCCGTCTTAAAGTTTTAAACATAAACCCAATGCTGAAGTCTGTTTTATCCACATGAACACAGATCTGAGCTTGCCTTCCGGGTGGCAACCGCTAAAAGACAAACCGAAAGCAAACGCTGTGCGACCTAAAGACAGCAGGATGGAAGGCAGTGTTAGCGCAGAAGTTTGAGATGAAAGACAGGAAGGGCTGTGTGTGCTCAGCTGCTGTACCGAAAGCCCAAGCTTTGTGCTAACACACAATGCTAACACGTCTAAGACTCGCTTAAACCCTCCGGCACACGCGCAGGGACTTTTTAATTTAGGTAGACAACATCTACTGTTATCTGTGCGATTTCAAAATAGGCCATTCTTCTTCAAACACACATCTGCCCTTCTGAATCCTACAAGTCGCTTTCAGCAAACAATAAAACAAAAACTGGATTTTACTTTATCAAACAATACACAGATCTTTTATTCAATTCTAAAATTCCCCATTCAAAACTTTTCTATTCTACAGCAACACATCCCGTCAGCTCCATTTGATCCCCAAACACGAGACGGCTACAGCTACTGTCACGGAAGAAAACAATCAAACAGCGTAGCACCAACCTACTTGACTGCTGCTGAAAGTTAGCTGCGGATTGCGTGGTCCCCGCTCGGCTGATGCTCTAGCGCTGGAGCCGGTGGCTTTTGAAAGGTAGTCCCCAGGAATATGACACACTATGTCTGTGACAGCCCCGAGATAAGCACCTGCGTTCTGCTCTCTTTCTACGTCACACCTCCCTATTCACAAGCTCTCAAAATGATGCACATTTGCACATCAACAGCAACCCCTCCACTACCACACACACACACACTTCACTCCACTCCCACATCCGCAAAACATAAAAACCGGCGAACAGAGGGGAGGAACAGACAGTTTTTTTTTCTCTCTCCACATGCACACACTGATTTATCCTGCTCTTCCTAACATGTGCACGCAGGTGCGTGTTTGCTTTGAATTGCGTCCCTTTAAAAAGCTAAACTTTCACGCATATATTGTTGTGATGGGGGTTTGGGCATATGTCCTTCTAAACACCCCCCTTTACCCCCATCCCACTCCACCCACAATCTCTCCTCCCCCCATATCAGTTACCATGCAAATGAGATGGAATGTCAGCCTTCGGTAGCAGATGGTCAGAGATGATAACAATGGCTCAACAGACCAGTTCCAATGTCTGCCACTTTATTGCTACGGAAACAACAAGCAGAAGTATATGTAATGAGAGGTCGGCCTGGTGGATGTTTTTTCCTTATTTGCACTCCATGCCCTTTCTGAAATGAGTCTCACCCCGGGTTTTACGCTATTATGTGTGCCGGGTCGTTCTGTGAAACGGATGAGGTGATTTTTAACATTCATTTTGTGAGATTGTGAATTATTAATCAGATAAACGATGCGTTTTAGTGTTAATAAATTGCCGTGTTAAAGTCGGCATGAAACGTAGGTTATTATCGTGACAAACAAGGGGCTTCATTTTGTTCATGGGGAACTGAGTGATTCATTGGATGGTTGTGGTTTGCTATTGGTGGATCTCATGTGAGTGACAGGTTGCCCCGCCCTCGCGCCAGTAAACACATCATCAGAGAAGAGAGGAGATGATGAAAGTTATTTTGGCTAATGATTATGAGGGCACATGAATTAAAAAAATAAGATAAAATTTGATATACTGTACACTCTAAAAAATTCTGGGTTGTTTTAACCCAATTTTGGGTCAAATATGGACAAACTCAAACATTGGGTTAAAAATGTAATTAAAAAATGTAACCTAATGGCTTGGTTTGTCCATATTTGACCCAAAATGGGGTTAAAACAACCTAGCATTTTTTAGAGTGTATATTACTTTCAGCATATTCATAACGCCAACCATAAAGCCTTAACCCTTAAACCTCAAAAGCAAAATTATAATGAGGAAAAGGAACTATAAAAGTAAGTTTTAGTATAATCTCATATAAACAAATAATTACGAGTTACCACACAAGTGGATATACTGACAAACTGAAAACTTGAAAATTATGAATAGTTCACAAATATTCACTATTATTACTACTAATAAAAATATTAGTAACATGACATTTTAAGATTAGTGTATAGAGATTATATGAAGGGGGTGCCTTTTCCAGGCTTTCTTTTTTAATAAATCATTTGAAATATTATATGATATTAATGTGTTGATAAATTGCATTGTACATAATTATGCTTTTAAAGATATAAATGCAGTTGTACCATTAAATTTGACCTTACAAGACTTGAACATTTTCAATGATCACGTTTATTATAATCCTATAGAGTTTATGTATCTCCGCCTGTTTTCCGGTTCGCATTTTCACAGCATGAAGTTAAGATCTTACAGATTTATGAATGAACCGCTCGGTCAACTAACATCTGTTATGACATCCACTTCAAATATTACGATTCTCATGATAACGTTCGTTAACTCTACAATAAGTAATCCACTAATTACTCCAGCTAATTACTCTTTAACAACGATGCCGTAGAAATATACAGAGCACAGAATTGTAAAGGTCTTGTTTCTCTGGTGCATAAGGTCTATGAAACAAATACTCCTCTTCTGACAAATATAACAAGTTATTTTGACAATTTTTTTGTATTTTTTATAATCAATAGTGCTATCAAATCGATTAATCGCGATTAATCGCACCAAACAAAGTTTGTGTTTATATAATAGGTGTGTATGTGTGTGTGTATTAGGGCTGTCAAACGATTAATCGCATCCAAAATAAAAGTTTGTGTTTACATAATATATGTGAGTCCACTGTGTATAATTATTTTGTAAATATATAAATACACACACATGCATGTATATTTAAGAAAAAAATATTAATTTATATATAAAATATTGATATATATATATATATATATATAAAATAATTCTACACAGTGCACCCACATATATTATGTAAACACAAACTTTTATTTTGGATGCGATTAATCCTTTGACAGCCCTAATATATACAGTACACACACACTGTATATAATGTACATAAACACAAAAATATTATATAAACAAACTTTTATGTTAGACGTGATTAATTGCGATTAATCGATTGGACAGCACTAATAATCGATTGTTTATGTGAAAACAACATCTAAAAAAACTTTATTTCCACATTAATTGTTTAAAGTAATTGTAAAGCTATCCTAAAATGGGCTATATCACACAGAGACACAAATGTCACTGGTTTTGTAAATAATGGCCCAAGGGTTTAATGTTGTTTGGTGACTTAGAGAAGCAGGACTAGTAATTACAGGAGTGATGAGGTGTAATTTCTCCCTGTAGACTATCACGTTTGAGAAAGGTTGGGTAAGGGGGGCCGCGTTCACAGGGTGTGACGATAAAAAACCCAGAGGCAATGATGTCACGGCACTCCTTCAGCCCGCTGACTTTTGTAAACACACACGCGTGCAAATGTATACCCATCGGCGAGAGCAAACAGCGAGTGAGCCTTTAACAAACAGAGTCTGGATTACAATGACAAAGAGCGCCACACTTCTGGAGGGCGAGGAGAGGGTTCGAGGGGGGACGCCCATGGCCAAGTCCTCAAAATGAGTGAGGGGCCCACAAGATGCTCCCATCTGACGTGTCTCCGCGTGCGTGTATCCCTGCCAAGACCCTTTCAACACCCTCCTTCCTCGGGTTCAGAGAAAGCTCATATCTGTTTTGTTCTTCTCTCAAGAGGATAAGGCGCAAGCACAATGTCCGGCGAGTTTTTCATCAGCCGAGCGTGAATTTTGAGGAACAGAGACAGAAGGGCAAGTCATTACAAAAGGTTTGGCGGTTGATCTTGTTGTAGATTTCATTTGAAAGTCTAATTCCGCAACTGCTTTCGGGGAGGTTTGTCACTTCTATACGTGTGAGGGGACAGATTGCGAGGCCGTCGGACGCACTTACAACATTAAACTACATGTTTCTTTCTTCCGTAATCTCCCGCAACACAAGTGAGGAGTTGTCGCTACAAGCGTCTTACTTAATGGAAAGCCTGTCTCGGGTGTCCTCGAAGATCCAAAGACCTGGCAATCTGATTTCCAGTGCATTCGGTCAAGACGTCGCTGATCTCTCGTAATGTGCCGAGACAGCTGGCGAAAGAAAAGAACACGACACGTAAATAAGTTTTAAAAGGGATCAGCTTTGTTACAACAGTCTTGATGAATCGAAACGTCGGTGGACACGAAACAAAGAAAATCCTTGCACTTGAATATTCTGTTGCTGAAACAAGTATAATATTTAATGGTGAACATCGAGGGCACCAGGAAGTGAATAAAAGTGCATTCTGGGTGTTTGATTTGGGGCTTCATAAAAAAAAAAAAAACACATGCCACAATAGGTGTATATTAGAGGGAAAATTAGAGCTAAAGTGGGCGAAATGAAATGACATGTCACACAAAGGTCTGCGTTTTTTAAAAGTACGCTGCATGTTTGGAGAAAATGTTTGATTGCGTTTATAAAAGTATCACACTGGGTCACACATAATGTCTAAAAGCTTTTTGCATTAGTCCGCCAATTATGTAAGCAAAGTTAAATGCATCTGGAACCTGTTGTTTATGTGCCTTAGTCAATCCTACACCCGCTATGACAAATAACTCTACACTTTAGATAGAAATGCTTACTGTGCCACATTTACTGCAGTATTTTGAAGATTGTTCCAAACATTTTGAAAGCTCAATTACACAGCTCTAATCCAGTGAGCTCAAAAAAATATATGCGACAACAACGTGGACATCATTTATTAGCACCTAATAATTGATGAAAAAAGAGAATTGTGTGATTTACTCACCCTCATGTTGTTCAAAAACAAGTACGGCTTTCTTTCTTGTGTGGGACACAAAAGGAAATTCGCACTTCTCTGTTCCATACAGCTGAAGCATAAAGCGACCAAGGGCTGTCAAAAGGGCTCTAAAAAGAACAAAATTGCACCATAAATTTAGGTTTTATGACTGTATTTCATATCATTAAAAGTCATCATGTGAAATTATTCAGTGAAAATCTTCAATAACTTTTTACATCCATTAGAGTTGGCAAATTTAATTGATGCTTCTGCATATTCATACTGAACGTTTTGTGATTGGCAACAAGACCTGTGGAACGATTTTTAGATATTCAGTGAATACATAAAAAAATATATAAAAACATAAAGATTTGAAACATAAAAATTAGGACATCTAGGCTTGTATTGTGTGGAAAAAAAGCTTGATAAAAAAGGCTTTTATTGGTACTGTACTGAAGCCAAAGTAATTATTAAAATATTATTAGAAAATATTGAGTTTGAATTTTAGTATGATTTATTTTTTTGATGCATTAAATTGATCAAAAGTTACAGTAAATAGATGTATAATGTTATAATAGATTTCTATTTGAAATACATGGTTTTATTAAAGAATTCTGAAAAAAAAAAATATTGTATCACGGTTTCCACAAAAAAAGCAGCATCACGACTGTTTTCAAAATTGATAATAATCAGAAACATTTCTTGAGCAGTAAATCAGCATATTAGAGTGATTTCTGACAGATCATGTGACACCGAAGACTGGAGTAATGATGCTGAAAATTCAGCTTTGCATCATAAATTACATTGAAAATATATTCACATAATAAACAGTTATTTTAAATTATATTAACATTTCACAATTACAGTTGTACTGAACTTTTGATCAAATAAATGTAATATTTGTATAGCATTTGTCACAAAATGCAGTTTTACAGCCATTAAAAACACTTTCCCAGTTTGAAAACCCCTGAACTACAGCCAAGGTAGGTTTTATGGACTAATTTACTCATTTTATGATGATTTTTTTTCTTCTTTTGGTAGCTCCAGCCCCCATCCATTTTGACTGCATGAGCAGCATGAACATTCTTCAAAATGTGTCCTTTTGAGTTTTACGCAAAAAGTTGAGATTTGAAACAACACGAGGGCGAGTAAATGAGAGCATTTTCATTTCGGGTGAACTACGAAGGCCTAAAAAGAAATGTATCACACACACAGCGCCATTGTCGTCATGACAAACTCCGCTTTGCTCAGGTGCAGCAAATTGTCTTAACAAGGCGCATAATAAGTGGAATGGAGTCCATCTGTGTCCACTGATAGTGTGTCAAATGGTTTAAAAACACCTGTGAGAGAGACTCACCTGTCCATGCCTGCTTTCTCAATCAAAGCATGAGCGTCCTGAGCAAATGCTAATTATAGGATGCCAACCAATACCTGGAGAACAGCTTGATCGGATTAAAATAATTGGCAGATCATTGGATATGTAGGAAAATGTCAGTGACACTGACTCCTGCGTTTTGGATTCGAGGTTCGCTTCAAGGTTTCAAACTATAGGACTCACATGTGCAACAAGCTGAAGTCCTCCAGGGATGTTTGCGGTGTGTTGCTGCTGTGGACCTGGTTAACAAGGTGGTCTCCAGCATCGCCTGAAGTGATTATCTATGCCTTCCTAACTAGGTGCCTCCATGGACCTGTGGGCAGAATAGCAGATGTGCACTCATATTTGGGTAACAGAAATCCAAATTCAGTCTAGATGCAATGCAGGAATACTCCATTGTTTGACACATCTGCCCAAAATAACCAATATCACTGCTCAACCAAAAATGTAAATGGTCATTATTTACTCACCCCTCTTGTCGTTCCAAACATGGATGACTGGCTTACTTCTGTGAAACACAAAAGAATTTATCAATAATGAATGTGTATATATACAGTGTATATTTTGTTATTGGAAGGAAAGATTATCAGAAAAGAGCAACATAAGCATAAACATCCCGTTTCTCACACAAAATTATCATTGAGGCTTAAAGGGATTCTCCACCTTTTCTCCCCCAGTCGAGTTTTACCGTTTTCGAATCCATTCAGACGATTTTCTGATATTTAGAAGAATACCAGTAACCAGACCCATTGACTTTATGGACCAGAAACAGAAATATTCTTCTAAATATCAGATTGGAAATTCAAAAATGGTAAAACCCGACTGTTTAACTCTGAGGGAGTTGTGAAATGAGCCTATTTCCAAAAAAAGTGGAGTATCCATCCCTTTAAGAACAGTTGTAATGAACCCATGAACCAAAAATTGGATAAACTAATCCAGCAAGTAGTCATACAGATAATACAATGATCGTGATCAGTAGCTCTGATAAAAAACCTAGTGGGATGCATCCTAACAGAAATTGAACCTCATAAGGGTTTGATTTGCAAGATTATACTATAAAAATAAAGTGCACCACTCAAATAACGCTCTTCGTGTGAATTGCATGGTTTCAACACAGACATTTGACGTTAGCATGCTGCTAATACAGTCTGACGCTAAAAACAATACACATAACACTCAAATATTGGTACAGAAACCTCACTGTAAAATCTAAAGTAAACATTAATAATACGACCTGATATGAAACTAGCTTGTACTTTATACTTGATATGAACTGTGACCTGCTGGAAGACAATATACAATCCCACGGTGTAAATTGAATATGTTGGAAAAACTCATTTGTACCTCCATTGATTAAATTGTCAAATAACTACAAGTAATTTTGCAACTACATGTTAACTAACTCTCATTAGGAGACTGTAGTAGGGTTAAGTGTTAAGGTTTGGCTTGGCAGAATAAGTTGCATAGTCAGTAGAATGTCTGTTTATCAAAGTAAAATGTTATCAGATATTAAGCAGACAGTCTCCTAATACTCTAATGACTGCTAGTTACAATGGTAAATGGACTGCATTTATATAGCGCTTTCATAGACCTAATGGCCACTAAAGCGCTTTACATAATGCCTCACATTCACCCATTCACACACGTTCATACACCGACGATTGAACCACCAACCTTTCGGTTTGCAGACAATCCACATGAACCACTGAGCCACTGCCACCATCGAAATAAAGTGCAACCCAATCGTGTTGCAGTGTTAATTTTGACAGCAAATTTTGATTTAGTTTTAGTCTTTTGACTAAAATGCAATTTAGTTTTAGTCATATTTTAGTCATCTGAATTGTTTTAGTTTTAGTCGACGAAATTCAATACGATTTTAGTCGACTAAATCTACATTAGATTTAGTCGACTAAAATATAATGGGTTTAGTTAAATTGTAATGCATTAATTTAGAATTTAGAACGGAAGAATTCTATTTAGAAGAATTACGGAGGAATTACTAATAGAAGAATTATGGATAACCGTACCGAATAAAGATCTTTTTTGCATCGTCACTCTTATTCATATGTATATGTCTGCTCTACTCATTCTCCCAGACGTTCGCATTTTTTAACGTTTTATGATCAGCACGTTACAGTACAAATGTGCGCATCTACCACTCACGCAGGACATCAGCTCTGACTGGATCGCTTCCCAAATCGTCACTATCTAACATTTTCGTCTAGTTTTTGTTTGTTGACGAAAATGTCAATCGATTTCCGTCATAGTTTTTGTCATTCAAAATTAGTTTTTATTTAGTTATCGGCTCATTTTCGTCTGTGAAAAAATGTCGTTGACGAATCATTTTCGTCATTATTTTCGGCAACGAAATTAACACTGTCGTGTTGTATTGTATTGTGGGAGTTTGTAAGAGTAACAGGTGAGGTAGAAATGCCAAAAACTCCAAACTACATTTTCCCAAGTGTATTTCTATTTTAATTTCAAAATAGTATAGCCTTTAAGTATAATATATTATAAATATATTCATAATGTACTTTGTAATGCATACCTTTAGGTATGAAAGGTAAAAAGCCTTCAGAAATTGGTTGTTTGTCATGTGTTTTAATGCATTATACTTTCTAAAGGTGTTAATGAAGATACAGATGTGGTTACAACTGTTCATACAATGCATTGTATAATGAATGCATTACAAAAAAATAATATTTAAAGGCTTCAAGTAATGTTTTACCCATATTTTCACATATTTCATATTCATATTTCTCTCACCATAATAGAGTTTGCCGCAATGCACTATGGGATTGGCTTCTCCATTAACTAAAATGAGATATCTTAGAAGGCAGCATGATTTAGCTCCCGTCTAGGTAGTCAGCTCACTAGGATTTGGGATAGAGCCATGTCATCACATGATCAATATTAATATGCATGCTCTGACAATACAATTTCCCTATAGCAACCTTCCTCACCTCTTTAAAAACAATCAATAAAAACACAAGAGGAAGCGAGCACAGTGGACGTCAAGGATTACCAAATGTAAATGAGTATACTTTGATGCTGACTGTGTGGGATGGGATAAGATTTTCTTTACTGTGGGATTTACTGATTCCTCAACTTCGCAACAGCAGAGGTTAATCTGTCTTAGACATATTGTACAGCGTTTTTACATGCGCAATATATCCGTGATATTAAAAACTCTCCTAACAAACTGTGTCTTTCCATCACGTCGAGATTGGTCTTTAATACTGGAGCGCTACAATGGCGTGTTGAGCCCTGCGCTATTCAGTGGCATACTTGAGAGTCCAAATAACCCTCTTATTAATGTGGATGACAATGTTTTGATTGCATCCAATATGGCACACTGAATCAGCATGCAAATGCCCTTTGAGCAAAACAAAGACATTGATTATGAGGTAAGTTTCTTCGGCACAAGTAGCCCGCTTGGTGTGATTAATCGGCCTGTGCCATTGATTTCCCTTTGTTTAGATCTTTGCTAACTTTTCAGGAGATACAATTATAATTTGTTCGCTAACAATAAATCCAATCTAGCGTGCTCAAAGAAAACCTTAATAAGGTCTTCCATGTTGTTTGTCCTTTCAACAGCCAACTGAATACATCTGAAGAGAGCTAAAAAAAAAAAAAAAACAGGTCGCGCTCCTGACAGTGTTGATTTGTTTGTTTGAAATACGCTTCGACAGTATTTCCAAACAGAATGGAGCCTAATACAGGAGAACGACGAACGCCGAGGTGACTGGAGACGTTTGAATCATAATGGCACAAGTTCAGATCCCAAGCCAAAGTACAGGTATATATTTCACCTATTTGGTTAGGCACGGCTTTGTGCGGTATAACGCAACAAAAGCATCAGATGCATCAGAGTTCGGGCGATACAATGTACTATTAGCATTTGCAAGTCAAATGCACGTGTTCCATCAAAGTCCTCCATCAAAGAGCATTTGCGACGTTTCTCAGATTTAGTACTTTGAAAACTCACCCCCACCCCAGATACCGAGTCTCTCTGACTTCTCGCATCATCTCTCCAAGACACTGATAATACGATTTCAGTGTTTCTTTTTTTTTTTCTTCTTCTTCTTCTTTTGCTGTTGAGAAACAAACTGGATTATGAAGAGATCACTACATAAACAGCTTTCTAAAAGGAGCCAGCTATTTTAAAAGAGGCTGAAGGAATGCAAAGAGGGATTTAAATTTTAATTTGAATTTATTCCAGCAAGTGAAAGGTTCTTTTGAGAGGGGATTTCGGCAAAGATGATGGTATTTAAAAGTGATAAACAAGCATCTAAACCTCCAGTAAAATGCAGACATTTCTTCTTCTTTCGAACACAGAGGCGAAATAGGGCTTGCTATGGTCACAGCTGTCAACCCACAACAACACGAAATGTAAACTGAAACATCTTGCACAGATAAGCACTGCGAGCGCGCAGCCTTCAACTGGAAACTTTCTATGCCCAATGCTGAGCATTACAGGAGGAAATGTGTGGATCATGTCAGGGTTATTATCGGTAACTAAAAATAAAAAAATAAACTATTAAAAACATTTTTGTTGATTGAAAAAAAAAACTGAAATAAGATAAAATATAAATATAAATTAAATTATTATTATTATATCAATGCTGCCTTAATGGCAAAAAAAATGGAAAAAAAGTGACAAAATTAAATACAAATTTAAATATAAAAAATAATTATAATTAAATATAATTATATATATATATATATATATATATATATAAACCACTGTAAAAAATATTGTTGGTTTAACTTAAAAAATTAAGTAAGCTGGTTGCCTCAAAACTCAAAATCTTCTGTTATATAAACCACATAAATATAATTTAAGCTGATTTGACCAAAAAAATGTTGTGATTACAAATCATGAAAATATTTTTTTACAGTATATACACTGTAAAAAAAATGATTTGTTATCATAACATTTTCTCTTCTGTCAAATCAACTTAGATCATTTATGTGGTTCAGATAACATAATATTTTGAGTTTCTGATTATTAAATCAATCAATTCAATTTGTCAATTTCAATTAACTTAAAGTTAAGGCAACCTCATTTTCATTTTTTTTTGTTAAACCAACAATATTTTTTTTACAGTGTACAAATACTAAAATAACACTGGTTAATCCTCGAAAAGTAGTGGATTTATCTAAATCTGAAATTCAGAATGAAAATTAAAAACAGACATCACCATGCATTTTAAATGCATTATTAATCAACTTTCTCTTTCTCGATGATTAGTCATATTGGCAGAAATCAGTAATCCCGAGGACAGAGACCCATGAAAACATTGTATCTACTATAAGCAACTCTCTGGCTTTTCACACACTGGTCACAAGCAGCATAAATCGTGAGTTTAGTGCGTATGTGACATACATAGAACACATACCACACAAACAAAGAGTTACATCATGCTGTTGCATGGTTAATCCGATCACGGCCAGTCTTTATGCCGTCGCTATCTTCAGCAAATGCCGCCAAAAGTGGCAAGTAAACCATTTAACAAGAGTCTAAGAGAATGATTACAGAACCAGGACCGGATACGATTTCACACTGTTGGATTGCTCAATCGCATCTCCCAAACAGGCTTAAAACTGGAGGAACACTATAGGGCATCACTTTTTTTCCAGTTTTGGAAATATTATATTCGAAAGGGTGCCGGGAAAGTAACTTTTGAGTTGGCAAACTGGATTGTGCACGCTTTGAAGAGCGTATCACAACAATATGGTATAGCCGACAAGTAAAACAAGCCTCATATAAACATGTAATCATTAGGTTAGAGAGGGAGCCATTTTGTGATGAGTGGTTTTGCTTCACAAACCAGATTTGATATTGGACCTGATATTACGACAAACAAAGTTATTAAAAGGTAATGCGTGTAATTTTTTTTAGATGCTAAAACATTTTCTTCTATTACAGCTACAAATGTAGTAATTCATAGGTGAAGTTTCCCCAAAAAGCAACATTTTTAGAGCATCTCAACACAAGCAACGATGGCTCTGTGACTTTGGGGCGGGACTATCTTTTTTTCACCAACCAATGGCAGATGGGACGAGTGTCTGGGTTAATCTGATTAAAAACAATTATTATTTTAGCAATGCTAGTGGCATAAAAATGTCATACTTCATCTTTAAAATGTCAAATGAATAGTAAAATTAACAATTGTATAAAACATAAAACTAATGCGGAAAAAAACGTACATATATTATGTGCATGATAACTAGCTGCTTATTAGCACGCATATTACTAGGATTTAGGCTGTTTACACTTATAAAGCACATATTAAATGCCGTATTCTGAATGACCATTTTCTACATCCCTTAATCCAATACAATATATACTGTGCTATAGACACACATTTTTAGATAAAGCATATTTGAAATGCAACATATTTGATAGTATATATGAACTTCAAATAAAAAAAGTCCATGTATGCTCCAGTTTATTAAATTCTCAGGAATTATCTTTTCCTGACAGAACAAGGTTTGTCTGGTCTCAGTTCACTTTTTGCCATCCATTCCTGGATTTAGCCAGGCAACTCTCCTGAAAGCACAGAACAATTGGTAATGCAGGGTGATGGCAATGACTGGAGCATTGTCTCAGGGGACAGCCAGTTTCAATAGGCTCGGAAAGGCAATCCAAAAGGTGCAGATGACAATGGCTTTGTTGCTATTTATGCAGAGCAGATAGCCGGCATTGAATCAGGCCTCCCCAGAGCCACGAGAAAGACCTCTGAGAAACGTACTAACCAGGTGATAGGAGGGACATATGCTGCGGTGGATCCAGACACTTCCGAACGGAAGCAGAGGCAAAGAAAGTTTGACGAGAACAACGTGCAAAAAAGAAAAATTAAAGACATGGACGATATACATGTATAGGACTTCCTTCTTAAGCCGTCTTTCTGAACTTCTCCTCAGAAACACCAGTAGACCTCAATGGAGTTTTCATTTCAAATAAAATATTGTCCTTTCTCTCTTTCTCCATCCGTCTGTTGTTCTATCTATGCTACTATACTCTAATAAGGTAAACAAAACAAAAACATAATAGACTGAAATGTTATCTATCTATCTATCTGTCTACCTATCTGTCTATCTACTGTATGTGTCTATCAATCTATGCGTCTATCTATCTATCCATCCTCCATCTATCCGACTGAAATGTTATCTATCTATCTATCTATCTATCTATCTATCTATCTATCTATCTATCTATCTATCTATCTATCTATCTATCTATCTATCTATCTATCTTATCTATCTATCTATCTTATCTATCTATGTGTCTATCTATCTATCATCTATCTATCTATCTATCTATCTATCTATCTATCTATCTATCTATCTATCTATCTATCTATCTATCTATCTATCTATCTATCTATCTATCTATCTATCTATCTATCTGTCATCCATCTATCCATCTATCCATCTATCTATCTATCTGTCTATCCATCCATCCATCTATCTATCTTATTTATCTATCTATCTATCTATGCGTCATCTATGTGTCTATCTATCTATCTATCCATCTATCTATCTATCTATCTATCTATCTATCTTTCTATCTATCTATCTGTCTGTCTGTCTGTCTGTCATCTGTCCATCCATCCGTCTATCTATCTATCAGTCTATCTGTCATCTATCTATCTATCTATCTATCTATCTATCTATCTATCTATCTATCTATCTATCTATCTATCTATCTATCTGTCATCTATCTATCTATCTATCTATCCGTCCATCCGCCCATCCATCCATCCATCTATCTATCTATCTATCTATCTATCTATCTATCTATCTATCTATCTATCTATCTATCTATCTATCTATCTATCTATCTATCTATCTATCTATCTATCTATCTATCTGTCATCTATCTATCTATCTATCTATCTATCTATCCGTCCATCCGCCCATCCATCCATCCATCCATCCATCCATCCATCCATCTATCTATCTATCTATCTATCTATCTATCTATCTATCTATCTATCTATCTATCTATCTATCTATCTATCTATCTATCTATCTATCTATCTATCTATCTATCTATCTATCAGTCTGTTTTCCTATCTATCCATCCATCAGATAAACAAAAACATGATAGCATTGATAAAAAATGTAAGTTAATTATTATTTGTATAATATACTCGACATTTTGATTCATTCAGAGGTGAGAAACATGTTCCTTTTAAAGCGTGTATAGCCTGAAACAAAGATGTGATGTGTGACAAAAAGCAGAAAAAGACAAAAAAAAAAAAAAAAAAAACAGTTTCTGCATTTTAGCTATCAGACAGACACAAAATACTTGCTTTTGTTCATTAAAAAGGGTTGATGCTTAGTTCCATTCCAACTCTCAGTCACTTTTAATATTGAAGGTTATTTTTATAAGGGCTTCAACAGAGAGAAGCTAAGCCTCATCCAAAGAGATCCAAGATTTGTTCAAGATTAAAACTAAATGCTTCCAACAAATAAATCACTGGCATGTACAATACGTTGTTTTTTTTTAAAATGACTTTAGGACCCTTACAAGTAAAAGATTACTCATGCATCACAACTACACACATTTTGCCATGTGTAATTGCAAGGTTTATTCACTGATGTGATCGGTAAACACGCACACTCTCATTGTTAGCTTTAGCAAATGATAAACTATTGACACATGCCAACGAAGCAAAAGAGGTAAACAGCGGTGCTGCTGTCTGAATACATGTTTCCTCATAAACAGCACTAAAATATATCATCAACAGCAAGCACACTCATAAATTCATAACATCCATATTCATCCATTTGGGAACGATAGATACGCTTGATCCTCTGTTGTTAGTCTTAACGCTGGCAAAAGTGCTCTATAATTATTGCTCTCGGCACCAGGCTGAGACAAATAAAAGTTACATCGCAGCTGCATTAACATGTGAATGCGGCTTACAGAAGCGCGCGGGGTAAACTGCTCCACCTGGCTCGCCACAAACGTCCTTGTCACAAAGTCCACCCACCGCACTGGCTTCCGCTGAAAGGCCTCCTGGGGGACTTCAGTGACCATTCACTATGTTTTCTCTTTTCCCAAGCACCTGTGACTGTTTTTGTGCTTTCCCATTTTTTTCTGCCTTTGTCTCTCTCTCGTTTTTTTTTTTGGCAGGGCCCTATCATTAGGGAAACACTTTCTTTCAAAAGGAATTCTCGCCGCTAACAATGCTGTTTGTGTGTTTACCAGGGGAGGCAGGACTCATCCGAACGCATCCGAAAAGCGTGTCACGGTCACGCGGGCGCGGAGGAAGCGCGGGAAAAGGTGGGCAGCGCCGGTCACTCCTTGCCTTTCTTGGGCAGGTGCAGTTGGAAAGACTCTCCTCCTCTGCCGCTTCCGAAGGCTCATCCGGCTTCTCCATGGTCCTGGACCTTGGAGAGCTGCTTTGCCATTCCAAAGGAGTTTGGCACAATGGCTTTGTCCCCTCTTTTCATTGTGTTTCTGTAAAACACATTTGCAGCATGACTCTCCAGGTTTATCCCTCTTGTGAGCCATCTAGCCCTTTTCTCTTTCTGCTTCCCCTAAACCTACGCTCGTCTCGCCAGCCTAGAGCAACGGAGAATCATACGCGATCTGTCACTTACGCCATCTCGATTGACACTTGCCAGAATTTGGCCACAGACGTAAAAACGAGGACGGCTAAAAAATAAATAAATATGCAGATTAAAAAAGTAAACATTCTCCAAGAGAGGGGGAAAAAACAACCACATTTTCATATTTAATCCAACTTAGCAGAAACAAAAATAACACATTATGCCCTAATTGGGTGCCGTGTAGTCCACAAATACTATTACAAGGCCGATCAGGATTAGCTCTGCTACATACCTAGTTATCTATTTCGGAGTGCCAAGACTGCAAGCAGTGGGCAACTAAATTTCAAAAGCTGGCAAATCCAGTTGTCTCCTAAATACAGAAAGTACTTAAATCCGGAGCTAACACAAGAGAAAGAGGGATAAAGGGTACTCTGCATATCACCAAAAAGCTTGTGCACTTTGCAGAATCACTGGCTAGGTTAAACAAATATGCTAAGCAGACATCAAAACAATCCTTTGATCTGCAGCCTAGTTTCCGGAGCGGCGGCGGCGGCGGCTGGGCTCCTGTTGGAAATAACTTGTAGAAATCTGTACCGTTTGCCTTCAGGTAATTTTCACCAAAGTGCCAGGAATTAGTAAAGAAGCAGCACTTCTAGTCAAGTCGGGGAGATCAGATAAAAGGCGTATCAGTTATTCACCCACGCTCGCGCGGGGCTAATGATCAAGTTATTAGCGTCCGCGAAGGGTAAAAACACGGCGGCTTACGTACCTCCGGCAGCCCGGGCAGGTCCGGTGGCAGTGAAACGCATTGCCGAGCGTCGTACAAAAGAGGCTTAAGGAATCTGAATGCAGGGAAGCTATGTAACTTGCTGACTAACTTTGTCCTCTGTTTTGATGGAGAACACAATGGAAAACGCTGTCCATTCAAATCAGGCAGGGGAACAGAGGGGGCCGTGTGCCTGATAACAGCTCTGAGGGCACAGCCGCACTGGCACCGGGCGACACCACACCACTCACGCCCAACAGAACAACTTTTGTGCCGTTGTCATCCTCCAGAAGTTTGTCTTCTTCTGCAACTAGTTCCCCCCCACCACCCCACAGCGGCTGCAAACTTGTACAGTTGTGCTTTTGATTCCGACAGCTGCCGTTTTCAGGCTTCTGCTTCCGCTCGATTATGAGGGATATAGAGGGCCTGTTGTCTGTCCAAAGAGTTGAGAATTTACTTTTTGAACTCACATCGAAAATTAAGCTAATTTGACCTTTATTGTGATCTTTGATGCACTTATGCTCATGGGCCAAAAGCAAACATCATCACTACATGCACTCTCGGAAGAAAAGATTCTATATAGAACCTTAAAAGGTTCTATCAGCGCTACGTATTTGGAAGTTGGAACCCCTAAAAGGTTCTATACAGAATACCGTTTTTAGGAAAAATGTTCTATATGGAACCTTTTGGGTTCATTTATTATCATTTCCAGATGAAATATTTCATATTATTGACAAGACCCTAAAATGCATTTATGAATGCATGTGAATGATCACAAAATTCAAGATATGGGGGTTAGAAAATGTATATTAATATTATTTTATGTAGTTAATCAATCACACGAAGAGTGTCATTTCAGTTTTTCTCCACCAAAAATCAGCATGATTAAAATGTGATATTACAGTTTAATACACAATAATTTAATTACAACTACGAAATGTTGCAGAATAATGTAATATATGAATGAATAATAGCCAAATGAGTTGGTTCTTGTCATATTGGAACCTTTTTTAGCATAAAAGGTTCTTTGGAGTTGAGTAAAGAACCCTATGCTTCATATATAGAACCCTTTTTTCTAAGAGTGTGGCGTAAAAAAAGTTTATTTTAACCCAACATTCACCTTGTTGAACACCAAAGATAAACATTGTAGTTTAGATCAAGCTTAAGTTTTGATTTATCATATAATACATATAAAACGCTAAGATAAAAACTTGATTTGGCATTAAATTTAACCCTAAGAGTGCTGGGTAAATATTAAGGCATATTCTAGTTTATTATAACAATTATGCAAGTAAAAATTAGGCAACACTGTATTTTACAGTGTCCTTGTTACACGTTACATGAATTATGCATAATTACATGCAACTAAACCAAACCCTTATCCTAACCATAACCCTATAATAAGTACGTGTAGTTACTTAATATTACTAAGTACTTAAATGTATAATTAGAAAACCTTAAAAAAAGTGTAACACTATTATAACAGCTCATAAAATATTATATTAAAATATTAGCATTTCATAAGTTTGAGATTAGAATGAAGTAATTTTTATTCAGAAAGCATGCATTGAATTGATCAAAAGTGACAGACTTTCACATTTGTTAAAAACTATTTTTTAAATGGTGTTCTTTTGAATTTTCTGAAAAACTATATCATGGTTTCCCCCAAAATATTACCTGTATTAACTGTTTTCAACATTGATAATAATAAAGAATATTTCTTGAGCAGCAAATCTGCATATTAGAATGATTTCTGAAGGATCATGTGACACTGAAGACTTGAGTAATGATGCTTAAAATCCAGCTTCGCTCACGAGAAAATATTCCATTTAAAAGTTTGGGGTCGTTTTAATATATATATTAAAAAGGTGGTTTATAGTATTACTATGGTTACATGATTGTGCAATGTGTGCTTTGTTTTAGGAATATGTTTTTTTTTTTTTTTTAGAAAGGCCTGACCAGGGACTGAGGTTGCAAATTAACCTACTGGCTAGAAACCTTTTATGCAACACATTTACACATTTTGTTATGGCTTTGCCTATTACAACTACGTATGTAATAATGTGCGCTGCATTGTCCCTGACAAATAAACTAATAAATAAATAAATAAAAATAAAATGACGCTGTGCTAATACTCAGTACTCACATGGTATTATTAGTTATTTCAATTCATACTTTCTCAACAAAAGTCACAGTATAGAATAAAAATAAACTGAATTCAGGTCATAGCATGTATATATATTTAGCATCAAGCTGTAATCCCAAAACATCCTCTATATGCAAAAGCATCACGTCACACACACCACACAGGAAAATACTAAATAATGCTCGGGATAAAGTAATACCAATAAAAGAATGGGGGAGAGAGGAGACAGGAATACATGTGATCATTTCTGCAGTTGTGTAAATGTAGGAGAGGAGAGCGCTGTGCATATGTATCGTGGAGCTAAATTGTGAAATGACAGATAGAGATTCTGGGTGTGATAGTGTGGAATGACTAACTAATAAGAAGGATGCGTCGGTCTGTTAGCGGAGAGAGGCATTAGCACTCTGGCTGTCAATCACATCGCGGGATGCGGGGGCCGGGTTAGGGTGGGCTGGTCTGTTGGGGGGGTGTCTAAACAATTATCATTTGCACAAAGACCAGAATTGTCAATATCACACTCATTTTGACACTCTCAAACAAGCTGACTGATAAGAAAACGGTTATATTTTCTGAAATAAGAAAACTGACCTTAAAAGTCGCTGTGCTCGTATGGTTGCCAGGTCTTTGCTAGATGATCTAGATGTCTTTATTATATTCTGGACCGCATATTCAGCTTCTTCAGCACAAGCATATGTGATTTGCTTCAGTATTTTATCATCCGCCTGGAAGAAAATCTTAATTTTAGTCACTTTGAAAAGCAATAACCTATTTTTTTCTCAATAAGCCACCTTATTTCATTCACATCCACAGCATAAACAGTGGGGGGGATTAGATATACACCAGTTTAACTAGTTCAAAATTGTCCACAACTCTGTGTATTAGTAATAGCAATCCCTAGTCTTCCTAATTAGTTAAAACACAAACTAACAGACTTTCTATAGACCATTTCACAAGATGTAAACAACACTGGTCCAGAAGCACTTCCTGTTTCAGTTTTTTAACACTACATAAAAGCTAGGATAAAATACAACCAACAGAACATTTAAAACTGAATCAAAAATTTAAACAAACATCTTTAAGATGTTTTCTTTACATGTGAAATAAAGAAAACGGTTACAAACTGAAACAGGAAGTGCTTCTGGGCCAGTGTTGTTTACATCTTTTGAAATGGTCTATAGTCAAATTGGTGGGTCTCATGTCCAGCTTGTTTTTTTTAGAAAATGTAATCCAAAATTGTGGTAAGAACTTAACATAAAAAGCACATTTTGTCAAACCCCCCCAAATTACCATATGAAGAGTTCAGATGCAAAAGCCTCTAAATGCCATTTGAAATTTTCTTCTTTAATGATGATTTTTGTCAAACTTGTATATTTAAGTTCAGTAATTTCACTTAAATAACAATTAATAGGTAATTATCATTGCCATTTAAGTGAAATCACTGAACTTAAATATACAAGCTTGATAAAAATGATCATTCTAGAAGAAAATTTCAAATGGCACTTAGAGGCTTTTGCATCTGAACTCTTCATAATTACTATATTAACACACAGTCCTGGTCTTGCTGTGACCAATTGAATTGTTTGATTGAAATGTAACCACTTGCTCTGCCTTAGAAATATTGGTTTAAAGAAATATTTAAACACTTAACTCTTTCCCTGCCAGGGTTTAAAAAAAAAAAAAATTCACAAAACTTTCATAGCCCCCAGAATATTTTGTTCCAGGAATACACGGAACAGAGTCTCTGCTTTTTATCAACACTTGAATGTGGGTAAGTTTCATAAAAAAGCAACATTTTGAGCAAAAAAGCTGAGAAAAACACACTTTTGTCAAAGACTTCATTTGGATGGGATTCAGAACGATGATCAAAACACAGATGGAGTAGATTGAGTCCATTAAAACCCTAAAGCTTCACAGTCGTCTAGCTCGTCCTGGGTCGACATTTCATTCGGTGACGTTAGGCGGTATTTATTATATGCTGTTTAATGTTCATGATCACATTATTTTACATATGCATCCGCTTGGCTTTTGCTTAGGTGATTAAGTAGCTACTCTTTCAGAAGATGTGCAATAGCGCCCCCAACCGCATAACGTAATTTCCATCAATGGCCTCATAAATGACGGAAATTTACGTCGATAGCGGGGAAAGAGTTAACAAGACAATTTAGTAATTGCATCTATCGTCAAAATGATCGTCTATTCATTTGTCTCAGCGGCGAAAGTTGAAATGCAAATGTGTTTTTTGTACACAATCCCTTTGGCCTTAATTGTGGTGGCGGTTTTAGCATGGTGTGTGACGAAAGTTGTCATCGCTTGCATCCGCGTCTCTCTGAGCAGAACAGAAACAGCAAGAAGTTCTAACAAGAAACAGTGTGCCAGGTGGCGAACTGGCTGTACCAACACAACGCACAATCTGTCCGCTTCTACATCCAAAGCACTAGCAGCTGCCATCAACAGCCCCACACTCACACTCTCTCTCGCACTCACACACACACACCCCTAAAACATGTTTGCTTTCTCCACTGCTCTCATGTGACTGATAAAGCCACAGGTCGGGCCTTTACCGCTTTTTAAGGGTTTGTCGTATTAAAGATACATTTTTAAAAAACTATATTTGTGTGTTTTGGCCTCACTTTCACAATGTGCTTTCACGCTGGAAGGATCTGCTAATCCAAAATTGAGATTTTTTTTTTTTTTGAGGTACACATTTTGGTAAAATATAATCCAAAATTATACTACAAATCCAAAATGGACCTTTTTTACTTTCTTAACACACATTGTGAACGATTTATATCTGTTTTGCTCGAAAATATGTAATTTTACAGAAGTAATGTGTGCTGCAAATGCCTTTTATGTTGACTTAAAACACTTTTTTGGAGTTCATTGTTTGGAAAATGTAATCCTAAATTGTGTTTAGGTGCATATAAAATCCACAAAAGCACATTTTGTCCCAAATCCCCAAAATTACCTTATTTACTATATTAACACATTCCCGGTCTTAATGTGAACAATGTCAAACTGTTGATCAAAACTCGTCGTTCGGCTGATGTCACCTCCCCCATTCACGTTTTTATGATCATTCCCAGTAGATAAAAGAATTTTTTGGGATACTTTTGGCGTATTTATTTAATGAAAATGCAAAATATGGTTAGGACTCGAGCACATTCTGTCCAAGTTCCCAAAAAAAATACCGTATTTGCTATATCATGAGTCGAGTCCTGATCCTGAAAAAAAAAAAGTTTCATCAAAACGTAACAAGTCAGAAACGACTTTGATGTTCAAGGGTTATCACCAATGTCTCTGATTTTAAACCACATTTTCACATTGTCACTACTGTCGTAGATTGCTATAGCCTATATTACTATTATTGTCATAAATATTATCATTATAAATACTATCATTGATACTACCACCACTAATAATAATGTGTATAAATATATATTTCTTTGTGTTTGTCAAAGTCTCTATCATATCCTCTACAACTATTCAGATACTACCCAATTGCATCACAGAAAGGATCTCGTGTGCCTACATATACCACTTTGTCGACGACTGTGTGGGGCTGTTGTGTATTTTTCTGTTCTGTGTTTTTTTCGTTTTTTTTGTAGTTTTTTTTTTTTTTTTTTTCCCTTTCCTCCTTCTGTATTGTAGATGTGTCTCACTGAATCTTACCTGGTATGTGTTACTGTTTTGTTAACCTGCAATAAAAAAAAATAAAATAAAAAAAAAAAAATAAAGGCTTTCTTACATGTCAAAAAAAATAAAATAAAAATAAAGTAAAAAAAAAAAATAAAGGCTTTCTTACATGTCAAAAAAATAAAAATAAATAAATAAATAAATAAATTTCACAGTCCAGTTCATTCCAAATGGATAAAATCAAGTCTTGTCCTACATTTTGCTTCACTGAAATGTCACATTTCAAAAATAACATTGTTTGCGGGTGGCGTTCCAATGCTTTTTGGGCTAAATTTTTCAAATATACATTTTAAAAAATCACCATTGTGCACTTAAAATCCTCGCGAGCGCGTTTTGTCCACGAGTACAGAATTCTGCGTCCTGCCAAGAGTGATCCACCGCATGTCAGCGAGGACGAAACATGTCACTAAGGACTGTGCTTTGAAATCATCCCGGCCTCTGCAATTTTTATTAAAACAAAACCGACAACAACGTTTGCTAGTATGCGTTTTAATCACATTTGCAATTTTTTCCACGTTTTCAATTAGAGAATTGAAAAGCTTGAAAATCTGTCGACACGTATAGATTAAACGAGTGTAAAACGAGGGCGACTGGAGGTACGCATCCACCTCGGCGCTCGTAAGCTTCCGCTGCAACCCGACGGCTAAAAATAAAAACTTGGCAAAGTTGTGCACATCTCTTATTGGTCCTATAGTTTGATTTCACATTTAGCATGTGCGGCCCCCCCTCGCCTAAACACGGCATTCTTCTCTTCCCGACATACAATGAGACTTGAGTGACTCTGGCAGCAAGCTCTGGATCGCTGCTCCTCAATCCACCAGTGTATGTTATCAGCAGGTAAACAAGCTTTCCAACAAAGCCATAATGGAACTGCAAGCGGCATAAAGAGGCTCATCTCAAAAAAGCTATAGAGTCCATCAAAGCCAGTGTCATTCCTTCTGCACAGGCGCTGCGGCTGCAAAAACGCGGGATGCTAGCGTCCATTTTCCCTCGCCAGATATCTTTAGCTGCTGGGATGGTTTGGACTGGTTATCTGTAACTAGTCAAAGAGCAGGACAGATTATGCAAGATGAAACATTAGATCACTCTAATTTCTCGTTTCCTCTTTAGTGTGGAAATATATATATGAAGAGTTCAGATGCAAAACCCTTGAAATTTTCTTCTAAAATGATCATTTTTATCAAGCTTGTATATTTAAGTTCAGTGATTTCACTTAAATGGCAATGATAATTACCTATTAATTGTCATTTAAGTGAAATTACTGAACTTAAATATACAAGCTTGATAAAAATGGTCATTTTAGAAGAAAATTTCAAATGGCATTTAGAGGCTTTTGCATCTGAACTCTTCATATACACACACTACAATTTTTTTAGGCAAAAAACATCTGCCATTTCCACTATGTTTACAAACTATATTCTTGGTCATCACATACAGTACATGTATATAATCAAATGACTATAAATATAAAGATACTAAAATGAAACTCTCTTTGGCTGAGTTTTGATCAACTGAATCATCTGGTGTGGTGTGAATACATATTCTATTCTCTTCCATGGCACCGAATATCACGCTATATCCTACGGTCTGTCAATCTGGCTGGCGCACACATGCACACACAAACACACACAATGATTATTGTATGTGACATGAAAAGTATCTTAATATAAACTCTATTAATGCTGTACTTGAAATAGAACGTTCAACTTGCAAATATTTGTGGCGCATATTGCTGCGTTTGACGAGCGCGCTGTAATGATATATCATTACACCTTCTGTCATCATGTGGACACGAGCCATGTTCACACAAGATGCAAAAGGTGAGAATCATGTGGCGTCTCTGTGACCAGCAGTGGTTCATCCTGTTGCGGTGATCATATAACAACGCACTCGATGACTTTGAACTTCATTAAATTTCAATTACATGTACGATTAAAAAACGTATGCTGCTCCTTTGTAAAATTATGGGGGTTTTATGGTATTTTTGTAGTAGCCTACGGTTTAAACGCTATAGGAATAAAGTCAGTTGGTCAAAACAACATGAAATACGGTGATAAAGAACCATGGTGTGTGTGTGAGTGAGCGTATACGTATATAGTACAGTCACAAGTGAATTTATAAGTGCCAAATAAATATCGCATGATCCAAAATAAAAGTTTGTGTTTACATAATATATGTGGGTGCACTGTGTATAATTATTTGATATATTAAAAAAATTGTCCTATTTCAGAAATATGTTCATGTATATAGATTCATATTATATATAAATATCAATATTTCATATATAAATCATATTTTTTTCTTAAATATACATGCGTGTGTATGTGTATTTATATATACCAAATAATTATACACAGTGCACCCACATATATGATCTAAACACAAACTTTTATTTTGGATGCGATTAATCGTTTGACAGCCCTAGTCAAAAGTAATTTTGTCAAATAATTCATATTTATTTGCAAATATACTGGTGACATTTCCATTAACAGTCATTTTAGCAGTCATGTATTACGATAAAAGGTCAACTGGGTCATTGTCCATGTCAGAATACTTGGTTGTATTACAAGTCACTATGCAAAGACAACTATAAGCCATTTACAACATAGTAACACTGTATCAACCAATGACAGGAGTCTGGGGGTGGGACTATCTGCAAATCAACCAATGGCAGACTGTTCAGGAAACTTGTTTGATAACATGTTTTGCAATTAAATCATTTTGCCTGAGATTTATTTGAAGTTTAGGACAATTATAGGCGTCTTAGTTTATTTAGATATCCATTCCTGTGTGATGGCGGATTAATCGCACTCTTGCGTGGCAAGCCTGAAACATCATTTGAAGATGAAAAAAGGTGTTTATATGGCTCACAATTGAAGAGAACTGAACATCACACACACTGTATGATCAAACAAACACCAGTTCTTTTCGCAATATCCCATGACATTTGCTCTTTAACGTTTATCTCTTACCGGGGTGTGTGCAATCCTCCATCTTGAGTACAGGCACTCGAGGCGAACGAAACATGTCTGTTTAATGATCGGTTTGAATGTGCGCTGCAATAAAAGAGTCTTTTGAGAGGCTGTATATTACAGAGCCCAAATCTGTTGCTCAATTTTCACACACAAAGAAGGAAATTTGACGGAATTATAGCTATTTCCAGGTCTCATCTCTTATGTAAAGAATAAATGTTGTTTAATTTCTTCATTTTGATGTGTTGACACACTGAGCCGAGATCATTTTCCACTCAAAACCCCTAAAAGCTCCATCTCTATTATCGACGAGCAATTGGTGGGATATTAGTTGACAGCTGTTTTATGTAGTTTTGTAAAAGGCGTTATTATAAGCATCAAGCTTTAAACAGGACACGATTGCAGAAGTCAAACATCTCCTCTACTTTGACAGCAGAGTTGACAATATTGAATGATGCTAATATTTTTTTATATTCGGTTCATTACTAGGATATGTACACGTTAAATATAACCTTTAAAGTCAATCAGATCAGACCCTACTTAAAACACTTTACTATTCTTAAAAAATTAAGACAACTTTTCTTTATGGTTTCTCTAAAACAACCTGTTATTTAGAGACTTTTTACACATCCAATAATTTCCTTATGGGTAAAATCTGTTATTTATGTTATAATTATAAGATGCACGACTACGCAATTGCAAATTTCTCCTAAAATATGTACAATGAATCCGCCGCCATGCATTTAATGTCAAAACAAACACAGCAAATTTATGTTATGACTGTATTATTTGTCGCACAAACTATGATCAGTCTTGTGACAAATGGGTCTGACTCAACTATGCTCAGATTTAGAGAAAACAGAATGACGTCGATATCAAATCAATCAAAATTCAATCAAAAAAGTGTTTGTCTCAGTTGCAGAGTTACGGTTTAAATGATTATTCATTACACCGAGTCTTAATAGTAAATCATAAATGTTACTGGATCAGTCTAACCAATGTACTTGCCTTGGCATAGAGGTTCATGCATGCGCTCCGACAGCTGTGGTGCTCACAAGTTTGAGTTCTTCTCATCTGATTTCCTGTTTCTGGATCTTTCCTATTGTGCAGAATATTTCCTATTAATTTCATATATCCAACACTAAACACTGACAATGTTAAAAGACAGAAATCCAATGAAGTTTTACTACAATATCACAATAGTGTGCAGAGGGGGTGAATTTCAAATAACTTACTCTAACAATTACCTTTGGTTTGATGGGATGTTGTCATTTTTGCCCTGGGTGCTGTATTTCTAAAATGATAAACTGGCAATTTATTAAGAAATATTCAATTTTTACTTTTCTAATCAAGCAAAACCTCTTAAAAACTCTTTTTTGTGTGTTTTTATCAGTGTCTTTAATAATTCTCCTTCCATCCTGTCCAACCTTTGTAAAAACCATCATTATACGTGATATAATTCGAGGGAAAGCAACAGCACCACACTGTAAAAATGAATATGCTTTATCTAATCAATATAATTGTGGCAACAGATTACAAGCAATATTATTAATTAAATTTAACAAATTAGAATTGAGTAATAATTAATCAAATTATTCCTTAAAAGTTAACCATTTAAAATGAGAAAAGTTTACACCAAAATATTCAACAAAAATATCTCACTAACAGACAGACGTCAAAGATTAATTAAGAACTATTTATTTTATATTGCCAACATTGAAGACACCTGATGTTAACAAGCTGAATCACTGAAGGAGGAAACCGTCATTCATTCAACAAACCTAAAACAAACACCGATCACCATAATGGTGACTTAAATTTATGTTTTTTTTTTTTTTTTGGTTGGTTGTAAGTTTTACTCATTTTAAATGGTTAACTTTTAAGGAATTAATTTGATTAATTATTACTCAATACTAATTTGTTAAATTTAATTAATAATATTGCTTGTAATCTGTTGCCACAATTTTTTTGATTAGATAAAGCATATTCATTTTTACAGTGCAAAATCAGAAGTGATCAGTTGACAACTTAAGTTAAAGTGAGGAAACACATTACCTTAAAATTAAGTAAATATACTTAATGCATAATCGAAAAAAATTAAGTTGTGTGGAATTGTCAAGTTCACGCTACTTAATTTCTTCAATTGGGCAACGGGTTTCCTCGCTTTTTTTAAGTTAAGTCAACTGATCACTTTTTTGTGTTTCGTAATAGCTACTAACAAAGAAAAAAAATAACTGCATACTGTTTGATAATATTAAAAAAAATAAGTTTTATAATATCGGCATTTCAAAACGTGGTTTGAAAATATTAAAAACAGCAGACATTTACACTGAAAAAAATAATATGCTTTACAGTATATAATCAATAAAATTGTGGCAACATATTACAAGCAATATTATTAATTAAATTGTACAAATTAGAATTAATTAGAATATTAATTTGATTAACTATTACTCAATTCTAATTTGTTCAATTTAATAAATAATATTGCTTGTAATCTGTTGCCACAATTTTATTGATTAGATGAAGCATATTCATTTTTACAGTGTATTTTCTATGTAAATAATCGTGTTATAATTAATAAAGCCGAGTTGCCTGAGCCAAAGCATATTTCAGAAAGACTACTGCACAATTTAAAAGAAACACTTCCTAACATATTAGTATTTTTACATAATTAATACAATCTGTACAAATATAAAAAAAAAAAGTGTCAACAGGGGCAAAAAAAAAAAAACAAAGGAGAGAGATTTGAGGCCACCCACATTGTCATCAGACTGTTAATTCAGGATATTATTGGCTTTTTGGTGAAGCAAACACCGTTTGGAAGGATGTCACACCAGCGCCGAGCTCTAGCCGTGCCTAGCATGTCCCGGCTCCACAGTAGGGGGCTGTAAACATTTACACTGAGAGGCTGTCCATTCCACATGGTTCTCCTTCACCAGCAACCTCAGCATCTCGCGTTTAGTCATTCAGGCCTGTCCCGAGATACTACGAATCACACCATCGATTTATGAAAACGCCATCCAAATGTGACAGCCGACTTATGCTAAACGGAGAAAATAAAGCAAAACATTGCCGAAACACCCCTAGGCCCACATGGTACCGAAGGCTCGGCGGAGAGCTGCTATGCTCCCCGCTGTGAACTGGGAAAGTGATGTTGGTGCGCCGTGCTCCTCCAAGAGGGTAGTACCGTTCCCGGGCCCTTATCGGAGCCCTTTTGAAGTCTGTTGCGTGCGAGAGCGTGCCAACGGTAGCACACGACTGTAGCTAATGCCCCCACAAACGCCAACATTAGACAAGGAGCGAGCTGAAAGAGAAAAAAAACGTCCAAGTTGGGAATAATTCCCTCAAACGACGTACCTCGGCACTGCCTTCACTCCCAGGTTTAATTTTAGACGTTACATAAGTGATAGACAATGGCAATAAAATGGATCCCATTAATTCCTGACATGTATGGGCTTGTTTGCCATTCATTAGTTTAGTTGACACAATAGAGGCATAATTCTTTTAAAATCTTCCGTTTTCGCTCGGTTGGAAGTGTTGCCAATGACTCAAGAGCATCAATAGGCGATGATTGCAAAACTTATGTAAACAAGTACTTACAATCATAGCGGTACGCGTTTGCAAAGGAGGAGAGAAAAGAATTGGGTCTCTATATTCCTGGGTCTATAATCTTTCAACAAGAAAAAAAATTAATCTTTCAGTGTATAAAAGCCCAACTTTATCATTATGCACAACAACCGGAGAACGGATGTTGATGGGAAACATCTTCAAGTGTCAAGTCCAAAGCTTTATTGTACTTTGATTCAATAGATCAACAACAAAAAAAAGCCTTTAAAATGTACTTTAGATACATGCATCTCTTCCCCAAAAGGTATGGCAAATAAAACAATAAAAAGAAAACTACTTGTCAGGAGACAATCTATGGCAAAGATTTTCACTTCTCGTGTCGCAAAACGGACGCTGTGTGTAATGCAATCTACTGCGAGGAGTTTGGGATCAAACCTTTATTGTTTTGAAAATCCTAAATTCTTTTACAATACAGTCATTTTTTTTTTTTTGTTACTGGTGTGATCTGATGAATAATATACAATGTTGTCGTTAAATTCGATAAAGACACACATTCACAAACATGAAATATTACTTTCTATTTTTCAACATCCTACAACAGAGGGAAGATATGTGCTGCTTTTCTTGTGACGCTTGTTTTCGACAGCACAAACGCCTCCCTTTTGAATCGACGAAAAACATTGTCTTTTTTTCCCCGAAAGTGCATCTGAAGGATTGCGCCAGGTAGTCCAAACGTACGTCATAACAATAAACAGGCGAGTCGTACTGCGCTGCGAGTGACAATCAGCAGGTTTTTACTGATACCTCCGACTACAACGCATATCCAGACAAGTAAATTAAAAGAAAATATTATCTATATGCATGCCATGACCATTCCGGTAACATTTACAATAAATTTATATTTTCATTACCTTCTGAAGCAAGTAAGCTGACTGTTATAGTGACCCCCCCCCCTCCCCTCCCCTCCCTGATCTTAATATTAATGATGAACTAATATGTAACATCCAAATACATTTTGTTCATTTTGATGGCATTGCACGTGAGGGCGATAAACTTAGAATTATTTGGTCCACATTTACAAATCCTCTGCATATAAAAAATTCGATAAAATGATTTGCAATTGCAACAGAGGCAAAAAAAAAAATAATAAAAGGGGGTGAAATGGTTTTGTCTTCTGATGTCGACAAAACAAAAATCAAGGATGAGCGAGTTTGCTTAAAAAAAGCAATAAAAACATACTGCGCTTATTACAATATGATACATTTTTACACGATTACACTTTCTTGTTCCATGGCACGGCCTTTACTCTGTAGAATTTGGTGCCGAGAGGAACTTTGAACCGGTTTTGGGCCTGGAGACAGACAAAAGAGTATGAAAAGATGTATTTAAAAAGAGAATCAATAAATAGATCATTTAATATAAGTGCATGCCTGCCGTTATATTAAGACACTGATTTTGAAAGCACAATTAACTTTTAAGATGCAAAACACAATTTTAAACCATCATGCACTGTTTTAAGTGTCAAACATTTACGTTTCAAACAAAGCCGATATGAGCCAAAACAGCAGGACAAATGGGCTGATATTTTGTCATCAAGTTATATTATGAGAGTGAAATATTACCAAAATTAGTCAGAAAAATAAAATTGTACAAAAGCACTGCATTAATAATAAAATAATACTGGTTACCTTTTTAGCTTGGCAATATTCCTTCTCCATGACTTTTCCTAAAACCCACGGCCGTCTTGTTGCTCCTGTCGCTAAAAAAAAAAAAAAAATTCAATAAATACCAAAAATTAATATTGATGTACGATATAAAAAGGTGCTTTCTGTAAAACATGACAACAAAACACTTTATCAGAAATAAAAAAGTTCCACTTTTTGTGTCATCATTCATGTCAAACTGGAATATTTAAATCTACAAATGCAATGATACACAAACGTAAATAATTAATAAATAAGTTAACATACTTGTGGAAGAGCAGTGAAAGGATAAGGTTAATGCAAAACCATCAAATATGTGAAATTGAATAGATTTAATAAAGCTGTTCCTGTCGTGTGTAACTGACCTGGTTTGAGGTCCAGCGCAGTGAGGGACTCTGAGTGCAGGAAATAAAGGGTGGGACCAACAGTGAAGAGAACGTAATTATCGTGCCTCTCGTCCAGGATTATGAGAACCAAGTCGCCCACCTGAAAACTGCAAAAGGAGTGGTTTTCAAACGAGGTGGACGGCTAAAATAGCAGCTCAGATCATAATATCAAAAAGTACTTACTCTCGAATGGCGATTTTCTCAGAGTGCCGCGACGACACGGATGACATACTCTGTGACATCTGTAAAACAAAATTGTTCGATGATTCTGGTGATATTACACAAGTAATGCTGCTTGCAACCACAAAATAAAACTGCAAAAAATCTATTTTGGTTTAATGTAATGTTGAATCTCATAAATGCTTCCAGTGCTTGTAGGAGAGAGTTTGTGCTTAAAACAAATGTATGTGTGCCATCTAGTGGTAAGGAGTAGAACAGTCCTTTATTTAGCTTGCATTTGTAGTAAATCTTTAAAACACAACAGAAACGGAGTATGCAACGTAGATGCATAATAAAAAAGAAACGAGGGATTTCAACATGTCTGTATTTGTTTCATTTCGAGCTTGATTGTAAATGAGCTCAGCTCAATTACACAGGCACATTTCAGAGTGGTTTTTCAGACTAAATTGATCGTGTGAATCTGCCCCGAGCTGTCAGGACTCGGGACGCTAAAGTGTCACGTGTCTCATAAGATGTCTCTCACGGCGATTGTAATTTTCATAAAGAGATTAAACCTATTTGGAGAAATAGTCCCAGGGGAAATGTAATTAAATTATATCAAAGAGTCTCATGTTTTAATTAACTGCTGATAACATGCAAGTTGCTACCATCGTGACAACAGAAACACAGTGTAAATTAACAAGAAAGTAATACCAGAATATCTACAGTATTTTGCTCATAGATAGACATACAAAGATCTAATATAAAGAATATATATTTAATTCTTCAAAATAATATGAACGTTCCTGTGTCGGTCGGGACCTGCATTAATTGAGTGTGTATTGTTCTGTTTACCATCACTAATTACTGCTTTTAATTGACTGTTCAAGTGGTCAATTATAAACGGAGATCAAGCACAAAGGACCCAAATCAAATGATCAATTTAAAAGATGTTAAATGATATTCTCATACAATTAACACATCTAGATGAAATATAAGAGCCAAAGCAACACACACACACAAATAAAAATATATATATTTACCAATCTTTGACTAAGTCTCTTGTTCTCTTCCTCTTTCATATGTAAGGTCTGAAACAATAATAAATAATTGCATATATTTAACAAATGCAATAATTAAAGCCTGTCAATAAAATATGTACATGTGAAAATAAATTACCCTTTCCAACATCAGTATGCGCTGTTTCTCTTCAGATAGCAAGGAGTTGTCACTGAAACAAAATAAAAATAGTGAATTTCACAGTTCTCTACTCATCAAAACTTAAACATTTTTAAGTTTTCAAAGCCACAGGCAACTTCATTACTGTGGTGAGACCAAAAACAACATTTCTTGTTCATAAAAGTAAACAGCTGAAGATTCCTCACCTACAGCAATCGCTCGACTCTACTCTGCTTTCCTGTCTCAAATGCACTCATTCAGCTCCTTTAAACACAAAAGATCTACAAAACATGGCCTTGCCCCTCTCCTACAGTATATCCTCATTGCCTACTTTTAAATCTCAAGTAAAAGTGAATGATTTAGAACAATAGTTTGGTTAGTAATAGATTCTGATTATCTGACAAACTTCATTCAGATATATAGACGCATACAATGCTGGTCAGAATTGTTTGCCCCCATGCCAAATAAGATCAAAGATGGCTGTAAAAAATAAATCTGTATTGCTTATCCTTTTGAAATTTTATTTGAAAAAAATCTAACCTTTTATTGAAGTGAAAAAAATATTAAATAAATCCAAAACACATCGGGAACAATTATTAAATACTTTTTGCAACCTCCTTTTCCCAAGATAACAGCTCTGAGATCTCTCCTCTAATGCCTGATGAGTTTGGAGAACACATGACTAGAGATCAGAGACCATTCCTCCATAGAGAATCCAGATCCTGCAGACTCCCATGTTGGCGCTTCTTCTGTTCAGTTCAGCCCACTCATTTTCTATAGAGTTCAGGTCAGGGATTGGGACGGCCATTGCAGAAGCTTGGTTTTGTGCTCAGTGACCAATTTTTGGATCACAATTTAAAATAAAATATCAAAAGGATTAACAAGGCTGATTTATTTTTTACAGCCATCATTGATCATATTTACCAAGGTGGCAAACCATTTTGACCAGCTGTGTGTGTGTATACACATCTGTAGACTATAAAAGCATTCAAAAAACACTAATCGTTTACCAAAACTAGCATCTAGCACAATTAAGTTTTACTTCACTTATTACATATTTTATAGAAATGTTAGAACAAATGAACTGAGGAAATGTGGTGGTTGTTTTTTTTTTTACATGCAAGTGTGTGTGTATTTTTGGAAATAATAAAACAAGCGAATGCAAAATCACGTGTATTGTTAAAGCTTCTTCAGCTTATAATGTTGTGCAGTATTTTTAGCATTTTACTATTTCCTGAAAAGTGGTGTGGTTTGTGTTTTACAATGATGAATGCTACTGAGTGAGAAGCTAGGACAAAAAATAAAAACAAAAACAGTCTGCTAGTATAAAATCAATAATTTCAAACCAACTTCTAGATCATTTTAATGTTGTAGCCGGTTTGTTGAAGTTAAGAGTGGTAGTTGAGTTGTTCAGGGTTTATTATTTTAGCTCTAGTATGAGTGCACGTCAGCACAGATTCTTACTGCACTGTCATCATGCTGGCCTCCACGGCCGACTCCACCCTCTCCTCATCATTGAATGCAGACATGAGCGCCAATCTCTCTGGGTCAGGGGTGGACGGCGACAGAACTTCTGTGTGGGCGGGACCACAGGCACCGTGAACCTCCGCAACGACAGGGATGGGATTGGGCGGAAAGAAGGATGAAGAGACGAGGACTGTGCTTCGCAGACGGTTGAGTTCCTCCTCCATCTGTTTCTTCTCTTGAAGGATGGTGGCGCGGTCCTCGGAGAGCGTTTCGATCAGGCCTTGAGGGAAACAAAAAAACACAGAGGGCAACGATCATGAGAACATTTACTGGTCTCGTTGATCATTTCTGTGCAGTTTGGTAACAGATCTTTGAAAAAAACAAAACAAAAAAAAAACAAGTGGAAATTCTTTCAAATCATATGATATAAATAAAATGTTTTATACCTTTATCTTTTATTTCTGTGCAGTTTGGTAACCGATCTTTGAAATGACATAACGGGGAAATGATAGGATTAAAACAAACTGTTTTTACCTTTATCTTTCTCTTGTTGCTGCAACACGTTTTTGAGCTTCTCTGTGATTTCATTGATGATCTGTTCTTTCTTGAGTTTCTCCCGCGTCAGAACTGTATTGAAGTTCGTCTAGGAGTGAACAACACGTTGAAACAAGCTATTTTCAGGGCACATTGACACTATAATTAAGTGCAAAACATTATTAGGTCAAAAAAGTTACAGAGATCAACAAAACCAATATGTTTAGTAGTGGTGTCACTATACTCCTATTTAATTTTTCCATTCTAAGGTCACGCTTTGATTCGATTCTCACATTTTTTTTTAAAGCACAGGTTGCTATCCCAGTTTTAGACTAGACTTTTATGCAATATAATATCTGACCTTTGTTCACAATGTACCACTCTACATTGTCAAATTTAATACAATTATTAACAACATAAAGTGCTTGTAAAATAAAAACTTATATCTTTAGTCAATTGGAAACTTAACTGCCATCTAGTTTCTCTTTTGTAACTGCAGTCTTCCCAGAAGATGACATTCAAGTTCATTTGAGTACAGTACTTAAGTACAATTTTGAGGGATCTGTATCATTTTTGGGGAGTACTCATGACTTTACTCAAGTACATTTGAGAGGGAAATATTGTACTCTTTACTCAACTACATTTCTATCCATAACCGTGAGTAAAAAGCAACTACTAAAAAAGAAAAATCTCGGAAACCCTTGGAAATTGTTGTTTCCCTCTCAAACGTGATTGGATAGTGCACGTGCCACTGATTGGGACAGCCTATCAGCAATCACCTTCAACTTTCCACCAAAGTCAACTCCATTTAGATCAGAGACAAAACCATGGACGAATGTGCCAACCCGTGGCCCCACCTCGCCAGACTATTTCAATTTGATGAATATTCAGAAATTTAAAGCAACATGGTAAAAAGATGAATATGACTTGATTTTACTTTCAATTCCTTTTCCATTCTAAAATGTATTGACATTAACATTTTTCATAACTCCACGTAGGACGTTTCTGTCCATAAATGTAAGCACTGTGGCAGTTGTAATGCAATATTTAGAAAATGTACTCTTGATACTCATGTACTTTTAAAAACAAGCACTTCAGTACTTTTACTCAAGTAGACATCTGACTGTAGTACTTGTACTTGAGTAAAATTTAGCAAGGGGTATCTGTACTTTAACTCAAGTAATAAAGCTGTGAACTCTCTCCGCCTCTGGCGGCAGCATCAACGATTCCATTTGTTAATTCGAAGTTCGAGATTGTGACTTAATTTCGATATAATCGAAGTAATATTTAGGGAGTTCAGATTTTTTTGTTTCGTTTTTTTTTACTTATCCTGACGATTTTCACCGACCCACAACTCAACTTGGCAATTCAAATGGAGCTGCAAAATTAATGTAGTTCAAATCTTCTTATTGCTAACCTGCTGTTCAGCAATGAGTGAGGTCTTCAGGTTCTGCATCTCTTCATTCTTCATGCGTTCCAAGATCTCTAGTTGGGCCAAGAGCGATGCCCTCTCCTCGGTCCACTGACCACTGTCTAGTGCAGCGCCGGTCTCCACACCAGCCTCAGACTGCCCTACAGAAGCTGCCACTCTGAAACACACAATCAGCCGTTAGAATCAACCAGGCTTTGCATTCATTACCACTAAGAAGTCAATTAGCGATAGCTTCTTTCTAAAAAAAAGAAATACACAATGCAAATTCAGAAGATGAGCGAGTTTTTTTTTCTTTGCATCTTGAGCACAGACAAATCATTCACAATTATGTATGTGCATCAACGAAGTAAATGCATCAATTTGGTGTCTTTCTAGAACTCTGCAGGTTGTTTCTTGCAGGGTTTGAACATTCGACCTTTCATTACTAGCCTAGAGAATTATAGTAATTATAGTGCCATACCCACTTTTTCTAAAGTGTTTCTTGTTGGTCACCAGAATAAATAAATAAATCAAAAACCTCCAATTTACTGGGATTGGTATAAGACTTGGACACAAATCTGTTTTCTGTTTTTAATTAATCCCTACTTTACTGGCACATGTAACAGGGTTATCATATTTCTCGCTAATTTTCTACTTAAGAAATGTTTTAAAGAAACGGTCGCAGTTTTTGTTCATTCTTTTTGATGTGCTAATTATTCAAAGAGTGAATGAAATCAGAAAGAGTAAGTGAATGCATGTTGCCTGTAACTGTTAATTAAAAGCAGAAAACACAGAGGTATAAGCTTTAATTTGAATGGACTAGAGCAGCATTGTTTCAGTGTCAATTTATTTGTCCTCAGCAGATGCTCTCCCCATTCAAATGTGCAAGATTTATCAACAAGAAAGTGACATTGTTACCAAAAGAACCGAGAGCAAAACCATGTTAAAAACACAATTTTATACATTTTTTTAAACAAACCGTGAGGAATATTTGATTTTGCAAAACTGCTAAAATGTTCTGGGTGCTTGCCCAAGTAAATAGAGCCAATCAAAAAAATGTGAGGGCCTAGATACGCTACCAGGTCAGTAAGATTTGATAATGTTATACAGAGAGGTTGCATTAAGTAGCTCAAAAGTAACATTAAAGACGTTTATGATTGCTTACATTTCAAATAAATGCTGTTATTTTTTTATTTTTCAAAAACAAAAAAATATTACAGTTTCCATAAAACATTGATAATAATAATAAAACTTTCTTAAGCAGCAAATCAGCATTTAACTAAATAATTTAATAATTAAGTAAAGCTAAAATAATTGCCCATTTGATTGTCCATCAGCCAAAATGTACTAGCGTACCTCTACACCAAAAGCCACAAAATTTAAGGTTTTGACTGATGCATAAAATGGGCAGGACAGGCTGCACACCTAAGCGTAATATTACTAACTTTATTTTAAAAAATGAAAACGGTCATCACTTAAAAGGATACTTCAGGATTTGGCATTACGCTTTGTATTAGTAGAAAACCTGTAGTATAACCTGTATGTCTTTCATCCACATAAGCCAAAAATATATTTTCTGTCTTATCTCAGTCTAGAAAGCTCCAAATTCAAAAATAATCTCACATTTCTTCTACATAAATGACATATTTTAAATACACATTCATCTTTCCAGAGGTGAAGTATTCCTTTAACCTCATGTTGTTACAAACCTGTATGACTTACTTTCTTATGGGCAACATAAAAGAAGATATACTGAAAAATTTATTTCTGTCCATATAATGAAAGTCTGTGGAGTCCGAAACATTGGACCCCATTGACTTTAGGCGCTTTTCCACTGCATAGTACGGTACGGTTCGGTTCGGTACGGCTCACTTGTGGTGCTTTTCCACTGCATGGTACGGTACAGTACGGTTCGCTTCAGGACGCTTTAAATGGTACCTGGTCTGTTGAGGTTCCAAGCGTACCGTACCGGTACAAAAATGTGACGTGAAACACTGCAGATCACTGATTGGTCAGACAGAATCGTCACTACTAGCGTCACTACTAGCGTCATTGGATTTGCGACACGAGACACTTTTTTAGCAGTATTTTTGTTTTGCTGCCATCAGCCTCATTTTAAACACATTTTTCCGTCTAGCAGCTAAAAACAACCACATACCGAGAATCAGGAACACCATCCCCTCGATAGTCTCCATTGTTCCTGTGTTGTGGGTTTGAAAATGTGGCGCTTTTAAGATGATGTCATGGCAGTAGAGGCGCGCGCAAATAACGATCAGTCCCACACACTTTGAAGGGGTACTACTGCAGTGGAAACGCAAAGCGAACCGAACTGTTCCGCTCCGAGTCGAAGCGTACTGCGCCGAACCGTACCGTACTATGCAGTGGAAAAGCGCCATTTGTTGTACCGACAAAAAAAGACTAAATAAAGTATAAACTAAATAAAGTAGACTAAACAAACAAGTTTGGAATGAGTTTTGAACTCCTTTAAGATCAGAGGTTTTCTGAAATCCCTAAGCCCAAGTATGAGCAATATTACTAGTGATTAAGCACCACTTATAATTTAACAACATCTATCCTTCTGATAAACCTGTTTCGAATACTTGTGGAAGCTTTACTTACATGTCAGTAGATTGTCTGTCTTTTAGCTGACTTTCAAGTAGATCAATTGTTCCTAACAGTCTTGTCTCGGTCTCCTCTTTTTGGAGTTGAAAGTCTCTTAAGGCCTCTTGTATTGCAGCTTTGACTGCCTCCTCTTTCTCCTTCTCTGCCCTCTGCAGGGCCTCCACCCTCTCCTGCTCCAGTCTTCCAGACAATAGCGAGTTTTCCGCCTGCAGATCTCCAATAACAGTCTGTAGGTTTTGCTCTTTCTCTTGGAAAGCCCTCTGCTCCTCCTGCTTTTCCCTCTGTAAGGCAGCAAGCTGGTCCTGGTGATCATGCTGAATCTTCTGGACTCGTTCCTCGCAGTCTTTCTCCGCATCCTGCGACTTCTGCTTGAGCGCTGAAAACTTATGGCGGAACAGGGTGCTCTCCTCTTCGTGCCGATCAACGAGTTCAGAGATGCAGTGGTCCTTCTCCAACCTCATGAGCGCTCGGAGCTCAGCCAGGCCCACCTCGTACTCTTCGTTCTTCTGCAGGAGCTGCTGGTTCAACTTGTCGATCTGCATCTGCAAGGTGGTTGTTTGGGTGGTAAGCTCCGATTTCAAAACCTCTTCCTGAGTGCTTTTGGCCTCCTCGTACTGGAGTCTCATGTCCTCCGTTTCGGCCTCTTTGAGAGCCATCTCGACTTCCAGTTTGCAGCGGGCATCTGCGAGTTCTGAAACACGAGCCTCCAAGTCTTTCGAGCGTCCCTCGCGCTCCTTGAGTTCGGCAGAATGGGAATCCATCAGATCTCTTAGTTTCACCAGGTTCTCCTGGACAAGTTTTTCAAGCGCAGTTTCTTTTTCCAGTCTTAAAGATTGCAGCATTGCTTCATGTTGTTGGTTCAACCGTGTCTCCAGTTCTTGAAGGTGCACCTTCTCTGCATTCTCCATCTCCAGTCTGATTTTCTGTTGGCCATGCTCGATCTCAAAGTGCAGGTTCTCCAATTGCCTGGCAAGTTCGTCCTTGGACAGCAGTGTAGCTTTCAGTTCTTCACTTTGCTTCAAGATCTTCTCCTCAAGGTCCTGCACAGTTTGCTTGTGAAGATCTTGCAGTTCTTGCATATAACGGCCCCTCTCACTCTCCAGCTGGGATATTTCCTTCTCCTTGCGCTCAACAAGCCCCTCCAATTCCAGCATCGCTCTCTGGACATTTCGGACAATCTTCCGATTGTCTTCTAGCTCGTCCGTGAGAGTAAGTATCTGCTTTTCATGATCGTCCTTCAAACTCTGAAGATTGGACTGTTGCGTTTCTCTTAGTTTCTCCTCGTGACAGTATCGGACACTGCTGAGTGCGTTTCGGACCTCAATGGTCATGGTTTTCAGGGCGAATCCAAAGTCTCGTTGCTCCTTCAGAACAAGACCTCGAAAGTGGTAAAGGTCTTCTTTAACTTTCCTTAAATTGTTCTTGGATTCTTCTGCAGCGGAACGGTACCGGTCTGCTGATAGCTTGAGAGCTGTGATCTTTGAATTTTCCTTCTCAAGGGTTGTAGTGTCCTGGATACGCTTGCTATCGATTGCATTAATGACAGAGGAGTAAAGAGACTCCACCATCATCTCTGGGCTTGTAGGATCACTGATGGGATTAGGTGACATCAAGTTCTCCTCAATAACAAATTCATTAACAGCTGACATGAAGTCTGACTCTGGACTTTCTGCCAATGAGTCCAAGTCCAATGACCCTTGCTGTAATACAGGATCCATATTGGGGTGCCCAATGGTTTCAAAGTCAAAGGTCTGGGCATCTATGCTGTCAGGCGATAGGTCCTCCAGGGGACCAGGAAGCACCATGGGTTGGCAGTCCGGTGCTTTTAAAATGAGAGTGGACAAAGTTTTGGTGGAGGTAGAGGTGACAGCAGTTGTGCTTTCAGATCTGGGTGTTAATGCAGGGGATCTTTGAGCACTCTGGCTACAGGAAATCTACAAGGCCAAAGCAACAAGGGAAGATCATATGAAAATTCACATTGCAATGAAAGTCAAATTAGACTATATATATAAATATTTTTAAAGTTGCAATGTAACGCAAGTAGCAACAGATATTTTCTTCCGTGCTATGACATGCATCCAATTGAAACGATATCAAGAATAAAAAAAAATACGGGGAAGAAGGGGAATGTCCACTGCTTGTTGATTGAATGGAAGCAGATCTGAATGCAAGTTTGCAGTTGATTGTAAGAAAGGGAAGGGTTTATGCAGAATCACCACAAAGCAGTCTGTCATTTCAGGTTGAGTAATGACATTCTGATTAAAAATTACGAGCTCAAAAAACATATGCATGGATGAATCACAGTAAATGCATTTAAAAAAATATATGGTCAATTTGCATTTCATGACAACATCCAATATTTCAAACACTTCAGCAATAAAAATTAAATGAGTGTGTACACAAAGCACCTTTTGTTCATTTAGTAGGTCTGTGATAGTTTGTGACATCTCATCCACACTCTGCGCAGCCTGAACCAGCTGATGGAGAACCTCAACATGATGGTTAAGAGGCTCAAAGTCACACAATGTGGGGACCCTGATGAAGAAAACAGGCATCAGACAAAGAACAACTAACACAGACCATCATTTAAGAGTTTAAAGAACGCCGGACAGACAGAAAAGCATATTTGGCATATATAAACAAATATGGTTATGACAAGTTACAACAGCGACACCAGCATTGTGAAACCGAATAAGAGTTGTTTACCTGAGGTAAGGCTGAACTTCGGAAGGACAACAGGACTTGAGATACTGAAGGTCATTCAGGGAAATATCTGGAAGCTCAAAATCAAACTTTCGAGGCCTTCGTGTCTAAACACAAACACACTTATTAATGCTAAAAGACCATGAAGCAATCCCGAAAAATAAAAACACGTTCAGAGACTCACGCAAAAAGAAGAGGGGGGCCATGAGTCCAGTCCTCGAAACAACCGATTTCTGAGGAACGATTTCCCTAAAAGAAACAAAAGTGTTTCCTCAAACAATCAGACAATTAATTTGGACTCAGATTTCAGCATTTGTTCTCAAACTGAAAGAAGCCATATTAAATACCTAAAATGAACTTACTGAAGAGCTTCCCAAAGGTTTCCCTTTTTACTTTTTCTGCCTCATAGAGGTTTTTCCCATCTCTGACAAGAGCATTGGCCCACTAGAACAAATAATAAATCAAATGTGCAGAAATCTTTTAAAACAAATAATAAAATATTATTATAATTGTATCCACTCAGTACCTGGTCAACTTTGTTAGATCACTTTTATAACCCCATCTCAATAACAAAGCATGCACTTAAACCACCGCTTCTTATAAATAACACGAATTAGTTGCTGACTCTTACTTGTCTGTAGTGTCCTATGAACATTTTGCGTCTGACCACCTCCGCTACGGCAAGACAGTACATCTGTGGCACAGTGCTGAGCGCTTCCACCACCCGTACACGCTCCAGCAGCTCTGTCAGCAGTCTCAAGAGAGCCTGCAGCTTCTCTCCATCCTGATCAGCGTGAAGCATCACGTAGCAGCACCATCTGATGGAGGAGACGACACAGTGCAGCTAGGAAATGCTTACAATTTATGTCATAAAAGTATCATAGCTCTATAGATTGAAAATTGCGCAAATCAAAGCCCAAACTATTTAGTGTTCGGGCCAAATTTGGTTTCATTTGTTGTCCACAAAGAAGAAAAATGCTGCTCTTACTTGAGTCGAACTTGAAGGTTGTTGGCGAGCTCCTGTTTGGCAGTGGTACACTTCTGCTTGATGTCAAGTAGCTTCCTGTGATTGGTCAGCATGATCATCAGCTGGTTGGCGTGACTCAGACACAGGTCAGGCAGCACCGAGGTGTCCTTCAGGTTTTCAGCCCTCTTCTGATTGGCAAGAAATCCCTAGTGGAAGGCAAAGGAGAACACATGAGGAAGACAAGTTTCCTGAAAAACATCCACAATGCCATTTTCAAGTGTTTTGCCACATCTTTGTAAAATGAGTTTGTTTTGTGGATCTGTTTCAATGTAATACAGCGTTATAACAAGGCTGTAACTGAAGAATGGCAGCACCAACTACATTAGACATGCCAGTAAACCCACAGTGTTGCAACTTGTAACCTATTTTAAGGTTAAGAAATCTACGTCTTAAAGTTACAGTAGCAAAAGAGAGAGGGTGGAAAATGGTCATAAAAAAACTAAGAGGACTTCTGGGAAAAAATAAAATGCCCTAATGTGTAGAATATGTAGTCATTGGGTTGCTTTTATAGACTATACACTTGAGATTTGCTTACCTGAGCGAGTTCCTTCTGTTCATTTACCAACTTTTTACAGCTTGCTATCATCTGGTCAAGCGCATACAATCGGTCCTCTAGACCTTTGATGGCCTTCATGTTCTGATTATCCAATTTGGTAATCGTCTCACGGCATTCAGTTAGAAAGGGTTGGATGATTCGTGGATCGAGCTGGAAGCATAAAGAGTGAATTAAACAAATGAAAATGAGTGATCATGTACAGTAAAATAGTGCATGAGTACAATCCTGTGAAATGTGATGATGATGATGTTCATTACTGTTTAAAAGTTTGGACTTTCATTGCTTTATTGCGATTTTTAATGCTTTTGAAAGAAGTCTCTTATGCTCACCAAGGCTGTATTTATAAAAACAGTAGCATTATGAAATATCATTAACATTTATAATAACTGTTTTATATTTTAAAATGCAATTTATTCCTGTGATCAAAGCTGAATTCTCAGCATCATTACTCCAGTGTCACATGATCCTTCAGAAATCATTCTAATATGATGATCTGGTGCTCAATTAACACTTATTATTATCAATGATGAAAACAGTTTGTGCGGTTTAATATTCTTCATGGAAATCATGATAGATTTTGGATTCTTTGAACAGAAAATTTAAAACAAAAGTATTTATTTGTAACAATATAAATGTCTTTATTGTCATATAAACAATAAAGGATTGCATATTTCCTTTAAAGAAAAAAAATCCAACTGACCCCAAACCAGTAGGATTTTATGTGTGTGTGTGATGTAGGAGTGATGTGTAATTAAGCACAAATTCCACTCTTAAACACGATTATGCATTATTCAAGTAGAAATAATGTGGCCCAGAAGCAAATACTACTGAACAACAACCTTGTAGCTCACAGTAGGGCTGTCTTAAAATGTTTACAAGTTATTGTTTAAGATCAATCTTAAGTAATCGGTTTTTACTTCCGGAATGCAATCTATTACAAGGTTTTTGTGGTCTTACTGATGTCAGACTTTTTGTATTTTTTGCATTACTCTATGCTTCTTTGTAATGCAAGCAATGTAAAGCATTCCTGGCCATTTAATAATAGCTGTGGAAATATAAATAGCACAGCAAAATCTCCTAGGTGACACTTTTCTACCATCACATGGTATATATTAGAGCCCGACCGATAAAGGATTTTGAAGGCCGATACCGATACAAATATTTATTGGTTTTAAAATCCGATATTTCGATATATCGGCCGATATTTTTTTTTTTTTTTTTTTCAGAAAGGCACAACAAAACATTAACAGATTTCCCTAACATTAGTTATTTGTAGTTATTTATGAGTTAACTAAAATAATATGATAATGTATTTTAAAAAGAAACTTGTTTCTTTTATTGTCACAACAGAACAGAGGAACATCAAAATATATTAAAAGTTCTATAAAGTTCAATATTAGTCCCTAAATTGCCTTATTGTTGAAGCTTTTTCCGTCCGTTTTTTTTATTTTATTTTTGAAATATTCATTTATCGGCCATTATTACTGCCGATACCGATAGTTTGGAAAATGCCCAATATCGGCCGATAATATCGGCCTACTGATAAATCGGTCTGGCTCTAGTATATATATCGTCATAATGCCCATGACTGGCCACCTCAACACAATATGGTTGTTGCAGGTTACTTCAAGGTAGCATAGTTTACAGAACGAAACATTCGCTCCCAACATGACTTGTCCATTACTCACCCTGTTGATTGAGTCAAAACACTTCCTCACTACCGACTCCACATCATTGGGTCTGTCCTGAACGTTGATCCAATCCAAAAGTGTGACATTGAAAAAGGGTATTGCTCCCCTCTCCGGAGACTCCTCCTCTTCCTGTAGAGCTTCCTTTAGACTACAGCTGCTCTTCAGTCTGTCCTGAGGAGACGAGGACGCCTGGGATGATGTTTCTCCTGAAGCAGAGACCGGCGAAGGTGTCTTTCGATTCCTCTGGCTGTCGGCGGGACGGAGGATGGCGGACTGGGTGGATGTTTCTCCTGCTTCATCATCCTCATCATCTGTGGTTCTTGGGTGAGCAGAGCAGGACTTCTCCAAGCTTTCTCTGTAGCTGTGCCGAGTCAAACACTCTAGCAGTGGAATCTTCGCCATGACCGAGACAGCAGTGCCAAGCCTGACGAATGACATTACAATTAGTGATCTATACAATGATGGGGTCAGATTATTCAGCAAAGAACTATTAAATTGATCAAATTTGACAGTAAAGACATTTATAATGTAGCATGTCTCAAATAAATGCTGTTTATTTGAACTTTCTATCTAAAAATGTATCACGGTTTCCACAAAAACATTAAGTTGTTCTCAATTTTAAAAATAAGTTTCCTGAGCAATTTTAAGAATGGAGTAATGCACTTTAAAACATAGAAAACAGTTATTTTAAAATGTAATAATATTTCACAATATTACTGTTTTTATTGTACTTTTGATCAAATAAATACAACCTAGACAAGCATAAGATATTGCTTTTAAATTATAGTGTTTCTGCTACAAAATCTGTATAGATTATATAGACATGCTATAGCAGACATACAAAGTTTAAAACTAAAAAGGTTTTATAAGATAAGACGCTGGAGTCGAAGATGAACATACTTGGTGAGTTTTATTTTGATGTCTTCAAAATCCTGTTGGTAATTTGTGTAAGCAGTGTCAAATTTCATGAGGAGTTTTTGATAGGACAGGGTGCAGTCGTCCAGGTTAGCCATGATGGCCGCCCATCCCTGGTGCTGAAGGTGTTCATCGTGGACCAGCCGCTCACAGAATGAGCAAAGCTTCTTGGCAACCTCAAACATTTCCTAAAAAAGGGCAAAATAAGTTTTGAGAGTCATTTGCATACAAATAGAATAAAAGCTTCCATCCAAGCCTTTAACAAAAATGCATTGTTACTTTGACTGCATTTGCATTTATTTTCTCAAATATAAGTCACGCTTAACCCTTAAATAAACATCACTGATATAACATAGTGTGGATGAGCACAGATATGCAAAACCGGACAAATATACGAAGAAAGCGGTTGGTCATTAGGTCAGAATAGAAGTTGGCCTGTACCACAGCCAGTTGAGTGCGGGAGGCAACAGTGTGAAAGACGGCAGGCATCATCAGGGACTCCTCCACCTTCAGCTCCATCTCATTCTCTATAGTGAAGGTTGTTTTGGGGATGGTTGGCGCTCGGTCACACAGGATCATCTCTTTGTTGAACAAGAAGATCGGGTTGGTGTCCTGAGGCAGCCAGAGACAAAAATCAAACAGCATTTAGACATCACATTACTCAAGAACAGGGCCTGAAATTAACACCCGACCACCTGCCAAATGCGGGTGAATATTTCTATTGGCGGGTAACACTGTCAATCTACCTGCCACATTGGCCGGTAGCCAATGAGAATTGAGTGATTCATTAGGATTTTTACATTTCAAATAAGTCCGCCAATGCGTTTGACTTTAGCTAAAATGTGGCGGCACATTACTGGGGTAAAGATGCCAGCTGAAACAAACAACCAACAAAAAGATGAGAATGAGAAAAAGAAAAGTAAAAGAAGACATTTTAATACAAAGTGAATAATCGGCGGCAATGGCAAGTTTCGTGAGCGGCTGATTTATGACAGCGACTGTTGTTTCGGAACGTTCATGCGATCAGAAAGAAGATGAGGCCCTTTTTCTGACGACGTTTGGATGTGCGAGTATTAAACTGTTGGTGAGATGGGATGAGATAATGTAACGCTGACGTAGCCTTCAGTACAATGACAGTTGCACAGATGTGTGTGTGCGTGTGCAACTGTGCATGTTGGGAGTTGGGAACCAGTGAGAAAATATCCGGTACCCGGTAACTTTACCAGTAATAACATTATTAATTTAGTTCATAGTTAACGGTTCCTGAACGCTGTAACTAAAAGCTCGCAGGATCTGTCTACGTGACTATCAGCCATCAACACAGCCGCGTGTGATTTGTTTACATACGAGCTGCGGTAGGTTTATCTGTTGAGTATATACTATACTAGCCTATATATTGTGTGAGTGTCAAAATCAATGAATAAAAAGATTTTAAAAAATGTATGTTCTTAGAGTTATTATTATTACTTGACAGCACTTAAATGTGTATTTTACAAGTGAAAGAACAATATTGTGAAATGCCCGGGGTTTTTTTTTCACCTTCTATATAAAGGTGAAAAACAAAACAAAACAGGAATTTCACAATATTGTTCTTTTTACCACCCATTTTTTGGCTGAGGCAAAATATGAGGCAAAAAAAAAAGTGGCTGGTAAAAAGTCTCTGTGGCAGGTGAATTTTTAAATCCACCTGCCACAGTGGCCGGTGGCCGAAAAAGTTAATTTCAGGCCCTGCTCAAGAACCTCCATATTTCACAGCCAATCTAAAAAATACTGAAAGTGAAGTGAAGTGAGGTGAAGGAGGCACATCAGTTATTTCCAGATATAACTCCTGGTATTGAGGATCGAACCCGTGATTACAAGTCAGACTCCTTATCCATTAGGCCACAACAGCCCCTAATTGTAGTAATAATGATGATACAAATATCATATTTACAACTTTGTGCTTCTTTGTGATTTTTGGTTCTTAACGGATCAAATATTTTAGTAGTGTAATTTGTATTATATGTTCATTATATATGAACAATTATTCATATATACAATAATAATAATAACTAATATTACCCTAAGAGCAAAAATGTTGTTTTTTTTGTGCGATTTCACTTGTTACTCACCGTGCCGGCGCTGTAGCTGCACACACGCCTCTCTGCCACCATACACTCCCCTCCATTGACCACCAGCACCTGGTGCTGGATTGCAATTTTATATTTGGCCTGAATGGCATGTTTAAGGTCCAAAACACTATAAAGAGCATGAAGCACAACACATTATGCTTTTAGTTATAATCCAGTAAAACAAATCAGGATTCAATTTATAGACAAAAGTGCAGACAAACAGAATATGGAGACATGTCATTATACTGATGATATAATTTGTGTTTTTTTTTTAAATAATAATTTACATTTGCACCTTAACCATCCTAGCATTATACAGGTTATTACACTGGAATATACATTACATAATATAATATATAATGAAAAGAATAAGAATATAATAAAAGCAAATAATTGCTCATCTTGGAAACAAATTAAGATATTTTTGATGAAATCTGAGAGAATTTAGTCCCTCCATTGACAGCTACGCAACTACCACTTTGACGCTTCAAAATGTTCATAAAGACTGAGATTGTGAAACTAATCCATATGAATTGAGCGGTTTAGTCCAAATTTTCTGAAGAGATATGATCGCTTTATATAATGAACAGATTTAATTTAGGCTTTTATTCACATGTAAACACTCATCAACTCGCACACCAGTTGTGGTAAACGGCAGCTCAAGCATGTTGGCTTGATGAGAACATCTTTCCTTCTCGCGTTACGTGGCATGCTTGAGCTTTTGCAAGAACCAATTAGGTTTGTTCTTACACATCAAGCAGGATCGGTTGTGCTTCTTTTTATATGCTTGATGGAGATTAGAATTAAAATTATAAATCTGTTTTCTCTTTATGAACTTTTTGAAGCGTCAAAGTGGTAGTTGCGTGGACTGTCAATGCAGGGACAGAAATCTTGAAAGTCTTACGGGTTTGGAGTGGACTTTGGAAGGACATAAGTTTGAGTAATTACTGTGTGAACTAACCCTTTAAATATGTTAACATGTATAACCTTACTGAAGTTTTGTTAACAAATACTGGGAATAAGTTGTCACACAATATGTTCTATGAAACAGCACTAAAAAAACAAACAAATCAGGGCTTAAACATTCACTAATTCTTAAAACCATTAAAATTCGCTTACGTTTGGACAGCAAGTTCAGTGTCAAATGTTAATGTGCTTCCATTGTTGACTTGAAACACATACAGCTTCATGTTGAATTCTCCACTGAGCCTGCCTCCAGCTTGATTTGTTCATCTAGTCAATTATGGCTGTCTAATCAGAAAGAAATAAAATGCACATGATTCAAATCAATTTTCAACAGAACTTACATGTGATGATTTCCGGTTTATTTTATAACATTTTAATTAACCTAGAATTAAAATACGTAAAAATACATAGAATTTTAAAACATAAAAAGGTCAATAAAAGGTCTAAATGGTTATACCTACCACGCAAAAAGTCCGGTAACACTTTACAATAAGGTTCATTAGTTAACTACATTTGTTGACATTAACTAAGAATGAAAAATACTTCTTGAGCATTTGTTCATCATTTACTAATACTTTATTAAAATCTTGTTAACATTAGTTAATGCACAGTGAACCAACATAAACAAACAATGAACAGTTGGATTTGTATTAAACTAACATTAACAAAGATTAACAAAAACAGAAACAAATGTATTGCTCATGGTTAGTTAATATTAATGTTTAATAAATGAACCTTATTGTAAAGTGTTACGAAAAGTCCTATAGCTTGTTAACCGTCAATATCCTGGTAGGCGGACACTTGGTTGGCACTTAATCATCATAAATTAGGTATCACTTGAAAGCTTAAACACTCAAAATTCATTCTATAAAAAAAACTTTTTAAAATCGGATCACAATGTAAATTGCACTTTAAAACTTTTTAGCTGGCTTAATTTTTGTGATAATATAAACTTTGGATCACTCAAATATGGCCACTTTAGAGACTTAAATTTTGTATATAAAATAAAAAAACTTCAGTAAACCTAAACTCCTAGAACTTTTTTTACACTCAAACAATCTTCTTTAGGAGACTAACCTTAGGTCTGTATCCCAAAGCATTTACAAAATACAACTATTAAAGTTCAGATGCTCATACAATGGTTGTGTTAGTTAATCTGTACAAGCACATGTAACCTACAAGACTAGACATAGGCCTACTGTATCTAAGCCCAACGTGACTGTTTCAGTAGATAACAAGCTGGAAACCCCCAGATAACCGGCTAATCACTATGATCAAGGATGTCATTCAATACTGGGACAAAAAAGAACACTTTCCAGATTATTACATAGGCATTGCCTAAATCTCCAAGTTGTTTGTAGTCTAAAATGTGGTTACTTAGATGTAAACCTGCACACAGTTGAGCATGACCATGTGGCCAAAATATTCAGGCTGAGTCATGTTGTTCCCTGTGGGCAAACACCACCAACACAAGGCACAAGCTAAAAGATCCTTTGTGCCCTAATTCCCCATGAACGGGTGTAAAACTTCGACATGGTGCATTGTAATAATAACTCTTATTAAGGATACAGGGAATAAGGCGAGTCTAACAGGAATAGCACGTGGTTGGCGTGGACCACATGTATAACTAATGCCATTAAACAAGCTTTAAAGTGCATAAAATATTGTTTTAGTCAAATATATTGCGGACTACAATTTATATTAGTCTGTTTGTCACAACTTAAGTGTCAATATTGATTGACCGCTTTCCCCTTCGACGAGCAGTTGAAACCTTATCCTCAAATTCTAAATATGGCCTAAAGCAGTTTGTTTCGTTAAAAATACTCTTTTAACAAACAAATGACTGACTCCTGGAGGCTACAAGTCTTTGTTTTGTTGTTTGAAAGGCCCTGGCCATTAATTAGGGAGGGTGACAGTATGTCCAAGTATATCTTAAACCATCACCAGAACACCAAACCTTCATCAATATCACATTATATGATATCGAACCCACTAAACCTCGACTAAACCCTAATTCGTCAAACTACACCTGGTTTTATTTACATTATGTGCCACAATTCCGTTTTAGTGACCATAACAGCCTCAAATTGTCCGTTTATCCCGTTTAAACTGCAATATCTATCATATAACGAGATGAATCAGTATCAGAAAGTCTTACCTGAGCTGTCTTCAGTCCATTCTCTGCATTAAAGCAGACTAATAGGTTGTTTTTGGCTGAGATGTTGAGGTTTCTGTCAGCTAGAGGTTGAAGCTGTCGGGCTAACGGGCTAAAGCTCATCACTCCAAACACGGGCCTTTATTTTTCATTCCCACAAAACGCACAAATTCATCCAGGAGGAGGTGGGATAAAGTCATTAGTGTTTCATCTTTCAAGACATGTAGGTTAGGAAGGGTGGTAATAAGATGTGAGGTTTGTCATCGAGATTATTTTCTCGCAGGGTTGTGTAAGGATCCGCTAATGCTGTTTCTCCTGCTGCTGTGTTTTGTTATTGTCGTCACTGCGCAGCGAGGTGCATTCTGGGAAGGGCAGGAGTCAGCAGTAACGCGCTGATCTGGGAACAGATTACACGCCTGGCATATGATTCTAACTGTTGCTGGAGTAACGAGGAAGCTGATCTGAAATCAGCCGCTTCTAGCAACTGGGTGACAACTTCATGACAAGGTGTGGGAACAATCGGAAGATTTTTTGTTAAAATGAAATCTTTAAGTTTAATAAAACGATGCGAAGCATTTGTATATTTTAGACTTTATCAGTGTTGAGAGTAATTTATTACTGTAATTTACTTTTAATTAAGTTTGTTAAAATTACTTTTCCCTGGCAAAAGTAAAGTATGGGATTTCCATTTTTTTTTCTGTAATTGCATTAAATACTGTATAAACGATAGAATAATTCTATATTAAAGGAGCAGTTCACTTAAAGTCCCCGTGAACCGGAAGTTGCAAACGATTTTTCTCCAGTGCTGTGACGTATTTCCAAGTGAAACGGAATATTGAACAGAGGGCAGGGTTTTACTCTAGCGCTCCTCCTCTCCATCTCTCGCTCATAGCAAACTAACGGTTTGAGGGGAGTGGTTAAGCGTTTCCCCACCCAAACTGTGAAACCTACGTCATCAGAAAAAGAAACCGTTCCAGACCGGAAGTAACTTTTCAGATTTTGATTAAAGATTACTAAGGTAAAACATTTTTTTAATATATATTCACTTGCACGGATTAATTGTTCACCACAAGACTAGTAATATGGGCTAACAAAGTAAATAGGTTCAATTTTGATTTCACGGGGACTTTAAAAAAAAAAAAAAAAAAAACTTTTGCTGATAATTTACTCACCCCCATGTCATCCAAGGTATCCATGTCATTCTTTCTTCAGTCAAAAAGAAATTAAGGTTTTTGATGAAAACATTCCAGGATTTTTCTCCATATAAATGGACTAATCAGCTTGAATCAGTCGGCCCATTCTCCTCTGACCTCTAGCATCAACAAGGCATTTTCGCCCACACGACTGCCGCATACTGGATGTTTGTCCCTTTTCACACCATTCTGTGTAAACCCTAGAAATGGTTGTGTGTGAAAATCCTCTGAAATACTCTGGCACCAACAACCATGCCACACTCAAAATTGCTTAAATCATGACATTCAGTTTGGAGTTCAGGAGATTGTCTTGACCAGGACCACACCCCTAAATGCATTGAAGCAACTGCCATGTGATTGGTTGATTAGATAATTGCATTAATGAGAAATTGAACAGGTGTTCCTAATAATCCTTTAGGTGAGTGTATATACTGTATATATATATATTTTTTTAATTGGGCAGCGTGTGTATAGTGCGCTACTGGTGACGAAATTTGTAAACACACAAACCTCAGAACACACAAACAAAAAATAATTGAGATCAGACAAGGTCACACATTATAAAATCTTTATTAACTATACATCTTTATTAAAACAAATCATAGTTTGCTAAAAAATAAAAGAATGCTTTTCCAGTCCCATCTTTATCCAAAGACATCCTAGCTTGGGGTAAATCACAAATCTCTCTTTTGCATAGACTAAACGCTCAACATCAGGACAAAAATCAGGGTTAGGACAAGATTGATTTTATGGCGCAAAAGTGCTTCTCGGTAAAACCACATTTATTATTCCATCTCTGGGGTCCTACATTAACTTTGTGGTGGCAGCATGGTGGCCAATAAAGGGTTACATTTTTTGGCGGGAATATTACAAAGGTTGGGGGGGAAGACACATTGTGGGCTGTTATTTAATGTTTTTGAGCCCAATTAAGTTGGTAGTTGACGGAGGTCTTGTATTTTTTAGTACAATTACCTACAGTACTTTAACATGAGTAAATGTCTAAAGTTGAATTTAAAGCTTTGGCCATAATGCTAGATAACACATATCTTATTCCGACATGTCAGTTTGTGATTCTAGCATGCGTTAAATCATAGCAGCCTTAAAGAGAAATTATTATTAAAGTCAACATGAAACCATAAACATAACCCTAAAAGTGAATCAGGATTAGTGGAAAATGCGTATTACAGAATTGATTCAATTGTTTTCTGCAATAACCTTTATAAACATCAATGTTAACCAGTGTTTAGTGTGTTTTAACTCTTTCCCTGCCATTGACATAAACCTTCGTTATATATTAGACAATGGTTGTCCGCCATTGACATTGTTTTCACTGTTATATGCGTTATATTCTGGGCGCCATGTACCGGTACATTTTGTGAAAATGATCAAAAATGATCTTAAAAATGATTTTGAAAACATGCTGGCGGGGAAAGAGTTGATATTGGCAAGATTTTAGGCTGCATTACATAAAATGGAGGATTTATCTACAACATTTGAACTAACAGCCCACACAGTCTAGATGACAGATGACTAGATAACCAACATATAAAGACAAAAGCAAGAACAATCTGATGGATCATGCACAGGAAAACGTAAATCAGGTCAGTTTTAATTTCATGTTGACTTTATTAGATTAACAGGTAGATTTATTTTGACTGCAAAAATGACCAGTTTGTGCACTAATATATCTTTTAGATATTGGATAACAATAATAAAAAAAAAATAAAGTCAAGCGTTCCCTTTATTAGCAAGTATGTCCTTCCCTTGAGAAAGTTCAAATGTGCATCAGTCATGTCAATTCCAGCTTATCTTCAGATACATGATTGAAGCTTTAATAAAGTATCAAAATAGGTACAATATGAAAATAATTACATTATGCCACTTTCTCCAGTCTGTTTCTCTAGGCAGTCAGACGGGCGTCCATTTAATAGCATTGAGTTTTTCTACAAATTTAAACATTGTGAGAATTGATGCTCGATTTATGCTGATTTGTTTGGATTAAAAAAACTAACATTTTCAACCTGGATAACAGGTTATGCTTTGCCAATATTGGATATATCTACAGAGCCCGCACATGACATGCAGGGGAAAAAAATGTATATTGTGGCCACGAATTAAAGGAGTAGTTCACTTCAAAAAAAACTTTTGCTGATAATTTACTCACCCCCATGTCATCCAAGCTTGTCCATGTCATTCTTTCTTCAGTCGAAAAGAAATTAAGGTTTTTGATGAAAACATTCCAGGATTTTCTCCATATAATGAACTTCAATGGGTACCAAACGGTTCAAGGTCCAAATGAGAGTTTCTGTGCAGCTTCAAAGGGCTTTAAACGATTCCAGACGATGAATAAGGGTCTTATCAAGTGAAACGATCGCTCATTTCAAAAATAAATAAAAAAGTTTAAGTTTTATAAGCTCAAATGCTCGCCTTGCTCTGTTTTGTGATGCGCGTTCATGACTCTCCTGTTCGAACTCGTTCATTAAAATGAACGAATCTTTATTCGAGTCATTTGGTTCATTCAACGAACAAAAAGAACGAAATGACTCAAAAAAAGATTTGTTCATTTTGATGAACGAGTTCGAACAGGAGAGTCACACAGAACAGAGCAAGGCGAGCATTTGCGCTTATAAAATTTGTTATATATTTTTGATCTTTTCACTTGATAAGACCCTTATTCACAGTCTGGTGTCATTTAAAGCCCTTTGAACAGTTTGCACTGAAACTGTCATTTGAACCATGAACCGTTTGGTACCCATTTAAGTCCATTATATGGAGAAAATCCTGGAATGTTTTCATCAAAAACCTTAATTTCTTTTCGACTGAAGAAAGAATGACATGGACATCTTGGATGACATGGGGGTGAGTAAATTATCAGCAAAAGTTTTTTAAAAGTGAACTACTCCTTTAACAATCCTCGAATTCTCACGACTTGCTATTATATCAGCACGTTTTACGAATTCGCTTCTTCGTTTTAAGTAAATCGTGCGCAGGATACAATAAATCGTCCCTTTGTTTTACTAAGTTGTAATAATTCATTTACTTATTTTAGGTAAATTAAAACAAGGGAATTAATTAATTAAACATGGCCAAAGTGTACTAAAATGAGGGAACGATTTCTTAATTTGTGCGAATAAATTTCTTAATTCGCTGCCAGGATATATATATATATCTTTTTTGTCCGCATGTCATGTGTGGGATTCTGTAGATATCAAACCAACATTCAGAAAATGTGTTTATTACTGTAAATTTAATTATTTATTACTCTGCCCAGAACACAACAGTGTCGGCCCAGATCCGGCCCACATCTGGCACACGTGGATTGCACGATGTTGCTGTCTGGGTGGTTAACTAAATTACTATTTTGAAAAAAATCAAGAACGTCATGGCAGTTTCACAAAACCTATCAATCCTTCCAATCGCTTACCAGATTTAATAATATTTTAAAAGTACACACAAAGAAGTGTTCATATCATTTGAATGCAAACAGATATGGCTCGATATCAAAGGGGAGGAGTCCAACTTTCTAGCAGCTGAAAGCGATCCAAGAACATCTTCAACAGGAAACACAATGCTAAAATGTCTGAGTTTCCCATCCGGAGAACATAGCGAGGGTTTCGATGTTACGTAGTGAATTGTCCAATTGAAAGTGGACTTCCACTGTGTGTCAATTGTTTGTCAGGGTTAGTTCCTCTCCTCCTACCTGTTCACTGTATGGAAGGAAAGCATCCGTCACTGGAGTCTGTCAGCTGGTGTATTTGATCTTGGATATCTGTGGTGGGGCGGTTAAGGTGGAGGTCGTGGACACCACAGGGGTCATGGTGGCGTTTCGGCTGCTCACGAACATGGGATCCAAACAGGCCACTTTGGCGGCGAAGAACGCGTGGATGCAGTGGAGAACCGCGAAGAGGTTGGAGAACTCCAGTTCCTGGAAGCATCAGGGGGGAAAAAAATGATAATGAAGGTTTGCTGGAGAAAAGGAGGCAGCCTCAAGCAGGAATCAGATCAAACTCGGTGCATGAAAGTGCTTATACTTACAGCCCACAGGCGGGAAATAATCAAACAATAATTCATATCAACGCACTTTATTTTTATCTGCTTCCTTCAGCTATTTCTTTTGCACTTGCAAGATTATGACGTTTCGAAAAGTTCCCAAAGAAATGAGGTTACCATAAGTGTATGATATCCCTCCCTATGTGCTATGTGAAAATGCTAATGCTTTCATAAACCGAATATGAAGCCAAAAACAAAAACAAAAGCGAAAAGTAAACTTACCTTTGCTTCAATAAGTTTTGTGTCTTGATTCTGGAACAGGAATTTGATTTTACTCTTTCCATCATCTGATGATCCTTTAAGCTGAGAGAACTTGTATCTCCACAGCACTGCCTGTAATGAGGGTTTCAATTATGCATATTAATAACTTTTTTTACATTTTCATACTGTTCATTAAACTGTTGTTGTTTATTGTTTTGTTTTTTTGACTGGATTTTATCTAGCTTACATGTTTCCCTCATGTTTTTTTTAATTAAAATAAAGTCTGTTGTGAACATGACTTGAAGAGACTTGGATGTTTTGTTCCATCACATAAATCCTACTTATAAAGTGAATTTTGCATGTTTTTTTTAGTTGAAAAATAAGGACGTCCAATCATAAAGATGTGACTTTATATGCATGACCTTATTTAACAAACTAAATAGCAACCGTTCAAATGTGTGGGGTTGGTACGATTTTCTAAATGTTTTTCAACGTTTTTATGCTCACGAGGCTGCATTCGTGTGATTAAATTACAGTAAAAGCAGTAATATTGTGAAATATTATTACAATTTAAAAGATCTGTTTTCTATATGAATATACTGTAAAATGTAATTTATTCCTGTGATCAAAGCTGAATTTTCAGCATCGTTACTCCAGTCTTCAGGGTCACATGACCCTTCAGAAATCACTCTAATATGCAGATTTTCTGCTCAAGAAACATTTCTGATTATTATAAAGTGAAAACTTTTAAACAGTAAAAATCCTTTTAAAATAACACAATGGCTTCCACACAAAACTGCACAATAAATATTGATTAAATATTGATGTAATGAGAACTTGATGTTAAAATAAGACACCAAGACACCCAGAAATGCACACTTGAGGTTCCTGTCTCACCTTTGACGCGGCATCGAAGCACACGAAGCCCATACTGAAATCTATGGTGAGTCCCATGAGATGACTGTCCACAATGCAAGCGTATGTTTTACACTGAAACAGGAGATGCTTGGCATTGTTAATCAGACACGAGGCAGACTGGCAAACACAAACATCTCAATCTCCTAAATGTCTAATTAGGATGATAAGTGTCGTACATAATTATTTTGGGAGAAAAATAAACAAGCGGTGTTGTTTTTTTTGGCACGAGGCACGGTGTCTGCGTTAGTTTGGTTTACTGGGACAAATTGGCAACGATTTTATTTGTGCCACCTTGTTTTCCATGAATGTGAAATGGTCCTGCTATTGTTGCTAGAATATGGAATATAGATTTGCTTCAGTGCTACAGGACTGTAAATGCCATACTTGCATATAATGTAATGAATTTGAAATATACATAGTAATTGGATCCTACATGGATCAGTGTGTGTTTCTTCAACTATGGACACATTTGATCCAGTGGACTTATTAAAAGACTATTCACACTTGTTTAATTTGTCTACTTACAATGTCCAACAGTGTATATACATGAATTACAGAAGCTAAATAGAATTTCCACTAATTATTTATTGTAAGAAATCAAGTATTCTGGGATATTTTTTGGAAAGAAATTGCAAGCAAGGTTAATTTTACAGATAACATTTTATGTCCACATAATTAAATAATACTTTCACACCATGGTTCTTACTATAAGTAAAACATTTATGTTTACTGAAATAAAGCTTAAATATAATAAAATATAAACATTAATTGAAAAACTTAAACTAAACGAAAATCTGAAATGTTGCCTTGACTATAAATTAAAACAAGTTTAGGTTGACTAGAAATAAATCGAAACTAGAACTAAATTAAACCTAAATATAATTAGCAATTATAAAAAAAATTCTACTGTTTCACACTTTTAACACTGCATAATTTTGACACAATTACAGGTTAATTGGAAACTATGGCAAAAGTCTTTTGAAACTAGGTTCATAAGTCCTATTTTTTTCTTCATACATTATGCCTTTAAATTCATCTCAAACTTTTTATTTACAATATATATATTTCACGCATTAAAACTGAAAAGTTTAAATATTTTAAATGTTTTACACATTGTATCGTTTTCAAAAATGTTATTCAAATTTTTTATGGTGGATTTTCATATTTTCGTATGAAAGTTTGGATCATGGACAGGGGCAAAACAACCAAAGTTAAACCCAGGATTATATTATATTAATGTCTCCTAACAAAAGATGTTTTTATGGTGCGTTTTTGAACAATGTGTTTCCTTCTAGTACTGATTAGCAAATCACACTTATTCTCTCTTTGGCAAGGCCTCAATCACTCAGAGATTGCGTTGTTCAGATGGCAGCCAACATTGTCTGGCAGGTGCAGTTTAATTCGCCTCGATCTGATCTCAGCTCTGTCTGTTTACCGTGCCAAGAAGATAGAGACACAACTTCACCACTGAAATTGCCATTTAGTCCGTCGGAGGAAAACACAATTAAGTTTAGATCGCGCTACCTTAAGGAAGGTTCAGTACCTGTATTCGTTCCACTTCGAAGAACGTGGCCATCTGAAAGGCTTTCTCCCACAGAAGCAGCTCACATTCCAGCTCCACGCTAAAGAAGATGTCCTCTCCAGAGTCCGTCTGAACACTGAAGCAGTGCTTTCGTTTGTCCACCAGCTCAATGTCCTAAAATAAGCAATTTGTTTAGAATGGTGAAGCATAGATAACATTATACATTTCGTTTTTTTAATGTATTTTAGACATGAAAGAGATTTCAAATAGTGTATATATATATATATATATATATTCATTTAAAAAAGTGTGAGATCTAACAAATGTGCAATGCTGTAAATGTAGTTTTTGTTTTGTTGAGTTTTCTATTTGTTCCAAAATAAAAGCATATTCATGTGTGATGTTAAATGCAAATAATAAGAATAACATTATGCTATTTAAGCTATTCTGCTTATGTTTGAACTTTCACTAGCATGCAAAAATCTAAACAAAATAAGGAATTTGTATTATAATTAATTTAAATATATATATTGTCCCTTGATTTCTTGTCACTGGTGTCAAAACTTGTATTTTGAAAATATAAAAAGTTGAGGAAATGTACATCCAAGGTTACTATTGTCACTGGTGGTGCTACCCTTTTTCTCATTTGTGAAATAAAAATAACTAATACTAAACTAAAGAACAAAAGCCAAGTTGTGCTGTCACGGCTAGTTCGGTTTACTCTGTTCAAGGACTCTTATTTTGATTTTCATTTCAGTCTTGTTTCCTTGGTTGTCACGGGCTGTGTCCAAAATTGCCCCCTATATATTGCCCCTATTCACTATTCCCTACATTACCCCACTAATATATAGACCACATGTATGACCACACATTAGCATTGGCTGGTCCAGCCTGAAAAATGCATTTTTTTTGTCATGATTTGATTGTTTAGAAACAAAAATTTGGAAATCGTTAAATTTCACTGGTAATTTTTTTATCGTAAGCTTGGTGAACAGCTTTGGAGAATTTGACGTTTCCCCATTCAAAAAATAGGAGGTACTTGCATGACTAAAATAGCTGCCCGAGGCGTTTCAAAGATGGCCGCCAAGTGAGATGACTTGCCTTAAAGTGTACTTACAGTGTACTTACCTAGAAAGTACTGGCTAATATAAGGTAAGTACATGGAACAGGGGTAGGTTAAGGGTTAGTACTAGTTATTACCCATTAATTGTAGTTACTAAAATAAGCACATAGTATTTACATGGGTAACTGGACTGTAAAAGGAAGCGTTACCAAAGGGACTTTGTTATAACTCAATAAATAACCACAGAACAAGAACCTACAGGAGGATGGGGCACGGATTTATCACCTATTAAATATCTGATATCATCACAGTATTCATTTGTAAGGCCAGTGTCAGTTCTAGAGTGAGAAACTTCAGCTTGTACCTTCAGTATCTTGAACATGATCTCGTAGACGGAGAAGCTCTTCTCGGCTCTGGTCCAGTCCCAGGTGGTGACCTGGAGGGGTTTAGATTGCTGTCAGTCTCCAGAAGTCACACACAGTTCATTATTCGGCTCAGTCAGAGAACTCACTGTGTCCCCGAAGGGATGATTCAAATGCTACATGAAATAAACAAAGTCCTGCTCGCCGACGAAAGAGTGAAACCCCCCTGAGATCTCGTGAAGGAGAATGACTCACGCTGAGCATCTGCAGTAACCTCTAATACCCGAAGGCCAGTGAAGATGATCATGATGGAACAGAGAATTCACGAGTGTTTTCTTCAGACTCAAGAGGCTCAGAGCAGAGTTTTCAAATGTCAGAACACCAGTCAAAAACAGACAAACACACACACACACACACACACACACACACGTTGTGTTCTCATGTTTTATGGGGACTTTCCGTAGACATAAAGATTTTTATACTGTACAAAGTGTATTTTCTTTCACTTAAACTAACCCTACCCCTAAACCTACCCATCCTAGACAGTTTCAGCATTTTTACATTTCCAAAAAACATCACTTATTATAATTTATAAGCTGTTTTCCTCATGAAGACCAACAAATGTCCCCATAAGGACAAGGATTTTGAATAGTGCAATCTTCATGTCCCCATAATGTATGGTTTACCAGGCCACCCACACACACACACACACACACACACACACACACACCCACACACACACTCTCGGTCTTACTGTGTATGATTCATCAGGGCATGTTATTTATTGTTTGTCCAAGAAAACAATATTATCTAATTAAAACTGTAGGAGGAGTTCATTAAAGTATGAGGCCTGAAAATGCCAAAAACTGCACAAACATCTAAGAGGAAGTTCAAAATGGCTGACTTCCTGTTGTGTTTAGGGATACGCTCCAAGAGACTTTTTTGTAGGTATTGGGCCATTACAAGTATGCACTGAATTTCGTACACGTACGTGAAATGTAACAGGAGGCGCACTCCGTTGAACCTTCATGGGTGGCACTATCGAGCCATTTTACACCACCCATTCTGAAACGCATATCAGTCAGATGTAAATTTTCACCAGTTCTGACGCGTGTGCAAATTTTTGTGAGTTTTTGTGCATGTTTAGGTCAGAAAACTCTATTATTGAATAAAATAAATAAATGTAATAAATTAATAAATACATGTAAAAGCAATGATTTTGAAAAGCAAAAAAATAACGATAACAATAACAATACTAACCTTTACACTTAATATATTTCTGGTGATGAAGTCATGCATAATAAATGCTTGTTTTTTTTTTTAATATATTTTTTTAAATAAATAAATCATTTTTAATAAATAATAGTTTTGGATAAATATAATTATTTTAATAAATAAATGTAATAATAAACCCTTTTTTGTTTCTTTTCACATTTTTTTGATCTTGTTTATTCGACAATGTAACTGCCAATAAAATAAATTATGAAATGCCTTTCAATTACAACCTAGTGACATATAGAGACACTTTTGACAATCCACTAAATTCCCAGTTGCTAATATCAAGTCATTTCTTCCACTTGATTGTCCTGTGTTACTCAGAAATGTGGGTTCAGAACACTGTTTATTTCATGTCGGAGGTCAACGAACATTCGAAACTATCTTAACCAAAATTAGATTTGTGCACCTGAACTCTTTTCATGCCAAAAATGCTTTGAAATCGAACTTTCTACCCAATGCTTCCTCAAAAGCATCATGTCAAGTGTTTATTGCCCTGAGCGGAGAACATCTGAACAAGCTGAAATAACCCGAAAGAGCCTTTGTACAAACTGCTGAGCGCTGTAAGTCCTCTCCATCTGCGTATCCCATAATAGTTTCCACATCCAAACTTCTGATCTTCCTCCCACTCCACCTTCAAATTACGATTAATGGCAGATTGGATGAAGCTCTTTGATGTCTCGATCTCGTCAGGATAAATTAATTAAGTGGCAACATGTACAAGCAGCAACTACAGCGATTCCTCATTTCATTCAGGACTGAACCATCTGATGTGAAATACAGGGGGAGTCATCAGTGTTATCTCCATTAATGAGACACTTCTCAGATTATCATGCATGTTTTAGCCCAAATTATTTCCCAGAATTATGATGAAGGCGTTTAAGTTAATTGCTGATTGTGTACAGAGATTTGGCTTTATTGAATGGAGGTGTTAGAGCATCAGGTTAGGTGATTTAGACTGCGGCTGGACAGAATAATGGATTTCATAAAGTCGATAATAACTGAAGCAAATAATGTGGAGTGAAAATGGGCAATTCTTTAAAGAACTGTTCATCTGTCATTATGTACTCATCCTAATTTCATCCCATGTTATATTTATATAATATTATTGCATTCATTCATCTTTTAAAATAGTAAATAGTTTACATTTTACCGGTAATTTCAGTTTCAGTAATTTTGTTATGTGCTTCTCTCATTTGTATTAGTTTATATATATATATATATATATTAGTGCTGTCAAATCGATTAATCAATAGGGCTGGGCAACGATTAATCACGATTAACGAATCCAAAAATAAAAGTTTGTGTTTACATAATATATGTGTGTGTAGTGTGTATAATTATTTTGTATATATATAAATACACACACATGCATGTATATATTTAAGAAATATTTGCATGTACTGTATATATTTATACATAATTTATATTAAATATATATATATAAATATTTTCTATATTAATAACTCATTTTTCTTAAATATATACATGCATGTGTGTGAATTTTTATATACAAAATAATTATACACAGAACACACATATATTATACACACAAACTTTTATTTTGCATGCGATTAATATAATGTGTGATGCGATTAATTACAATCGATTTGACAGCACTAATATATATATATATATATATATGGGATTTCAATTGTAGTATTAGTAATGAAAGGAGGGAAGAAATAATAACCGAATTTGCATTTTTTGGGTCAAGTATTCCTTTAACAATTCTTCAGTGTAATGAACTGCTAACAACTGAACAACTCAGGAAAAGTTATAACAAGAGTCTGAAGTGCTTTCATAATCCTCACCATTTCTTTCAGCCAATGTTGCCCCAAGTAGAACAAATATTGCGAGCTACGCTAAATATAAAATCATATAAAAGTCAGCGACTGAAACTGAAAGGCTCTTGATGCAGTAAAGCATGCAGAAGAACTCACTGGAGGTGCGGAGAATTTGAAGAGAGACGAACCCCTCAAGGCAAGAAACTTTGGTGTGTACATTCGGTCCTGAACAGAATCTTGTTCTTTCTCATCTACCCAGCCCATATATACGATCTAAAAGACAGAAAAACACAAAAAGAACGTGTCAAATAGGAGACGGAAGAACTAAGACGTTCCAAGTAATTAGTCTGCACAGAATATTCAGGAAGAAACTCCACATTCATCAAATCGAACATTTGTCAAACAATGAAGCCCAATTCAAAGCGCCGAGATCATTTAAAATGTCACGACACTCCTGCATGAGAGGTCATGCTCTAAAATCAAACACTGTGAGCAAGTCTCTGTCAGTCTGTGTGATGCCACGTCGGTTTGAGGAGCACGGCATCAGGCGATGGGCCCTGTGAACTCGACTCTTGGCTTTCTGCAGGGGACGTGCGTCACAGCGCAAGAACAACACTGCTTCTTGTCAGAAAACATCATCGTGGGGCTTCATTCTAGTGCGCTTGAGCCACTCGCTCTTTCAGGGCTTTATCTGGATCTCTGCAGGCTTTCTGTCACTCTTTTAAGGTCCAATTCGCACCTTCTCACGCATTCAGATTCAGTTCTCTCACCTGCTGGTTCACCGGGAAGTTTCTGTTGATCTTCTTCACCTGCAATACAATTAGAAAGATTGAACAGACTTTTTGGAAATGTGTTTGTTTAGGTAAAAATACATACTGAAATAAATACGTTTAGATATTATATAAAATGTGTAGACCTGTAAAATAGTTATATTTATTATAAAAAAAATATGTATTTAAAGATTATGCGTGCACTATAAGAATTAACAGATTATATTGTTAAAATATATTAAAAGATATACTGAAATATAATATATATATATATATATATATATAACGGTTAATCATGATTATTTTGTATATAAAAATTCAGACACATGCATGTATATATTTAAGAAAAATGTGTTATTAATATATAAAATATTGATATATATATATATATTTAATATAAATGATGTATAAATATATATATACAGTATATACATGCAAATATTTAAATGTATACATGCATGTGTGTATTTATATATAAAAAATAATTATACACACTACACACACATATATTATGTAAACACAAACTTTTATTTTGGATAAGATTAATCATTGCACAGCCCTATATATATATATATATATATATATATATATTTAAAAGTATATATATATATATATATATATATATATATATATATATTTAAAAGTGTGTGTATATATATATATATATATATATACTTTTAAATATATTAAATATATAAAGATGATGTATGTACTACAAGAATTAACAGATAAGATTGTAAAAAATATATTTATATTAACATATTATAAAAACGATATACTAATATATATATATATATATATATATATATACCTTTAAATATATTTTTAAATATTTATAATATATATTTAATAGATTTAATGTATATCTTTTTAAATATCTATTGAAATTATTATTTTATATTTATATTGAAATTGAAAATAAGCAAATATATTTTAAATGTTCTGTATATTATTATCATTTTTTTATTATATCTATATACCTTTAAATATATTTTCATACTTAGAATAATATATAATATAAAGGCCTGTACATTTTTGGCCATGAAATCTGTGGAAAAGCTGTGAGTTCATGGCAGCACTACTTTCTTTGTTCCACCAATGCCAAACAAATGTAGTTTTTTTTAGATTTACATTTTTCAATTCATTTCATTTTTATCCAAAGTGACTTACAGATAAGGAACATCGCAAATAATTTACTGTATCATAAATCTACCTAAAACAAGAAACACTAAGTATAAACGCACTTTAGGGATGAAAATAATCCACAAAACGAAACTGCATGACCCCTTTAATATCAACGTTTTATGAATCCTTTTAAATCGAAGATCATACGTCACTCCCTAGCAACAACCTCTGCTTCCTGACTGCAAGGAGATTTTCTAGACATCTCAATCATAAATCATAACAAAAGGCCAACGAAATACGGCAATCTGCTTCACAGATATAAAATAAAGCGCTGTGGTGATCACCGTATGACCTTTACCGTGTCTCAGCTCAATTATTCAAGTAGCAGATAAAAGAACACCGTAAATCTTGTGAGTTTCAGACCAACCAAGGTACTAGTGTGTCCAGAGCCCAGTAGAGAGTCGCTGCCGCCGTGAAGCTTTATTCAACATTAACATTCTTACTAGCTTCATTACCCACGTAACCCCGGCCAGTCACCGCTGCCTCACAAATGACTCTAATAGTTCCATTTGAATGTGGAATGAGGCTTTATCTTCCTCGCAGGAAATGGACTGAAAGCTCATCCAGATGGTCCCTCTGTAGGATAATCCAAAGTTAACGCTAAAACACATTGTCGTGAGGAGCAAACTCATCTTCTTTGAGAGGATTTTTTTTGGCAAATGCTAAACACACTCAAAATAATGAACGCAAGATTGATTTTTGCACGGGGATGCTCAAAAGTGAATGATCTGTGCCACGAGGCACACTCTGCGTTCCCTAGTAATTAAGAGTGAAATCCTTCATTGTGCGGGAAATGCCATTTTAAGGCCTTAATTCTACTGCAATGAGGGGATTACAACACATGACCTGCCTGGAGAAAATTAAAATTTATGAGTCACCTCCATCACTGAGCATTAATGTAGTTTATCGTTGTGTGTTCAGTTGATTTAGGTTCGGTACACTCTACTGCTTGCTCTCCAGAGACACTAAAGCATAATAAAAGCCCTGATGTACTTCAAGCGAACTAGAAGAACGAACTGCGTGACGTCATTTGACAAGGAGGATCATGTGACACTGAAGACTGGAGTAATGATGCTGAAAATTCAGGAATAAATTACAGTTCTTATGAATTGCAATAATATTTCACAATACGACTGTTATTCTTGATGAGTGAGACTAAAAAAAAATCTAACAGAACCCGAACTTTTGAACGGTAAGAATAAACATGATCAACTTTTCTTGTTTTGAATTCAAAATCCTGAAACTTTTTATTGAATTCTAGGATGACATTTTTTTACTTTGATTACAAAGTTTTACTGTGATTTCAGTCTTTAGGATATACACTATTCTTTGGTCACTCACATTATGAGACACAAAGGAAGCTTGCATTTGCCTAAGCAATCTGCGGTGTACTCACGTTGTGCTTGGTGAGGGCAGAAGTGTTAGTAGCGAGTGCTTGCAGCCAGTCGGTGCATTCGTCCGTACTGGGGCACTGAATGACCCCGCTGCACACCCCATCCACAGCAACCACTTGAAACGCATTTTGCCTGAAGAAATAAAAAAAATACGCACACTCAAGAGACATTCCACAACATGCAAAAATAGCAAACTAATATCTAATTCTCCTTTTTCAATTTGTTTAATTCAAAGCAATTTAATTCAATCTAATTTGAGAGTTTTCAATTACGTCCCACTTGATGCGCAAAAAGGTCTCATTTCAAATAGCTTAACCTCATCAAAGTTTGCATTTGATATTAAAGGTCTAATGCGGTTCATTTGGGAATGGCTGTGAATTAATATAACCCTTAAAAAAAACTAATTTAGGGGAAATCCTGTGAGACTAGAATCCAAACTGAATCACTAGATTAAAGAAAACACATCACATCAGGCACTGAAACTCTACAAAAGCCAGAGACAAAGTATAAGCAAACAATACACAGATTTCTTGTGTGGTTCTTGCTCAGCTCACCTGCAAATGTCAGTACCTGGGACGTACTGGGACAGACGCGCGTGCAATAGAGGGATGAGTCGAAGATCCACCCATCTCTTCTCCCAGCGCAACCCCGGAGACATCGGCCAAGACGAGCACGACAACGTGTCCTGCCACGGGTAGATCAGATGCTCAGATAAATAACCATAATATTAATAATAATTTGCTTAAATGTAAATATATTAATAAAAAATTAACAAATATTATTTTTTAATAAATAATAAAACAAAATATATATATTCATATTTATGGCAGTCTTCATTTCTTTGCTTCCAAACGTTAAAGCTTTTGTTGACAAACGATTTATAAAATGATTCACAAATTCACAATCTTGACCAAAACTCAGACAGACGGATGGACGGATGGATGGATTAAATTTGACTATGCAATAATACAATTAATATTTAGTATTAATTAAAAAAAATTGTTTATTATTATTTAAATTATATATATTTTTAAATAAAAAATATAAATGTATTACTATTGCAATAATACTATTATTATATGCAAAATAAAAAAAAATAATATTTAATAATAAAAGTGACAATAATAAAAATAATAATTTGGTAAAATGACTACTAATATTTATGTCTTAATTTCTTTGCTTTTTAAATAAGTGCAACTATATTGGCTAAAACTAAGAAAACCTTAAAGCTTCTCTCTCGTTTACAACAGATTTCTCAAACGGACGGACGGACAGACGGACGGATAGATAGAGGACATAGAAAAATGTACTAAATAGAAATGTATTACTATTGTAATACTATAGTCCAGTAAAATAAAAATTATAACAATTTAGTACAATGACAAATATTTATGCCTATCTTAATTTCTTTGCTTTTAAACATTAAACTATAAGGGTTTAAAGTGCCTAAAGTGTCACAAATGCACACTATCAAACTTGAGCCAATCTCAGACAGTCGTCAGATGAGTGTGTAGTGTTTTTAGGTGTTCACCGTGTTGTTGGGATGGTAGTTCAGATGCAGGCCACTGTCACACAACGGAGACGAGGTTCCACTGCTCTGATCACTTGGTATACCTGAAAAAAGAGAATAAACAGGTTATAAAACGACGTTATTTCATCGTAAATGTCACTTTGAAGACTTTGCCACGTGTAAGTTCTGTATTAACCGGTGAATGCTGCGTGTCCAAACACAGACGTACATGAGCAGTCTTCACACAGCGGCAGTTTCAGAAACGCAGGCGTCCTCTTCAGGAAAGACACAGTCAGAGTCACTTCCTCACCTGCGTTTCGCAGAACCTGCACCTGAGGATGGGAAACACACTCGCTTATTCTTTCATTACAATGGATGAGAATTAATTAGTCAAGCTTTTAAAGGGTGAGTCGAAAATACACACACAGTTTTGTTAAAAGATTGAACATAGTGCTAGAAGTATCCTTTCTGTGCTATCTGAAATGCATTATTATGCAAAAAAGATGAAACATACCACTTCTTCATGGCGATAACTCCTCACATTAATGCCGTTTATCTAATGACAATACAAGTAAAAGAGTGATGAAGAGCGAGTTATCAATAGATTCAGATTACCATTTAAAAGTTTTGGTCGGTAAGATTTTCAAGGCTGCATATATTTGATCAAAAATACAGGAAATAAAATGTAATATTGTAATATATTTAAAAATGAGTGATCAAAGCTGAATTCTCCAGTCTTCAGGGTCACATGATCCTTCAGAAATCTTTCTAATATGTTGATTTGGTGCTCAAGAAACATTTATTATTATTATCGATGATGAAAACAGTTGTGCTGCTTCATATTTGTTGTGGAAACCGTGATAGATTTTTTTTCAGGATTTTCTGATGAATAGAAAGTTCAAAAGATCCCAAACATTTGAACAGTAGTGATGCTTAATAATGGAGTACATCCACATCCACGACCAAGGACTTCATTAATTTTAAGGGTAGTCTATGTAAAATGAAATTGTTATGAGAATACTATGGCCATTATGAAGAATTCCCACGTCTAAAACAGGGCCTTCATGTTCAGAAAAATACATACATAATTCAAAACGAATATATAATTGAAATAACATTGCTATGAAACGACAACTCCAATTTCCATCAAAAAAGAAAGATGCTCCCTAAACATCCGCTGGCTGAAATTCAGTGAATTACATTAAAACATTGTGGGAGTTTTAAAGGGTCCTTAACATAGAAAGCATCTTAATCTTACGAACACATTAGTGTATTTGTGCGTACCTGGAGAATTCCGTCCCCGATAAACAAAAGTCCAGAAAGTTCCGCTGCAAAACAAAAGCATAAACCAATAAACAACTTGTTATTTTTGAGTACTAAAGGAGAAGAGCAAATAAACAGCTTACCCTTCTGTTCTTTTGATATTTTAGAGATCACAACAGGGATCTTGTGTTCAGCACCACCCTATGAAAAAATCATGACACAAAGACTGTCAAAGTCTCGCAAAAACTGCGAGTGAAAGCTGTGAGGATCTGCACAATCACCTTGATGCTCAAACCAAACCCTCCGATCGTCTGCCGACGGATCGTCACTGTTCTCTCCTGTAAAGAATCAAAGAAAACACGTCACTTTCATGCCACTCCGTGTTGTGTATGTTGGGGAAGAAAGGTGGTTTACCTTTCACTTCAATTTGGTCCATGAAACTGAGAAGGTACTTAATTATTTTTAATTGCCTCCTTTTCATGTTGATTTCCCAAGGGGAAAAACGGCACCATGCCAACAATGCCAGTAACTTAATTAAAGGGCAGTGAATACAACATGATCTATCAGTTTAAACCGTGTAAAACCTGCTGTCTACTGCCGTGACAGTGAGAGACGCAGCACACAATGGTCAAAAGACTCTGCTGCAAATGCCCGACAAAATTTCATTCTACTACAGACAATAAAGTTAAAACCAAAGGCAAAAGGTTAACTAAGGAGCTGAAGAATGACTGTCTCAAAGTTTTTCTATTCATACTGCACGATATTGTGATATCTATCTATCTATTTATCTATCTATCTATCTAAATTCTACATAAACGTATATATCTATACATATGTACACATAAACATATTGTATATCTATGTATCAATGCCTCTATGTATGTATGTATGTATGTATCTATGAATGTCTCTATGTATCTGTGTATGTCTCTATGTATCTATCTATTTATCTATCTATCAATGTATCTATCTATCTATCTATCTATCTATCTAAATTCTACATAAACATATATATCTATACATATGTACACATAAACATATTGTATATCTATGTATCAATGCCTCTATGTATGTTTCTATGTATGTATGTATGTCTCTATGTATCTATCTATCCATCCATCTATCTATCTATCTATCTATCTATCTATCTATCTATCTATCTATCTATCTATCTATCTATCTATCTATCTATCTATATATCTATCTATCTAAATTCTACATAAACATATATATCTATACATATGTACACATAAACATATTGTATATCTATGTATCAATGCCTCTATGTATGTTTCTATGTATGTGTGTATGTATCTATGTATCTGTGTATGTCTCTATGTATCTATCTATGTATCTATCCGTCTATCTATCTATCAATGAATCTATCTATCTATGGTCTATCTATCTAAATTCTACATAAACGTATATATCTATACATAAGTACACATAAACATATTGTATATCTATGTATCAATGCCTCTATGTATGTTTCTATGTATGTATGTATGTATCTGTGTATGTCTCTATGTATCTATCTATTTATCTATCTATCAATGTATCTATCTATCTATCTATCTATCTATCTATCTATCTATCAATGTATCTATCTATCTATCTATCTATCTATCTATCTATCTATCTATCTATCTATCTAAATTCTACATAAACATATATATCTATACATATGTACACATAAACATATTGTATATCTATGTATCAATGCCTCTATGTATGTTTCTATGTATGTATGTATGTATCTGTGTATGTCTCTATGTATCTATCTATCCATCTATCTATCTATCTATCTATCTATCTATCTATCTATCTATCTATCTATCTATCTATCTATCTATCTATCTATCTATCTATCTATCTATCGATCTATCTATCTATCTATCTATCTAAATTCTACATAAACATATATATCTATACATATGTACACATAAACATATTGTATATCTATGTATCAATGCCTCTATGTATGTTTCTATGTATGTGTGTATGTATCTATGTATCTGTGTATGTCTCTATGTATCTATCTATGTATCTATCCGTCTATCTATCTATCAATGAATCTATCTATCTATGGTCTATCTATCTAAATTCTACATAAACGTATATATCTATACATAAGTACACATAAACATATTGAAAAACGATAAAAAGGGATTAAGCTTATTATCAGCGTGTGTGTCTGATGTGAAATCCTGGTTTTCCTCAAATTTTTTGCACTTGAACGAAAGCAAAACTGAAGCTATCATTTTTAGTACCCCAGGAGTCTCTATTGGTCCAAATGCTGACCTGGGAGTTTTGGTCCCCTATGTTAAACCCTCAGTGACAAACTTGGGTCTTATTTTTGATTCTGCTCTTAAATTTGACAAACAGATAAGTGCCGTAGTTAAATCTAGTTTCTTTCAACTAAGACTATTATCTAAGGCAAAGAGCTTTTTGACATTTGCAGAGTTTGAGAGAGTGATTCATTTGTTCATTTCATCTAGACTTGACTATTGTAATTCTCTTTATATTGGAATGAGCCAGTCCAATATTAGTCGTCTTCAGATGGTCCAAAATGCAGCAGCCAGACTTTTGACTGGCACAAGGAAGTTTGATCATGTCACCCCAATACTGCGTTCGTTGCACTGGCTACCAGTTTGTCATAGAATAGAATTTAAAATTTTGCTTTTTGTTTTTAAAGCCATGAACAATTTAGCTCCAAGCTATCTGTCTGATCTTTTGAAACTAAATGACTGTACTAGATCACTGAGGTCATCTCAACAAAGATTGTTGATGGTTCCAAGATCAAGGCTGAAGACGAGAGGGGACCGTGCTTTTTCTGTTGTTGGTCCAAAACTATGGAATAGTCTTCCTGTATCTTTAAGATTAATATCCACTGAGTCTGTTTTTAAATCTAAGTTAAAAACCTACCTGTTTTCACTGGCCTACAAGTGTCCTTGATTGAATGTTGAATGGTCAAATTGGTGGTTTCGATGTAAACACCCCCCCCCTCCTTTTCACATTAGTTTTGCGGTCAGTCTTGCTTTTTTTACGATATTTTATTTCTTTTGTACAGCACAATGTTCAACTACTGTTGTTTTTATTGTGCTTTATAAATAAAAGTTGATTGATTGATTGATATTGTATATCTATGTATCAATGCCTCTATGTATGTTTCTATGTATGTATGTATGTATCTGTGTATGTCTCTATGTATCTATCTATCTATCTATCTATCAATGTATCTATCTATCTATCTATCTATCTATCTTCTACATAAACGTATATATCTATAGATAAGTACACATAAACATATTGTATATCTATGTATCAATGCCTCTATGTATGTTTCTATGTATGTATGTATGTATCTGTGTATGTCTCTATGTATCTATCTATCTATCCATCCATCCATCCATCCATCCATCCATCTATCTATCAATGTATCTATCAATGTATCTATCTATCTATCTATCTATCTATCTATCTATCTATCTATCTATCTATCTATCTATCTATCTATCTATCTATCTATCTATCTATCTATCTATCTATCTATCTCTATACATATGTACACAAACATTGTATATTCTTCATAATCTAAAATAGTTTTTATATTATTTATATTTTATTTTTAATAATATGCAATAATATACATTTTTAGTAATGAATTTGCTTGCAGTAATAAATAAAATGTTAATGAATCTATGTGGAATTTTTATGTCATAATCTAAAAAATTGCGTACGTAGCCAATTTAAATTCCAATTGAATATTTTTGACTCGAATAAAAACAGTTATGGTCGTGTTATCACATTGAGAACATTTTGAGGGTATCTAACTAAACACTTTCTTGCAGTGTAGAAGATGCAGTCCCTGACATGCGAACGACAACCGAATGTGTTGAACAGCTGTTTCACGTCACAGCTTTGATCACATCTTGTATTTTCCAGGACTGGATCAATCTGGTTTAGTGTGGATAGTTGAACTCACACTTGAGTAGAACGGTTCTCCAGACACACAGATGACGTCTTGCTCTTGAATGGTGAGAATGTCTTTGGCCAGGTGCAGACGGATATTGAAAGGCTCCTCGCTACCATCTTGAAGCAAATAAATCCCAGTCTTTGTCTGAAACAGCCAAAGTCACACAAACATCTGTAATCCTCACTTGAAAACATGACGTTAATTAGCCATGAAATTGATCGCATGATAAATAGCGAGGGCAGTTGTTTGCCAGAGATACAACTGAAAACTGAATATCAGGGAGGAAAATCATTGCTAGACCATCTGGACTTGGTTATTCATTTCTTGAAGATGTTTTGCCTCTCGTCCAAGCGGCTTCATCAGTTATCTGATGGAGGATTAAACATCTTCACACCACACAATGTCATAATGACTGATGAAGCTTTTTGAATATGTGACAAAATGTCTCCAACAAATGGATAATGAAGACCAGATGCTCTTGAATATATTGTAACTTGACAGACTGCCTGTCAGAGGCTTAAATACAGCCTATCGGGTCCACATTTATTCAGCATTTAACACACGGCCTTTACTTCTGTAGATAAATGCTTGAGAAAATTACATAAGAGTCATGCAGCTACAGTATAAGGCAATGTAAGCCCTTTAACACCAAACTGCCTTGAAAGACGCAATTTTGAGCAATGAAACGTTCTTGCCCTACAGTAATCATTTAAAGTGAAACAGATAAAGCAAGCTTAAATGGGAGCACTTTAACAGTTTTTAAATAGCACTTCAATTATGGGTGCTTCCCTTAAGTATTCCCCTTTACCCCGCCGTCCAATCACAGTGGAGGAGGGGCGGGACAAATCCCGCACTGACCAACCACCACATTCTGCTTGAACAAGGAAAAACATTTAAAACAAGAACCAAAGCAAATACTTTACATTGTATCGACAAATTTGATATTCAGAAACACTGCAAAATCGGATACTAGCAACACTTCCGAGGATATTCCACAAATGTTAAAATGAGCCTTTTTATATAATTCATTATAAAAGTATTTATAATTTATTCATAATGCCTTGTAATGCACCTTGTAATGCATTGTATGATCTCATGAATAGTTGTAACTACAGTTATAATACATAGGTACTTATCTATTAATTGTACACATTTATAAAGTATAATGCATTAAAACACATGACAAACAATATCATATATACACATATATCATATATGTGTGTAATGCATTATAACGTGCATTACACATAAAAGCTTAAAGTAAAATATTGTTAGAAATTATCTCTTAGTTTTCACACTGTCACTTGTTAAGTTGTCCACTAAAATGTCAACACTGCAAATATACATGAACAGGGGAATAGTGAAAATGACATTTTTGACAATTAAATGGTCGAAAGTTGTCTTGTTTCATAGTGTGTATCCTATAAATACACACAATTAAAATATCTTTTCACACTTTCTGCATAATTCTGACAAAATTACAGCTTGATTAAAAATGACGCATACAAATATTCTGCTTTCTGTTTTGTTTCATATTAAAAACCTGTTAGTCTTCAACCCGAGACATAACCCGAGCACCCATAGCTTCAGGGACACCCACAAACTCAATTATTAGTGTAACATCATTATCTTAAGTGCCTTTTGCACATCTACTTCATGGTGGCCAATAAAAGTTTCACTGCTAAACCAAGCCTTGCTTTACGTGTAACGTGTATCATTTCATACCTGATAAACTGAACAATTCAAATCACATCATTATTTATTTAAGCCTCATTCAGATTGTCAGTCCAAACTGATTTTTGTGCATATCCAATGAAATCCAATCAGATTTAGCAAGACTGTGAAAAGCAATCCGTTTCGGGCTACATTCATACAGTATGTGGTGCTGGTGACCGCGTTTCGTGATCGTGAACGTAGCTTTACTATGCTAGTCGGTCTGTTAGAGGCATGTACATATATTTTATCCTATAGAAAATTATCTAATCAACATAAATTCAGAATGAAACCACAGCAAGTGAATAAGTGAGTAATTTTTGTCAATGCATATTTAATAATTTCAAAATGAAATACGAGGCTGCTTACAAATGTTGTAAGTCTGTATATTTTGGCTTTTCCACTTGTCAGCACTGTAAAAAAAATACAAAAAAAACCCTTCCTCAGGGCCCAGTTGTGTTGTAAGACGCGTTCCTATGATGACCAAATTGATTGGTAAGCAGTTACTCATAAAAAAATGAAAGAGACCTGAATTTTCTGTTGAGTCTGGCATCCACATCATTGCGATTTCTTGCAAAGTCAGGTCAAACACTTTATGCCAGGACGAAATTTATTCTATAACTTCAGTTGCTAGGACACATGCTTGGTTCTGTTGCCATGGCGATCTAGTGTCAGCCATTTTTAGTGTACCCTTGAGATTTGCAGTCAAAACATGCTCACACATTGACTCTGGCCATTCCAGAGGTACAAAGTTAGTCTAGTAATATTGCAACTGAGATGCATTCATTCACACAGTTAACAAGAAACACTTCCATGATTCTCATATTGATGCTTTAGCAGAGTTAAAACACCCACACGCTCTACAATAAATGTAGATCATCACTAGAGCTTCATGATTCTACCACAATTCTGAACAGGAAAACTAAACAAAATAACATGTAATTTATTAGAGGTTCTGACTAAATGTTTTTTGTTTGTTTTTTTGGCTGCAGTCTTTTAGAAATGTTTAATTAATCTAAATGGATTATAAAAAAAAACAACAACAACAACTTACTCTTAAAGAATTCACTTGTTGTATTGACTCTGTCCTAAATGGCACAATTCATATGCACTTTTGGTCTTGTGGACGTACAATGGCTGCCGGGTGCGCGTGTCCGTTAAAGGGATAGTTCACTTTAAAATTAATTTTTGGTAAGTTTTCGCTTACCTCAAGGGCATCCAAGATGTGGGTGTCTTTGTTTCCGCAGTAGTTTCAATTTTGATATTTTTAGGTCAAACCGTTCTTGTCTATCAGTCATATAATGGAGGTCTATGGTCACCACCTCAAAGAGCATGCACAGAGAAGTCCAAATTAAACATGATTTAATCACTCGTAAATTTAAGTACACATTGATGGCCTAAGACACGAAACGAGCGGTTTGTGTGAGAAAACAAACAGTATTTATATCGTTTTTACCTCTTGTAACCACAGCAACATCCAAGTGATCTGAGGGCGTGGGCGCCTTGGTTTCGTGTCTTAGGCCATCAATGTGTACTTACATTTATGAGTCATTAAATCATGTTTAATTTGGACTTCTCTGTGAATGTTCTTTGAGGTGGTGACCATAGACCTCCATTATATGACTGACAGACAAGAACGGTTTGACCTAAAAATATCAAAATTGAAACTACTGTGGAAACAAAGACACCTACATCTAGGATGGCCTTGAGGTAAGCTAAAACATACCAAAAATTAATTTCAAAGTGAACTATTTTAGGTTTCAGAAGGATGCTCACGATGCTTAGCGGCCAATTTGTGCCGAGCCCGCACTGATGTGAGACTTTTCGCGATAGTCAAAGCGGCGTTACGTCACGAAATGCGGACTCAGAGAAAGACTGTGAGTGCTTAGGATGCCATGATCTGGGCAATTATTTCATTACAGGATGATTCAGCGTTTCTGAATGAATCTCTTGAATTAATGATTCACTTATAAATACTTCATTTCTTCATTACTGGATGAATCAGCGTTTCTGAAAGAATCTCTTGAATGAATGATTAAATATCCCACTCATAAATATTTCATTATTTCATTACAGGATGAATCATTGTTTCTGAATGAATCTCTTGAACGAATGTTTCAATGACAAATAAATGTTTTAAAAAGTCACTTGTCGCCACCTACTGGTGTAACGATGAGATTGATACAATCTTTATTTGAAGTATGCATGTTATTTTATAAAGCTGATTTAATGTATTTTGATCGCTACCACAGACATCAGTGTTTATATCCGAACTATAAACATTTATCCCAGTACTTCTGCGATAATATGATTGTAACACAGAAATAGCGATACTGTGGTTGAAAAGCTGTTTCATGTCAATACATGGATCAGTGGCAGCGCAAAAGCAAATTTGAATGTTATGCTGTGATTTTGTCAAATGTTTAATAGACACAGGTGTTAGAATTTATTGATTAACAAAGCAGCAATAAAAATTTCAGCTTTTTTTTCTGTCCACAAAGTTTCGAATCTTGTATTGTACATCACATTTAAAAAAGTGCAGCAGTGTTTGTAAATAGATAGAAACACCTCAGTCTATATACACAAGACTTATCTTCCTCTGAGCGCTCATTAATCTTCCACACATAAGCGCTCTGCCGTGTCCCCATTTCTGAGCCCGAAAGCTATTCAATTTGTGCTCTGTGCATTCATGGTAGTCCTGTATCCCACCCCAAACTGCACCACTATAATGCAGGACATCGAACGTCATGAATTTTAACATACTGAGAAGAACATCCAGATTAGTGGACGATCAATATTTCTCATTAGCTGATAGACATTGATATATAGGATATAAATTACAGTCAGTCAGTCATTATCACAAATTAAATTCCAACAGGGTGATTAAGACCACTAAATAAATACATGGAAATGAAATATTGATCTAATTTGACTTGACATTGTTTTATAATCTTGCCTGTAAATGATATTAAAGCCATTACAAATGTATGAAATAATCTGCCTAGCAACAAGTAAGAGGTCATTTTCACTGTCTATTTTCACTTTCTGTAACTGCTCATGGTTACACTTTATTTCAATGGTCCACTTTAAACATACTACAAACTATAACTAACTTTGCAACTACATGTCCACTAACTCTCATTAGAGTACGGTAGACTGCAAAAGAGTGTTAGTTTATGGTTCGGGTTAGTAGTTGCAAAGTTACTTATAGTTAGAATGACTAAAGTGGACCATTGAAATAAAGTGTTGCCCACCTCATAATCCTCCTTACAATGTTGAAAATGTCAAATTTCAGAGAATGAAACCGTAAATCTGTAGTCTGCTAAATAACCCTGTTTCCTAAAGGGGAATTAAAGCACATCTAACATCTTTATTCCCCAGTGGAAAGTCAACAAATCCATTTATTTGATCGTGGTGCTCCTGCCTGCCTCAACGACTTCACCAAACATTTATTTGGATAGAGTTTCGTTCAACAAATAACGCTTAAATGGATCTGTCACAAGATGTATGAGCATGTAATCTACTGTAATCTAATGTTTTTTGAAAAAAGTGGCATATAAAGCAATACCTACCTCTTCATTTGAAGTCTTGAAATCCATGTGCTAAGGTCAGAGAAACAGCCCTGCGAGAGCAAACATGAAGAAGATGTCATTAAAACAAGTTGCATTAGCAAAAGCTAAATGTTATTGACCTTCAATGATGAATGTTGTTTGCAATAAAAGTGGCACGTGGGGCAAAGCAAGTAAAGAAAAATTCATTACAGATAAATGAAGTTGCATTTAAAAATGAATCACTGGTTGCTTCATGCAGTGCGAAGGAACTCAGTCTTGCATGAAAGCATACAAATGTAATCAAAACTCTTCACAGCAAATTTGTTTTGACAAATTATGGCATCTGGACACGCAAAGTTAAGGAGACTGAGACCATTTGCAATGCTTTTTGATATTGTGAATAATAAAAAAAAAACTCCTAAAAGTGCTACATTTTTATTTTGTCACTCCTCTGCTAACATGTGGATTTCAGAACCAACCGGAAAGCAATAATGTCTGAATACAAATGCAAATGTGGCATTTCAAGTTGCTCGGAGGCCTACTAAATAATTCAGTGAGAGTTATTGTCAAACAATATATCAGCCTGTTTGGGATGGTCTATGAACATGTACTGCAATTTCTGGTTTGCTGTACATAGTCTGCTTGAATGCTTCATTGTGCAATAAGAATACAGCATGCAAACAAACTCTATGGTGGTCAGGGCTGGTGGTAATGTTATTAAACCAACAAATTACAATGATATCTTTGTTTATGAAGATGTAAGATGCAAGCCAAACCACAGTGAATTGCATCTCTAAAGTTCAGCATAACGATTGAATTATGATCGGAATAACAATGGCATTGGCGTCTGCTAAAAATGACTAAATGTAAATATGATAATCATGACACAATTTTATCATAAAAATATGAGGGGCCGTACAAGCCCAAACCCATTCTTCTACTGTCACACACATTTTTCTTTTCAAGTGCAGTTTTTACTTTTTGGAGTAAGTAGCAATGAACATGAAATCAGAAAATTGTTTAATAATGAGCGTTTATGCAAAGAGAAACAGATTATTTTGTGCATGATAGGCTGCAATGAGAACTTTATCACATTCAAACCCTATGTGGATTTCTGTCAGTCTCAAGATTTGTTGTGGATTCAAGAAATAGAGCAGCAGTAAATACATTGGAGTCCTTATAAGAATGTCTAATGCGGACTGATTTCCATTACACAAGAGTAGAGTTCTTGCCAATCCTAACTGTACGCTAATGGGCGCACGCATAAATTCCGCATTTGACGCAAGGATGCTCGTCCATTTCCGGTTGTGGAGATTAAAGCGGAGGAAAACCGAGGAAAACGGGATTATGGCAGAGTCTTCAAAATTTACTATCCTCCGATCTTTGAAACGAAACGTACATGCGTTTAGATGTAATTTTATATGTAGTTATGTTCATTTAATATAATTTTAAAAAGAAACATAAACACAACGAGGGGTGTCTGTTTTATCTGTTTTTGTGACTAACGTTTCTTTAGTATAACCATGGAGTATAAAATTCAATATAAATTCTCGGTTTTGCATTGGACTGGAAGTTATCGAGCATCCTTAAACCTTCACCGGAAATACCGCCGTGCATAGAGCCCATTGTCAGTCGTATTTGGCGATAGTGGTCCTGAAAGAAACTAGGGTTGTGAAACGATTAATCGCGATTAATCGCATCCAAAATAAAAGTTTGTGTTGTTTATATAATGCATGTGTGGGTAGTGTGCATAATTATTTTGTATATATAAATACACACACATGCATGTATTTATTTAAGAAATATTTGCATGTATATACATTTATACAAAATTCATATTATACATAAATATAAATATTTCATATATTAATAAAAAAAATTCTTAAATATATACATGCATATACGTATGTGTATTAATATATACAAAATAATTATACACACATATATTATGTAAACACAAACTTTTATTTTGGATGCGATTAATCGTGATTAATCGTTTCACAGTCCTAAAAGAAACCTCTAGATGCGATTAATCGCAATTCATTGGTTTGACAGCACTACAAAAATATCCTATATTTCCTTTTCAGATGTATTATTTGTGAGATTGTGAAGTTTTGTGACCCAACACATTTTCCGGTACACAGTGATACTTATTTGAACAGGGAAAATAAATCACTGGAGGCATTTCATACTGTGCTCCTTTATAAACGTCTTAATAATTCATATAGCAAAAAGAATCACACTATTCGCGCCATTAAAATGCTGCTTGTGCACTGGAACATCCTGAAGATTATTTCAGAGGACTCACTCGTGGCTCAAATTAAAATCACAACCAGCGGAGCACACTTAATCACAACAATCGCATAATTTGCACTGTCTGAGACCACTCAGCGGGTAAATATGGAGGGATTACGGCTCTCTCTGGCTGTTTTCAACACTTTCCAAACGCAAGGACAAGCCGGCTATTTTTCCAGCACTTTAATCAGAGTGTTCTTTCTCTGAGTGGGCTTTAACGCTAAAACACTGGGACATCCCTCCTTAAGTGGCCTGTGCCATAAGACACCTTCATAAGAAAGATCTATTGGCGAGCCCTCATCTCTCAATTCCACATTATATATCAAAAATGGACAAAAAGTCATTTCAGTGACGAACCTTGTCCTCACATGGAGTGCACTTAAGAGGAAATAGCAATCTGAGGCTCATAACGGAGGGGATATGTGTCTCCAAAGCAGAGATGGTGAGTACCTCTGAGTGCCATCTGTCAAAATGAGTTACATCCCCATTTAAAACCTCCAAGCTGAAGGAGATGTCGCGGATCACTCAGAATTTCCACCACGGATCGATTCCAGCTTAGAAAGTCCAGGCAGAATACACAAGGCCTTCAGAGAGCGCCTTTATGAATAATTCATTGGTGTGGCAAGAACGAGCGTTCCCTAATAAACATCTCTATGAGGTCGTTCCACGTGCGTGGCATTTGCAGCTTCCTTCACACGGACAGAGAAAGGACCATCAGTTTAACGTGTGGCTAATGAAATCGCTCCCATTGTCATCTATCAAAGATGTGGCAGAGATATAAATGCAGAAGGATGCCCAATGGTTTATAATGTAGAGCATTTGAAAAATATTCCATTATGTTTTTATTGATTCGATGAAGCTTGAACCTGCTTTCATAGTAGTGGCCTAAGGCCATAGAGACTAATAAACCAACATTACATGTCACAAACAATGATAAAAGACGCAATATAACACTGATAAAGTTCGTTTTATAAAGTTTTAGCACTCTACTGAAGCCATAAAAATGCCACAAAACACGTTCAAGTCACATTTCGCCCCCTCAAAAATGACGATATTTTATTTTGTGATATTTTATGATATCCCTCCCTAAATTCTCATTCCTGCGATGCATACAGTCTTTTTAACGTTTTGTTTTGTAAATCTTATTTTTTTTTTTAACGATGATTCTCATTAGATTCGTATTACTCTGTCAATTAAAATAAGAACGGGAGCTTATGCTTAATTGTGATAAAATAATCTCACAAAACAAAAGTTCTTGTACAAATAACGGCTTTTCTATAAACCGACATCATGAGATACGCCTTCAAACATTATCACTTTTTATTCATAAAACACTGTTACAGTGCTGCTTCATTTAAAAATAACACAGCTAAAAATCAATAGAAGGTCATTCCTATACATTCACAGCTCATTAAATTGCATTTGCAGTGGCTTACAACCCAAAATAGAAATGTTGTTGAGTGTTCTTCAACATGACACCGTCGTTTACTATGTGTTGTTTCTTTGCCCTGCTCTCTCTTAGTATAATGCTTGGCATTCAGATTTGTACACAGTTTCACACTGACTCACTCGCTTTGCCTTTCTGTGAAAATGAGATGTGATTTGCATGTTAACAGGCCGGTGCGGTATGGCAGGGTTTTTTTTTTCATCCGCAACATTATTTTAATGCAGGCACCTCATCAGTTGGGCGTCTCAGAACAATTCCTTCTGGGAGATGTCTCTAAAAAATCATGGCAGACAGAAGCTTTCTGCACTGTGATGAAACACAGCCTTATATGTTGCCAAATAACATGACAGTAAAGTTAATTTAGCTAAAATCTCAAAGAAAAGCAAGAAGCTGTGAAACTCTCTGACTCGTCCATCCAGATAGGGGTATTCTCTGCTTATATTGTTATTTTTATTTTGTTTGCATTCCAAAAAAATATTTTTGCTGCTTGTTCAAATTGGCTAATTAAAATGAGCTTAAGCAACACAATTGCTATATATTTTGTCCAAACTTAATTTAATTGTGTTCAATCTGCTAAAATATATGTAAAAAAGTTTACTTAATCCGTTTGTGCTGGACAACATGAATGATTTGGGTTGCATTAACTGAAACTGGGCGGTGCTTGTTAGTACCCAACATGCTTTGCATTATGCATATGTTGAAACATAAATCAAAAGTGTTATTTGATGTGTTTTTGAGAAAATTAGAAAAGGGGAAGAACTGATAGTGCGTAGTTGTGTTTAATGTTCAATTAAATTGAAATTATTAGAACCATTTAAATTACAGTGGGTTACCATTGTGAAGAAAAGTGGAGCATTTGGTTAGATTGAAGACTGATTAAGCAATACTGTCAACTAATGCCTTGGTTGATGAAGCATATGTGTTTTATCATTTAAGATGCTAAAAAGTGCTATTGTGAGTAAATAGTTGGCTATTATGGATGTTAGAGCCAGACCGATATATCGGCCGGCCGATATTTTGCATTTTCCATAATATCGGTATCGGCAGTCATAATGGCCGATAATTGAATTTTTAAAAAATAGAATAAAAACGGACGAAACACGCTTGAATCATCTCTCCTTGGCCTGTTATATTGAAAATGTATGTTTTACAACTTGCAGTATGATGTTATCTATTGCTAAATTATGGCTCATCATAGACTAGCTAACCACAAAGCAAGCTAATGCCAATATCATCAGTGGAAGACCGCTAACGTTAACATTAATGAGCTTGGAAACAACAATGAACTTTTTCTGCCTGAATAAAGTAATGATTACTGTATTTATAGCTAGCATATCTCTAGTTACAGTCCCTGCATTGTAAAATGTAAGTTATACTTGCGTTGCGAGGAGTGAACATTTAGACATATAGAAAAAGTATCAAACGTATTTTGTGCAGAAAGTTAGCTTTTCTTTTACACCTGTGTGAAATCCAACAATATTTATTAAAAAAAAAAATACCGGCCGATATATCGGAATATCGGATTTTAAAACCCAAAAATATTTGTATCGGTATCGGCCTTCAAAATCCTTTATCGGTCGGGCTCTAATGGATATATGAATTAGAATACCTGAATCATATCAGTTGGCCTAAAACATTGCAAACTAGTTGGGCTGACACTATTAAATTAAGCTGTGCCCAACCATACAATCAACCTTAATAAATTAAGTTGACCCAACGCAAGTGCATTAAATTGGAATAACAGAATTGCATAATGCTGAAATAAAGCTATTTAATCATGATTTTTTAATGTTCATTCAAAGAGTCATTTTTTTGAGTTTCCTTTTTATGTGCAGCACTTTGAATTACCATTGTGTATGAATGTAATTTAAATATATAAATAAACTTGCCTAAAATGTTCTTAAAGGAACAATGAAAATTACCAATCAACTGTTATAACAAACTGTTATAGATGCTGTCAAGCTTCAATAAGGACAAAAACAGCACCATAAAGTAGCAACCGTGGCACTCAAAACTCACAGCACACAGAGGAAAGACAATCATTCCAGTTTGGACTGACAGAGGGGTGAGTAAACGATGACAGAATGTCGTTTTTTTTTTCCGATGAACTATTGCTTTAAGATCACCTACTCAGCAAATGAGTCGATTTGTCAAGCTCCAGCGAGAGGCCTGGGTATTTTAGGCTTACCTCCAGGGAAAGATCTGCAGCACAGCAAGCATGGAGGTCAAGCCATGGGGAAGGAGGCAGGGGAGGCTTGTTCAGGACTGATGTTTTTCTTTTCTTCCTTCCTTTATTCCAGTACAGGGTTTTGGCCCTCAGGCCCAGCCAGAGTCCTGCAGATGCTGGAGTACAACAAGTACCTTGTTAGGATGGCCAGTCGATTATTGAGGTCGATTAGTCTATCTAGATTTTTTTCTTACATGTATTTTGGCTCTTTTTAGCATCAGAGCCTGAATTAGTATGACGGCAGCCTGCTGTGCATTCACTGTTAAGACAGTTTGCACGGTAAAAGCTTTTGTAAAATAACTTTGATTCTAAAATAAATTTGTTAAAGAGTCATATTTTTTTAAGCGTTGTGCTTTTAAGTCCAAAACCAAAAAAAAAACTAAGTTTCAGTTCCAAGTGCACAGTGTATTTTTCCGTGGTCGTGGTGTATATAATAAAGGTTGTAAAATAATTGCCTAATATAGTAATAACTCTACTTTAGTGTTGCACCAAGATCATCTCATCTGAGCTGCCTCATTGGTCTGTCACTGCTCGTCAATGTCAAAATATGGGAGATGACCAATCAAATCGAAGTAGGCGGGCTTATGTTCACAGAAACTGCTGAGCACGAATTCCAGCGCGACGTTTTAGTTGTTAACGGAAATAAAGTGCGAGATAACATGTAAGTACTGTAGCTAAATTAAACATTTCATTTTTGACAGCTGTTTTAGGATAGAAATGTTAAACGACCGACAAAAATAATCAGGCAAACTGATAAACCTTTGTCTAATTTCGCCATTCTGAATTGAAAATAGGCCTAATTTACGTGGTTCATGTAATGCATAGTAACTCTTAATGTCAGAGGGAAAGAAACATTAACAAAGCCGTTTTCATCATAGTAGGCATACAATTAATAATGAATGTAAATGAATTTTGAGGTAAAGCCTTAAGTAAAATCCCTCAATCCCTACTTTCTTCACTGACACAGACGAAAATGAAAAGAGCATCAGTTAAAGCTCAGCTTTAGGAGGGGAAGAGACGGGGCAAGATAAGGAGAAAGAGTGATGGAGATGAGGAGAGAGCAGGAACTGACAAATAATCTACTGCCCACTGACATGCTTTTAAAACTGGATGTCCAATTGTTTGACCTTTAAACATCTTAAAATGCACATAGTACATCAGAGAAATCAAAAATTTCTCTTTAAAAGCAGTAGTTCACCCAAAAAAACCCCCGTAAAGATCTCATTTGCATGTCGTTTCATTCTTACTTGAAACATTTAATTGAGATGAGACGATAACAGAATGTTTTGCTGATTATAAGTAACTTAGAAATTCTGTTATGAATAAATGTTGTGTTATGGGAGGATAATTGGCTATTGAAAAGAGCTTCAAAAGACATGAGAGGGAATAAATGACTACTTTTAAATGGAGAAGATATTAAAAAACTGTAAGTCCGAAATTTTCGTATGCGTTTTTTCGTATTTATGCTTCGGAAAACACCATTCAAACTGCTTGATAGGGATGCGAAAAACGCAGGAAATCGAACCCGATTAGTTTTTTTTTATGACGGACGAATGTTTCGGAGGCATTGTGCAAGTGTGATTGACATAACGTGAGGCCCTATTTATTTTTTAACGGGCGAAAATATCGGACGCAAATTTCGGACTGAGCGCGCAATGGTTTTAACACTGCACTCTAAAAAATGCTGGGTTGTTTTAACCCAGATTTGGGTATATAAAATATTATATTATAATATAAAAATATTACATTTTTATATATTATAAATATTATAAAAATGTAATTTAAAAATGTAACCCAATGGCTGGGTTTGTCCATATTTTACCCAAAATTGGGTTAAAACAACCCAGCATTTTTAGGGTGTGAACATTTGCAATGTTTTTAGAAGTTTCAAACAACTGTTCTATGAGATATTTTGGCCTCTACATGTGAAAATAAAACACATAGTAAAAAATGCATTGCTGCTTCCTTTTCCTAAGGACTTTGAGAAGAAATATTGAATCCTGGTAATTGCATTTAGTGGCCAACATTGAGAGCGAAGCAATCTAAAACAATTTACATCACTTCCATTGTGAGCCTCATCTATTTCTTACTTGTTCCCTGAGAGAGATTTTGAAGACACAAAGCACATAGTCAATACAGTCAAATTAAAACGGTGGGCTTCCAAATACACGACTTACCCTTTAGATTCATAATGTTAGTGCATGATTGCTTCCAAACTATTCAGCTCCTAAACAGTGTGCTAGTTTAAGAGCATTATCTGCAGGAACAGCCCAAGCATTTAACTATCTGAAAGCAGTCCGGTTAAGTAGCCGTGGATCGGCTCCAAAACAGTAACAAGACGTATGTTTTTGTAAATTGCCTCTTTTGCCTCAACTCAGAATTGGAGATCGTGGAGGTTTATTAGAGAATAGCACAATGCAATGTGATCTCCCATCCTGAGGCTTATTCATCCATGGCCATTCTGTGTGCTTTCAACGCTGAGCACTACTTCACACATTTAATTTCCCTACCCCATGATTTCCTTTCTGAAATGTCTAAAATAAAACCATTAAAACTGTATTATGCATGGCTGACTCATTTAATTTTGCTTCATATGTGCGTGTGTCATTACAGCAGCTGAGACATGTAATAACTGTAAATGTGGGCAATAGAAACATCTCGCCGTGTCCATTAGTGAACTATCTTGTCCGGCTAACCTTCTGAGCTTTTCTCAGGCTGACATCTTTAACCTTTCCTTTGATAAAACACCACAATTGTAACTACAGCTGGGTTTTTGCTGTATTGCCGACTCCGTTGGTCACAGAGGACTGGGAACTCAACAAGTATACTTATCACCATCATAATGGCCAGACCTTCGGGCCGCCACAAAGGCTATTCATTTCTGCTAGACCCTGGTGCAACAGCAGCTCAAAGTGCTTACATTTTTAAGATCCAGACTAAATTACTGAAAAAAACCCACCAGCAATAGCAGTGTAACTGTATTTGAGTAATGCAACTGCACATAAAAACACACTGCTGTGTTTGAAAGCTTAGGCCTGTCAGGCAATGACTTCTGAGCCGGCATAATGGTTTAATGATCTACAACAAAATAGACAGAGCTTTAGTGTTAGCTTTGTGAATATTTAATTACCAAAATACTAATTTCCCCCTTAGAAATGGCATCAAAATTGGAAAAGGTTGGTCAAAAAATGTACATTTACACACTTGACCATCCATTGCAACTTTCAAGCACCATTTTTCTGTCACGGAATGAGACACACAGGATTGTGGGATATGCAGCGAAGGACAAAAATCAATAATTTCAAGCAGTTTAGTCAAAATTTTTTTGAAGAGACTCGATCGCTTTATATGATGAACAGTTTAAATGTAGTCTTTAGTTAGTTTTTCAGTAAATTTGGACAAAACCGCTCAATTCATGTGGATTAGTTTTACGATCTATTCGTTAACTTTTTGAAGCGTCAAAGTGGTAGTTATGTAGCTAAGGAGGGACAGAAAGATTTCATGAAAAAGATCTTCATTTGTGTTGATTTGATGGACTACATAAAGGTGAACAGACAGTTTAATAAGAAGATACTTTATAAAGACAGTCCACTACGTGTATACAGGCAGGAGCCATCTTTGGAAAACAGTCTCGACAAGTCGAACCACGACTTCGTGGTTTGACTGGTCGAGACTGTTTTCCAAAGATGGCTCCAGCCTGTATAAAATATCTTCTTATTAAACTCAACTGTCTGTACACTAACAATGTTCTCAATGCTTCGGTTTGCAAGTAGGGACTCTTATTATGTTACTGTGTAAGTGTGGGTCTATTTTGAGCCTTGTTAGTGGTATTAACTAGTGATTTTTATTCGTCATTACTCTATGCCCTATATACTAGTGTTATACGCTAAACAGTTTTTAGAGATAAAACTCTTTTCTTTCCATCCATTATCATGAAAACAAATCTAAGAGAACGGTCGACTAGGTAAAGTTACCAGTGTTCATTTTGCGCCGGAGTTTTCCTGTTTACTGTTTACTTCCACTTGAGACATCACCGGCTGTTTACATAAATACTCCACATGATGTCCATTTTGACATAATTGTATATGTATTCGACTATTCAAGCGCAATAAGACGTGAAAGAGAACTTAATTTGTAATCGCAGATAAAGAAAAATCTCTAACGACCGACATTTTAATACCAACGGTGACGATTTCGTCAGACCACCCAGCCCCCCCTAGCAAGTCGTCTTTTGGGGAAACGCACCCCAGATGAAGCTATCTCAGGACAAGAAGTAGACCTAACATTATATGCAGTTAATATTTCCTTAAGAATGAATTGAATATTCCCACGAACACCCGGCGCACACACATACACTCAAACAAGAAGTCAAACGGCTTGCTCACCACGCTGCTGTCGGTGATGCTGATGCCTTATGAAGGTCGATGTTTTTCGCCCGGGTTTCTCTCAAGCAGGTGAGTGAACACGCTCCCGTGAGATGTAAGCCAGAAAAGCACATTTTATCAGTGTATTTCACAGCCAAGACACGGAGAGAGCAAACACGCTCACACACTGCTCTGGGCACCGGGCATTTCCACTGCCTGGAAGCGAGGCAAGCACACTGCTGTGTCACGCCACAAACTGATTTTCAACCGTAGTGTTTGTTCAAATCACATGGTTGTTTTCTATACGATATTATGCATAAAATGAGCTTATATTGGCTAAATCATATCGCTATGTATTCACATTGCTTTATTTCAGCATGCAATAAAGGATTCAAAGCTTGGCTATTAGAGTTTCACAGCAATGCAAGTATGCTTTTTTTCCCTGCAAAAAAATACTACCATGGATTTTTGTACGTTTCATGTTATTGTTTCAAACTATCTTGTAAAGAAATATAATATGCAAAATGTTTGTTATGTTTTGTGTATAATATGTGTATAATCAAATCAATCAGATGAAGTTATTTAGATGCAATTCCCTTTGCATCTTCATCGTCTGCATGCAATGCAACTATTTTTTTTTTAAATTATCTTATATAATAATATTCTGACATTTAATGCAAGACTGTAAAAAAATATTTTCATGATTTGTAATCAACATTTTTTCTTTTGTCAAATCAATAGATAATTTATGTAGTTCAGATAACAAAATCTGATGATTAAATCAGTCTCCTTCATTGTATTAACTACATTTTTCCATTTCAACAAACTTAACATTTTAAAACAACCAGGTTAATTATTTGTTTTAAGTTAAACCAACAATATTTTTCACAGTGTGGTATAGTCTTTTACATTATTACATTTAAAAAAAATAAAAAATAAAATCTTGCTATAGACTTATAACATCATCATAGTCAGCGAAAAGGGTCCATCATTAGTAATAATAAATAATAGTTAATAATATAATGTAAACATTTCTCACCAATTACAATTACTTGAGCTACAAAATCCACAATAATTTAATTTTGTTATTTTATCTAGTGCTATACTATAATCTCACTGGATTAATGATTGTTTTATTTGTTTCTTTCATCTGAAACAACGTTGAAGCCTATTCAACATGATTCCACTAGAGTAAGGAATTGCAAACACATTTGAGGATCTCGCCTCAAACTTTACAGCTTGAAATAATGCCCAGATAGAAATGTCACACGGACTCAGATTTGTTAGGCCTGATCAAGTGTTTCCCAGCTTTCTGGACCCTGTTGCACTGTTGAACATGCTTAGAGCGAACAATGCAAAGGTCATTCCAGAGAGTCTGGGCATGAGGTTACGCTTGATTAAAGTTTCAGCCTAGCTTCATCCTTTCACATTATCCCGCTCTGACATCTCATTGCCAAAAGCAACCTTGTTCTGCCCGCTGGGCCGGTCTCTGTTTAGCCCTCATTAGTTAATACACCAGCGAGACCCGCTGGCCTACATCACCACAACAAACCACATCTACTTAGTGGCAACAATGCGAATGAGGTTCGATAAAATAGCGAATGGTAGATTTATAGACTCAAGACCTGACCTCTCTCTCTGTGACGGATGACTTTTGGCGAGGCACTGTTTGAAGGTATACAGAGGAGGTGTCAGAAGAAACATAAAGGACACATGAGACTCATTACACCAAACAAAGATGGACTACTAATTACTGCCGCTGTCAAGTAGCAAACCGAGCCGTATCGTTATTCGAGACCAAGACAAAGTTAGGTTTGTTTAATGAGTTAACAGTCTCTCAGCTCAATTGTCAGCGAGACCAGCCCATTAAAAACAGAATACATTAGCTGTGTCGACAAGAGACTAACTGGCACATATTAGTAAACATGATGAGCGTCGCTGAGGCGGATAACTCGCATTTCCGATGACAATCAAGATGGATATTTATATGCATAGAGCTAATTTTGTTACGGATGCAAGTGACAACTGACACACAATTGAGAGTTTGAAATCTTCTAGAAACACTAGCAAAAACGCACCATGTTTTTGAACGTGCATATCGTAGTAACATTGTGATATTTTAATATGTAATCATTGAACATGGAATCATATGTAAACAAACACAGAGACGCCTTTGTTAATAATCACTGATCTTGTCAATGACCAGTCCAGTTGTCTGTTTTTGTTTCAGACAGACTGTACATCGCTGTACATTAGAGTCTTCAATGACTCTTTCTGTATGATGCATATTTATGCCAGTGTCTTTATGAGTGAATCATTTGAATTATTCATTCAACCGTTTTGTTTATATTGCAGATTCATTCGGGAACAAAACATTGATCATAGAGTGCTCAACTTTTGGGAAACACAGCCCAGGTCTCTATGAGTCATTGAATCATTCATTTAACCAATTTATTTAAGAACGCAGCGTTGTAGTCAGCGATTTATTCGGAAACGAAACAAGTAATGATTAAAGGAGTAGTTCACTTTTAAATAGGGCTGTCGCGGTAACCGCAATATTGCGGTACCGCGCTTCTGACAAGTCAACCGCAGAGGACTGCACGTAACCGCAGCAACCGCGATATTCACGTTTTTGTTTTTTTTTCTTTTTTTTTTCTTTTATAAGGCTATACCCTTCTTGTTTTGAACTTAATGCATGTGTATTGAATGTTAAACAAGTTCATAACGATAACAAGACTGTTAATCATGGTGATGTGTAGCCTACAGGCTTCACACAGACAGTGAATGATCGGCAGAGCGCGTGCGATTACCTGCGTCTGTCTTTGAAGTCGTGAAAAGCTTGTCGTGTCAAAGGGAAGCGAAATATTTGTCGCATCATCATTTTAACGTTCTCTTCACGGGTATTTTCCCATAAATGCGCGTCAGCAGCAGCGCTGGTAAGCATCCCACAGCACAAGGAAACCACGGGGAAATAAAATCAGTGAGTCACGCATTGAATGATATATTGGTCTCTAATAAGTGAAGCATCAGCTTCAGCGTTGCCTATGCGACGCATTGCTGCTCAGCTGAGCCTTGAAAAGTTAAAATAATTAACATCTTGTTTCTTTACATCTCTTTTAATGAATCAGCTTTTTTTAAACGTGTTCGTTGAATGAACGGTTCAATGACTCGCTCAAAGTCCGTTGTCATAACAATATGCACGCTGAGTGAAAGTCTTTCAATGCGCATGTACTAACTGTAGACGCTGTTTAGTTTCGGTTACTGAAAATGTCCTCGTTTTTGTCCACATCGTAAACTTTATTTATATAGCAACAAATACATAGGCCTTTAAATTAAATAAATAAATAAATGGCGGTAATATCGCATATCGCGCTATTGAGCCACTCAACATTACCGCAAGGGAAATTCCATAACCGCGACAGCCCTACTTTTAAAAAAAAACTTTTGCTGATAATTCACTCACCCACATGTCATCCAAGATGTCCATGTCTTTCTTTCTTCAGTCGAAAAGAAATTAAGGTTTTTGATGAAAACATTCCAGGATTTTTCTACATATAATGGACTGGGCACCAATTGGTTTCATTGCAAACTGTTCAAAGGGCTTTAAACAATTCCAGACGATGAATAAGGGTCTTATCAAGTGAAACGATCGGCCATTTAATAAATAAATAAATAACAAAGTTTAAGTTTTATAAGCTCAAATGCTCGCCTTGCTCTGTTCTCTGATGCGCGTTCGTGACTCTCCAGTTCGAACTGATCAATCAAAATGAACAAATCTTTTTTCGAGTCATTTGGTTCATTTTAATTCAAAATGGCTGATTCATTCAGTCAATATAGATCTGGTTTACGGTCTCAAATGGTGTTTTTAATTTATGTAAAATTTTAATTTACAATTTTAATTCCTACTTTTTGTTTATTGCATTTTTTAAACAAGCAAACAACACTTTGTTAGAACCTCTAAATTTTATGTAATTGTGTACATTCCTGTACACTGGTAATTCTTTATAAAGACGTGTGTGTTACAAAATACTGATCAAGCCATTTGTGGTCCTCAAAGAACAAATGACTTGTCAATAATATGAACTACAACTAGCAGTCATTGTGCATGTGATAGGTTCCTTGGCAATGAAGAAATATTCAGAGAGAAATAAGTTCACATTTCAGGTCCAGTGCACAGAGGCTGAAAAAACTCAATGACGCTTGTTGCTAAAAACTGCTGCGCTGCCCTTGAAAGCTGTACTTAACCCTCAGCCGCTCGAGAGACGCCCAACTTAGCATCCATGCAGTTGTGAATGAGAAAGCAAAGAGATTTTATTATTCATGACCCATTACTTTACATTCTCACCACCTGGTCACTCAATCTGAATGCACCGAACCCCCACACGGACGACGCTGAGCTTAATGACGATGGAAATCTTGAACGGCACCTCATTGGAAAACCAATCACGTCTCTAAAGGTGCTGCATCATTTCGAGGCATTCCAAGGGGAGGGACTGTGTTTGTGGAAACACCCATTCTCAAGCCAATCGAATTTAAAGATCACAAATCAGTAACAGCCACAGAGCAAGATTCCAGCAACCAAACAGTTTAAACATGAAGAATCAGCCAAGAAACAAGGATCATCTGGCAACAAAAGGCTGAGCTTATTTTTGTGAGCACTTGACAAGACTGAATTAGCATGACTGCTTAAAGCTATTGTTCTTTTGACTTTGACTATCGTTGCATGCACGCAATTCATTACATGTTCTGAAACAACCATATGGTCCATGACAATCTGCATCCGAATAAAGAGACACGCATTGAAACAGACTGTACGGCTCAGTGAAAACGTAAACGCATGGAGAGTTTTATTTAATATTTTAGTAAAAAATAAATAAATAATCATATTATTCTAGAGGAGAATAGGGTAAGATGTGTCACTTTTTACTAACATTAACCTCTTAGTCAAGAAATTCCATGAAATTAATACACCTAATTATATTTCGAGATGTATTATCAACTGATTGAGGAAAGCATCTATAGTAAAGGACCATAGAAATGCAGCTTTTATAAGAAAATTAAAAATAAAGTCATTTTTACCCACATGATTTTTTTTTTCATTTTAACTGAAGATATAATGTATATTTGAAGAGAAAAAAAATACATATGCACATGCATATACCAATTTTAATGTCTTATTTTAAATGTAAATTAGACAGATTTTTAAAAATGACATTCAAATATTCAAATTTTTTAAATATACAGACTATATTTTTGTAGCGAAACGATTGTCGATATTTTGGATCAGTATTTGTATCAATATTTCACCACTGTTAGTTGAGCTACCGACACAACTTACCCCACAGCTACCACTTTAGGAAAATTATTTATTTAATAATTCAGCCAACTTTAGCTAAAAAAATATGTGCATTTTTAAACAATGCCAATTCATCAGCATGTATCATAAATATTAGCTCTGAAATAAAATGCACTTTACTTGCATGGCATGCAAAAACAGCATAAAACACTATCTTTCCATGTGCATTTTCTAAATATATGGCCATTTATTAAAAAAATATGCACAATTTGTCTGATTAACACAGCTTACCCACAGACACGGTTTACCCAGATGTTCCTTACACCGCATGGCCAAAAGTAAATGCACACATTCAAACACCAGACCTACTGTAAATGTGCTTATTGAACATTTAAGCTCAAAATCATGGACATTAATAGTGAGCTGATCCTCTCATTGCAGTTATTACTCTCTTTAGAGAAGGCTTTCCACTAGATGTTGGAAAAGGGATTTGTGGTTGGCGTTTCTAGCCATTCCAGAGATTTTCAGGTCTCAGTAACTCAGTTTTATTGATCACAATTTATGTTTTTGTTCAGTAGTTTTTACATTCAGTGTTCATTGAGAAGTTCATGCAAGGCATTTTTGATTGATACCAGTTGTTATATTTATATTTAATTACATTACTAACGGCAATGTTGTATAAAAGTACGCACACTGTTTAGCCCGTATAGACTCGCACCAGCATCAAAGCACACACCATTATCATCATATCGCTCTAATACGCACACCATCATTTTCATTGTTCTTGCATGCGTTCTTGCTTGTTCCACAGAAATCACTGCTGTTGCAAAAGCCTCGCCATCTGTCCCATCACATTTTACAAGAAATGTCTGCTGGATGCTTCCGCTGCCTAATGGATCAAAAGAGCACTTGTCTGTTACTATTCAGGGTACGCTGGGTAACCTTGAATGCTGCCACCGCTGCGATCGCAAGTGAGACAAAACGATAAACCGCGCACTGCAGGCATGAGCAAAGATTTGCCTGGTGCCTTCCTGCCACTTACAGTGACAAGGGGATTCGGGTGGATCTCTTTTGGGAAAGCTCTGATGGGTCTGAAGCAGCTACATACACTCTAATACAAAATACAGATGCAGTCAAATAAAACATTCAAATCTAACATGCTGTGTAGCAGATATCAAAGATGAAATATTCTTTAAAGGTATATGAATATTTATAGCATGATTCAAGCTACAATAATTTTAAGAAATCATTTTTCACTCTCAAAAATAAAGATTCCAAATGGGTTTTTTACAGGGATGTCGTCGTTTCCAAAAGAACCTTTCTGCCAACGGTTCTAAATAGAACCATTTAAACCATCTAAAGAATTCTATATAAGGTTATATGTAGAAACTTAAAGGTTCTATTACTCGCTTCTTATAAAGAACCTTTTAGGGGTTCCCATCATGGGATCATTTTAGGACTTTAGTTTGAATTTATTAAAGGGACAGTTCACCCAAAAATTCTGTCATTAATTGCTCGCCCTCATGTCGTTCCAAACATCTTCAAAACACAAATTAAGATATTTTTGATGAAATCTGAGAGCTTTCTGTCCCTCCATTGACAGCTATGCAACTACCACTTTGACACTTCAAAAAGTTCATAAAGAGATTGTGAAGCTAATCCATATTGAGCGGTTTAGTCCAAATTTACTGAAGAGACTCGATCGCTATACATGATGAACAGAATTAGGCTTTTATTCACATATAAACATTCGTCAACTCACACATCACAGAAGCTCAAGCATGTTGGAGGTTCATTCTCGTGTTACGCATCACGTTTGAAGCACGTCGTGTCGAGCAGGTTCTGTTGAGGCTCTGTTTATGTTCGCTGGTCAATTTTTAAACATGTATAAAAGCTTAAATTTAATCTCTTCATCATATAAAGCAATCGAGTCTCTTCAGAAAATTTGGACTAAACTGTTCATTTCATATGGATTAGTTTTACAATCTCTTTATGAACTTTTTGAAGCGTCAAAGTGGTAGTTGCGTAGTTGTCAATGGAGGGACAGAAAGCTCTCAGATTTCATCAAAAAAACTCTTCATTTGTGTTATGAAGATGAACGAAAGTCTCATGGGTTTGGAACGACATGAAGGAGAGTAATTAAAGACAGAATTTTCATTTTTGGGTGACCTATCCCTTTAATTTGGTTTCAGTTCACTTTTAATGGAATTACTTTACACGAATTAAACATTTCATATACTTTATCACTAGAATAAAGAAAGAAACAATCTGTTAGGGGTGTAACCACAATATATCACAATACAAAATATAAATTACCCAAAATAAAAATTACTTTGTGAGAGAAAATTCTCACAAAAGTTTTAGCGTCACTACTACATTAAACCACTATATATACTGTTGATTATAATGTATAATAATTCAATGGGGGAATATTTTTGGGTCCTGATTATGCCAAATGACTTACCAGTAACCTGACCAGTAAAAAGTGTCCGACATTACTTAATATATATATATATAGTCAGAAAAAGTGCAAGAATATTTGTCTAAAATAAATCTGTATTTTCAGCTTCAGAATCATGAATATTGTTATTATTTGTCTTGGAGTATCGCAATAATATCGTATCGTGAGTTCAGTATCGTTATGTATCGAATCGTGACACGAGGGTATCGTTACACCCCTAAATTACGAAAGTGCTATGCAATCATTTTAAACATTATATAGAACCTTTTGTCGAGTGGAAAGAATATTAAAGATTCTTCATGGAACAAAAGATGATTCATTACGGCAAAAAAAAAAAAAAACTCTTCTGTGCAAAGGAAAATCTATTTTTGTATCTTATACTCTCTTGACAAGACAAATTCTCAACTCCCAAATTATCTGCATATTTTTGGGTGGGTTGATCACTAACTTGCTGTTTTATGGCACTATAGCTTACCATAAAACACAAGGAAAGTGTTAGCGTATAGGAAAGACGAGATAAACCACAAGATATTCAGCAGCTGTCTGCAGGGCACATTCAGGTTGAATCAACGCACATAACACATTCACTCCTCCCTCGGCACCGTGAACCATTATCACTATATTTAAACAGTGTTACGTGTTAATGAGGCACTATAGGGGTGTATGTACGTAATGAGCAATCTGTCACAGATCACGCTGGCAAAACATTATGATAATGCTGGCCTGTTAATGTTGAAGAACGCAGAAGGCTCATCCTTCTAGTTACTTGCTTAGTGGAGTGAGAGAAATGGGCTATTGATATAATGAATATGAATGCGAACACAAGTCCCACATGCAACACAATCACAGATGGGTTACAACGAAAAAGACGACAGCTGACCGTCTGACACTTGTGGTGCTAACTCAATTCAGTTTTCAATTCATGTCTACAGTGCTTTAGGCATATTGTTTCAAAGCAGCTTTACAAAAAAAAAATATCGTTGGGAGATGTTTACATGCCAAATATTAACAAGTTACATCATATTTACATGTTTATCCAAATGACTTATTCAATCACATTAAACTGAGGACAAAAAGTGGGTGCTTGAGGATATGAAACCCTTAATTCAAAATGATGGGTGTCCCTAAAGTCTCATGTTTGAAGAGCTGCCAGCAGAAGAACAGTTTGATAGACAATGTTAGCATATAGGGCTGAGAACAAGAAGGTATGTGGTTTATTGCACCTGATGTTGAATGGAAGATCTGACACAGCAAAATGTGCATAAAGAGGCTGATCTGAGCTCCAGGATCTAAAATGCAGCATCAGAGGCTTATGCTCTCAACTTTAGGCAACAAAACCTCTTTTTTATTTTTTAGACCAATTGGATGGGTGGTGAGTGAGATTCTGAAAGGGATTTCACTCTCCAGTTGTCCTCTCCATAATTTGATTTATTTGACTCGTTTGGTTAGACACTCTGAAGGTCTTTCAAAAGCTTATCAAATACAAATGAAGGGGACATTTAAATATGTGCATATATTGAAATGCATGTTATATGGAAACGCACAGAGAAAGCACTGCTTACCTGATATTCAACTAACAGGTGGTAATTTGCAATTGGTTCCACTCCTTCAAGTTCATAATTCTTCCATCCCTCTTGCATTTGTCATCAATGTCTATGGGAAAACGAGCGATCAGCCTCCAGATCATAACGACCACTAATGCACAGTCTCCATCTGCAACCGCTTGGCAAAATCCTCCAAAGCGAGTCCTTTAAACTTGCTCTTAGTTTATATTCCCACAACAGGCGAGACACATCTGCCGTCTTGTTCTCCAGCATCCTCCGCAATCTGAGCCATGCAGCTTTCCATCTACATATCTCCTGCTGTCGCTAGGCATCCTGAGCAATAATAATGACCGGCTGAAAACCACAAGTAGCGATGTCCGATTCGCGAACGAACCGTTCTTTGAACTGGCTCTTTTGGATGATTCGATCGAGCCGATTCGAAAGCGTTTGTAAGCTAAATCACTCGCATTTGGAAGAACGTTCGAAATGTGTTCGAAATGCAACGCTCGTGTACTGCATACTGCGTTTTTTATTTTTTACTTTTTTATTAGTGTGAAGACTACAATAATAAACATTTTAAACAGTAGTAGATCTAGGCTAGAAACATGACCTCATTATGTTGCATGATTAGTCTAATTGAGTGTGTAAGGGAACATTTTCAGATATGGTTCTGCATTTTTGATTCAAATTAGTGTAAAATGACTTAACTTTAGGCAGTCTGATCAAACAATGAGAGATGGTAAAAATCAATATCACTTCAGTTCATTCGTCATCACCCTAGAAATCGATGAGTGCACTAGGTTACAGTGTTCACAGCACTGCCAAAGCCATTTGAGTATTCCATGCCAATCTATGCAAAACAGTGCATAATGCAGATAGACAAGGATATTTTATCTAATACAGGCTACGTTTGGAATAGGATAGCCTACCACTACTCTTCTTAGCCTATAGAATGTAGTTAATGTACAAAATATACCCTACCGGAAGTAGCAGGAAGCATAAACTACATTGCATATGAAACAGTGCGTACAAAAAATCGCATACTGTCTGAGTAGGCACTACATTTGAAATTGTACTTACTTTGCGACCGTTAAAAAGTAATAATAACAATAATAATAATAATAAGTTTAATTTATATAGCGCCTTTCCCAAGCTCAAGGACGCTTCACAAAGACAGTAAATACAACAATTTACACATAAACGGACAATGGACATTTGCCCAATCCAAGTAATGAGCGATTGAAGTTGTAGGTCGCATTACAATACAAATATAGAAACAAAGTCAACAAACTTTAATTATAGACAGATGCAAAAAAGTACAGTATGTAGGCCTACTATTTAGTATATCATATGACTTACTGCGTCAGTCGCTTCACCTCCATTCACAAATCCTCTCCCGTGGCCTCATGGGATAGTAAAGCGTCCATCGTCCGCACACTTCCGTTATCTCGACGGAAGTAGACTAGTCGTCACCTGGATACTTTTCAACTACTGTTTTTTTTTTTGAACACTACTATTGTTTTTCGCCTACTAGTATTAGTACGAATAGTTGGGAAGTATTCGATTTCGGACGCAGTGCTAGTCCTCTCTAATCGTACGTTTAAAATTAAACTGAGGGGGATGATGTTGTGACCATAAAAACCTAAAAGAAATGTAATATAAAAACCTATGTAGGCAGCTCTGAAAACTTTCGTGAGCCATGACTCAATCGAATTAGGGATTTTGTGTTTTGAACCGAATCATTTGAAGAGAATCTTCCGAACGAGCCGATTCGCTAACCGAACCTGCCTATGCTAATCACAAGCGCCTTTTCTCCGTCTCTCTCTTTTCCACCGCTTCATTCCTTCATTGTTCCCCGACGCTAAACATCTGTCCATTTTAGTCTGAATATAAGAGCATAATATTTATAAAGGAAAGTCAAAGCTGAGGAGGAAAACGGTGCTCATAAGCTCGAGAGAGTGCCACTTTAAGGCTCCGTCATGTGCGTGATTCTCAATGCGGTATTATTTGGTGAAGGAGGCTGAGGAACCCACAGGCTGTGCGAGAACATTCCCCACAAAGCTTTACATAACCAACGATGTTTCTACACGTTACAAATGATCAGTTTTAACAATTAGTTCACAGGCACGTGTTTGAGTATTGCTGGTTAGACTAGCTACAGAAAAGACTCGTTGTGATTGGAAAGAAATGAAGAGCTGTTGATGTAGGCTACAGCTAGAAAAATAAATAGGTAGCCTAGCTAGTCAAAAATACATGCAGTCAGCATGTTCTCTGTCTGCTCTGGTTCTTATTTATCGCTGACAAGCAAATTATTTAATAATAAAAAAAAGGAATATTTGGCACATACAGGCACACTTTCTTTCTCTACTGTATTCTCTGATTTTCAGTATCTACAAAGGGGGGTCAAAGATAACGAAAAGGTTACAATTTTGACTCCCACAATGGGTTATCCATGAGCGATCACCATTGTGCCTTTGAGCACGGCACTTAACCTCAGGTTGCTCCAGGGAGACTGTCTCTGTAATAACTTTAGATAAAAACATCTGCTAAAATGACTTGCTCATAGTCTCCACAGCAGATTCACATTAAAACTATTGAGTCATCAAACATTCAGATCATCTAGAATGGCTGATCTCCTGAACCAGAGGTTGTGAAGGAGCCTGATTGTGCTGCACTCACATTAATTTCCCTTCTTTCAGCAAACACAATCCAGGCTCTGTTTGTCAATACATTCATTCGGCCCCATGTAATTGAAATCAACAATGCATGCATAGGCTAAACAGTTGACGAGTTGACATATAATAGCAGCTAAAAATCATTAAAACTAATGGAACAAAACTAGTGCAATGCACTGTTTTAAATGCACTTTTTTTTGCAATGCTTTTTACCACCAAACATGCAGACAGAGAAATACAGACACATTTATTCATGTCATTGAGAAGAGAGAAACGAATGCCCTTGCTTTTACGACGCCATGAACAAAGGATAGCATAACCTTCATTTCTGTAATTAGTTTTGGCAGATAAGAAATCTGACTTACAATTAAAATTTCCCCCAGAAGATGTAGAAAATCTGCTTAGTGCGTGCCTGTTTTAATTACTCAAGACAAGAGTTCCCATTGAGAGGTGCTTCCTTTATATTCACATGCAGCAATGATGTGATGATGGTTATCTTTTATCTCTGTGTGATGCTTTCACCTATTCACTTTTCTTATTGATGCTCCTTGAGCAGAAAATTAATCCAAATATCATATACAGTTTGCAATCACTGTGACTCAAGATGTGTCTGCATGAACTTAACTCTGAACACACTCTTTGTTCTGTTTTCACTGGAACACCCATCTAAAATCAGCTTTCCATTCATGAATGGTTTCTAGAATTTTCTAAATGTAAACGACTCAGATGTGCTAATGGTTCTATCAGCATAAAAATGTAGTGACTTTACAACACAATGAACAGTGACTGAATCCAAAAACCAAGACACTCACAGTAAAAAAAAGTATGACATTTTTAGAAAACAAAATCAAAATGGTATTCATAAGAAAGATACAGCACAAACACAAGGGAACATGTTAGAATAGTACATTTAAAATGTAACATCCAGGGTATAAAATGGCTCTAATCAACGGTTATTGATTTTATGTGTCTCCTTATCATTTAAACATAGCAATTGAACTTTTTTATTAAAACTTGATTATATTTTGTATGTGTGTATTTAACATATTCCGTTTTAGTCTTAATTTGCATCTCCACCCATTTTATTTTTTATATATTGAAAAATAAATAAATTACACAATACATAATTAACCATGTGTTAGAAGCAGCGAGTACTGAACACAAGAGGGCGCTAGTGAACTGCGTGTAAGCCGTTTATCAAACTTTAACTCTGAATCCAGAACTATATATATATATATATGAAATACTTTTTTGTATATATTGTATATAATAATATATTTTTGTATGGTTTGATTTCAAAACTGGCATAACAAATAGCCTATTTAAAGATTACAAGAGGGTGGTGATGACAAAATGAACACTTTTAAGTAATGTCTAAAATGAAACGCCACCAACATAAAGACTATATATATATACAAACACATAAATCATTTAGGACCAAGGTCTTTAAAGATTACAAGTGGGTGGTGACAAAATGAACACTTTTAAGGAATGTCTTGTAAAATTAAACGCCACCAACATAAAGACTATATATATATATATATATATATATATATATATATAAACACAGAAACACAAATCATTTAGGACCAAGGTCTACATTGCCTGTGATGAATCGTTATTTTAAAGGTCTTTCCTGATTCAATCATTAAGGAATAATGGTATTTCAACAATCTGTGTGCTTTGACCATCTGTGACAAGTCTGAACATTATTTCACACAACCCTAGAATGAACACCTGTCTTCCTTTCCCTGACCACGCCCCCTCAAGTCACACCTCTATTTTGATTGGGCCGGAGGTCATGAATATGCAGATGTCAAACGCTCAGCCCCTCCCTTTGCACCTGATTGGAAGTATTTACTTGTTTTTTTGCACAGAGGTGCTGGAGTTTTTAGAGCAGCTCAGCGCTGGAAGATGAAGCCCTGCTGGACCGAGCAATAAGGATTACAGCGATTTGACTTTATAAAAGAGAAGAAAGGACCGTTGTATCTGCCAGAGAACTTTATACGTATTTCAGGATGCCGCGCTCATTCCTAGTAAAGAAGCATTTCAATGCAGCCAAGAAACCGAATTACAGTGAACTGGAGAGTCCAACAGGTAATAGACTTTTTGGTTTGATGAACAGTGAAGCTTTTAAACTTTTTAGTGTGTTGCAACTCTTCGTTAAGTTTATGGCACTTTGCGTGGCAAAAACACGAACAAGTTCTCTCTTGATATTTGTATTTGTACACGTATCTAATTAAATGAATTCAAATGATCATTATGGGATCAGTTGCTACTGCAAAAATAGCACCTTCATGTAACTCCGTTTGATTCCATTATGATTCTTTTAGAAGCGTTTATCTAATTTAGAAACCCAGTACACATCTTTTAGGATTGTCTATTTGTCGAAGGATAGCCATATCATATAAAGTCACTCAAATGGATATTTGGTACATAACATTAGAGTTTATATGAATGTTCAAGGGAAAGTGTTTATCTTCGGTCTGTGTAAAAATCCCATTTATTTCCTCAATGAAGATGGCCATAAAACCTTGCATGCATGATCATATGGTTGAGTGAACTAATATGATTGCATTTCCCCTTTTATTGCAGTGTTTATTTCCCCATATGTCTTAAAAGCCCTCCCGGTGCCTGTCATACCTCAACCTGAAGTGTTAAGCCCATTGGCGTACAACCCGATAACAGTGTGGACTACCAGCAACCTGCCCCTGTCACCCCTGCCCAGCGACCTGTCCCCCATCTCCGGATACCCCTCGTCCCTCTCCGACACGTCCTCTACTAAAGACCACAGCGGCTCGGAGAGCCCCAGGAGCGATGAAGACGAGCGGATACAGTCCACCAAGCTGTCGGACGCTGAGAAGTTTCAGTGCGGCTTGTGCAACAAGTCCTACAGCACATATTCGGGACTCATGAAACACAAGCAGCTGCACTGCGACGCGCAGACCAGGAAGTCTTTCAGCTGCAAGTACTGCGAGAAGGAATACGTGAGTCTAGGGGCCCTGAAGATGCACATAAGGACACACACACTGCCCTGCGTTTGCAAAATGTGTGGGAAAGCTTTCTCCAGACCTTGGTTGCTGCAAGGACACATTAGGACACACACAGGTGAGAAGATATAATGCATGCTATTGGAAATATTTGCAATATAATTACGTTGGCCGCATTGCATGATGCAGCAGTACGCTAACCTGGATTGTTTTTTGTCCGTCAGGTGAGAAACCGTTTTCGTGCCCCCACTGCAGTCGCGCATTCGCGGACCGGTCGAACCTCCGAGCTCACCTGCAGACTCACTCGGACGTGAAGAAATACCAGTGCAAGAACTGCTCCAAAACCTTCTCTCGCATGTCGCTGCTGCACAAACATGAGGAATCTGGCTGTTGCATTGCACACTGAGAGAGAATCACACACGCACACACACACACACACACACACACACCAAGTGCCGCAGATTCTTGGACCTGCCCTTCCTCTGTCAGTATACTCGTGGATACAAATGCATCCTTGACGATTTTAAAAAGCATCGCCCCGGGGTCTGAATGAATAGTGTTTGTGGAGTCATTAAAAGCTCCACAAAACGCATAAAACTGACCCAAAACAGCCTTTCCGCTTCGAGTTTGGTTCCCGGAGAACCTTCGACACCCTCGGACAGGAAAAGGCACAAAAGAAAAGACTGTTTGCCAGATCCCTGGTGGTCTGAACTCACTGACTAAGAAGCCTTTTCATTTCAGTGTAAACGCAGATTCTTTCAGCATGTCATGCGCCCGTCATGTGCCTTCCATTTCGACAGTATTTGCCCTGTTCGGGTTGGCTTGGTGTGTACTGTACATTTGTTTACGGATTTGTACTATTTGGGAGGTTTTAAATGTGTCGCCTCTCTAATAAGCAATAATTTATACTGGTTTATATCTGAATGTTAAATAGGTAAGACGGTCACCTTTTTTTTCTACGTTTTTCTTTTCCGGTCAGATATTTCAAACCGTAGATGGTGGCAATCCAATGAGCTTGAGACCAAAGGAATAATTAATGCCATGTTTTTTTAAATGGGGAACAAGTGCAAAAAGACATTTTCTTGAATTTCAAAGTATTTTGTGCGGTCACAGCAATTAACCAGCACTCAGACATGCAATACTTTGCCGTGTGCCTTTTTTTCATCAGGAACTTCAGAGATTTTGACATGTAATTGTTTATTTGAATGTATATGACACTGATATGATTGTACTTTGTATTGCAAAGTGTAAATGAATGGTATGATTTTGTACAAAAAATAAAACTTTACACTTTTTTTGAATAACGCATCTGTAAGCAAGTCATCATTTCATTACAAACCTGTTAAAGAAGGCTGTAGTTTACGCAATGAAAGTCAATTGGGTCCAAAACAACTATCCCTTTAAGCATTAAACAGCTGAATTGAATAACAATTAGCCTAATGTTTACATTTACATAGGGTTTGTAGTGTTATGCAAATGAATAGGCACTTAATGGAACATTAACAGGAACGTTTCTAAAATGAAAAGCGCTTCATTTCAATTTGAGCCTGTTTAGAAAATAGCGTTAAACGTGGTTGTGGGGGATGCAAAGAGCTGGTTTGTTAACTCTGAATTTGGAATATGGTTTGACTCGTTCCCACAGTTTACTTGAGTTCATCAAAGTGAAGTTTAAGCGTTTCATGATGCAAATGTGTTTGCAGTTTACTGTGGCGGGAAATGCAAGTTGTATAAACTACTGTCGTTCATTTAAAAGTCATGCTGGTGGAGATGCTATTTATATTCAGGATTCAAAGATAATCAGAGACAGTCATGGAAATTCGGTGCAAGATGTGGGAGCTATACAAGACAAAACTTTTGTTGCGCATCTCAATGAAATGTCCTCAGGAGGTCAACTCGTTTTAAAGTCTGAAGGCCACATGAACCTGTCCTTGCGAACCTGTTCGGCTCCCAAACAAATCCCAAATGTTACACCTCCTCCCTATGTTGATCTCACTTTGCTGCCAATTTCTTTGAAGACTCTGGGTCTCTGAAGGGTCCACTATAGTAAAGCCAGACTGGCTCTCACACATGTGAAAGTCCATTACTGGATTATTACTCACAAACCTCACAGTACACAGTGGGAACTCACAGGACCAGCGCAAACCAATCGCGTTTTCAAACATTCATCTACTGAATCTAATTCTGAACTGAATGACCGTTGGAAATAAGCAGCTCGTAACTGCATCTCTCAGGAAAAAAGGTACAAAAGCTGTCACTGGGGCTGTAACTTTTCAAAAGGTACACTTAGTGGTACATATTAGCACCTAAAATATACATATTAACACCTAAAATGTACATAATGATACCTAAAATGTTCATATTACCACCTAAAATGGACATATTAGGACCTAAAATTTACATATTAGCTCCTGAAACGGACATATTAGCACCTAAATGTACATATTATTACCTAAAATGTACATATTAACACTTAAAATGTACATATTAGCACCTAAAATGTACATATTGACACTTAAAATGTACATTGTAGTATCTAAAATATACATATAACCACCTAAAATGTATATATTAGCACCTAAAATGTACATTATAGTATCTAAAATATACATATTAGCACCTAAAATGTACATATTAGCACCTAAAATGTACATATTGACACTTAAAATGTACATTGTAGTATCTAAAATATACATATAACAACCTAAAATGTATATATTAGCACCTAAAATGTACATTATAGTATCTAAAATATATTACCACCTAAAATGTACATATTAGGACCTAAAATGGACATATTAGCTCCTGAAACGTACTTATTAGCACCTAAAATGTACATATCAGCACCTAAAATGTTCATATTAACACTTAAAATGTACATTTTATCACCTGAAATGGACAAAAGTTTACCTTTTGAAAAGGTACAGCCCCAGTGACAGCTTTTGTACCTTTTTTTCTCAAATTTTAACCCAACTTCAACTTTCACTTTCAACAGTACATTTTTAATTACATTTTGGTTTGTCCATATTTGACCCAAATTTGGGTTGAAACAACCCAGTGTGTATATACTATATATATACACAAACATTTCTTGTGCATATGCGTTACGAATGAGACAAAATGACTGAGTACAAGTAGAGGCCAGGTGTAAACCCTTGCTCTGTAGAAAGGTTTTGGGAAAACATTTGACTTTTCCATGCTCTGTGGTTTATCTTTCCATGATCTGATCATGACTGCACTATTCCAGGTGTTCACCGTGACAAACCTCACAATCGGACAGCTTTGGCCCTCAGGACCCCCTACGGTGCCGTACAGGTGTTCACATATCTTCTGGTTTCTGGAAGGTCAGATATATTACTCTTTGTTCATAATAACTGCTGATTATTATCACAAGAAGTATGTAGCAAATATGCTTTATAGACAACATGAAATAAGATATGTGGGTTGAATGTTCATGTTGAGGTCATTAGTTCTTGACCGGTTTCTTTCAGTCGTCAGGAAAACATGTGACAGAACCTTCTAATGCAATTTGAAAGAAAAAATGTAATTTGAAATTCTTATCTTTCTGCTCTTTTGTCACATGCTCCTTGAACTTCTGATGCCCCACGTCATGTCAGGCCTTTCCCTCACAAGACTACCATCACCATGGCTCGAGGACAGATACGGCAAGGTTACAAAGGAAGTACATTTCTTTGTTAGTCTCTCTCTCTCTCTCTCTCTCTGCAACCTGCTGACTTCACACTAATGCAGCGGCTCCTGTAAACGGAACAGATTAAATTAGAAAGCTGGTTGAAGGCCTGTTTGTTCTGATTAGTGTGTGATAGAAGGAGCCTGACCTGAAGAAAAAGACAGAAATATTCTTCTCTTAGTTGCCTGAAAGGGCAATGGATGGGGACTGAGCCTCACAAGCTTCAAAAAGGATGTAAAAGTAATCCATAAAGCTTGTGCACTATATTTCAAATCATCTTATGCCATACAATAGCTTTGTGATTAACAGTTCCTGGATCAACATATTTTGTTGATCCTTGAATAGGGTGACCACCATCAAACAAACCAAATGTGGGACATGTTACCAATGCTAAAACATAACCTGAAACTGTTATGTCTATATAACTTAATAAATAACATTTGTATTCTGCCTTTCAGCTAATAAAAATACTCTGTTCTTTAAACATAACAAACTATGCACCAAAAAAAACAGCTTCTTTACCAATTGTATTCCATATACGAACATTATATATATATCAACATGCATGCTAAATCTACATGAATGCGAACGAATCCATGTAAGAACAGCAATCGGTCAAAGGAATAATAGTAATTGGGCTTTGAGTAAATGCCAATAGCTGACTAAACCTGCTTGGCTTTCAGAATGGGCCACATTAGCCAAAAACAATACTTGTGTCAAATCACACATCAGGAAAAAGGAAAGTAAGGAAAGAATCTGAACAGCTAGACATGTTTGCGCTTGCTTCTCATGCAAATATCATTACAATCTTCTGCTAACCTAAGATCCTGTGATGGGAACAGGGTGCTCACATGCCTCTAAATCAATTACAATAAATATAAACACAATCATATGCCAACTCATGATTAGTTCTTCTCTCTGTTGATACCATTTGGTTTGATGACCTACAAGATATCTCAGTCTCATCCATGTGAGAGTTTCATATCTCCGGCAAAGTACAAATCTTTATAGGAATTATGTTTTGTTATGTTTCAAACAGGTATTACTCAATAGATCAATATCCTAGATTTGAAAGCGCCAACTATTATATGCTGATGTTTATTTCCCTGTCTAACATAGAGATTTCATTATACCACCTTCAATACACAATTGAAGATATAATCAATTTGCTACACTGTAAAAATATTGTTGGTTTAACTCAAAAAAGTAAGTAACCTGGTTGCCTTAAAATCTTAAGTTGATTGAACTGGAAAAAGTGAGTTAATGCAATGAAGGAGATTAATTTAATCATCAGAAACTCAAAATTATATGTTGTCTGAACTAAATAAATTATTTAAGTTGATTTGACAAAAGAAAAATGTTGTGATTACTACACTGTAAAAAATAGTGTTGGTTTAACTTGAAAAAGTAAGTAACCTGGGTTGCCTTAAACTTTTAAGTTGATTGAACTGGAAAAAGTGAGTTAATACAATGAAGGAGATTAATTTAATCATCAGAAACTCAAAATAGTAAGTTATCTCAACTAAATAAATTATTCTAAAGTTGATTTGACAAAAGAAAATATGTTGTGATAACAAATCTTGAAAATTATTTTTTTACAGTGTAGGCAATGATTAATTTTCTTCCACTAAGCAAGTGCTGATTAGTTCCCTCCTCTTTGTTGTTATGAAACACAATCTAGGGACAGAGATTTATATTTAGCCTACTAATGAAGTCCTCCAGGATGAATTGCTTTAATTTCCCACCTTCTGGCAAGTTTATGACTCTAATAAAGTATAATGTATAATACAACACTCACATGAAAGAGCATTATATATATGGCAAATCTCAGTTGATTTACATGACTGTTTGCAAATCTTAAACTTAAAGTTGTCCAACTTTATCCACTTACTTGTGTAGGACTATCTCATCGTCGCAAAATATAAATAATATTATGGTCTAAAAATAAAAGTTATGACTGAATAAAAGTTATCTTAAAAAATAATATGCTTTATCTAATCAATAAAATTGTGGCAACATATTACAAGCAATATTATTAATTAAATTGTACAAATTAGAATTAATTAGAATATTAATTTGATTAACTATTACTCATTTCTAATTTGTTCAATTTAATAAATAATATTGCTTGTAATCTGTTGCCACAATTTTATTGATTAGATAAAGCATATTCATTTTTACAGTGTATAATCGCCCAGCTCTTTATATAAAGTTGGATATATATTTTATTCAACTCTATCTGCAAACATACAGTATACTCACGTAAAGTAATATTGCTATATACCAGATCTCAACCGCCTCATTTTTGCATCTTTATTATCGCCCAACTCTGAATGATCATCACAAAATGTAAATTAGATTATATCGCCCGCCTCTAATCTGCTCTTTGAGACTAAGATATGATAAACATTAAAATCATGATTTTCTGTAAAGTGTCTTGGAAAGACGATGTGAATTGTGGAAAGTGCTATACAAATAAATATGACTTTACTTGTTTTTGCTAGGATCAAATGTTAGTTTTCCTAAAAAGGACAGATTAAAACCATAAAAAAGGATTCAAAAACAGGAAAACTGATTGGACCCGTCCCCTGCAGGTCAAGTGGGCTCATGTAATGCCTAAAATCCCCTTCAGGATGAATTGTGTGCGTTGCCAAATCTACCCCAATATCAAGGCCCAAAACAAAAGAGAAATGGGAAGTGATCGATTTACGTTTCACAATCAAGCCAGTACCTGCATTTAGCTGCGCAGGCATTATCCATGGAGACAAAAGAATCTGGAACAAACAAGCCTTAGAAAATATCCACCGCATGATGGTATTGTAGTGGAAAAACATGCCCGAACAGCACCAGCACAAACTCTCAAATAAACATGGCTGGATATCAGATGTGCCCTTTCCGAGGACCATTTATATAAGCTCTTCAAAAAGCATTCATGCATCGTGATTTCCAACACGATGCTGGAAGAGCCGGTAAATGTAAATTCCACATATGGACCTGTCAACTGAAGCTCAGTGAGAGATAAAATATGAACCTGCCACGGTGATTGCTTGACCAGGTCAATGTCGGCTTTTGTCATTTTACTTTCACGAGTGAATGTCGCGAATGAATCAGTGCAGTGGATCAGACGTGCAGCGATATATACCAAGGGTCAGAAGGTCAAACTCTGCACTGTTTTTATGATCTTATACCAGACTCAATGTGCTAAAGTGACAAGCAATAACACTATCTTTTCCATACAAAATGGTCTCTCTCTGTAACTGTAACTAGCATCAATCTAATAGACGTATTGGTGCTTCGTTCAAAGTGAAATCACATTCATGTAAAATCCACATAATGGTAAATAAACATCAAAAATGTTTTGCATTGCCAATTACGAATTTTCCTAATTAAAAAATTTCAAATAAGTCTGCATTTATTTGATTAAAAATACTGTGAAAACTAATATTTTTAAACATTGAATATATTTCAAATGTCATTTATTCCTGTGATCAAAGCTGAATTTTCAGCATCATTACTCCAGTCGTCAGTGTCACATGATCCTTCAGAAATCATTCTGATTTGTTGATCAAGAAACATTTATTATCAATGTTCAAAACAGTTATACTGCTTCACATTTTTGTAACATTTGATCAATTTAAAACATCTATTCTAAATAAAAGTTTGTATTTATTTATTTTTTATATCGCTGATTTTATCATTTGAATCAATATTCTCGTAAAAGGCTATTCTATATGCATTAAAGCTGCTATATTAAAACAAATAATAATAAGACAAAAATAGAAACGGTAGACGTACTGTAATAAACATCTCAAACTAAATGCTCGTAGTGATACATTTAAAAGTTTCTATTGATAATTTCTCCAGAACAAAGTATACTTACATTTTAATCACCATTTCTGCATTCTAGAATTCCAAACTAATTCATGCTAATGAACTCTAATGTTCACTTAAAGGAGTAGTTCACTTTTTAAAAAAACTTTTTCGCTTGATAAGACCCTTATTCATCGTCTGGAATCATTTAAAGCCCTTTGAACAATTTCCAGTTTGCACTGAAACTGTCTTTTGGACCTTGAACCGTTTGGTTCCCATTGAAATCCATTATATGGAGAAAAATCCTGGAATGTTTTCATCAAAAACCTTAATTTCTTTTCGGCTGAAGAAAGAATGACATGGACATCTTGGATGACATGGGGGTGAGTAAATTATCAGCAACGTTTTTTTTAAAAGTGAACTGGATTCCCAGACAGCAACATAGTGTCGGCCCAGATCCGGGCCACATCTGGGCCGTGTGGAGTAAACCATGACTGATATTGCTGACTGAATCAAGAAATGTAGCCACAGTCATTCTAGTGACGGGCAAACCTAAAAATACCCGCTTCAGAAGTGCTCCACACATGCAGTGTGATGTAATGTTTGCTGTGTAGTGTGTTTGTACCGTTGTGTCTGCTGAGTAACAGAGGCCTGTCAGGTCCAGCTGTAGGATCTCTGACTCAGGAGGATGTGGGGTAGACGTTCTGCTCCCCCGTCCCCCTCACAGAACTTGTGAAAGCGTGCCTTCAGGAAACAACAGAGCATTGTCTAAGTCAACAATCAAAATGGAAAAGCCTGGAGAGTCCATCTTTGGCTTGGGATTTATTGGTCATTCTGGGAAACTTCTCTGACAAGATTCCTAAGATGTTTTTTAGGACTGTTAACTGATTAAAGTTTGATATGAATTACATTACATCCTGATTAATTCATCTTATACTACTGGGCTGTTGAATGATTGAATCTAATTGGTTGAGGAAGGTTGTAAAGGTGTGTTTTAATTGACCGCATTACAGTCTCATATCCCTTCCCCAAATGATTTCAGTTTTTTAAAAGGTCCTTTCTGCCTACAACAGCAAATAACCAAAACCCACAATGACACTGACTAAGCAAATACACATCGTAAACAATATGATAAAAACAATGAATTATTTCCATGTTTTTTGCTACAAAATTACGTTTTATCATGTATGGAAAGCAGTCTCTTTTTCCCTCTCTCTCTCCCACACAAACGCACACACACGCACAATGCAGACACACACTCGCACAGAAACGCGTTGTCAGCGCTACCGATTTTAACTTAACACCGACATGACATTTCTCACGAGGTAATAACGCCGCTGTTCTTGAAGCAGATAAACTGACAGTTTCGCTATTAGTAGAAACACCGCTGCCGAAACATTGTTGAGACACACTCAGGTCATTTACAAATGCTTAATCTCTTTGTGTCTCTCTCTCTATGTCTTTCTCGTGCGTGCTCTCTCTAATAACTGCATTAACCGCATTAGTTTGCCAAGCCTCCGTTAAATGACATTTTGTTGTTTGCGTTGGATGAGTTGCGTATAGTCCTATACGTTTTAAGGACAAAAAACCAGACAAATGTCTAAAAAAAATTAATCTGAAAAAATGTCTTCTTGAGGTGTGGTAACTATAGTATAAGCGGAATAATTGACGCTGGTCCATTGAATTATTGGAAAATAATGCACACCAGAGGTGTATAACTGACATATCTACAGCAATTCATTTTACAATGAAGAATTATTAAAATAAAAGTACACATTTTTAACTTTATTAATTAAGAATTATTAATAATATTAATCAATACTTGAAAATGTAATTATAATTATATATTTTTAGAATAATTAATAATTAATAAACACTTATTTGAATTTCAATTGTTTAACATTTTTATAAATGCAAAGGTTTTATGTTATTTTAATTTTTTTTAAATATAAATGTATAAAATATACTGTATAACTACATTTTATAAAAGATTATCCTATAATTATTAGGGCTGTCAAATAATCATTGTGATTAATCCCATCCAAAATAAAAGTTTTTGTTTACATTATATATGTGGGTGCACTGTGTATAATTATTTTATATATATATATATATATATATATATATATATATATAAATACACACAAATGCATGTATATTTAAGAAAAAATATATAATATTAATATATATATATATATATATATAATATTAATACATAAATAATATAATATATAATATTATGTATATACATTTTTTATATATAATATAAATGATATATAAATCTATATACAGTATATACATGAAAATATTTCTTAAATATATACAGGCATATGTGTGTATTTATATATATATAATAATTATACACAGTACACCCACATATATTATGTAAACAAAAACTTTTATTTTGGATGTGATTAATCGCGATTACTCATTCGTCAGCCCTAATAATTATATAATTTAAAGTTTTTCACATAAGATTAACATTCATCAAATTCATCAATTCCAAATTCACCAGAACAAATTCGTCTCATTATCACTTTCCCTTTAAAAAAAAAAGAAAGAAAAAAAATCGTACTTCTATATTTAAAGTTTACAAGCAAAAATAAGAGTACGCTTTTTCCATCTGTGCAAGTGTTCCTCATCAGCGCTGAGGCGCCGTCCCGTGTAAAATGGAAATTGCATTGTGAATCATTGCACAAGTTTTGGGAATGTTTCAACAGCCCCGAGAAAGGAATGATATTCTGGTGGAAGGTGATGATAATAGTAACATTATAGTGCACTTCGGGGACTTTTGAACATTCAGAATGAATGAGCCGAGCATTTCATTCTTCTTCTGCTCTGTTTTTTCCATTTGAGTCACTCTTTTCCTGCGTCTCTCCCTCTCTTCATGCCTGCAGGGGTCATTTCTGATCTTGCATCACTTGGCAAGCATCCGCTTCGGATGATCTTTCCTTAATATGGGAAAACTCTTTGCACAACACCTGATTTACTCCTACTAGATCCTTGCGCAATTAGTTTGAATCTAAATCAACTAAACTGTGAAATCAAAAGGGTTTTTCATGCGCGATTACATTTCTGTATTTGGCGGTGGGCGTCTGAACGGTGAATTATTAAATTTGTTGCCTGAAAGCATCTCTGGGATGCAAGATCACGGCTGTTTAGGCGGATAAGAGGCCAGACACACTCACATTGAGATAACGTCAACCTCCACTCCACTAGTCTGTGCTTGCAGCTGATATACGGGTGCGATATCTGCTCTGGATCAGTATACTGAGGTCTGGTGAACTGCAGAGGTTTAGTGCAGATCACAGACGCACTGCCAAAACTACAGAGAGACCACAGCAAACACTTCAGAGTGATATTACACAACAGAAACAACCTACACTCGTAGAAGAAATGGTTCTATTTAGAACCACAAATGGTTCCATCCCCCGCTTCATATATGGAACTCCAAAATGGTTCTATACAGAACCATTTTTTTTTGGTAAAACGTTCAATTGACCAAGTATGGAACCCTAGGGTTCTATATAGAACCCTTTTTTAATAGTGTATAGAACCTTTTAGGGGTTCCAAATATGTAGCGCTGATTGAACCTTTTAAGGTTCTATATAGAACCTTTTCTTCTAAGAGTGTAGCAACCATTCAAAACAAAGGAGAGCCTAAGTCCCTCCCCTTCCGGTCGACCACCATGGGACCTTATTTCGATATGGTAGACAACAAATATTTTGATCTGGTTTGAATTGTGCCCTGAATTACACATATGATGTTTGTCAATTTAAAAGATACGTTTTAAAGTCAAGAAAGTAAAACTGTTGAGGTATAAGACTACAAACCCCAAAAGGCACACATTTTCTCTCAATGAATGAAGCTAACTTTACTGAAGCTAACGTCTGTCATTGTTTCTATAGTCTTACGTTATAATCGTGACGTTACGAGTGTTTTGTACCAGACTGCACACATACGAGAAATACTTGCTCGTTGTTTCGCTTCCGGGAGATGTAATTCATTGATGTTACTCTTCTATTTTATGACAAACTGCGACTTTCTTTACTTTTAAATTGACAAACATCATATGTGTAATTCAGGGCACAGTTCAGATGGAATAAAAAGATAAGTCGTCTCTCGCCATTGACTAACATACATTTTTTTTCCGAAATAAGGTCCCATGAGCCGGAAGCGGAGGGGCGGGGCTTAGACTCTCTATAGAACCCTATTACACCCTAACAACAACATGACAACAGTACACTAAAGTTGACAAAAACTTAATGACAAAAACAAAAGTTCAGGAAGCAGACACACTCTAGATTAAAAACACATCTCTTTAACCTTACATACTCATAACACATTATCACATTTCTATAATTCACATCAGTTAAAGGATTTCCAGACAGCAACATATTGTCTCTAAAGATCCGGGCCTGATACGAGAGGAGCCAAATGTCAGATTACACCAATAATAAAACATCTGAAACAAAGAATTCAGCAATTCAAGTCTCGATTAAGCCCTTTGGTATCTAGGAGAATACTTAACTAAAAAAATTGTGATTTTTTGTCCCTATGGTGTGGAAGCAGATCACATTGTGTATGAATATCCTAACACATAAATAATTGTCTTATCTCCATCACATCCCGATCTAAGGAGGGGTTTGTTAGAGGTATCTACGGCAGCCAGATGACGTACATCGAGACATCAATGAAAAGATAAATTAGCTTGTTTTGGCTCCTGAGCCAAATGCAATAAAAGCCCAAATTCTTACTGCTTAAAACATTGTGCAGGTCATCTGAGCATCATGAAACCTCAGCGGGGCTGTAGCACATCAGAGCAGATGGACGGGAGAGTTACGATGTCTTGGAGGACGCTGAACATCAAAGACCCGTGCCGTGGACCTGTGATGCTCTCGTCTGATAACAGGACCTCTGAGTCTTCCTCTTAATCTCTCACACTGATGCTCTTCAACCTCTTTTATTATGTCTGACCACGGCTGGAATCCAGACCTCTGATAATCCTGACCGAACCCTAGGAATGTGTGCAAAGGAAAAAGAAAGCAGGCATGGATGGACAGAACATCAGCTTAGCAAGTGCTTAGTGATAGGCAATCATTATTCATATTACTTAAGAGTTCAAATTTGAGTAAACACTCACCTTAAATATTAAACTCGTTTTCTTCAGAATATAATTATATGTAGACATTGGGATTTTATTTGTGGTGTTTTTGTTGTATACCATGGTATGATGGGCCAAATTCAGGGCAAAACTCAGAATGAAAGAATTGTTTCTTAAAAAAAAGATTGTGAGATTGAATTCGATTGGCCCCAATGAAGTTGAATCTATTCATCCATCCATCCATCCATCCATCCATCTATCCATCCATCCATCTATTCATCCATCCATCCACCCATCTATTCATCCATCCATCCATCCATCTATTCATCCATCCATCCATCCATCCATCTATTCATCCATCCACCCATCTATTCATCCATCCATCCATCTTTTCATCCATCCATCCATTCATCCATCCATCTATTCATCCATCCATCTATCTATTCATCCATCCATCCATCCATCCATCCACCCATCTATTCACCCATCCATCCATCTATTCATCCATCCATTCATCCATCCATCCATCTACCTATTCATCCATCCACCTATTCATCCATCTATTCATCCATCCACCTATTCATCCATCCATCCATCCATCTATTCACCCATCCATTCATCCATCTATCCATCTATTCATCCATCCATCCACCTATTCATCCATCCATCCATCCATCCATCCATTCATCCATCCATCCACCTATTCATCCATCCATTCATTCATCTATTCATCCATCCATCCATCTATTCATCCATCCATCCATCCATTCATCCATCTATTCATCCATCCATCCATCTATCTATTCATCCATCCATTCATCCATCTATCCATCCATCTATCTATCCATCCATCCATCCATCCATCCATCCATCTATTCATCCATCTATCCATCTATCTATCTATCTATCTATCTATCTATCTATCTATCTATCTATCTATCTATCTATCTATCTATCTATCTATCTATCTATCTATCTATCTATCTATCTATCTATCTATCTATCTTTGCAATTGCTATATATTTAATTCTATTTCCTTGTATTCAAATTCAAATTGCAATTCTGCATCCTGTTTGTTATCTGAATTCAAGAAGACAAATCCTGAATGGCGCACGACCTTGATATCATGATATTAAAATGGTACTATGAGGAACTTCAGAGAATAACATGGTTAAACATGTCCAAAAATAACACTTCTCGCGAAGATCAATTCATAGATAAAGTCTGGTGGAAACTCATAAGACAGGTGGAAATTACATTCACATGTGCAAACCGGATGATTGAAACTGTCCATTTCACCCATTACCAGTGCAACCTGAGTATTTTGATAGTTAAGAGCACCATTTAACCATCCACCATCAAAACACACACACACACACACACACACTTATCTGCGCCTGCCAAGGGCTGCAACTCGTCTGCAGTAATGCGCCTCTTATGTTGGAGAGCAAAAGCTGACCTTGTCCTCTTTGCTGTGGGTCTGTGGGTTTTGGACTTGGGAACAGGAACTCCCAGTACAGACAGCGTGTCTGCGAGCCCCAGCACCCGCTCCACAGAGGAACACTTTGTTCACCGCCACCAAGGAAAACTTAAGACAACAAAAACACACATTCTGGAAAAATGAAAATTTGAGAAGGGCCCCCTCAACCTTTTCTTTTCCTCCTCCTCTTTTTTTGAAATTGTGCGCTTGGCGTTCAATGATAAATACTATCTCCCTCGCCTCCAAAGGGGCAACAATAACAGAACCGGGGGGAAAGTGTCCAAGAGCGAAAACTACAGCTAATGAATGAATCTGAGTGGAGTATAATGACTCGTAACTCACCGGTGAGTGATATCCAATTGGGTTTGATTTATTGTGTTGAGAACAGAAGGCCTTGGTCAGGGAAAGCAAAACACCAGACTTTTTATGTGTTGTCACAGTAACTCATAAGCAGCACATGTCCTGTTGACAGGAGGGGGTGAACTGAATAAACGTCTGTTTTGCAATACACATCCTACATCTGATTATAGTTTATTTGGAGTTGGACTTCTTTGGTTACATTACAGCAGAGGCAGCATATGGAGATATGAGTGAATGTACAACTATAATTAACACAGTCACAGATGCTAGTTATGCGTCATGAGAATCATACAAAATGAAAAAAAAAACCCTCCTTTTTCAGTTATTCACTGAATAGTTTAAATCCAAATGACATCCAACATTATTTCTTTATCAAAGGGATAGTTCACCCAAAAATGATTTGCTCACCCTCATGTCTTTCCAAACCACTTACGTTCATCTTCAAAACACAAATGAAGATCTTTTTAATGAAATCTGAGAGCTTTCTGTCCTCCACTGACCACTTTGACGCTTCAAAAAATTCATAAAGAGAGCATTAAACTAATCGGTAACACTTTACTTGAAGGGGTGTGTATAAGCCTGACACCTTCATAATCGTGACATGACATATGTTATGAATATGAAGTAAGGTTTATGCATGTTTATGACAACTGTCATTAAGTGTCTTTCGCTCAATAATGACATTTTGAGTGCAATATGACATTGTTTAAGATGTCTTTGTAATGACATCATGACATAAACCAATACATCATAACCTGTCAGTGTCGTTGTCATGACAACTTGACCCAAAGATGAGTTAAAACAACCCAACACAGTAAAAATACTGTGTTGTTCACCCCAACTTTGGTCAAATATGGACAAACACAGCCATTGGGTTACATTTTTTAATTACATTTTTAACCCAACGTTTGGGTTTGTCCGTATTTTACCCAAAATTGGGCTAAAACAACCCAGGATTTTTTTTTAGTTTTTAGAGTGTTAGCTTATATTAACCAGTACTTAAGTACACATAAAGTGCATGTACCATAAAATGAAAAAGCAACCAAAAATTGTGCCTCTTCTTGACCTCATACACATTTTCACCAGAGAAGGGTGGGGTGAAGGAAGCAAGAAGCGAACAAGAGAAAGAAAGCGTGAGGCAGGATTTTCATCCCCCCAGGCTACAGTTATCAACCTCCTCCACCCAGTTATACTCTGACTCAAGCAGCACGCTCAGTCCAAAGCAATGCTTTGTTTTCTTCTTCAAATCTCTTCTTTTAACTCCATTATGAAGCAACAACCCTCCCTCGTTCATGACAACCCATTTGTCAGTGTTCCTTTCAGATCATACTCAAGAAAGTTTGGCAATCGACGGCCATTTGCGCATGGTTGCAGAGGAGCAGGTTATCTGTTGTTAGCATGCCGCCACGCGCCCTGCTGCACCTGATAGTCTTACACAGCATTCCTCACCTGAGAGACGGAAAGAACGGGCAGGTTTTAACACGAACGCCCAGACACTCATACACTTGTTCTGTGGCTGCAGGTGTAGCTCGCATCGCATGTAATACTGCAGCTCTGGGCTTGTAGGTGAGCCGCATAAACTATGCGCCGGGGTTTTAAGGAGGAGGTGAGGGTAATTTGATGTTTGGAGCCACATAACGTGGGACGAGGAGTCCAAACGACTGTTTATTTGGAAGAATTAAGCTTTTCGCTCCGTGTGAAGTTGATCGCTTTGTAGATTTTCCCTCGAGTGTGGTTCAGGGCAGAGAGAGGGCACGTGAATGCATTGAAGTCCATCGCGTATGTAACAGCACACCGACTTGCAGTCTCCCCAAAAATGAAAATATACAATCTGAAGTACTTCTCTGTCCGTTGCATATTTAAGATGGAGGCCTCACAGTAACTGTCGAATTCAAAGACAAAGACTGCGTGGAGATATCGGATAATAGTGCAGTGTTTTACTGAGCGGAGCGATTATGTTAAAGTGACTGTGATTATTACCTCTAACTGCCAAACACCATTTTAGAAAGTTTCCAGAGACAGTATTGAATTAAACTAGGATTATTAATGGGAAATCACCATGGGAAGGATGTAGCAATAGCTTGTATTATCTCACAAAAACGTTTAGGAACACGTCCAAGTAAAATTTTACCCTCAAAAATGTATTAGAAAAAAATTACAAATATTTTTTTTTTTGCATTATGACATTACTTTCATGATAATTACACAATTTTACACCCAAATTCTTATTAATGCATCTGCACATTTAACTTTGAACTTTTTGAGTAATTCTCATTATTCTCGATTTTATTAGATTTCTGTTACCGTAGTACAGTGTTTTTGGACACGGTTGCAGATTTGATTTATTTATTTAATTCTATATTTATATAAATATGAATCAGTGTTTTTGTTAACTTAAAACTAAAATATAAAAAAAGTGAGGTAACTGAAATAAAATAAAATATAAATATTAGGTGAAAAACTTAAACTAATAAAAATGTGATCAAAGTCAGAAAAGTAAAAAAAATGAAAGCTAAATATACAAAAACATGACAAAAAATTACATACAGAAATGACTAAATCTTTAACTAAAATAAACTGAAAGCTAATAAATATAAAAAATGTATATGTTAAAATATTGTAACATACTAAATTACTATAGTATAAAATAATAACTCTGATCTAAATATTTTATATATAAATGGCATATTTACATTTATATGTTTATTTATTTGAAGTAATAATTATTATTTATTTATTTGCATTATAATGACAGTTTGAGAGAAATGTGCAAAAATGTCATTAAAATAATGTCATCATGCAAAAAAAAAAAATATATATATATTTATATATATATATCTTAATGGTCATACAGTGAGTCTTTATTTCTTGTCCTTTGATTTCAGAGAGAAGTGTGTGCTGGACCTGTTGGCTGGTTTCGGGAGAGTCCGGGTGTCCAGAGGTTCTTGTTTGCACATGTGGACAGTGAGACACTTTTAGCTGGAATTCTTCACAGCTCCACCTCCAGTTTCTTCATGCACCTCAACCATACAATCCACATTCACATCCAAGAATGTATGATTCCATGGGGGCGACAGGCTCATTTTATTTCCTCCCTGTAAAAACATTTTTGAGAGCACAAAGAGGATTTTACAAAAATAACAAAATCAGTCATCAAAAAACAAAAAACTTAACATGTAAGGCAATCTGGTTTTGACGAGAAGAGATTGCTGAATGTGGCACGTTGAAGCTTGTTTGTGTGTGTGTGTGTGTGTGTGTGTGTGTGTGAGTGTGTGTGCGGCCTGTGGCAGGTGCACAGAAGAGGCAGATAAAGGGATTTCAGACCTGCTGAAATCTGTGAGGGCAAGTCAGAGCTGTGCTCTACACACACACACACACACACAGCCTCTTAGAGATGTTTTATCTCAAGTTAAATAGGAAAAAAGTCATTAAGACTTCATTATTATAATGGTTAATCTATCTATCTATCTATCTATCTATCTATCTATCTATCTATCTATCTATCTATCTATCTATCTATCTATCTATCTATCTATCTATCTATCTATCTATCTATCTATCTATCCATAACTGTCTGTCTGCACTAAAAAATTCTGGGTTGTTTCATAAAATATGGACAAACCCAAATGTTGGGTTAAAAATGTAATTAAAAAAATGAGTTAAAAGTGAAAGTTGAAGTTGGGTAAAAAATTTTAATTACATTTTTAACCCAACATTTGGGTTTGTCCATATTTTACCCAAATTTGGGTTAAAACAACCCAGCGTTGTTTAGAGTGTGTCTAATCAAAAAACACTTTTTTATGCTGGGAAAAGTTTTTTTTTTTTTTTAAATCCCATCAAAGCAAAGTTTAATGATAAACTATGTTTAATGGAATGAAGGCTGTGTGTGAGCGCTGACACAAATCCCTAAACCTCACAGCTATGTAAATATGCATGTCTTGTCGTGTCGGGACAGACCCCTGTAATTATACCATCATCAGAATCACCTGTGTGAAGGTGTATCGCTGCATCACAAGAGGGCTGCGTTCGAAAGAAAAACACGCTGAGAGAATGATGCTGAGACACACCAGTCGACCAGCTCGAATTCACAAACATCCAGAGTGCATTTCTATAGGCTGTACACACTACAGCTGATATAGACGACAGAAGTCAAACTCTTTGCAAAATACTATGAATGTTAATTCAAGGCATAAAACATCAGCTGGAGTTTTTGAAGATGTTTAAGCTGTTGATATTTGGCAGTGAATTTTAGATTTCCCAGCAATCCTCTTGGTGTCAGGACAAATGAGACACGGTCTACCGCCCGCTCTTTTAAAAACAGAGCCACGCTGAAAGAAAGGGACGCCAGTGAATCCCAAGGACATGTACCTGCACGGGAGAGCTACTTGTGCAAACAAAAGTTGGTAACACAAACATTCACTTTTCTGATTGAGATGAATGATATTTTTTCACCAATATTTGATCAATCCCCAACAGTAAAAATAAGGTAACCCTTCACAGTACAACAAGGATGAAACTAAATATTCAATATTAGGGAGTGATCGAAGGTAAAATTTGAGGAAACCACCAAATCACCAATCAATGTGCATAAGTAAGCAAAATTATGTCCACTTAGTCACACACAGACATAAAGATTTTGGATATGATTCTCAACAATGGTGACAATTAAAACAAAAAAGCTTAGGAATCAAGGATCTTTTGTACTATGAAAGCTACCCATCATGCTTTTTTATTGTCACCATTGTTGTGATTCATATGCAAAATCATTATGTCTGTGTGTGACTATATGATACATTTTCATAAAACATTGTGTAAACATGCTTTTATTCACTTTCAAATAAGTGAAAATGTTAATGATATTAGCCCAAATAATGCAGTTCCACAAGATTGATGGTTATACAAAAGTGTAAACACAACATCTTGCTTTGCAATGCTTGCTTTGATTTTGTCATCAGCAACAAGGAGCTGATGACAGCCAATCATACTTTTTCTTGGCTTTCTCTGCCATAACCATTGTATTTTACAAACACACAGTTACAACAGCCAACGAAAAGCAAAAGTAAGAAGAACTGGCACCAAGAGCCCCACTAAAGCAAACACTGATCACCACAATGGTGACTTAAAATTAAAGAAATATCAACATCTAAACCTCATCTAAAACATGAGTTTTAATTAAATGCATCTTGAGTGTTTGTTTGGTCCAGAAACAGAATAAATTGTCTAAATGAGACCATAAATGATGTTGAAAATGTGTCCACAATGGCCAAACTAGTTTTTAACTTCGATGAACGTCTATATCAGACGAGCAGAACACGTCAAAAATTACGTCATAAAAGCTTTCATTCTGGCTCCTCAGATGACGTTTGCGACAAAGACGTTAAAAAGATGTCTTTTGGACATCATTTTGCTGAGTGGGTGGTTACAGACCAGTTTAACAAAAAAAAAAATGCATAATTGTAAACTACTCCACAAAACAACGCCAAAAGGAACTATTCAATTAAGGAATATTTTTCAAGCTAATTTGGAAATTTTAAAATGACATTTTCTAATTGACACTAGTCTTGTGTTGGTCAGGGCGATGTGAGTGGCACAAGAGGAGACAGGTTTAAAATCTGTTCTTATCTCTCCAGCATCAGCAGATCACCTGGAGCTATCCGAGAAAATGTCACTCGCAGCCGGGAGTGAAAAGAGGTGGCTTGTTTTGTCCCGAATCACTTAAGTCTCTCAACCTGAAAACAAGGGATCACGGGGATAATCCAACTCCACTCCAAACTGGGATACGAACAGCAGACACAGCTCTCCTAAAACATTCCTGCTCGTACAGTGCAACATACTTCATCAAAACATCTTCATGATGGCAATAAAATATTTCAACTATGCATGTTCACATTCTTGTAATTTGACAGTACATAATAGACTGACCTAAGTGCACTAAGTTATATATATATATATCTTGCTGTCTCTACACACTGTAGTGACGGCAACAGAAAACACATCCTGTGCACTGACCTCAGCATCTCAGTCCCTGAGGCTGTGACCTCACAATCCCCCAACACACACACACACACACACACACACACACACACACACACACTAAAAGTGAGTCTAATGCATGCTGACACAACTGCCCCTGCCAAAAGACAAGGAAAGAAAGTTTTTCCTGAAGTATTAGTAAATTCTCTATGCTTTCCCATAAAATGACAGTTCATTAAAGGTGACCACATCAGCAGAGCTCAAAAAACATTTGAAAAAGCACCATAAAATAGTTCATGCAACTCTTTTCCAAGTAGTGCAACTAGTTCATGTGCTATATTTTAAATATTCTCAAGACATAAAATAGCTTTGTCTGAGGAAATAACTAAAATGGGTCATTATTCATCGAAATTTACTTATTATTAAAATTTACTTAAATTTACTACATTTACTCACCCTCATGTCGTTCCAAAGCCATAAGACTTTGGTTATTCTTTGAAACACAAATGAAATCATTTTAAACATGGAAGCTCACACGCGAGAGACACAATTAGAATTGTTCTAAATGTGATGTGTGTCAGTGTCGATCATTGTTTAGATGTAAATAAAAACTTAAATTGAGTCTGTTCATCATATAAATCATATCTCTTGGATTAAAACACTTGATTCATAAGTTTTGATTCATTCCTAATGTCCTTGTTTTAGGACATCTTTGTGACATTTTTAGATCTTGTAGGTTTTGGTTACCTGGACCTCTCAGGTTTCATAAAAATCTCTTAATTTATCTTTCAAAGATTACCAAAGTCTTATGGGTTTGGGACGATATGATGGCGAGTGAGTAAATGACAACAAAATGTACATTTTTGAGTAAACTTTAAAGGGGTGGTAAAGTATGATTTCACTGTTTCTAACTTTAGTTAGTGTGAAATGTTGCTGTTCGAGCCTAAACAACATTATCAAATAAAAAGTCTCTCTGTGTGCATCTCACAACAGTTATAAGAGCGATTTATAGAGTACATGACAGGATATCCTAATTAATGATAGTTAACTTCACATCAGCAACATAAATTCATCAACTAACCATTCAGAGACGTCCTGTTGCATTCTACATGTTGTCACTTCTTCTTGAGTCTCTCCATCTTTGACTGACTCCATTTTAACATTAAAGGGAGAACTGTTTCTGTCATTTTAGTGTGTCTGCGTGAGGAAATCGCAGCTGCTAACTAACACACGCGAGCTCTTGAAACCCCGCCCTCTGCAGCAGCTCATTTGCATTTAAAGGGCCAGGCTCAAAACGGTCCGTCAAAAATGGACAACTTTAACATGCTATATTAAATATCTGGGGGGTATTTTGTACTAAAACTTCACACACACACTGAGGACATCAGAGATTTATTTTACATCTTGTGAAAATGGCATTTTACCACCCCTTTAAATCTGGCGTATTCAAAACTGGTGTTGCATGTCTGATTATAGGCTAACACATGCGAGAATTTGTAAAACCTTTCGCCATTTTTAAAAATCTTCAGACAAATTGAGAAATAGCACAAAAGTTATACTGTAATTGTGCTTTAATGGGGGTTTGTCCATTTTATTAGACATGGACACTATAGCTGTGGCCAGAGGCTGCATATACGATGACTGTCCCAATTCGAATGCAGCCTACAAATACATATTTTGTTTCCCAGGCCATGAAGGACAGAACGAGTGGACCCTTTGCAGCCTATCCCAAGATTCATTGCTGATGACGACTGGATTTTTTTTGTTGAGAGAACATGCCGGATTACACTAGTATTGTGTTTCAACATACTCAAATATCTAACATACCAACGCACAAAAAAAAGCGGTTTCAGATGACATATATCTTACTAAGATGCAATTTTAGATAGTTTATACTATTTTTATGTACATTAATGTACCAAGGTGAACATTTAGATGCTGTTCACATGCTAGCGAACTTCCGTGTAGGCTAGACGTCCCATTAAACAACATTCGGTGCGACCTTTGCGAACTTGCGTCGCGTGGGCTTTGAAGTCAAGATGCAGACTCTGAATTGGGACACAGTTTATTAAAAAATGTAGTTTCAATATAAAAAAAAAACAGCATACATGTTTGAAACGCCTTGAGTGCACTGTACCTTTAATGTAAACCTACACCACGGTGCCACATGGGAACAGAAGCGTCTTATATCCCCCTAAAACCTGTCTTAAGTCTCTCTCCTACGCAGTAATAATAAGATCAGGTGAATTGTTGAGTAAGCGCGTGAATAACTTGTGCCAGTGGAATTTCCCATTGTAAGAGAGCATGATGCCACAAGCGTGCAATGAATCACCACTATACAGTAATGCTCCGGCGTCTCTTCTGGGAGATCTGAGCACAGGGTGTGTATCAAATGCTCTTTAACGGGAGTCATAACATGTATGGCCAACATTGAAACCACAAAAGCTTTGTTTATCCGAGTCTTCCTCCATATAGGAGACACAGGAATTACGGCTTAAGGTTTAACTTGCGGTGACAGGAAATCATGTTTACTCTTTTTCCAGTATTTTAGATCTGCTAAATATACGCTGACATTAGCTCTGTTTTAAAGTGAGCTGCATCCTTATCGAACCGAACAGTACTTTTACTCACAATGGATTCCAATATAGCATGCACATATTTACTTACGCCATATTGGATTAATTTTTATCTCATTGCGACGAATTCTGGGATTGCCTTCTCTGTGGAAAATATTGTAACACTTTAAAAAATGAATAGGTAACTATGCATGAACTAATGCAGGACACATGAGTAGTACTACACTTCAGCTACTAATTAATATGGAAACAAGATTTACTAATCAGTAAGAGATATCAAATTTAGCACTGAGATGAATAAGGGTCTTATCTAGAACCCTTCGAGTCATGACTCAAAAAAAGATTTGTTCATTTTGATGAACAAATTCGAACAGGAGAGTCACGAACGCTCATCACGGAACAGAGCAAGGTGAGCATTTGTGCTTATAAAACTTAAACTTTTTTATTTATTTTTTAAATGAGCGATCGTTTCGCTTGATAAGACCCTTATTCATCGTCTGGAATCGTTTAAAGCCCTTTGAAGCCGCACTGAAACTTTCATTTGGACCTTGAACCGTTTGGTTCCCATTGAAGTCCATTATATGGAGAAAACTCCAATAATCTTTTCATCAAAAACCTTAATTTCTTTTGGACTGAAGAAAGAAAGACATGGACATCTTGGAGGACATGGGGGTGAGTAAATTATCAGCAAAAGTTGAGCGAACTACTCCTTTAATGTTTCTGAGATGTGAGCGATTATCTTTTATTTTACTCTCAACATGGTAATAATAGTCCATATTAGTTCTTAATGATGCCAATCTCATTCAATAATTATTGATTCCCTAAGGAACTATGAAAAGAGTTAATTTGGCTTTTACATTTGACTGTAAAGTAATTCTTCTGAATTTTACATGAATATGTGCTTGTTTTACAGATAGTAATGGTTTGTAATGGTAATAAATGACATTTAAAAAAGAGATGCATTTGTTTTTCTGCATCCACAGGACAGTAGACGTGTCTAACACACGTGTGCATCAATACAGACCTTTACGAGTTTAAAGGGCATTAATTCTCCTGCTAACACCTGACTTTAAGGCACAGATAAAACAAGACACAATCCAATCAAAATAAATAGCATTTTCAAGCAAATGTGAAAGAATACATGACATTTTATCTATTGTGTTTTGCCTGAGCTAGACATTTTTGTCAATAGGTCAAACTAAACACACCGAAGGCTTTTCCTGACCATTGTTCCCACAAACGAGGCATTTTACCTTGAGGGACTGTCCTTGTCAGTAACAATTAACTTGAGGAACCTTTACCTTTCAGCTATTCAAACTCTCACAGAGCCTTAGGTGTGAAGCGCCGCTGACTAAGACACAACTCCATTAATCTGTGTGAACGAGCCATCACGAGTGACAGATAAACATCACTCAATGAGGTGACCAGGACTAGACTCAAAGATGTGCTACTTTAAATGTGCAAGAAAGGGTGTAGAGATTGTTATACCTGTAGGGGGACGTTTTAACATTTAAGCTCCCCATTTTCAGGAAGATAGTCATCACTTTCTAAGACCCCCTTCAAATCATTCAAAAGCCCTTGGTAAACCTAGATTTTTTATAAACACACAGGACTATTCTCAATATATACATACATACAGAGAGAGAGAGTACACTCTCAGAAAAAAGGTACAAAAGCTGTCACTGGGGCTGGACCTTTTCAAAAGGTAAACTTTTGTCCATTTCAAATGCTAATATATATATTTTAGGTGCTAATATGTACATTTTAAGTGTTAATATCTACATTTTAGGTGCTAATAAGTACATTTTAGGTGTTATTACATTTTAGATACTATAATGTACATTTTAAGTGTTAATATGTACATTTCAGTAGCTAATATGTACATTTTAGGTCCTAGTATGTACATTTTAGGTCCTAATATATACATTTTTGGTGTTAATATGTACCACTAAGGTACCAATATGCAGCCTTTGGGTACAAAAGTGTACCCTTTGAAAAGGTGCAGCCCCAGTGACAGCTTTTGTACCTTTTTTCTGAGAGTCATAATTTAAAGTCAAATAATAATGTCATGACATGAATGACATGAAGACGTTTAATGTGTTTTTTAAATGTCTGTTTTTGGATGCACTGAATGGGATACAATGAATATATACAAAGAGTAATAATTATAAACCGTTATACATGCTACAGCTACATATTAAAGCCACACCCTTGTAGTGTTAGAAGCTGACTGGCTGCAGCTCAAGAGTCTCTTCAGACTATCTGCTGTGTGTTTCTCTCACACCTCAGCGCTAGAGCCCATCTCTAATGACAGAGCAAGGCGAGGCCAGGATAACACACACACACACACACACACACAAGCCCCTGCATTCCTCAGCACAGTGCACCATGCCCACCGCAAGTTAAAACACGCTGATGAGAGTCATATCTTTCTCTCCTGGCCAAAAAAAAACACTCCCACAAGCCACTGGGGCAGTGCCATCGCTTTAAGGCCGGGACACAGCGATCGGGCTGTTCAGGCCTGCGGGCTACAAAACACTTCTCTGTTCCAGCCCAGGCAGAGATTCATGACACATGAAGACATGCACCTGTTAGATAGCTGAGAGAGGGAATGAATGAGAGGCTGATGGGAAGGAGAATGTCAAACACTAAGTGCATGCATGTCAAGGTTGTCGTCTAACACTGATAAAAGTCGGTTAATTTACTTCATAAAATGATTATCGTTCGTATGACCAAAAACTTGTTTTGTTTATTGCTGACTAGAAAGATTTTAAAGAAACAACGTCCAACCCTAATCGAGCCATAATAATCAAAATATTAATATATATCCGTGTTGTTATTGTTAAGAAAGTAATCGTTAATTGAAATAAGGCAGAAATAAAATATTAATATTAAATGAAAACAACTCAGAAGTACTAAAATGACTAAAAACTAACAAATTTTTTTTAAAAAGTATTAAAATAATAAATAAAAATGACAAAAGCACGTAGTAAATTTACAGAAAAATATATATGTGTAACAAAAATAAGACGCTGTCTTATAATAAAACAAGAATAAAACAAAGAATTAAAAAAATAAAACAAGAATAAATAAATAATGTTCATATTTAATTTGATATTTTTCATAAATGATTAATTTATTATATTAATATAAAATATCAAGTGCATTTTAAAAGTATAATATACATTAAAATATGTTATTAAATTATAATATATACATTTAACATAAAATACATATATTTAAATACCAATTATTGAATAACATTTGTTTATGAAGTGTTCAGATGCAAAAGCCTCTAAGTGCCATTGAAAATTTTCTTCTAGAATGATCAGTAATTTCACAAATGGAATAAAGATTACCTATTAATTGCCATGTCAAGTGAAATTACTGAACTTAAAAATACAAGCTTGATAAAAATAATCAACCTAGAAGAAAATTTCAATTGGCACTTAGAGGCTTTTGCATCTGAGCTCTTCATATACATATTTTGAGGGAATCAACACAGTTGTTTCTGCATATTAAACAGATATAGATTTTCTTTTTCCTATGGTCATTCACTGTAGAACAAATGTGCCTATGCTTTCTATACTTCAGCTGTAGTCCAAACGCCAGATAACTCAGCACACCGTCAGGAGATAACACCTGTCCAGACAATCCAAACCACCTGCTCTTTCAAACTCTCCAGAAACACTCCCTTACACAACACATGACGTGAGAAAGATGAAAAAGACAGGAGAGACAGAGACGGAGCGCTTGCGAGTGCGAACACACCCGAGGTCGTCGCCTTACACTTGAATGTAAGAAGCTGTGTGCATTCCTTAGGCTCCAGAGATGTTCCTCACAGCCCCGGGGCTGAGACTCTGAGCATCTACTGAGAAATAACTCCCAGCCACGTGAAATCATTGTGGTTTGCTTATCTTTACAAACACATTCCTGTCCTTAACATCTAAGCGACATCTGAAACCAGACTGTTTTTTTTACACAGTACCTGCTGATGGATGAAGATGTTCATTCAGATTCTAATTACTTTGGTATAAGATTTGTTACACTTGACTCTTAGAAAAAAAGGTTCATTGGGGTTCTGTATATGACGCATAGGGTTCTTTACTCAACTCCAAAGAACCTTTTATGCTAAAAAAGGTTCTATAATGACAAGAACCAACCCATTTGGCTATTATTCATTCATATATTACACTCTAAAAAAAAAAAAGGTTCTTCAGTGGTTCTTCAGGGGGTCTTTGCGGTGGTCATGGTGCTATATAGCACCACTGCCATTTAAAGAACCAGTTAAGCCCAGTTTGGTTCTTTAGCAGTTCTTCAGTGGTTCTCTGGGGTGGATGGCACCTCTTACGGTTCTACATAGCACCATATGACAAGTGCTATAGTATGGCACTTAAAGTGGTTCCCCTATGATTACAAGCCAATGAACCACTTTTAGTGCTATTTAGCACCATTTTTTTAGAGTGTACATTATTCTGCAACATTTTGTAGTTGTAATTAAATTATTGTGTATTAAACTGTAATATCACATTTGAATCATGCTGATTTTTGGAGGAGAAAAACTGAAAGGGCACTCTTCGTGTGATACTGATTAACTACGTAAAATGATATAAATATATACATTTTCTAACCCCCATGTCTTCTATTTTGTGATCATTCACATGCATTCATAAATACATTTTAAGGTCTTTATGTTTGTCAATTATATGAAATATTTAATCCAGAAAGGACAAAACAAATGATAATGAATGAACCCAAACGTTCTATATAGAACTTTTTTCCTGGTTACAAAGAACCCTTAAAAAGGTTATTCTGAATAGAACCTTTTAGGGGTTCCAAATACGTAGCGCTGATTGAACCTTGAACCTTTTCTTCTAAGAATGTATGTTTAACTTATAGCCTATAAAACTTTACATGAATGCAAATTTATATTTTTTTAATCAATATGGTCAGGCCACAATGAATAATTTTATATGTCTATAGCTTTATGTTATGTTGTGGTGACCAGATGATTTGCGCACTAGATCTGCAGAGTAGTGTGCTAAATTGTGTGATCTGCATAGGTGTGTGAGATATTGTGTCTTGTTGCCACCACCTGGTGTAGTGATGTGGTGCACCTGTAAGGGAATATACCTGCCGAATGCAAGAAACTGGAAATGCCAATATAATATATTATTATTATTATACTGTAAAAATGGTCTCTAGATATGGCTCAGATCCCTCCTTATGAACTTTTTCACCTGCTTTTTTTCTCTCTGTGTTTCTTTTAATGGCTGTGTCTAAAACATTGGGGTTATATCATTAACCCCAAATATAAGCAATGATAATAATGATGCTCCCTTAGCAAAAAGCACAAATATGAAGCCTATCATCGAGGGCTCAGTGGGACAGGAATGACAAATGGAGCCACCTGGAGCGGACACATATAAAGAGAGAAATCCACGATCAATAGCTCTCCAGACAACAGTGTGAGCTTTAGTGGAAGACTTCAAATCACATTCCATCAGGGCTTCTGGGAGGAAGCAGGAACGACACGGCCGACACACACTTCCTCTACCGTTTCACACACACGTTAACCTCCGGCGCCCTGGATACACGGGCAGGACTCTGGCTGCCACCACGCCACACACGCACGCACAGAGGTCTCTTTAAACAAACCTCGTCATTTCACATTAAAAAGATGATGAATCTAAACTAGATCATCAGAATTGTCCAAGTGTTTGTTTGTTCCGTGTGTTTCTGATCTGGAGTCTGATGACGGTCACTGTGACCTTTAGAGTAACAGTATTGTCAAAGTATTTCCTATTGCTTATTTATCTTTGGGTTCTGCCGTCAGACTCAGAATCAGATCGCAGCGATTTTGGCAATGGGCGTTTATTGAGTGTGTAACCCTTTATTGACCGTTTTGTTGTTTAACTAAACAGAAACATGATGAACTAAACCATAATGCCTGCAGCCAGTCACAACAAACCCCTGCGTTAATAATTCATTCATATCTTATCATAAGTGATATCTTAGCTTAAGGGGCCTTGGCGATTTTGCCTGCAGAGCCAATGTTTCAGTACTGTAATGTGTATTTATATATATATATATATAACTGTTTTCATCACTGATAATAATCAGAAATGTTTTTTGAGCGGAAAAATCATCATATTAGAGTGATTTCTGAAGGATCATATCATGTGACTGAAGACTGGAATAATGATGCTGAAATTTCAGCTTTGATCACAGAAATAAATTACATTTTTTAATATATTTAAATAGAAAAGGGTTATTTAGAATTACATTAAAGGAGTAGTTCACTTTTAAAAAACTTTTGCTGATAATTTACACACCCCCATGTCATCTGAGATGTCCAAGGCTTTCTTTCGAAAAGAAATTAAGGTTTTTGATGAAAACATTACAGGATTTTCTCCATATAATGGACTTCATTGGGAACCAAACGGTTCAAGGTCCAAATGAGAGTTTCAGTGCAGCTTTAAACGACACCAGACGATGAATCAGGGGCTTATCTGGACCCCTCGATTCATGACTCGAAAAAAGATTCGTTCATTTTGATGAACAGGAGAGTCACGAACGCTCATCACAGAACAGAGTGCTTATAAAACGTAAACTTGTTTATTTATTTTTTAAATTGATTGATCGTTTCGCTTGATAAGACCCTTAATCATCGTCTGGAATCGTTTAAAGCCCTTTGTACAGTTTGCACTGAAACTCTCATTTGGACCTTGAACCGTTTGGTTCCCATTGAAGCCCATTATATTGAGAAAATCCTGGAATGTTTTCATCAAAAACCTTAAATTCTTTTCGACTGAAGAAAGAAAGACGTGGGCATCTTGGATGACATGGGGGTGAGGAAATTATCAGCTACAGTTTTTTTTAAAGTGAACTACTCCTTTAATATTTCACAATATTACTGGTGGTTTTATGTTGAGCAGAAGAGACTGTCAAAAACAACAACAACAACAAAAAGATTTGATAGCCAGCCCTAGTCTGGTCTCTGGTCTATCTCAACAGCTAGACCCTATTTTTAAAACATTATATTTCATTGCCCTATTTTGGACCAAACTCTTATTTACAACCAATTACGAGACGCTAGATTCCCTCACGAGAGGAACGCAGTCTCCGGGAAGAATGATGGGGTTTTCTGAATGGTGTGTCTGTGCACTTCCTGTTTGGCACGATATCAGAAAGTGTTAAGTTACTGAGTCTGCAGTCGGCCAAGCCAATACTGGAACAATCCAGCTGTGACAGAGAGAGACTCACAGCATATGCAGACGACTTAGAAAGCATTCGGACAGTTCAGTCACACTTAAAAACGCCATTAAAGGGATAGTAAAAACTCTGTCATCATTTACTCACCCTCAAGTTGATCCAAACTTTCTTGTTTCTTTCATCTGTTGAACACAAAAGAAGATATTTTAAAGAATGTTAGCAATCAAACAGTTGACCATTGATTTCCATAGGGATGTTTTTCCGTCAGTCAAACCAAAATTTATTCAGACACCTGCAACATTTTTCTCATTATCACAGTTTATATTCGCTATAGTTAAGAAAAAAGGTAACAAAATATAACAAGAACTCAAATCAGTCGCAATTTTAGTAGTTTTGGCCATCCTTCTGTTAGACTGTCTCAGAAATATATAAGGTTGAAAAGTTTGTCAGCTGTTAAATTTAAGTGCAAAATACCAATTTAGCTCAACCAATTACCAAGCAATGCTTAATTTTGTTCAGTCTGTGGTCTAAAAAGGTCACATTACCAAAATAAAATTTTTGGTTCCAAATTCTTCCCCAGCTAACAGGGAACGTTCCCAGAACATTCACTAACGTTCTTTAAAAGTTGTGTAAATGTTAGGACAAAACGTTATTAAAATAATGTTTTCGGAACGTTCATAAAACATTATTAACGTTCTTGTAACGTTGAGAGAAAACGTTCTTAGAACAACGTTCTTGGAACGTCTTTATCACGTTATTTGTATTTGATGAACGTTCTCATTACGTTGATAAAAAACGTTCTTAGAACAACGTTATCGGAACGTCTTTATCAGGTTATTTGTGTTTGATAAACGTTCTCATAACGTTCCAGCAACATTATGCTAACCTTAGGATAACGTTCTAACAACATTATGCTAACGTTTCAGCAACGTTCAGCAAACATTAAGACACCGTTCCAGCAACGTTAAGCAAACTGGACATTTCCACGTTTTTAGAACATTTTAAATTAACGTTCCCACAACCAAAATGGAACGTTAGAAAAACGTTCTCAGAACCTAACTTTGTTAGCTGGGTCATTGTATTGGTATAATATGTCACCGTTAACTTTATTTTGCTATATCCTCACTTACATAAATGATCTATAGTGTCACTAGTAAAAAAGAAAATGATATTTGGTGTCTGAATAATTTTTGATTTGACTGTGTATTTACACACACACACAGAAGGAGCATAACTAAATGAGATTGCATTTGTGTACATGCACATTTATGGCTATGTGTGTAAGTCTGTGATTTCTTTAACAAGGCACTAATGTCCCCGCCGCAGTCAGCGAGATGTATTCTCGGCTCCATTCGCAGCAATCGGTCGGTCTGACTTGCTCTAATTGTTTCCAGATTTGTGTGGGAGGTCAAGCCCCACAGTGCGCGGCCCTGCCAAGTTTATAAACACAGCAACGTTTCCAGATGGCCAGCGGCTCCAGCCTGGCTAGCAGGTTGATTGGGTGCAGAATAATAGCAGGTGGAGAGCAGACAATGAATTCCTTGACACTTTAGACCTCTCGCTCGCTCACACACTCAACGGCAGTTTTTAGAAATAACCATTAGAAGCCTCCGGCGCTTCTCACCATGGCATTTGCTGCATGGAGATTTCAGGATTGCCTTTAAGCTTCCTTTTGTGACTTTTAAAGTTACTTCATAAACTGTGAATGCATAAATACATTTGTGTATTATTTAATCAAATGCTATAGATGGTGTACACTTTTAAAAATGAGCATTCTCCAAATTCAGCAAAGAATTATATTAGTTCTCAAGAAAGATCTCCATGCTTCTCAATGGATTAGCGTATTGGATTTCAGCTCTTTAAAAGGTGGATTATAGGATAAAAAGTTGTTTATGCAATCTCCTATGTAAAAACTTTTTGTTTTATAACTGTGAACTTTATTTTTAAGAAAGTCAAATCAAAGCTTCATTACGAGATTTTAAAAAGTCTCTAAGCCTGCAGGAAATTAAAGTAGCCAATTTCTCCACCACTTTTATTCTCCATACGCGCTGTTTGACTATAAATGCTTTAAAAACATCTACACGCAACTTTAGGTCAAGTTGAGTCATTTTTATTTGTATAGCAATTTCAACAATCCATGTTGATTCAGAAATTGTAATTGTACCTTAATGTCTTTAAATCACTGAACAATTCAAAGGAGGATTTAAAAAGAGACTTGTTGAATAAAGTGTCACGTTTAATTTATGCGGTCATTACTGGGCGTTTACTCAGAAGCACCTGGCAGCTTTAGTGACCGATGGGCAAAACCCCTTATTATCTCAGTCTTTACATAGGTTTCTATAGGAAATTCTATATAGAGATACATAAACACTGGTCACTGAAGCTCTTTATTTAAACCCTCTTTACATGAAGAATAAACTTAACAAATTGCACCGTATGTTCATATGAAAGACGTAAATAATTCTGCATAAAATAGGATGGGGATTGAGGGGGCATTTGCATATTGATGTATTAAAGAAATAATAATAATTCACTACATTTACAGTATATCGCTTTTCTCGGCACTCAAAGCGCTTTACATAGAAGAGGGAACTAACTAATCGGACAACGCAGTCTCACCCCAAAAAGTCATATAACTGACGTTTTGGGACGTCTTTTGACCATACGTCAATATTCGCCTTTTTAGGGCCCCCTTAAACGTCGGTAGATGAGGTTATGGGATCCTAACTCTACCCCAGACCTAAACCTAACCCTAAACCTAACCCGTCACCTAACTGACGTTAAAGGTAAAGCGTCAGTTGTATGACGGCCCGGGATCGCCATCTACCGACGTTTAAGGGGGCCCTAAAAAGTCGGATATTGACGTATGGTCAAAATACGTCCCAAGACGTCAGTTATATGACTTTTTGGGATGAGAATGTGTTGAATCGGAAGGACGGACGGACGGACAGACAGACAAATAGATACTCTAAAATTGCTGGGTCAAATATGGCCAAACTTAAACATTGGGTTAAAAAATGTTTTTTAAAAATGTAACCCAATGGCTAGGTTTGTCAATATTTGACCCAAACTTGGGTTAAAACAACCCAGCATTTTTTAGAGTGTGGATGGATGGAGGATGGATGGATGGATGGATGGATGGATGGATGGATGGATGGATGGATGGATGGATGGATGGATGGATAGATGGATAGACGGATAGACGGATAGACGGATAGACGGATAGATGGATAGATGGATAGATGGATAGATAGATAGATAGATAGATAGATAGATAGATAGATAGATAGATAGATAGATAGATAGATAGATAGATAGATAGATAGATAGATAGATAGACGGATAGATGGATAGATAGATAGATAGATAGATCAAAGGCATTCTACACGCCTGTTTAAATTTGAATGTTTGACAGTTGGAGTTTAAATATTCAAATTTGAACATTCCGTCAATGTAAGTCAATGGGAGATTTGATAACTTTAAACAGTTTGTCTGTTTCCACGATAATTGAAATGGAACTCACTAAAGTTCTTTGTAGAATGTCTACAAGTTCGCATTTACCTATTCATGTTTAGCCTGTCTGAAAGTGTGATATAACATCTTTCTTATGTAGTGATTCATTGCTCAGCTCATACTTTCCATACGGTATCGCATGACAATCACATCATAACATTGTGCTGACACTTGAATCTGTCACCAGTTCATCCAGACTATTCCATCATGACCGAGGCTTTCTGCTTTTATGTCATGCACGTCTGGACGCCTGACGCTGGCTGAATGTGCTTTGGACTTTAAAAGGTGAGATTTTGATCAAGGGAAGCAGACTGTAGACGAGCAGTATCCTTCCACACGGCCCCGTTTCCACAAACTCCTCAGAAGAGCAGTCAGGAACGAGGGAATGGAAATGGAAAGAGAGGTTTGGGGAGCTCCTTTCATCGACTGTGGTGTGCTACACTTGTTTTAGCCAAAGTGCCCCCCCCCCTCCCCCCTCCACTTCCACCTTAAATCTCCTTCTCTCACTCACCCTCTCGCTCTAGTAGACTCCAGATGTGCCGTGGCTCCAGTGTGGCTGACATATACAGTAAATCGGCATCTGAGGGCTCGTCAATCTGCGGGACACTGAGCGAGCGTTGCAGGCCCGCCCCCCTCCTCACCACTGATGCCGCTGGGGAAACTTTGGATGATGGAGATCCCTAGAGAGAGGGTTTGTGGAGGCGGAATCAAAAACCAGGAGCCAAGGAGCATTTCAGAAGGAGTCTGAGGGAGAACTGTGTATCACAAAACAGCAGAAATCACTCAAGCAACACAAAAGTGTCATGGTGTGACTATTACTATTTGTATTTGAACATTGATTCATATTTAGTGCATGGATTCCTAAAGTGTGCTATGGTGGGCTATTGACAATTACAGTATTTATGTCCTATGTTGATAACATGTGCAAAAACATATTATAGGGCTACCAAAACTTATTGAAATGTACTATACTACTACCATGGACATATGGGCCAGCATTTTGCATGCCTAAAAACATATTTTGCTTGCAAAAAAGTACTGGAAAGTACCTTGGTACTATGTGAATTTTATATATATTTGGATATTATCCAAATTACCAGAGGACCAAGGTATTTTCCAGTACTTCTTTGCAAGTGTAATGTTTTCAAGCATGCTAATATCATTGTAGCTTATTGTGCCTAAGTAGCATGGTATTACCATTTAATACCATGATACCACCACAGTATATTTGTATGGGACTATGAAGCATTAATTATTTCACATGCAATACTGTAATCTGCACATTGTATGAATGTTTGCACTAAAAAAGAACCATGATTCACAAACAACACCATATTTAAATGAACATGGTAATCAATACCACACCACTGCATTGTGACAGCTTCACAATAGATTTACTCTACATCATCAATATTTATATTCCTGATCTATATCATACAAAATAGCACATGAAAAAAAATTGTCTAAGATCTTAGGACTTTCATCAACACAAACTTATAGATGTAAATCGGTACTTTAGAGCCAGCTCACAAACTTCTGTTGACTCCTCCGCTCCAGACGAAACAAGACGAACCTCAGGGGCAGATCAGGGTGAAGGAGCGAGAGACAGAGAAAAAAACAAAAACAAATGTTCTCTTTCAAACAAATGAGAGCGCTCGGATGTTTCAACATCTATAAACACACTAGAGACTTGGAATTGACCAAGAATTAGGCAATGCGTCAATGGTGGGGAGAGCTGGAGAGATTGAGAAAGAACTGTGCTGATGTTAGATAAACTTTGAGGAGAAGGTTAAGCTAAACCTTACTCACTCGGCCGATGACGTGGACACTCCGAACATGTCCAATTTAAAGGAACGTCAGATATATTAATTGGGAGTTGAGTCAGAGTTGCAGAATTAGGATTCGGAGTGTGTGCAATGGTGTGAGAGAGTTTGTGTTCGTCTGGCACTGCGATAAGAGCACTTACTCAGATTGACTCAAAGCCTGGGAAAATGAGTGGGCTGGAATGTATGAAGAAACAGCATCTGTGCGCATACACACACACAGTTGGCCATACATACAGTCTATTTAGTCTACTGTATACATGCAAAGTCTCTCTCTCTGAATATTCATGCATGGAAATTGATGTTTTTTATACAAGGAATGCGCTATAAACGAATCTAGCAATGGTGTGTGTGGACTGCCGCAGCTCAGAGCGTGGTTGGGGAACTGTGTCGCCAACTTCCTGTGGGATCCCTGTTCTCCATCGTACATATTTGGGGCTGTGTGAGTATGTGAGTAACCGACCCAGGCGTCAGCAAGCTGATTATTTTCACTGACCCGAGTCTGTCTCCTGCGGGGCCTCTGACGGCGCGTGTGAGTGAGAGTGAGAAAGACACACAGAAAGAGAGAGAGAGATGGTGTGAGCAAAGAAACATAAAGGGGAGCGTTAGAAAAGGATGAAGATCAAGGAAACGGAGAGGTGAAAGGACAGAAAAGAAGAGAAAACAGAATGAATAGGAAAAGGAAATAAAAAGATCCAGAAAGTGTAGAGGTGAAAAGGAAAGAAAGGAAAAATGAAAAGAAAATGAATAGGCAAACGGAAACAAAAAGGAAGATAGAAAAGATCCAGTGTAGAGGTGGTGAAGAAAATGAAAGAAAATGGATAGGGAAAGGAAAGAAAATAAATAGTGAAATGCAAATAAAAAGTGAAAAAATGAAGATATGGTAAAAGAAAACAAATGAAAAGAAAAAGAAAGGAGGATATAAGAGAATGAAAACCCAGAAAGTGATATCAATTATCTAAAATAAAAATAATTAATAAAACAATAAAATAATGAAATAAAATATAGATACAATGGATTTTGTAAATGATAAACTGATTGAAATACAATTATTGAACAAATTATAGAAGTATTTATAAACGTATTAATCTCTATTAATGCTTTATGAATGATTAATTAACTGTTTACTCATGCTTAACTAATGATTATTAGCATGTAGTTATTATAAAGTGTTACCGAAGATACAAAAAGTGTTGGTGTCAAAAAAAGAGTAAAGGAATAAATTAATAGGAATAAAAAGGGAAGGAAATGGAAAGAAGTAGTCAAGGAAGATAGAAAAGAATGAAAAAGATACCAGAAAAAGGGGCATGAAATTGAATGAAACTGGATTGGAAAAAAAGACATGACTTTGAAATTCAAAGAAAATGAAAAAATTAAAAGGAAAAGGAAGAAATGGAAAGTACAACCACATTCCTTTTCCTTGTCCTTTTCCTGGAAAGAAAGGAAATGAAAATAGGAGGCTTGTAGCTGTAAAAGTGAGTGAAAGAGTAGAGCTGGAGGTGTGTGTGTGTGTCTGTGTGAAAGAGCGAGCCGCTGTGGCTCCAGTACGGCGGGACACTCGGCAGGTTTGATGAATGTCTCGAGCTCAAGCATCGCTGCCACCCAGAGCTCACGAGGGCCGGCCACAATGACTTACAGTCTCCTGGACCAAACCACCAGCCGTCCCTCTGCTCCCAAACCATCCCATACACACACCCCTCTCCCTCCGATCCACAAACACCGTGTGTCTATCCCGAGACTCTCAGGAGCATATCTCACACAAACACACTGATTCTTCCTGTTCTTCCCCTCTATATATAACACACCACAAATCTCACACACTCTTGTGTGTTGTTGCACCACGTGATTGAGTGTTTGGTAAAGTGCGTCTCAGGCTGCAGTGATGCTTGAAGCTGTTACATTAGATGATTTTCATTAATAAATCAGTTGGTGAATGAAGCAGGTGTACCTCACAAAGTATGTGGAAGAAGCTGATCGCCAACCAATGAACTAGCTCTCTTGATGCTGGCAACCCGATCAAAGCGTTATCCAGAGACTCGAGATCAGGACTCGAAATAATGGTTCTTCATTTGCATAGAACATCTAACATCCATAGAAAGACTTTGAAAGTGGTATTTCTATGTGGTATTTGCTGTTTAAAACCCACTTTTGGAACTTAAAAGTATAGATATAATAAATCATATCACATGTCAGAGCAGTCATTGACAATTTGGTCATATTATACGTTAAGTACAGGGAACTAACCTCTCTACTGATGTTATAATTCAGAGATGCTGACATTGTTATCTAAAACTATAGCACCAAAAAAAAAAAAAAAAAATTTTTAACACAAAATGATCTTTTCACATAAGATCTCCATTGGTTTGGGTTTCTACGTGAAAAAGACACATTTCAGTTGGAACTTCTGGAGCTGAAGCAGAACAATTATGAACACAGAACAGAAATCAAATTTGTCTCTGCCATTCTCAGTCAGATCAAAACAAAGCTTTGGCACACATTCTTGCTGAAGTTGCACCTAAAAATCTAAATAGCCTGTAATTATGACTGAGGACCTGACGCTGAGCTGGATGGCTATAAAAGGAATCAGTCGATTTCAGCCCTGCTTGCTAGTCTTGTTCTTTTTCTCTTCATTTTTATGTCAAGTTTTGCCCCTTTTGCTCTCTCTCTGGCTGAGTCACATTATAATGACTTTGACTCTTTGAGCATTTATATAAAGGTCGAACAGACTTGAACAAATGTTCATCTTTCTGATTTATATTTAGTCCTACCTGCCTTTAGTTTTAGTTTAATAATGAGACTTTCGTATATATTTTTTTCTTACACTTACGCTTGTTTGCGCTCTCTCTCTCTCTCTCTCTCTCTCTCTCTCTCTCTCTCTCTCTCTCTCTCTCTCTCTCTCTCTCTCTCTCTCTCTCTCTCTCTCTCTCTCTCTCTCTCTCTCTCTCTCTCTCTCTCTCTCTCTCTCTCTCTCTCTCTCTCTCTCTCTCTCTCTATATATATATATATATATATATATATGAAGAGTTCAGATGCAAAAGCCTCTAAGTGCCATTTGAAATTTTCTTCTTTAATGATGATTTTTATCAAACTTGTATATTTAAGTTCAGTTATTTCACTTTATCATTGCCATTTAAGTGAAATCACTGAACTTAAATATACAAGCTTGATAAAAATGATCATTAAAGAAGAAAATTTCAAATGGCACTTAGAGGCTTTTGCATCTGAACTCTTCATATATATATATATATATATATATATATATATATTTCATGGACTGTAGATATTCTGGATCAGGTCTTCTTCAGTTAAGGCGCTGTTTACACGACACCGTTTTCAAATAAAAATGGACATTTTTTATGTGTTTGGCCGTTCATTTACACGACAATGGTGTTTTGGGGACCTAAAAACTCAAACTTTTAAAAACAGGTTTCAAAGTGCAAGTGTTTTTTGAAAACAATACCATTATACTCTATATATATACTGTATAACGGTATATTGCAAAAAAAGATTGTGAAAACGGGGACATCATGCGCATGCGTACGTGTTGAGGCGCGTAGTTTTTCTTTACAAAGTGACATCGCCATCTACTGGCCTGGCAGCATTACAGCGCTTTTAATCGTTTCCGCGGATCTGTGTGAACAAGGATTGTTTTGATAACCGAAAAACGTTTTTAGTACATCCTAAACATACCCAAGGCAAAACTTGTTACAATTACTAAAAATAAATAAATAAATAAATAAAATCGCTCACTCTGTTCTGGGAATGATATTCTTGCAGCTCTTATCTAAAGAAGCAAATGCACACAGCCAGAGATTTGAATCCAGAGGCATGTAACCTTTTACCTCAGTCACTTTTTCAATGTTTTCACTCTCAGCAGTGCTGAAATGACTTTTTCTTGGAAGTTTTGTGATTCCATTTTTAGTATTTTAGTTTCCCAACAACTAAAGTACACAATTTAGAAATGTTCGAGATGTGAATATGCGGTTACCCTTAACTTCAGCCTTACTTTAATGATACTGTCAAAGGTTTTTGTAAAGAAGCACATTTTTTTGTGTGGACTGTTGTATTGTTGTATAATATTCGATATGGATATGCTAGTGGAAGATGATCTTATTTTGGCGACTGCTCTCTACAGTTGTTATTTATTTTCGAGTGAATGTGTAGCTTTTGAGACAGGCGTCTATATGAGACAGGTCTTTAATTTAGTGTTGAGATGTTGTTCATTGAGTGTAGGCCTAAAGTGTCGTGACGTGCTGCAAATCATGGGTTAAGATCAGATCACCTATTGCCATCTCTGTGAGCTCTTGGCATTTAACCTTTGACCTCTAAGAATGCTGCTTTAAAAGCTTTTTTTAAACATGATTCTATATTTATTAATGTGCAAAGAATTACGAATCAGTTTGATCTCAGGTTAATTTTTTCCTCATATTATGCTAATAATCATTGTAATGGTAATACATGTTTAAAAGCTAACTTTAACTATTTAATAGGTGTTTTAATAATGGGTTACACTTTATTATAACGTGACATCGTATTTACTCTAATTATTCTTACTATAGAGTTACGGTCAGGGTTTGGTTTTGGGTTAGTTACTTATAATAAGTAAGTAATTAATAATTAATTTACTTAATAATTAATAAGTTAATAAGTTAATAATTTACTGTTATTACTATAGTAAACACATGTAGTAACGAGTAACTACGTCACCTTAAATAAATGAAAGTGTTACCTAACAATGTAATCTCTTACTTTTTGTTTTGTAAAGTAAGCCCACACAAGCACTCTAGATCACTACATACGTCATGGTTACATATACGCAATCCATTAAAAACGGTGTAATTACACTGACATCCACATACACCCCGCGCGAAACACTGGCGCAGTAAATTTAGCAATTTTCCGTTTTTGCATGCAGCGCAGTGGAAAGAGATGTATCCAGCCAATTAGTCCTCATGATCTAATGGCCGGCCATCACAAAAGAGCACATTTAGCTCTCAATGGCACAATTAGAGAGCTCATGGTGAGCTGTTAAGGTCAGGTTGGTGTGAGAGGCAAGTGTTTTATAGGTCATTTGGGAGCAGGGGCTTGGAGACGGGCTCACAGTGGGGGTCGGCGGAACGGCTTGTAAACGTGACAGAGTCTGCCGCCAGGACTGTGCCACACAACAGGCCTGCTTTTCACAGCATGCAGTGTGGAATGTGTGTGTGCTGGGGGTGAAGGGGTGAGGAGAAGTCACAGAGAGGGCAGGAGATGTGCTTCGAGGGGGGAAGAACAAGAGAGAGTGCAGCTTTATGCTCTGTTCTGTCAGATGAGTCACTATCAGCCCAGTGTAAAGACATTTACCCCCCACAGTCCATCTGGAAACGGGTCTGTACGAATAGTCACGTGTCATGGATCCAGAATACTTATTTATGAGTCTTGATATCATTAATGGAGATTTTTGGACATTTTTGCGGGGGGATCTATGCTCATGCAATGGCTGTTTGATATCGTCATATCAAAGCCTTCCTGCACTCTACAAAAATGCTGGGTTGTTTGAACCCAAATTTGGGTCAAATATGGACAAACCTAGCCGTTTGGTTACATTTTTTTATTTCATTTTTAACCCAACATTTGGGTTTGTCCATATTTGACCCAAAATTGGGTTAAAACAACCCAGCATTTTTTAGAGTGCGCAGTCTACAAAAATGCTGGGTTGTTTGAACCCAAATTTATGGACAAACCTAGCCGTTGGGTTACATTTTTTATTTCATTTTTAACCCAACATTTGGGTTTGTCCATATTTGACCCAAAATTGGGTTAAAACAACCCAGCATTTTTTAGAGTGCACAGTCTACAAAAATGCTGGGTTGTTTGAACCCAAATTTATGGACAAACCTAGCCGTTGGGTTACATTTTTTATTTCATTTTTAACCCAACATTTGGGTTTGTCCATATTTGACCCAAAATTGGGTTAAAACAACCCAGCATTTTTTAGAGTGCACAGTCTACAAAAATGCTGGGTTGTTTGAACCCAAATTTATGGACAAACCTAGCCGTTGGGTTACATTTTTTATTTCATTTTTAACCCAACATTTGGGTTTGTCCATATTTGACCCAAAATTGGGTTAAAACAACCCAGCATTTTTTAGAGTGCACAGTCTACAAAAATGCTGGGTTGTTTGAACCCAAATTTATGGACAAACCTAGCCGTTGGGTTACATTTTTTATTTCATTTTTAACCCAACATTTGGGTTTGTCCATATTTGACCCAAAATTGGGTTAAAACAACCCAGCATTTTTTAGAGTGCACAGTCTACAAAAATGCTGGGTTGTTTGAACCCAAATTTATGGACAAACCTAGCCGTTGGGTTACATTTTTTATTTCATTTTTAACCCAACATTTGGGTTCGTCCATATTTGACCCAAAATTGGGTTAAAAAACCCCAGCATTTTTTTTAGAGTGTGCATTCTACAAAAATGCTGGGTTGTTTGAACCCAAATTTGGGTCAAATATGGACCAAATGTTGGGTTAAAAATGCAATTAAAAAATTTACAGTTGAAAGTGAAAGTTGAAGTTGGGTTAAAATTTGAAATTACATTTTTAACCCAACATTTGTGTTTGTCCATATTTTACCCAAATTTGGGTTCAAACAACGCAGCATTGTTTAGAGTGTGTAGTCGTGAACACTAGAGCGTTTGGTGCTTGGTCATGGGTTCGATTCCCAGGGAATGCAAGAACTGATAAGAATGTAAATGTGTACCATGAAATGCAATGTAAGTCGCTTTGCTAAATATCATATCAAAAATGGCAACTTAGCCGAAATGACTGGCTGGTGCTACATGGAGTTTAGGATTATGTGGTGGAAAGTTGTTTTTACAACATGCAGGGCTGATACAATGCGCAGTCGAATAGCTAGATTTGCCAAAGCTTAAGTTTCAGGTTAGTGGCCTCAAAATATTTGGAGCACAATGATATATGAATATGGTAATCATCTAGTTGCATAGTATCAATATAGTGATCTGAACTACGCTATCTCACGGCCACTTTGTACAAGTGATTAAAAAGTGGCTAATTCGTACTAATTCATAAGACCTCACTCTTACAATTTGTGTAAACCCACGTGATGGGTAGGTTTAGGGGCGGGGTCAGGGGTCATTCGAACGAATTTATGCGCATTTGTTAACTCATAAAATATGTTCGAATTAGCAAAAATTGTACGAATTTGTACGAGTGAGGTCGTATGAATTCGTACGAATTAGCCATCTCGTAAAATTCGTAAAATTGCCGTGAGATCGGGTTGGATCTGAATCCATCACAGTGGCTCCAAAAATAGTCCAGAACAAATTTCTTTTCATTATAGCTGTATGCATGACTCGTTTTATTACCACAGCGCCGAGGATCACGTATGGAAGTAAAAATTCTCGGGATTGTCATGGCCAAGGGATAATAACCGGTATAGGTGTACAATTTGTACGAGCAACAGGGAGTCGGGTTTATGACAGTGCTGCTTTCCTTGAGCTATTACAGTCTGGTTTTATAAGCGTCTTAATGGAGCAGAACTGGATCCTTAGCTGGAGGTAATTGCTATTATTCATGCTGAATGGTTTATTGTTAGGGACTGTTGATCAGGATGGTGGTAACAAAGTGTCATTATGAGGTGATGCATCTACTGGATGGGTAAAGAGATTAGATCAAGATAACATCGCTGTGTTTGTTTCCATCACATTAATAACTTCAGCCTGCAGCGATATTATTCAATACTGTTTTTTTTAAAGTCTAAATTCAAGAAAATTTCTAAAGGCAAAGAGCTGATTTTTGAGACGTTTGAATATCAGCGTGTCTCTTATATTTATTTGGCCCAGCCTTTTTAACAGTTGTGACTTATCATGAAAGTCAAGCATCCACACTAACAGACTGACATGCAAGTGGTAGTGCAAACAAGTATTGCACTTTCCTTTCATTTTTTTCTTTTATCTGCCTTTTCATTGCCTCGTCCTTCCTTTCTTTGTAAACTCGCATTGAGATCTGCCTCCATCCAATCCAGAAACCGATGGATTGAACCAAGTCAATCTGTCATTTTCAATACATCACTCCGGATGTACATCACAACATACGGAAGAAAAGATCTGTTGCTACTTCTGTTCTTTTGTGACTTTAACTTTTGCTTAATTATTATTTTCCTTCCATTTCCTTCTTTTTTATTTAGCTTCAAAAATCAAAAATACATGGACATGATGTGTGACACTTTCATATCCAAAACACATGATTAAAATTACAAAACAGGACCGAGATTTTGACCCAGACTACATGCATGAACAAACATGATTTGTGCGATCACAATATGTATGGTAAATTACTGAATGCCACAATAAATAAAATATATATTAAAAGTTTTTAAAAACAATTATAAATAATTATTATTTATTAAAGAGAAAATTGTAATTATTTAAAAATATATAAAAATGAACAATATCCATTTCAGAAGACTATATATACTGTATATATTACTATTAAAATATTAATTTAGGCCTAAATTAAAATAAAAATTCATTTATTAAAGTAAAAACAATAGATGGACGGACAGATGGATGGATAGACAGACAGACATTATATAAATACTAGTCAAAAGTCTGTAATCATTAAGATGTTTTGCAAAAAAGAAAGCAATAAATAATTGTGGCACTGTGTTAAGTCCCACATGATATCCAATGTATAGTCAATGTCCTGAAACAAAACCTGTTGAAAAGCAACGTCATTTCAGTAAATCCTATGAAGTCAGGATAACAGGAGAGAAGTTGCTATCTCAGATTCCTGGATCTTGTTTAAAAACGTTCACAGATGGAAACCATTGGCTTTCTAAAGTGTGTCAATAGCTTTAGATTGCATCCCAAGATTCTCATACAACACCTGTAGTATTCCTTCACATCTGCCAGTACTGGCACAAGTATTCTCCTCATCGTTCCTAAAATAGATATCGCATTAAAATAGAAAGATCACAGTGTTAGCACAGCCATGCTAACTCAAATGATATTGGGCAATGTTAGCAGCTGATGCTTATAATAGAGAGACTTTCAAACATTGCTAGATGTCCACTTGTCTGAGTAAGCAGCGTTTAGACTGGATGAGAACTATTGTATGAGGATTAATGGGAACCAGATGTTGCGCTTGTGTCTTCAGAATGAATGGCTCTATTGGGAAAGCAAGCAGAGTCTCATGGGACATTCCATACAGCGGCTCAACCGATTGGTTCGCATTAAAACAACAAGGCCAAGGTAAACGCTGATTTGAAGGAAGGCAGTGTGTGTGTGTGTGTGTGTGAGTGTATTTTGGGGGAGAATGTAGACTTGGACGGCGGAGCCTAAAATAAATCGTTAGGGCTAAAGGAGGAGCTTAGCTCATCCTCTAAGGAAAACAGAAACTTTCGCAAATGACTGACATGCATGATGACTGTGGCGCCAGGCAAGTGCAGACTGCTGCCCACTTTCTGAGGCTTCATGGGAAACGGGGAGTATTGGGGGAGCCAAACTGTTTTTGCACTGATGTCACAGAGTGCTGCAGCATAATTTGCCTTTTTCAGCACATTGTTCTAAAACTCAGTTTCAACATCAATGCGCCTGGATTCAGTGTTACCGCACTGCGGTAGAAGACCTGCTTTTACTGGCCACAGCTGCTGTGAGAGAACACGATATCTGAGGATACAAGCGCCACACATCCTGCAGAAATAAATGCAAGAATAATGCTGTTATTGTCAATTGAAATAAAGCTGAAATCAAATAAAAAATAAGCATTGCATTAAAAACTTTTTTTTTTTAAAATAACATGTTGCCTGGGCAACTAACTGAAGTGCTAAAATTATAAAAGTTTTATATAATTTGATGTGGATGGATGGGTATATAGATAGATCAAAGGCATGGATGGATGGATGGATGGATGGATAGATCAAAGGCATGGACGGACGGACGGACGGACGGACGGACGGACAGACAGATAGATAGATAGATAGATAGATAGATAGATAAAAGGCATGGATGGATGGATGGATGGATGGAGAGATCGATCAAAAGCATGGATGGATAGACAGATATATCAAAAGCATGGATGGATAGATAGATATATCAAAGGCATGGATGGATGGATGGATGGATGGATGGATGAATGGATGGATGGATGGATCGATCAAAAGCATGGATGGATAGAGAGATATATCAAAAGCATGGATGGATAGATAGATATATCAAAGGCATGGATGGATGAATGAATGCATAGATAGATAGATAGATAGATAGATAGATAGATAGATAGATAGATAGATAGATAGATAGATAGATAGATAGATAGATAGATCAAAGGCATTCTACACGCCTGTTTAGATTTGAATGTTTGACAGTTGGAGTTTAAATATTCAAATTTGAACATTCCGTCAATGTAAGTCAATGGGAGATTTGATCATTTTAAACAGTTTGTCTGTTTCCACTATAATTGAAATGGAACTCACTAAAGTTCTTTGTAGAATGTCTACAAGTTCACATTTATTTAAAAAAAAACTTAGTTTAAAAAAACAGGTTTCATATAAAATTTAAATGTTTTAGGTTGAAACGACAATTCCAATAAATACAACCTACATGGAATAATATAATGAAACACACCAGACTAATAGGTCAATGGGACTACATAGGTCAATACCATTAATATATCAGACCAGAAAATGACTGTAACATCACAGCCTAACTGGGTTTGGAGCCACTCGGAATTATCTCTTTATAAATGAGGTGTGGGGCCGTCCAGACACAGGAAACTGACCCAGACCCAAAATGTGCCCTGCCCTCAGACTGATGCACACGCTCCTTCTAATCTGACCTCTTGCAAGCTTCTTTCAGTCTAAATATATGCACAAAAACATTGTGTCCACAAAGAAGAGATTCTAGTCTGGCCATAATTTCTACAGCACATAAAACATGACATTATTAGAGCAGCTGGCGGGCAATTTTGCCCAGAGATTAAATAGGGTGACCGCAAACAGTATTTGGGCATTTAAGTCACAGTTAAAAATGTATGAATGTGATTACATTACAGAACAAAATGTCAAACTATGTGGCATTAGTTGGTCAGTCCCGTTAGTTAAGTAACATTAACTAACTAAATGAGAATTATTTATTAATCTTTGTTAACAATAGTTAATAAAAATGCAACTGTTTACACAGATATACTTTATGTATGTCAAATGTCTTTGTTGCTGACATTTGATGCTCCAATTCAACCATACTAATAAGCAAAAAGGACTTTATTGTTTTTTCATTGCTGAAGAGTGTTGAACCGACTACATGCCTTCACTAAAAATCGCCCAAACTGCATCTGATTATAAGACAGAGCGAAAATGATGAAGAAAAGTGAAGAGAAAAAGCTCTTTGGAAATGTGATTCATACATTTGTAAGTGGTTTAAGTGTCAAAACACTTTTTCGGGCCTTTGTATAAGAGAAACAAAAAAAAATATCTCGCATTCAGAGAGGAATTATTCATTTTTATTTTCAGCTAATCCCGTTGCATAATCATCCTACATTCTGACAGTTGCCTTTCTGACTGTAATCTGTTATTCAGAAGAGTCACAATTAGGCCCTATTGATTAGAAAGATCCGAGCGCCTCTTCCTAACCCCACGTCCTGTGCCTGTCCGAGCCCCGCGAGCACAAAAGCCACGGTCTAATTCCAGCCGCGGCTCCCGGAGCAACAATAGCTGGAAAGAAGGAGTGTGACGGAGCTTTTCCTCTGACAGAGGTGCAGACGGCCCTGCTTTGTAAGCACTTCCATCCTGTGAAAGTCCCTCGGAACAGAGAAAGACCTCCACCTGCCATGAAAGTCAAAGGCGCACGGGGCCGACCACCTTTCCAGGAAGGGACACTGATATCATTCGGCGAAAGACAAAGTGCAGATCTGATCTGGGATCGGTCGCCGAGGGGAACGGACGCACACAACGCCCTCGCTTTAGGTACAGTCTCGGAGCCCGGGGCCCCTCCTCCTGTTCGACTGGCGCCAGTACTCAATGGGCCCTGCACTTTGATTATTTGTGTTAACAGTTAATTTAGCACCACAGACACATGTGCCAAAGCTGCCTTCACTTCCTCATGCATCACTAACAAATGTGACTTTTATGAGTTCTTTTGCACAAAACCAGACACCCCCACAACTTCCCCCAAGCCAGCACACACACACACGCACACACACACACACACACACACACACAGGCACCTCCTGCTTGTTGGCGTCGCTCATAACCCTCTGCCGACCGACAACTGCCTTTAACGCACATACACAAACACACCGCTAATCGCTTCCACATCTTGCGCGAGGAGTTATTTCTGGCTCCTCTGTTCCCAGTGTTTGCATTATCAGAGATACATTTCTGGGTTTGGAGAGACACTTTATGATATCTTTGATCCATGTTTGCTTTCATGAAAGAATAAAAAAGAATAAAACACTACAAACATTTGCTCTGCATCAGTGTTGCATTAAAAGTAACACAAGTTCAGTAATCCGATTACTTTTGCAAGTAACTAGTAAAGTAACATTACTTTAAGAGAGTAAAGTAATGTTTTTACTTTGTTTTTCCATTTATTTACTGACATCTGCACTAATGTGCAGAGACGCCGTGTGTGTGTGTGTGTGTGTGATGTAAATGTGATGTTATTGTAGTTTTAGAATAATTGTGAGCAGGCGTTTACTCATCTCACTTGCATAAAAACACATTCAGTATTTCTCGAAATGAATCAAAACAGTGAATGATTAAATATACTTTACGTATTTAATCTCATTTTATTAACCACTGTCTTTGCTGCTGACCTTCGATGATCCAATTCAACCATACCTATAAGCAAAAATTACATTACTATAATAAACAATACTAAAATAAAACTGGCCTCATGTCTCTGTAATCTGTCCCTATTAGGGATGCACGATATATCGGCCAGCATATCGGTATAGGCCGACATATGTTCATTTTGAATATTATCGTTATCGGCCGGGTAAGAAAATGTGGCCGATATATTAAAGCCGATAAATAATGTATTATTCCCATCAGCTGAGACACTTGTTGAGCACTGTTTATGTTTTTGAATTTCTTGAAATATGATTGAAATCTCTTAAAAAAAATGAAAATACAGTTTGGTTCAACATGTGCAACGCAAATCATATCGGTTATACAACACTATAATGAGAACATCATTATAATTGTGCGCTTGGGACATGGATTTATTTGTGAGACTTTTGTTTTTGTAATCAGGCTCTCAAAATTAGATACAAATTTGGATTTAAGTTTATCGGTCGATATATCAGTTGTCGGCTTTCAAATATAAAGAATTATCGGTATCGGCCAAAATTTTCATATCGGTGCATCCCTAGTCCCTATACATGAATGTGTTTCCATGGTTTATTATATGATTAACAAATTTACCAAAAGGTAATACGCACTAAAGTTTAAAGCCTAACAACAACCTTTAGCCATTTTCATTAAAATAGCATAATGTTGTACACGAATGCATAAATATAATAATAATAATAAACAATAGTATCTGCAATAATTACAATTTTTGAATAAACTGAATGTATAAAACTATAAAATATAATTTTAAAAATTTCAAATAATATGGAAAATTATTAAATATAATTACAATAATATATATATATATATATATATATATATATATATATATATATATATATATATATATATTAGTTAATACCATTAATAAAATTAATATTAATAGTAAAAACTACATGATAAAACATTTAAAATATATCTAAAGACTTTTTAACTTTTAAATATAACAACAGTAGAGAGCTGTACTAACAACAGTAAGGTCACAGGTTTGATTATCAGGCAATGAACTGATAAGATATCATATTTAATTCATTTATCAGGCACTTGAATCCAAATGTACATATATGCTCTGAAATTAAAGCCAGTTTTGGAAAAAGCGTCTGCTAAACGCATACAATTGAATAAAAAAAAGATACTCTTTGCTGCATAATCTTAATAAATGTATAGAGGTTGAACAGCTCTCATTACAAAGCTGATTTTAATCATGCATATGAAATATTCTTGATAGTGTAGTATATGGGTCAATCATCATTATTTCAGTTGAATTCACTGCCCAAACAATACGTTTGACAAATATTGATCTAATATACGTTTCTAAACTAAATAAGTCAGCAAAGTGAGAGTCACAGGGATGACGCTGTAGTTGGACATGGACAGTGCTGAGAAAGACCTACAGTAACTGACCACACACACATGAGCTCATGCCAGAGCAATGCTGCGTCTCAAGGCCACAGGAGCCTCTGAAACATCCTGACTCCACTCACGCTCCGTCTCTCGTCTGGCGGTGGAGAGGAACGTCATCCAAAACCTCAGAGGAAACACCACTGCGGCCATTTCTTCTGCTTTTCCAAACAGAGAAAACTGACATGCTTTCATGAGTCTTTCAAAAGTTAACAGAGAGATGAATGATGAATGAAATCCAATATAGTTAATGATACACAGCCAAGATGCACCAATAAAAAACACAAACTTGATGAATCTCCATCATTTTAAGGCCCAAGAAAGATTCACCTGTTGTGGATATTCAGGCAAAGTGTACAATTCAGGCCAGAACAACAGAGCACTGCAGTCATGACTTATTTTTGTAGGCCAACTCTGAAGTTAGCATCACCCTGGCTGGTTCCCTTTACAAAAAACCAATGGGATTATGGATTATTTATGAGTTTCAAAGCAAAAATAAAGGCTAAATTTAGGCTACAAATGAACTACATCCCAGTCACATGACTTCAACGTCTCCACCATCAAGCATCTGACAACTCAGTTTTTATTTAAAAAAACATTTGTCCTGAAAGTTTGAGTTACCAGTTTGCAAGAGCGCGAGTCTAAACACAAGTGACTAGAAGAGTTGACCTGTTCGGCTGAGGTTTAATGTCCCTGACAACCTGTAGTCCCATTAGCCACTAGTTAACAACTGCATTTTCCAAGACACAACACGAGTAAGGTATTTCTCTGCAGTTCAGCATGATCTACTGATGTTGCAGGATAAAACGTGTAAAAACTTGAGCTTGTGTTCACCACAGAGCTTTTTTCAGGCATTTAACCAAAAACCCATTGACTTCAAGACGATGGAAGCGTTTCTGGGTTTTGACCAACGAAATTCACTGCAGTAGTCTATAATTCCAGCAAATAAACTTGCGAATATTCGACTTGTACATAATTTGTGCTTTTGCATCATAATGGTGTGTTCACTATGCGTCTATCGTGTGTAATAAAGACGCTTGAATCTTCCACTCGAGTTCAAATTTTTCAACTTGCGCGTAAGACGTCCGCGGCAAACGCGTCGCCCAGTTCGCGTCATTCGCGACTTCTGCCGTCTATTCACGTCTTTGCATTAGCCGTGTTTCCACTGCCGGGCTAGGGCTAGTCACGACTGTTTCCCGAAACCCATTGTCGCAAAGTATCGTTCAACCACGTTGGTTTCGCACGTGATGGAGTAATAACTACTTTTAATGAAACTGTTTGAGATCCAATTAACGGTAGATTTTTTATATATATAAATTACAGATTACAGGACTATTTCTAATTGTTCTCAGTTATTTTTACTTTAAACCAGACTCAATATTTGACTCGTTCTTACATAGTAGAGCACGTTCGCACATGCGCACTCTTCAAAATCGGTACTTTAAATCTTTTGACAAACTAAAAGACGTAAATTACATTTGTATGTATTCTAAATAAAAGGCACCGGTTGTACTGAATGTCAGCTTGCTTATTTTGCTCAAGATAAGGATTTATTTCGTCCAAATGTGATGCAATACAGAGCTGGTAAGTCCCGCCCCTTCCGCTAACCCCGCTGGACCTCTAGGTTGAAAAACCGTCAATGCAAAGTGAATGAGAGAAAATAATTATTTTTTAATCCCGTTTGAATTTTGCAATGAATGTAACATATGCTGTCTGTGAATTTTTTATACAATGTTTCGTGTAAAGAATGCTACAATTTAGCGGGTAGAATTTTCATACGGTTAGACTTTGTGTGAGAACACTTTGTGGACTACAACTCTTTCGACGTTCACCCCCACCAGCACACGGATCCCGCTAAACATGCCTGTGTCTTTGGTGCACTTCACCACCACCTTTCAGGGAGAGGACAAACTGGTTGAGTATGGTGAAAACCGTGATTTGAGGAGGGAAAATGTGTTATGCGGCGACGTCACATATGCGACGTGTCGTCTTTCTCGTTGTGTCTATTCCACAACTGCTAGCCAAAGAATCATACAATATACTGTCAAACTCGTTACATGAGAATTTATGTAAAAAATTCACAGACAACATATGTCACATTCATGGCACAATTCAAACGGATTCAGAAAATAATTATTTTCTCTCATTCACTTGCATTGACGCTTTTTCAACATAGAGGTCCACTTGGAGTTTTACGGATGGGCGGGACTTACCAGCTCTATAGAAACTATGCCTCTAAACAGGTCGAGAGCTGTCGTTCAAACCACACAACGCTGTTTGCCAATGTTCGTTGGAACGATTGTTTCGTGAAACACCGACTCGTTGAACTACGCTGATAACGACGGAACTTGCGACCATAGTTGGCTAACGATGCCTTCGGGAAACGCACCCCTGATCAATGTATGGACCAAGGTGGAATGCCAATATCTGTTAAGTTTTGATTCCCAGGGAATGCACGAGCTAATAAAATACCTTGAATGAAAGCTTTGGATATAAACAGCTGCTAAATGTATAAATGTTATTAAACTCGATATCTTTAAGGTAGCTATAAAAATGCCAACTTTAACTTTCTCAGCAAGAACTTCTTAACTGTTATTTCACAATAATGGCTGTGGAAGGAGATGTAAAAGCTACTTTCCACTACAGCGGCCTTTTTTGCAACACTTATTGGTCAGACACATTTCGGAACAAAAACAGAGCACAACATTTTTACTTTTGACACGTTACAGGCAAACAATACAAGGACACTAAAGTTAAGAAGGTGTTTGCTTCTTAAGGGAAGCGGAATGCATTCAACGAAGCTCGAATGCTCAAGTCATCCAAAGGGAAACTGTCCATATCAGAGCTTCACAGGTTGGCAGGTTCATGTCCCTTATTCTCACTGCCTCCTCTTTCCTTCCCAGTATTGTCCTACATCCTGTGGACTAGTTCTGCAGCCTGTGCCACAACGGCACCAGCAAGGACCAACTGTCTTTACAGCCACTCTGTCACCACAACATTTGTCCGCTAGTCCGACCTCTGCAGGTTTACGGCTGGGTTCGCTGATGGAGATCGGCCTGTTTTTGAGAAACAGGACATCCCATTCTGGACTCCAACAACATTCGGGTATAGGCTTAGTATTTAACCTTAATTAGAAACTACAACCAGGTAAATGTATGCTTCAGCGCCTTAATCTTCCACAAAGGGCACTATGGCAAGTATAAACTCTCTTCTTCTATGATCAGTTTTCTCTTTCAGGTCAACTACAGTCCTACTGTCCAATTAAGTTAAGGCCACCCAAAACAGCAATTCTGTCATCATTAAAGGTGCATTGCGCAAATCTCGGAGATTTTGCAGAACTACACCCCCTCTGGCGACAAGAGGTGTGCAAGCCGCTCATGGACCGCACGCTTGCACGAGCTGTTCATAACCAAAGGAGCATAAGCCGTACAAATCTTTTGTTTACAGTCAAAATGTCTTCAGAGGTAATAAAGCTATAAATCTGCAAGTCATTTTAAATAAAAGGAAAGGCATTTGAGTAAATTACACACTTACGTGTGTGTGAGGGGGAAACGGGGGTAGTAGAAAACTTTGGTTTTTGTTTCCATCTATCTCCATGTTGAACTGTTTTATGTGTTTACTGTATCCACTTATGATTGTATTATTATGGAAACACATTGATGTCCAATATAAGTTATTACTTTGTATAGCCTTGAGTTTCATCAAAAGCATTTGTAATTGACTTGACGTGCTGGTCCATTTGTCTGTCACTCCGAGTCCTCACAAAAGACAAACTGCTGATATCGACACCAAAAATGTTTCATATCCTAATAGTGAAGGAGCGATTTACTGACTCGTTGCTTTAAAAGGCCCTGTGTGTAAAATAAGGTCGAACAAACTTTAAGTAGCCGGGCTGCTCTGTTTGATTCGACATACACAGTTCCAGAAAATATATGGCACCAGATTTGAGGTTTTAAAAGAGACATTAACAGCAATTCTACTGGCGACAAGTGCTATTACTGATGGCACCGGCGCAGGAGACGGATTACAGCCTGCAGGGCCAGCGAGAGGGACGCTTTGCGGCCGTACATCTGGGATTGCGTTTAAGTCTCCTTAAACAATGTGCAAGAAGCCAAAACTCTTTTAATTTAAGAGCAATTAAGTGGATCAGAGCCCCGTCCCATTTTCCCTGCTTCCCTTTCTCTCCCTCACTGTTTTCACCCTTGTTTTATTAGCTATTTCCTCCCTTCCACCAGCGGCGTGAATGCTCACTTTCCCCCCCCCCCAAAAAAAAGAGCACACTTTCTAACACTTACATTACATAAATACACATACACAAACACACACAGGAAGACCAAGGGGCCGAGGAGGGACCAGGCCGCCCCGCAGAACTGAAGACGGGGGCTGAAGCGTTTCGAGTGCGCCGTGTTGCTCCATTTATGGGCGGTAATTAAAAACATCCAGCGGTAATTTAATAGCGCTCACAAGCCAGAGACACAAAGTCTGCTGGCTTTGCCCTCTGAATAAATAACTTGGAATGAGATCCGTATACAGCTTATTTGTCCTTCTCCTTGCTCTTCAACATGAATATGTTTTCTTTGCCTTGTGGCCTTTCCTGGACTTTAGCATTAAGAAGTCATGCATGGCTTAACAGAGCAATTAATTCAAATAATTAAGTCAATTATATGTATATTTATATATTTAAAAAATGCAAAAAAAATGTTTAGTATAAAAAAAGTTTGACAAGTTTTTTATATATATATATTAGGATATTTAAGTAGATTTGATAAATGTGCCTATGAATAAAACATTACATCTTGAGACAAAACAACGGCACTGACATTTTTTAAGATATTTCAGTGAACCTGGGGTAAAATTGATCAACGAGTTTCGGCATATAGCCGTCAAACCGTATTCACTTTATAGCCCTTAATCCTGTAATTGTGGACAAATGTGGGCATAGAGGACTCAGGTGTGATCCTAATTTTTATTTATTATAAATGGTACATCACTGTCTTCGATAAAGTTTTGTCTATCAATTTATGGTGTGGTTTTTTTATTTTGGGGGTATTTTTGAATTTATTTACTTCAAAAAGTACCATATTTTCTATGTAAATAGGCTTATTTTTATGTTGTTTCATTGTTTTTTTTTTAACTACATTAAAATATCATTCTAATAAGTTGTTAGAGCTAAAACCTCAAGATGAAGTGACTTATTTTGGCTTATTTTAGAATGCTCTAAATTACAGTTTTTCCTATTCATTTCTATGGGTGCCCATTTTTTTGACCCAAATACAAGATTAAGGAGGGTTTTTTTCACCCACTTAACATTGTAGAATTAATTAAAAAAAATTGTGTGTGTTCAGGAGGTAAACTTAGGAAAGTAGTCTTGTACTGCTCAGATCTAGGGAAGTATTTTTTTTTAAATAAATCAAAACTATTTTGCCCACATTTGTCCAGAATACGGTTTTAGGGTTAACACGGCGGTCTTCAGGCTCGATTATTTGTTAATCACAATTATAATGCTTGCAACTTTACAGGATGGTGCTTTATTGTTCTTATATAAGCATTACGCCTGCGGCATCATATTGAGTGATGTCACAGATTTGATGTTTACTTTGCAGCTCTGCAGAGCATTGAGTAAACACACCATCAGACTGTCTCCAGCAGATATTTACAATTGCATCTCATCAGAGGAGAGTGAGAACAGGCGACGGGGGGAGATTACAACAGCCACACATGATTTCAATCTGACAGAGGTTCTCACACTCAGGAAAGACCTCATGCATATGAGCAACTATGTCTGTGCAAACTTTTGATACTGTGCAAGTTCTCCTGCTGTCGGTTTGGCACTGAACAACAACTTTCATTTAGCTATTAAAAACATATGTAGTGCAATTTCAGATATGAATATATAGTGGCATCTAATCGTCAAGGTTTGGTTTGGACAGAAAAGTTAATGTCGATAATCAATTGTAATTAGAATAAAAAAGTAGAAGAATTTATAGTGGGATATTTGGACCACATTGTATAAGAAAATAGTTTTTTGAAAACAATTTTAATGTGCATTAATGCAATAATGTAATGCAACTATAGGGCTGTCAAACGATTAATCGCATCAAAAATAAAAGTTTGAGTTTACATAATATATGTGGGTGCACTGTGTATAATTATTTTGTATATATAAATACACACACATGCATACACTCTCAGAAAAAAGGTACAAAAGCGGTCACTGGGGCTGTACCTTTTCAAAAGGTAAACTTTTGTCAATTTTAGGTGCTAATATGTACATTTCAGGAGCTAATATGTACATTTAAGGAGTTAATATGTACATTTTAGGTGCTAATATGTACCACTAAGGTACCAATATGCAGCCTTTGGGTACAGAAGTGTACCTTTTGAAAAGGTACAGCCTCAGTGACAGCTTTTGTACCTTTTTTTCTGAGTGTATTTAAGAAATATTTTGATGTATATACTGTATATAGATTTATATTTTATTCATATTTGTATAAATTTAAATAATATTTTTTCTTAAATATAAATGCATGTGTGTGTATTTATATACAAAGTAATTATACACAGCGCGCCCACATATATTATGTAAACACAAACTTTTATTTTGGATGCGATTAATTGTTTGAGAGCTTTGAATGCAACAACTATATAATGCAATCATGTGGTACATGCTCAAAACTCATGGAAGTACCCGATTATGTGTCAAACATGTATTCTAAAAATGTTCAATGGCACATGCGCCCATATGTAAATACCATTTTTTTAAGAGTCTGTCACACTGGCTGACAAGATTGCTTGCACCAATATAAATGAATTATACAGACACATGAGTTGTTGGTCACAAAGCAATTCAGTTAACATCTGACACACATAAGGTTCTTTCTTTAATAAGGGACTTTTCCTCTCTTAGAAGTGGTTAATTCAGAATGAAAGGTCCCCTTGGACAGAGACAAACTGCTTACAAGTGTCGAGGATAATGCTCCAATTATACACAGCCTGAGACACAAAGACACCGTAACACGGCCAAGAGACGACTGCTCTGGTTCCAGCTCTGTCAATGGCTTTCCCTTTGGCAAGGTCAATAAAGCATGTCGTTTTTGGAAACATAAAAATAATGCATTGCTGCAGCACTGGGTTACGGATGCAGAGTCAATGCAGTGCGCTCTAGTGATTACAGCCGATATTGCACGCAGAGGATCTTCTGAGAAGGTCCCTGTGAATTTGCAAGGGATGAATGAACCTCATGGTTGAGCATATAGCGCCTCCTGGTGGCATTAAAGTAAAAGCTCAGGTTTGATCATTATAATTCCTGCAGGGTTTAGCATTGAGCAAGGGTATGATGTGACAATGTGTCAACCTTGGTTAATGCAGGGACAGATCAAACAACAACTTATTCCTCTAGAAAAACAGATCAATACAACTCTTCAAGATTAAAATGCACTGGCAGGATGATCCACTCCACTAAAGTCATCATTCAGATCAGAGTTCATTACACTCTCTCTCTAGATGTCATTCTGTCCTGAGGTCAAACTCACATATCTATAATAGCCTTCATCAGACATTCCTTATCAACCACAGCGACCCCCAAACGTATTCGGATGCTTAAATCACATTTAAAAGTATCTACGGAGGAAAAAAAAATGTCATTGCAATGGATAGCAAACATATCAAGTGACATTTGTCCTCAAACGCAGCAGCTTTTCTGGGACATTTTGCTTTTGCAATTCTAGTAGTCTTTTAACGAACAGAAAGTGTCTAAACACTCTTTATGATTTTAAACAAACGTTTTTTTTTTGTGAAATGTTTTGCTTGAAATGTGTTCTTGTGCTTTTTGTCTATAATATAAAACCAATCTGAATTTATCTAATGCAATGACATTTGTAATGTAGTTCACTTTTATAGGAGTAGTTCACTTTTTAAAAACTTTTGCTGATAATTTACTCACCCCCATGTCATCCAAGATGTCCATGTCATTCTTTCTTCAGTCGAAAAGAAATTGAGGTTTTTGATGAAAACATTCAGAAACAACGTAGACCATATAGACTGAAATAACAAAAAGTGTCACACTTCCAACAATGCAAAAAAATCATGCTCACCACACACAAAAATATAGAGGAATACATTTTTGAAACTATAAAAATTATCTTAGTTGTAAAATAAAATCATCCAAAAACACAGAACCACAAAAATAAATTTGTAACACTGACACATTGAAAATGTACGCACACACACACAAATCTTAAGACTCCAACATTTCTCTTTATAACGTTGTTCAGGTTTGATTATTATGTAATATTATTGAAAAACTAGTTTACACTAAACTTTGACAAAAGTGTTTTATTTCTGTTATAATTGTGATTTTGTAATATTTACATATGAATCCAACTTGTGAAAAGATACCTTTGGTTAGCAAAACAAATAGCATATAGTGGAGCTCTATAACACGCATCTAGTGGTTAAAGTGATTTTTTTTTTAAACTGCATTTTCCAAAAAATGGACAGAAATCTTACATTAAACCATGTAAAACAATCCATGTTATCAACATGAATGAAAATTTGAAATATGGGTCTTTTATAAATTGAATTTTACATAAAATGCTGGGGGTTTTTTTGGAAAAAAAAAGCCATTTAAATAAATATGTATTTATTTATAAAAATGTAAAAGATATCATAAATACTCCAAAAACTGCACAAATGTTGAGTAAAAACATTAAAAAAAATACTATTCTGTTACAAAAAGAAATGTTATTGTCTAGGGTCCAATAGACCCCAAAAACCACATGCGTGATTCCCAAACAAAGACCGTCAGAGGGTTAATTCCACAAATACTTCAACAAAATGACCAGAGTAAGAACCGAGTGTGTTCCACAACGTTTGTTTTATTATTCTGAACATAGACCCGGTGTGACATAATTCAACTTAATTTGATTATACGTCTTTGAAAAAAAAAAAAAAAGAAAGAAAAACATGAACAGGGAGGAGGAAAAAAAAAGTTCTTAAGATGCATTACAGGGTGATTTCATTTGTGGCTCTGAAAATGTAGAGACCGTAAGAAAACTGCCACTACATATATTCATTTGCACGACAACTGCCTATTAGTTTTTTGCTAACGAAGACTTTAATAAAAAGGTCATAGCCAACCGAAGCATAAATGAACAACAGCACAACAAACCCCGACCATTCGCTGGAATTTAATTCAATGATTAACTTTGTTAAGAGTACCTAAGGATTATAACAGTGCTTCTAACCTTATAATTACTTGGTGTTGTAATGAAAGCTACATAACAGCATGCCGTCGCAGTTGCAGGTGGAGTCGTAAAGCACTGTGGTTAAGCAAGGGCAAGCGTACAGCAAATCTTATTAACACAATCAGTGATCCTAATGAAAACACCCTACCTCAAACTCACTCGTAAATGATTTTCACAGTACGTCACCTCACGAAGTGTGCAAAACGTTCAGATAGATGAGCAATTCAAATGTGACGATCGCAACACACACTTATGTTTAGTTACCTTGCAGTGATATGAGGTCAATGGGAGTATAAAATTAATCTATCACTGTAGAAATAAGGCTGTGTCGTTCAAACGATGCAAAACAGCGCATCCCGTCCCTGAATGGCGAGGGTTTGCTGCTTTATTCGTACGGTAACACCTCAGCGTATTTCTGTGAGCGACTCGTGTACAAACAGAGTCTGACAGCGGGTTGGAGAGTCACATTTTAATGCACCCGACAGATCCTTGCGCACGGCTTGCTTTCAGAACAGAACAGAACAGAGCATCCGATTACAACACGCTGAAACAAATTGCGATTGTGTCAAATACAGACGTTAAAAATAAAAACCGAACAGAACAGAAGAGAAAGTCTACTAGAAGACTACAGGCACACTTTTAGGACCCTTAATTGGTTATTGTCAGTGAGGGGTTCAGACACACACACAAAAGAAAGTTCTTTAAACGTTAACTTAGCTGCTTTTTTATGTTTCTTTTTTCCTCTTTTTTTTTTTTTAATAAGCATGCCATTGTTTATGCATCCTAATTTTTTTTCTTTAAGTTTTGGTGTCCCATTACTTTAACTTAAAATGAACAGATCTGTATAAACCTCACCTAGCATGCCTTCTTTCTGCGTCTATGCTGACAGGATTCACAGCTCATCAACAAAGCTTGTGGTCGATGTAAATGTAACTGGAAGAGAGAGATTTGTGCACTCTTGATTTCAAAACAGAACTGAACATGGTGCCACACAATAAGCATTTTCCTTTCTTTGCTTCTCAAGCTCGACTATTAGAAATGTCCAATTGTGCTCCTGCAGCGGAGACTGAGTGTGGAGTGAGCAATAGTTTTGTTTTTTTTCTTTTTCTGATGATTTACAAGACATTTCTAAGAGAGTAAGGTTTAAGACAGAGGGTCATAACAATCATTTACAATTAATTGCTGTACGTCTGTCCTTCCGGTGGTTGAGGAAGCTTCATATTCTCTTTGGACATCATAAGACGCCTTAGCTCTTGAAGAACGACTTTAATGCTATATGAGTTTTGCCATTTTGCTAGAATTGGTATGCTACGTGCATCCACCTGAAACAAAAAGAGACAGAAAGAAAGTGACATGCAGAGATGAGTTACATGATTTAAGATACAACCGAGTCAATTTGCATTGCACAAATCATGTCACAAAATTATTATTTTTTTTTTCTGGATTTAATACACATTAAAATCTGTCAACATTATTTGTGACAATTTCAATTTGTTTCTCAGTTATAAAAAAGAATGAATGATGGTTATAGTAACCCACAATAAAAATAAACTAGTCGGATGGTAAACATTGAATTGAATAGGCAGTTTTAAAAGATTTAAACATTGTACTTGTTGGTATTATATTTTCAGAATAACTTATATTGGTAGGGTTATTGTAAGTGTGATATTTGCATAATAAAAAAACTGAAGGATGAGACAAAACTATTGTCAAAATATGCCACAAATGCAATCGATACAGCTCAAATCCAACCCGGAATGTGTCAATGGTCTTAGATGAGGTTTTCTTGAAAGGATAGTACAGTGATCTGTAAATATTTTTATTTACTCCATTTTTTATTGGTTTTCTCCAAGTGATAACATGTTTTTATATAATGACAAGAAGCCTAAAACACTTTATAAACGGCATATACCTGACACATTGGTTTGATACTGTAAATGTGGCCTTGATCTGTTCGTGACTCTCCTGTTTTAACTCGTTCATCAAAATGAATGAATCTTTTTCCGTGTCATTTGGTTGATTCAACGAACGAAATGAACAAATTGACTCAAATTGAGTTCGAACAGGAGAGTCACGAACGCGCATCGCAGAACAGAGCAAGGCGACCATTTGAGCTCATAAAACGTAAACTTTGTTATTTATTTTTCGTTTCGCTTGATCAGACCCTTATTCATTGTCTGGAATCGTTTAAAGCCCTTTGAACAATTTGCAATTTGCACTGAAACTGTCTTTTGGACCTTGAACCGTTTGGTTCCCATTGAAGTCCATTATATGGAGAAAAATCCTGGAATGTTTTCATCAAAAACTTTAATTTCTTTTCGACTGAAGAAAGAATGACATGGACATCTTGGATGACATGGGGGTGAGGAAATTATCAGCAAAAGTTTTTTTTTAAAGTGAACTGCTCCTTTAAGGGATCGGAGTGACGCTAATCAAACTGCTCATTAAAAAATGATCAAGAAGGCCTAAATCTCCTGATGTGCCAGATGATTAAGTTTTATCATGACTATAAAGTTTAGGGTATCTTGGGGTAAGATGTGTCACTGGATGTATTGCCCCCTTAATCTAGCAACAGAAAACAAGAAACTTTGAGCAAATCTTCAGTTTGAAAAGATTTTTAGAGAAGTCATTTTTTCCAATGCTTCCTTCTCATTTCAGCTGAAAACAGGCATCCTTATATAATTAGCTGCATGTGTTCGTTTTACTTTTATTTTATTTTTACTTTAATATAAAAGTAAAAATATTATTATTTTTATTTTTGTATTACATTATTTTACCTAGAGGTATATTTAATAAAAAAAGTGACAGAGCTGACCCTATTCCCCCCAATTCGTTTCAACAAATTAGCTTGCAAAATTACATCATTCTGGTCTGGGATTTAGTTGATCTTTGTGCAAACAGCACAAAGATCTTGATTCTACATCCAACAGACTATCGCATATTTGGACCGAACATTAAGAAAAACACACAGAAGAGATTTACTAATATATATCAATCCTCTGTGGTGTAATAAACCGTTTAATTTACCGCGGCCCCTATTGTATTGTGTCTCCAGCTGAATCTCGTTAAACATGTTTGAAATTCATTATTGGTTCTGCTTAGGCAGGCAAAGTGAAAAACGTCCCTCCTCTGCAGTACTGATGTGACTCGAGTGACTGTTTCCTGCATCAGTATGAAAATAACTGCGACGTCACATTTCTCTAGTTTGCAGTAAAATGATCACAAACATAACAGACAATATGCTGGTAAAATAACACACAAAATAGTCAGTTATAAAAATGAGTCAACTTACCATCCCATTGGAATTATTTATTCCATTCATGCTAATTTTTGTAACAAATCTAATATTCGGTGGTAATTCGGGATATTTAGGTCCACACTCCACTTTCAGGCTGTATATCCTGTTTTCGTAATTAGTCTGAGAAATGAGGAAAAAGTCAAAGGTTAAAGCCGAAATGTCAAACGGAACATGAAAGTGAGAGGATAACAAACATCAACTCAAAGAGAACAGACCTACACAACTCGAAAAAAAAAAAAAAATCACACTTCACGATGATGGACTACAGATGGAAACACATCTTAACTTATTTACCAATTTTATCCACTCAAAATTGCCTTTTAAAACTATTCAAAACTGAATAGTTTTAATGCAAAAAAATCCGTACCAATTCTGTTTAGCAAAATACTAGGCAAGGCTATATGTATTTCTTTCTTGTCAGTTTTACAATTATCTTTCTTTGAATAATAACACTATTATTATGGAGAATCTCATGAAGAAATGTTCCACCTCAAAATCAACACTAATTAAGTTTAATTATATTAATTAAGGTTATTTGCACAGTGACATTATGTTCATAATAAATCAGCATAATACTCATTACTGTAGAGTAAAATTAAAATCAGCATCAATTTGATTTATAACAATGTTTAATTGTTATAAACAATATAGCAATATATAATTTATATTTATATAATGTTTCATTTAAGGAACATTTTTATATTTTATATCATTTTTATATTTGATTTATGTAATGTTTCATTTAAGGAACTCGCTTTTTGAACTAGTTCAGTTAAAAAATCCTGATATATTTTGGAAATATGAAGGGGAGATTTTGGGCTGGCTGTTTGGTAATGTTTTTGCTTTGGCAAAATTTATAGAAAAAGCCTGGTGTTTACGGCAAAGTATTCTGTATCCCATATGATATATGCCCGTATGTCATCTCTATTTGTATGTGTATTTATTTTTGTGGTTTAGTTATATTATGTTGCAGATTCTGTCTTATATGACATGGCTGTTTATTATCATTATGCAAAATGTATATTTTCTATAATTTACGAGTGAAATGTGACCTATAGACAGCTTTCATTCAGCCGTTAAGCAAATTAAACAAAATCAAAGTATACCAGAAACGGGCCACATTTCCAGCCCAATAAATAATGTTGCCAGTTCCAACAAATACATAAACCACTAAAGGTTTCTGCTGCAGTTCTGCTTTTCATGGCATGCATCTTTATCTTTAATCTACACCACCAGCTGTCATGCGTCAGGCTGGATAGTATGAAGGAATGCTGTTTACTAGTGTCCAAGATTTCAATCACGCTATAAAATAGTTTGTCAGCAGATACGCAAAAGAAGCCTGAATCGAGAGATATATCAACACAACATTTGAAGAATGTTATCATTTTGTCAGTTGAGTCATCCGTATTGTTGTCATTTAACATGGTTAGAGAGCAAACATACTCGTGCAGGTCCGATGATCATGCCCGTCCACCGCGTGAGAGTCATATCCTCATCATCCTCCAGACCCCAGCTCACTGTCCCATCACCGACACCCTTCTGTCCTTCCTCAAGCTCTTCCAACAAACGAAAATTGCGAGGGACTTTAACTCCTGCAAGAACGAGATTTGACGTGTTTAAAATATTTTAGAGTTGGAAAAATTTATTATAATTACACATGAAGTTTTTTTTAGAGCTCATATTAATATCTCAATTATAAAATTCTTCACATAAAAAGTAAAAACTGAATTGAAAGGGGTGGGATAGTGAGGTAAATCTTTACTTTAATTTCACAGTTCAGACAATTGCGTTTTCATTGAATATGAAATCAACGTATGTTTTATTCGTGGATGAGGAGGATTTGATGTGTATTTGACGCACTGGCTGGGAAAACAATTCATTTAAATTCTTTTTCGAACAAAACAATGACTGTATGAGGGATCTCGCTGTCTTCAATCTTCATAAACAGAATAGAACTGAACGGCCTGATCAGCCAGAGAAAAAAATTATAATAATGTAACCAAGCACGTTTAATTGAACGTCACACAAAATCTGTACATTTACAAATATGACATGTTAATGAACTGCATTTCAACACTGATTAGCAATCTAGTGTTTACATACTCTAGCGCTGACAAGTGGAGGTACGAGATATGCAACGTCTTGTGAGAGTCTAAAGAAAAGACTAATCACTCATCCGTGAACAATTCAGGAAATGACAGCCATTCTCTATCACGGTTTTTCACTTCCTCAAAATCTCATGGCCAAGACGAGACTGAATAACTCAATATATTTCTTACCTTAAAATATGTGAACATACACATTTTAAACTTTACATGCATCTTATTCTGTGTCATGATTTGGAACTGTGTGCAAACTAGCTTGTGCAAATACTGTTCTTTACATATATAAACCCTAAAAATGTGATTTGATATTAATAAATGAGATCTGCTCTAATTTGCAGCTGCATACAATAGCAAAGAATTATAATTGATTTCTCAAATGATCTTAGATTTAATGGATTTAGAGGTCTTCTTTATAAAGATCTCCTCTGTATCAGCCCCTCATAAACTCTAAACGTCATGTATATTATTATGAAATGGCTTTACACGAGAGTATACACGAGTGTTATTTATATATATAACTTATATTACACAATCATTACGCACCTTTCCATATACGTATTATCTTTAAAATGTTTAAATGACTATGTGAGGCTGTTTTAACCTGCGCAGGTTCTGGTTTGACACATAAACATCAGTTAAAGGCCCGTTTTGTCACGGCACTGGACAGAACCAGATGCAGCACGCGCGTGAATGCTCCGCCTCGCCTCACATTTGCACCGATACACCCGCCCAACTGCAACATACAGTACTTTATCAATGCTTCGGTACCATATCAGTGCACAATTATTATCGATGTGTGCCTATACTAATCATTAACTAACCATATAAAATAAATCTGATATGAATTATTTTTAAACTACAGGTCTGTTTGTGGGCCGTTAGCTCGATGCTAACACACACACATACATAGTTCAAACTGCACACAGGTCTGTTAAGTGAAGTAAATAAAGGCATTTGAGCACGGTAAACCTCTCGGATAATGCATATGAGATTGTGAAGCATGTCCTTGGCGTGTCAGGTTTTAAAAAACGGCCGCGGAAGACAGCGAGGATTGAGAAGATTGTGAGACTAACCTGAGGAGGCCGCCATCTTCTTCTGCCCGAATCCAAAAGCATACGAAAGCGTGACGTCGATGGTCACGTGACTAATGCGCGCAGTGCTGTAGTAGAGATGAGGGGTGTGGCTTCACTGCAAAGATTTCTTTAAAATATATAATTTATATGACACTAGACTACAGCATTGTGAACAGTGTAACATATAAACGCAATTTAAGTGAAGTTTAAGTAATTTATTATGTCTTTAGGATATTGTAGATAATTGGTAACATGGTAATCAGTTTACCTCAGTCTCACATTATATACATTACATAAGATGGTTAAATTAACCAAGTTAACCATTAATTTTCATCCTGCAAGGCATCCAGTTAATTTTATTGCCATTGTATAAATAATCCAGCTATATTTGATAACTCAATGCGATAATTCAATGCTTGACTTCCTGTGTGAGACTATATAGTTGTTTTTATAATGTCTTTTTCTCACTATACACTGTAAGCTGTTTAGGTTTTACACCTTGTTTAAACCATTCTTTGAGGTTTTAACTTTACAAACACCAGTGGAAAGTCAATGCGACTGATTTAGGTCAGTGAATTGATGCTTAGCATGTTTATGCAAATAACAGCTATAAATCACACTCTTCTCTTGAACAACAAAACTCATTTATTGCATCCAGAAAGGCTCCATACATATGACTATTAACAACAATTGCTCTATAGAAAAAGAAAATAGGATAAGGCAAGTAACAATAGAAGAAACAGCAACCAGGCATAGTAAGCGTTCACAGAAGCCGAACAGTCTTTCCCGTGACGGTCAGATAGTCTTCATCAGCAAGTGCCCTGAGGGCCTCATCAAACATGTCCTTAGTAATGGCCTGAAATTGGAGGAAAACATTAAGTTAAGATTTATAGTTGGATTGTTTTATAGTATTAATAAAATAATAATTTTAAAAAAGCATACCGCTTCTGACTGGCCACGAAGATCGTCAAACAACTGTTGGTACTTCATAGCTGGTGTTTTGCCCTTTGATTGGATGAGCTTCTTCAGGGCCTGAGCCACTTCCTCCTTGCGCTTGCGTGCTGTAGCACTCATACCTGAACAGAAACAACCAATCAAGATCATCAGACTCTCTAATTAGCATGACATTCACAGGTACTAGTTAGGAGATGATTGGTCAAAACGATCATATTTTTTTTTACAGAATATTGCAGAGCTTATTATTAATTATTTATCCATGCACATCATTATTATATACCGTGTTCTTCTCGTGACGTGTCTCAGAAGAGAGTGGGACTAAACATCATCCACAACTGACAGCAAACTTGCACTTTACAGTTTTACTCAGACATGCATCACAATAGAAAACTATTGCAACTTCCGTTTCATGCAGATTTTAAAAGGGTAATAGCAATAATTAGTATTTTTAGGGCTGTTAATTTAATGGGTTAACTTAGTTATGGAAAAAAAAAAACGTTAAAATGATTAACGCATTTAGACCTACGCATGCCATCTAAGTTTGTGTAATATAATCTGTTGAATCAAATAAAATATATTGAATCAAATAAAATAAATTGAATCAAATAAAATAAAAAAATATATATATTTTTGTAACATATATTTAATGCTTTTCTCATTTAACACAATAACGACCTTAATTTATCTTTTGGTCAGCCAAATTTGACGTGCGATTAAGTAAATGCCACATTGTGTAATTAACTAAATTCCAATTTAAATTGTTTGACAGCCCTATATCTGTACAAGTATGACTAAATTATGAGACCATGTGACTCAACTTGACCAGTAAAGACAGTTCTGTAACTCATACCTGTGGTGAGGATGGAGATATCCACAAATCCTGTCCTGGGATCAGTGGCGGACTGTTTCAGGGCCTCTCTGTGTAGTCTCTTGGCTTCCTCCACGTCGATGGTTTCGACTTTGCTTGAGAAACGAACTTTCGCGTGCGCTTCAGACAGTCTGATGAGCGACTCCAGCTGACGGGGGTACGCGGACACCATACCTCGACCGCTGCCGATCTTACGCATGTCTACATAGGCCTGCAAGGATCAAAATTAAAAATTGCAAACGTTAAATATCACATGTTACACTATACTACTGCAGGTAACTTGCCCTATATTGTGTTTATATACCTCAATAAGGGCCTGACTAGCTTCCTCGTTGAGTCGGGGATGCACTGTTGTACGAGCAAAGGCGATGTAGTCTTTCAGCACGGCCATGTCCAGATGCTCCTCTTCAATCTGCTCTTCACTCTGATAATACAGAGACACGAGATGGTGCGCGAGACGTCTGTCATACGCCTCGTCCTGAGGGTCCAGCATTAGGAAGATCAAATCAAACCTAAGAACGAGAGTTTTTTTTAGAGTTTCAACACTGATAATATTAAGAAATGTTCCTTTAGCAGCAAATCGGCATATTAGAATGATTTCTGAAGGATCATGTGACACTGAAGACTGCTGAAAACTCAGCTTTGATCACAGGAATAAATAAAATTCAAAAATAAGTTACTTTTAATTGCAAAAATATCAGAATATTAATGTTTTTACTGTATTTTTGATCGAATAAATGCAGCCTTGGTGAGCAAGAGACTTATTTTGAATGTAGACCATAATTAAATCTGATCTTGATGGATAAAACATTTCTCTCCCTACTTTAAATCCCACTCAATTGATAGAAATACATAACATTATGGACATTAACTGTTGTAAACACCATCATGTTTTGTTTATACCTGGACAGAAGTGTGTGAGGCAGCTGGATGTTTTCTATAGTCGTCTTTTTAGGGTTCCACTGAGACTCCACCGGATTGGCTGCGGCGAGGATGGATGTCCGAGCATTGAGTTGGCAAATGATCCCAGCCTACGACACACAAAAACGTTATTTTCTGTCCCAACAAAATCATTCACAAGTTATTGCGTCAAGTTACCTTGGCAATAGAGAGCGTTTGCTGCTCCATGACCTCATGCAGCACAGATCTCGTGCTGTCGCTCATCTTATCGAACTCGTCGATGCAGCAGATGCCGTTGTCACTGAGCACGAGCGCTCCGGTCTGAAGAACCAGCTGCCGGGTTTCCGGGTCCTTCATCACATACGCTGTGAGGCCGACGGCGCTGGACCCTTTCCCGGACGTGTACTGCCCGCGAGGAACGAGGTTGTACACGTACTGGAGCAGCTGGGACTTACTGGTACCCGGATCGCCACAAAGCAGGATGTTGACCTCCGCGCGGAAGTTCCCGCGGCCCGTCTGAGTGAAGTCCTTACGGGTCCCACCAAATAACTGCAACAGGATGCCCTGAAAAAAAATGCCCACCATCAACTCACATCCTGAGACACGTTAAATGATATCAGTTGTAGGAAAGACGACGAGGCAGGCTTAAAGGAATAGATCACTTTTGAAAAAACTTTTGCTGATAATTTCCTCACCCCCATGTCATCCAAGATGTCCATGTCTTTCTTTCCTCAGTCGAAAAGAAATTAAGGTTTTTGATGAAAACATTCCAGGATTTTTCTCCATATAATGGACTTCAATGGGAACCGGATGGTTCAAGGTCCAAAAGACAGTTAATAACTGTTTCAGATGCAGCTTCAAATGTCTTTAAACGATATCAGACGATGAATAAGGGTCATGCGAAACGATCTGTTATTTTAAAACCTATTCCAAAAATGTAACTTTTCTAAGGACAAATGCTAGCCTTGCTATATTCTCTGAGGCGCGTTTGCAACGTCACGTATTACGTAATTACGTTCAAAAGGTCACGGGCGACGTAGCCGAAAGTACAGAGTCAGTGTTTACAAGTTGAACGCATAGGTTGAACGTGCAAACTAGCTCAAACACCGTTTACAAAAAAAGGAATTAAAAGGAAAAACAACGATGTCGGACGATTTTGATTCTGTACTTCCGGCTACGTCGCCCGTGACCTCTTGAACGTAATTACGTATTACGTGACGTTACAAACGCGCCTCAGAGAATAGAGCAAGGCTAGCATTTGTCCTTAGAAAAGTTACATTTTTGGAATAAGCTTTGAAATGACCGATCGTTTCGCATGATAAGACCCTCATTCATCGTCTGGTGTCGTTTAAAGACATTTGAAGCTGCATCTGAAACTGTTATTAACTGTCTTTTGGACCTTGAACCATCCGGTTCCCATTGAAGTCCATTATATGGAGAAAAATCCTGGAATGTTTTCATCAAAAACCTTAATTTCTTTTCGACTGAGGAAAGAAAGACATGGACATCTTGGATGACATGGGGGTGAGGAAATTATCAGCAAAAGTTTTTTCAAAAGTGAACTAATCCTTTAACCAGTAACAATTAAAACGCACTTTCTTGATGTCCTCGTGTTCATAGATGCTGGGCGCCAGGGCAGAGGACAGGCGCTCGTAGACGTCCGGTTTTGCGGCTAGTTCTTTGAGCATGGCGACTCTGTCTTTAGTGAAGAGTTTCTGGTCACTGTCCTCGTCCAGTCCATGCAGACGCTTCTCATCCGTCTTGCGGAAGTGAATGGCGTCGATGTGGGTTTTGTACACAGACTTCACCTGGCTCTGTCGTGGGTTCAGACGCATAGGGGCGGCTCTGTAAATGCCTGAGGAGAATAACAGACATGGTTCTCTAATAATAATAATAATAATAATAATACAGAAGGAATATTTTTTTTTAACCTTTACTTAAGAAAAATAAACTAAGCCTAAAAAAAACAACTCTATATATTGTGCATGTAGCATTAGAATGATTTCTGAAGGATCATGTGACACTGAAGACTTGAGTAATGGCTGATGAAAATTTAGCTTTGCGTCGCAGAAATAAAATGAAGTACAAAAAAGTATAATATTTAACGATAAACATTACGTTAAATATTAATAATATTTCACAAAATGTGTTGTTCTGTATTTTTGGTTAAATAAATGCAGTCTTGGTGAGCAGAAGACACTTCTTTTTAAAACATAATCATCAGCGAACAACATTAAAGGGATTGTTCACCCAAAAATGAAAATGATGCATGGTTACCAACATTCTTTAAAATATCATTATTTGTGTTCAGAACAACTCTATGGTAAGTGATGACAACATTTTAATTTTTGGGAGAACGAACCTATATAAGACCACATAAAGTTGAATTGACAACAGGACGTACCAGTGATGTTTATTCGGTCTCCAGGTTGCACTTTGTCCACTAGGTCATTGTGAGCGTAGACGACTGTGGTGTGGGGCGTCTGACCTGCTGGCATGTCCTCTGGAGATTCCTGCAGTTTTATCTATGAGACATAAAAAACAGAAAAGTCCTCATTAATGCTTGCCTTCATCGATTTTAGTTTTGGTCAACTAGTAAACAAATGCCATTACAAAAGAAACCCTTTCTAAACCAGCATGTGATGTGCAAAAATAAACAACAGCACTATTTAGTTAAGTTGATAAATGAAAACAGAAGTGCTAGTACTGGTTAGGTTGAGTCACATGGTCTCATTTAAATGTAATACTTGTGGAGACCACTAGCATGAAAATCCCAACAACATCATTAACTCACCATTTGTTTGTCGGAAAAGGCAGAGCGGTTATGCACCAGTGCCATGCTGTGTGTGGTGTTGCAGTTGCGGCAGACGGCAGGTTCAGCGATGCGTCCGCGGTCCACCTCCACGCGCGTGTTAAACGCACACACCTGACAGCGGAAAAACGCCTCCTGCATCTCAGGGATCAGCTGAGAGGTGCGGATCACCATCCCGCTGATAGTGATGAGCTGGTCAATGTCTGAACGGACACCAGAGATGATGATGATGTGACGGGTGCACTCATTTATCAGTAAACATCGTCCGGCTTGCTGGGTTTCTTACCTTCAGGGTTGAGTGCGCGCATGTTTCTGGTTTTCACAGCGCTGTAGGGACGCACCTGGATCTGATGCTCCAACACGGAGTCTGGGAAACGGTCAAAGAAGAGCTCATTGACCGCCATGTCGAAAGTGGGGATGACTTCCTGTAAGGATAAGAGTGAAAGACTTTCAGTACTCAAAGTGACAATATAATAAACTAGGGGTTCATGCTTTTTAAAGAAATCTCTTCTGCTCACCAAGGCTGTATGTATTTGATCAAAAATTCAGTAAAAACTGTAATATTGTGAAATTTAAACATATTTATCCCTGTGACTAGGGCTGTCAAACCACGATTAATCGCATCCAAAATAAAAGTTTGTGTTTACATAATATATGTGGGTGCACTGTGTATAATTATTTTATATATATAAATACACACACATGCTTGTATATATTTAAGAACTATTTTCATGTATATACTGTATATAGATTTATATATAATTTATTTTATATAGAAATATTAATATTTTATATATAAATAATATTTTTTTCTTAAATATACATGCAAGTGTGTGTATTTTTATATATACAAAATAATTATACACAGTGCACCCACATATAATATGTAAACACAAACTTTTATTTTGGATGCGACAGCCCTACCTGTGACACAAAGCTCCAGTCATTACTCCAGTGTCACATGATCCTTCAGAAATCATTCTAATATGCTGATTTGCTGCTCAAGAAACATTTATTATTACTATCAATGTTGAAAAAAGTTGTGCTGCTTCATATTTTTGGTGGAAACCAAATTTTTTTCAGGATTCTTTGATAAGTCCAAAAAAACATTTAATTGAAATATAAATCTTTTGTAACATTATATATAAATGTCTTTACTGTCACTTTTAATCAATTTAATGAATCCTTGTGGAATAGAATTACTAATTTCTTAAAATATATATATTTTAAGAAATTTTTCTAAACATTTCTAAACAGACCTACAGCCTGGTCCGTGGGTCAGATTGTTTTCTCGCCACAAGCGACTCTCCACCTGGTTCAGGTGATCGTGGACCAATTGTTTTGGTGAGAATCTGAGCGTGTCCATATATGCCAAAATTAATTAATTTAAACTAAAGCAGAAAATGCACCAGGTCCCGAATCAAACACTCCAAACGAGTCAGGTGGGAAAACGCAATTACTGAGACTAATCTTTTGAACAGTAGCATCAATTTGTGAATATTGGGCTGATTTCACCAGTTGGTCTTACCTGCGGATAACAGATCAGCTGGCGGTAGAGATCAGCGTCAAACGTCTGAATGTGACTGCAGTTCACATTCAATACCGGCTCTCCAACAACACTGATCTGAGAACACAAACAAATCTTCAATGTTATTACACAAGAACTGGATATTAAGGATTTTGCATGACCAAACATGAACTACTTCATATCCAAGCGGCCACTTTTGAGCGTTTCTAATGAGCACTGCACGTCTCACCTCATCCAGTTTCTGCATATAGAGAGGCTCATTCAGATCCAGACCAGCATTCTCATCCTCTTTGGAGTCGGGGTCTGTGAAATGCTGAAGGAAACGCTGAAAAAACAATACAGATACTCAACAAAAGGTCATTTAGCCATGGACAAGACAAGCTTTTTGTCAGTCATCTGTGGATGGGTGTAGTCCCTCAGACTTCAGCCACACCTGAAACTTCTCCTTGCAGGTTCCCACATTGACATCAGTCCCCCAGATCACCAGCCTCTGTCCCGCTGCTCCTGTCCCCTGTTCACTGCCGGCCGCTGCGTCTCCAGATGGCTGAAAATCACCACACAATAGCGATTTTTATGAATGTGATTGTTCTGTATTTATATGAATTAGTATTATTTTACCACAATATGCTATTGCAGTTAATATCTGTATACTATCTATATACTATTATATTGATAATAATTTGAATTAACTTAATATTCTCAGTGTTCATTTTAAATTTGAAGTAATTTTGTTATTACGTTATTTTTAATTCAGTTTTTATTTCCAGTTTGCAATTTTACTGCTTCAAATGAAAAGAAACAACATTTCTCGTTTTAGTTTCATTTATATTTTACTTTGGCTTTTTTTTCCTCCACTGAACAAATGTTTTTAGTTAAAGATAATCCAAATATGGATTTCTACATTTTTCAACCTTAATTATGACCCAGCACATTCGTGTTCTTGCAATGATATATTTCTTTCTTTATTATTATTTTTTTTACTTTAATTTGTTGAATTTTTAGAATTTAAATAATAAAATTATCATTTTGAATAATACCAAATACCGTTTTTTATTTTTATATAGTCATGTGAATGGGAAAAAAAAAGTTGTTGTCTTTAATCACACCCTGATTGAAGCTCATGAAAAAAACACAGTAAAATATTAAAACTTATAAGACCATAAATATTCATATTTAAGGTTTTAGGTTTTAAAGGGATAGTGAACCCAAAAACATATTTTGAATTTTTTTATAATAATTTAATAATAATTAGGGCTGTCGAACGATTAATCGCATCCAAAATAAAAGTTTGGGTTTACATAATATATGTGGGTGCACTGTGTATAATTAATTTATATATATATATATATATATATATATATATATATATATAAACACACACATGCTTGTATATATTTAAGAAATATTTACATGTATATACTGTATATAGATTTATATATAATTTATATTATATAAATATTTTATATATCATTTTTTTTTCTTAAATATAAATGCATGTGTGTGTATTTATATATACAAAATAATTATACACACTGCACCCACATATATTATATAAACACAAACTTTTATTTTGGATGCGATTAATCATTTGACAGCCCTAATAATAATTCATTACATTTATGTAGAGCGTTTCTCTGCACTCAAAGCGCTTTACATGGAAGGGGTGAATCTCCTCACTATTTGAGAGAAAAATCATTTTCCAACTATTTCCTCCAACAGAACACTAAAACTCACACAGGTTTGGAACAAATTGAGGGTGAGTATATTACAAAAAAAATATTTTTGGTGAACTATCCCTTACATTTATTAAAAACACACCCAGAGAGTCAAAAATGAAAAGATTCAACTCTAAAACTAAACGACAAACAATAAGGACTTTCCCTCACCGGCTCGGAGTGCATGTCGACCTGCGGGGCTTTCCGCACGGATCCCAGGTCGGGCCGCTGCCGTGCCGGTGTCCCGCGTATGCCGCTGCGGGGCGTTCCTTCCACCCTGGAGCTGGGAGTGCCGTACATCAGCGGAGAACTGGCATCGATCTCACTCTGCAGGACTGGATGAAACAAATCCTGATGTTTAGACACCTTCCCCAAATTCAAATGCACGAGCAATTCATTTCAATGCAAATATGATGTTGAGTTTGAGTCATACCAGAGCGTGGAGCCATAGGACTGGAGAACAGCGAGGCGTCCATGGCTGGAGATGTGGGCATGGGCTGAAGCTCTGTGGACGTGTCATGGGCTCTGGAGCGCTGAGACGGCGGCGAGAGGGGGTCCTCACTCGCGGCTGCAAACACACAAACCTGGTTAGCAACGGTCAAAGACAAACATCATGACAAAATACTATGAATTAAAAAACACATGGTGTGGACTCACGGGTCGGAGGGTCTCTCTTACGGCTCTGAGATGATGGTGAAGACATCTTGACTCAAAACTGAAAAGTTAACTCAAAATTAGTGACCTGGAACCAAAATTCAGTTCAATGATTTCTAAATTTGAATAATTAAATATTACATTATATAAACAATTTAATTTAAACTTAATTTCATTTCATATAAATTCTAATAGCTGCATGTTTAGGTACCACTTTATTTTGCAGTGTCCTTGTTAACATTACATGCACTTACCATTATAATAACAGTAAATTATGCATAATTGCATAAGCCCATAGTACGTACATGTTGTTGATTAATATAACTAAGTTCTTAAACATTAAAATTACACTGTAATAGTGACATTTAAAAATACAGTCTAGCATAATATATATATATAAATAAATGGCCTATAATTTGTATAGTTCTTATGAACTGTCAATATTTTTGTCCTATGATTTTTTCCCCCAAAAGGAAACATATTAGATCATTGTCACATTACTCTGCGATACCTTTAAGAAAAATGTCAATGAATCACAAAAGTTAATAGAAACAAATGATAAACACTAATTTTGTCAACAGACTCAATAATTCTGATGTTAGCATGAGATTCACAGGGAATAAATCAGACACAGACTTCACATTTAAAAAGTGTAAATCAACACAAAAGAACATAACTAAGATTACGTAAACACACCTGGGAAATAAATATGTGGTTTTATTAAGAAGGTAAGAAGGATGAATAGAAACTTTGCAACAGTGAATGCGACCAGCAGCAGCAGCACGCTGCATCTCATACAATGACATTACCGAGTCTTTAAACTAGGATACAAAATAACCGTTATTTTAAACCGTAACACACTATGTTAACGCCCGGTTGATCAAAATCAGTTTCAGGTCCTCGTGATTACGTTTACTTAATTAAAATACGGTTAGTTTATAACACATCATAACACTTACCGTTCGCACTGTTTCCCTTCCGATGTGAACGGTGGCGCGAAACTGACTGTGACGTAAATTTCGCGGGGAAATTTTGACCAACCAAGAATAGGCTCCTCACTATCAGTCTAGAGGGGGAGAAGCGCGATACGTGGATACATTAATTATATAACAAATCGTTATTTCTTAGATTACGCAATAAAATTGCAATTACATATGTTTATCATGAAAGAAATGTATTTTTCAAACGTTCTTAATTGCAGAATGACGATTATAGAAGGGGCGACATAAACGAATCCCACCAACGGTTTGGTATAGTCCGACATTTTCGCGGGAAAGAACATCAACGCAGAGTAAACAGAGGTAATTCCCCTGACATCCACTAGATGTCTATGTGGTTGACAAGATAAAGTGCCCCAATGAGCCAAATGTAGTAGGCTAGTTGTATGTATTTAGAAAACGATTTTCTTTTGATTTCCTTTGCTTTAATCGAACTCTTTGTTGTATTTTGTAATATTGTTTTTGTACTGAATTTGTACGCTTCTAAAATAAAATAAACACCCAGATGAAAAGAACAGATGTGGTATTTCAGCTCACACCAGACACTACTACTACACGATATCATAATAACAATAATAATAAACCAATTTTATTTATTTATGTATGCTGTTAATGGCGCATTATTAAATTAGTTTTCTCTAACCGATCCTTTGTACGCATGCATACCCATTCAAACACGTCAACATATATATATATATATATATATATATATATATATATATATATATATATATATATATATATATATATTAAGATTTTCTTTAATGTCCCCGAAGGAAAATTAGTTTTGGACAAAAATAAAAACTCATAAGTTTGTTTTTCAATGCTTTCATTCGTATTTATACATGTTGGTAGTGGCGCATTCAAACATGTCCCACAAAAACAAAGTTTTTAAAGTTCGTTTTCAATTTTTTTATTCGTATTTACACGAGTATATTGGTAGTGACGCATTAAATGACTTTCACTTCCACACATGCATACGCATTCAAACATGTCCTGCTCCAACACCAAGTTCTGACAGCTCTTCTTGAAGTGTGTCTTCTGGTAGGCGTTCATGCACACCCGACTCTCCTCAAATAGGAGCCCGGGCGGAACACGTGACAGCCTCTGGACATTCACTGGCTTCTGGAAGGGGGCGTTTTCGCTGTGACGCAAGCCGAGCGCTGGTACTTATGCACGAGGACGGCGAAGTTTCGATAGAGAGCTACGAGGACTTTAACACCTGTGCCCGAGACAGCCAGACTTTTGGAGATACGCGCTGGTTGCGCGGAACAGGGTGTGATTGCTCGAGACGCTTTTGGGGTTTTTCTTTTAAGCTGCCAGTGGACTCGGAAGGGATCTGCTGATTTTGGTACCATCTGAGTGAGTTTCGCTACGTCCATGTCTGACATATACAACCTGGACTCGCAGTGCGTAACGCCACCATGCAACATGAGCTGGGCCATGGAGCCTGCCAATTTCTATGATAATAAAGTGATGCCAGGGGATGCCAAACCAGGGGGCGAGCATGGCACGTCCCAGGACAATAACAACAACAACAACTGCAGCAGCAGCATGATGGAGCTCAATAATGCTCCTGCCATCTACGACGACGAGAGCGCGATCGACTTCAGCACCTACATCGAGTCCATGTCCACGGTCCCGCTGGAGATCTGCAACGACGAGCTCTTTGCAGACCTGTTCAACAACACCATGAAGCAAGAAAAACCCGACTTTTACGCGCAGAGCATCGATGGCTTTGCGCAAAAGAGCTCGGAGAGGCTCCAGCAGCACCAGGACTTGGGGGGGTTTGGCAAGGGCACGTTTTGCGCAGCGATCAAGAGGGAGTCGGACTGGAGCGACAGCGACCAATCCTCGTCCTTGCCATCTCAGATCGAGACGTGCGCGCAGACGTCCGTGAGCCTCATGCACACGGGACAGCCCACACCTCCCACCACACCTGAGCCAGAACCCGTTAGCCACAGGAGGCCGGGCAAGGAAAAGGGCAAAAAGACTGTCGACAGACACAGCAACGAGTATCGGCAGCGGCGCGAGAGGAACAACATCGCCGTGCGTAAAAGCAGGGACAAGGCGAAGCAGCGCAACATGGAGATGCAGCACAAGATGATCGAGCTGAACGCGGAGAACGAGCGCCTGCACAAAACGATCGATCACCTGTCGCGAGAACTGGGCAGCCTCAGAAACTTCTTCAAACAGAGACCCGAACTTTCGTTTGGGACGGCGGCGCGCGCGGCTGTTGACAGTCGGTGACGCGCGTCGGAGAGCCTGCCAAAACATACCTCAGTGAACTTGAATTACAATGTTCTTCTGTAGCAGACGTGCATTAAGTTACGCATTGGATGATGGACTTGTGATTATTCTTCTTGTGAATGTTTTTGTATTCTAAATTATTACAGAAAAAAAGGCTTCATATATGTTTTTATGGTACTTGTTTTATAATTCCCCCAAACTTCGTATTAATGCCAGAGCATGTTTGAAATTGTACAGTGTGTACAAATGTATAATAAAACGACGTCAAATTTCAAAAAGATCCATATGTGAACGCGCATGTTTGCACGGGGGCGGGTCTGGGGGGGGCGTGGTCCTGTGAAAGGTCCAGCTGTCAATCAGTTCAACGATTGATTATGGGTTTACATGGGTAAAGTAATGTTTGCGGTAAACATTAGAGACACATTCGTGTTTTGTTCTACAACATATACTATGCTGTCAGGCGTCAAGGCAATTTTTTTGCTTCTAAGTTGGTAAGAAAAGGGCTACAGCTACCATTTAAGTGCTTAATGAATTGAACAGCAATTTACATAAAAACAAAAACAATGGTATTCACATGTGAAGCATACTTAATGTATTTATTGCTTACAAATATTTATAAATGTTCTTTTACTTCAAAGTCATTTGTCGTCAACTGTTTTATAGTAGTTTACAGGCCCTAGAGAGCACTTTAGAATCAATTCGCTGACGTAAATAATCATTAACCATAATACAAATGTCCACACAGCATATGTGATATACAAATGACCAGAGTATTGTTGCAGTGTAATGATTATCAGTGAGTCAAGAAGTAGGAATAAAATTATCAGTCAAAATAATCAGTTATCAGACATATAAAAATTATCTTTTGAAATGGTTGTGGGGAAAAACCCCTCACCTTTAATGAAAATGACTTCAGTTATTTGGAGGCAAAACACTTTTAATTTATAGTGAATGTACTGTCATAGAGAGCAATACATCAATAAGGCAGATCAGAGCTTCTTTTTTTGTTCAAATAATTTCACTTAAATCACCGTAATGTGGCTAGAAGCAACTTTTGGCAATTGATTGACAACAACAAAGGTATTTTATCAGCTTATACTGGGCATCACATGAGCATCTTTCATTTGAATATTAATTTGATTGTGGTTTGAAAACTACAGGGTCCAGAATGATCGTTCAGAAAGTAATTTGGTTCAGGTGGTGGAGTTCTTCTGGCACTATGCTCTTTTTTCATTTGTTTATTTACATTCATTTGGAAGTAAGGCAAGACACAATATCAACATATAAGTGTGCTAGTCAGTGCAGGTCAAAGGATAACTCCTCCAAACCCATCCAAACTGTGTGACTTCTGTTCACCACGTGGACTAAGGTGCTGAGAGGACCGATTTCCGACCCAAGAACATTTTCCACACTGTAACCCTGTCAAAGAAACAGATCACACAAAACAAACAAACAATTAACTCTCAATTAAAAACTGAAACAGAGTGACTTCTGTCTAGGCCAGAATCTTACCTCAGGACACCTTGTCAAATTCAGGAGAGAATTAATGGTCTTCTGCTGCAACTGAAACATGCACATGAATGCATTAATATCATCATTTGAGTCACACAATGTGCCAGGAATACTGTGTGAAACATTAATATTTTCTGTACAGACTGAAATCATTTAGACTCAGGAAATCAACCCTGTCTGACCCCGTCTAATCGAGCATTTGGAGAAATTTGCACTTAGAAAAGATCATCCAAAGGCTTTATTTATGTAAATGCATTGCTTCTTTTAGAGGAAGATAGTTGTATCAATCAAACGCATTAAATAATAGCTTTGCATTAAAGGGATAGTTCACTTTGAAATAAATTTTTTATACGTTTTAGCTTACCTCAAGTCGTTTAAATTTAGATATTTTTAGGTCAAACCGTTCGTGTCTGTCAGTCATATAATGGAGGTCTATGGTCACCACCTCAAAGAGCATGCACAGAGAAGTCCAGATTAAACATGATTTAATGACTCGTAAATGTAAGCACACATTGATGGCCTAAGACACGAAACGAGCGGTTTGTGTGTGAAAATGAACAGTATTTATATCGTTTTTACCTCTTTACAGCCACAAAGCGCCAACGCCCTCAGATGACTTGGACGTTGCGGTGATTACAAGAGGTAAAAACGATATAAATACTGTTCGTTTTCTCACACAAACCGCTCGTTTCGTGTCTTAGGCCATCAATGTGTGCTTACATTTACGAGTCATTAAATCATGTTTAATTGGGACTTCTCTGTGCATGCTCTTTGAGGTGGTAACCATAGACCTCCATTATATGACTGACAGACGAGAACGGTTTGACCTAAAAATATCAAAATTGAAACTACTGCGGAACTATCCCTTTAATTTAGACTTTATTAAGACAATCAGTCTTGGTGCTTCTTGAAGAAACAAGTGAAAATAATAATAAAAAGCAATCTGACATTTAAGAGCAGAATGCATAAACGTTCCCTTTCATGCATCAGTTACTCAGTGGTCCAAAATAGTATAGTATGCTTCATAAGTTTATTCCAGTTCTGTGGGTGTGAAGCACATGTCTGATAACACACGAGAGGTATCTTGTTAAATCTGTTCCATAATATGCAGCCCTCCGCTATCGCTGAAATTTCCAGGAAATAAAACAGAGTGAAGATAAACTCTCGATGACACACTAGTTTCTGCACGAGTGATTAAATCATGCTAGCTTCACTTTCTTGAGTGTTTATGTTCGTCCTTCTAACGTAATTTGAGATGTAGATACAGACGTCTTAGAGTCTGTTTTTAAGAGAGTAACATTGGAATCTCACCAAACCCATCTCGAGGAGGCCATATTTCACATAAAATGCAGTGATTTTTGGACCTAATTACGCATAATGTGAAATATTGCATTTACATAACTGTAATGAGAATGATATATTTATTCCTACTATGTGAATAAAGGTTTTCTACATAAAGCAGGTGAAAGCATCTCACCTTGACTTTGACAGTGCAGTGGCTCAGTGAGGAGCAGCTCAGAAACACCTCCAGCTGCATCTTTATGGTCGCTTCATCCATCACTGCTCCACATGCCAAACACAGGAATCCTTTCCTAGGAACCGGCACACCAACAAAGATGCAATTTTTATAGTTGTTATTTTTCAGTTTGAGGGCTTAAAGGCACCATGATTCATCACTTCGGCTTTGCTATTACACTGGAATGTGAAAACAATTTAGCCGTGCAGTGGATTGTGGTTAAACTCAAGTAATGGAGGGATCTTACACGTTAACTCTAAACAGACACAGGTCAACAAACTTATGGACCGGATAAGACGAACACATGCATCCGGCATTCAGTGAAGTCGACCTATTTTACTTCTATAATCTGAGTGAAACAAGACATTTAATGTATGGGACTTCACATGCACATAAATTAGCCAATTACAACCAATCATAATAGAGCTCATTTAAATACAGAAGTTGAAAAAGCGCACTGTTTAAAATCACCATCAAATAGAAATTATTTTTATGGAATATTAAAGCATTTATCATAACTGATCTATCATTTTTTTGTTTAATTCATGTGCCTTTATCTTTAATTAATAACTTCCTCTCCCTCTTGCCTCACTTTTCTCTAATGACGCGTTTATTGGCGTGAGGGCGGGGCAACCTGTCACTCAATCAATTCCACATGGGCAAAATCAGATCCTGCACTTGTTCTCTTTTTGGTTGAGAAGCCAATTCACTAGGACATATGGAAGAAAGTCCGTTTCATAACGACTTTAATCTTCAGGCTCAAGGAGAATGGTGAAAAATGGTCATGTCAACCTACATCATAAGTGTTTTTTGTGGCTTCGGGAACAAAATAAAATGCCACAAACATGTCCCCAATAATGTACTTTGGGAAAACTCAATTTCCTAACTTGGTAAAGAACGCAGTTGGGACTCAATAAACACTTCATTTTATTAGATGACACAAGAAGGAATTTGCAGCTGTGATGCTGCTGAAATAATGTCTCTAGGCATTTCTACACAACATTGGTAATGAATTGGCACAGTGCTAAACACTTTAAGAGAACAGTTCTTAAAAGAACCATTTATTTAATTATTATTATTGTGAACAACATTTCTCTAATCTAAAGAACCTTGTGTGCAATGGAAAGTTTCAATGGATCTTATATGTTCTTTATGGAACTGTAGATACCAATAAAAAACCTTTATTTCTAAGAGTGTCCCCATGTCCCTACCACTGTCAAAGCTGTAGGCTGGCGATCACTTAGGATTGTTTCTTGTCTTTAAAGTTCACTGGTTTGGACTTGGAACCGGTCTAGCACAGAACTTTGGACTTACTGTTTTTCTCGAGTCTCTAATCGGCAACTCTCACAGCGGCTGCAGGTGGGCCAGGAGAACGCTGTGCTCTCGTCCACTGCCACAATCACACCTGCACATTAACATATGCAAATCACAGTCATTACACTGACTAAAATCACTTTGCTGGATGATTACAGGATAAACCATGCATAGTGTTAGTATCTAACAAAGTTATATGTAATAATAAATAGTTTACTAGTTTCCATTTGCTACTTATGAATAAGCCCATTCTGTTATTTTTACTACTTACTGAGTAAATTAGCTGACTACTGCTATTTTTACACTTCTGATTTACCCCCAAAAAGCCAATACTTCTGTGAAATGATGAAATACTATAACCAAAGGAATCATGGCAACATCAGCACATAATTAAATAGTTCGTTCTTCAAACTTCTGAGAACTTTCAAATTTAGGACATTTTCTGTCAAATAACATCACGCAAGCATATAACATAAAACATAACATATAACAACATAACATTTAACATATAACATAACATATATAACATAACACCACACATAACACATATCATATAACATAACACATAACAACATCATGGCAACATCAGCACATAATTAAATAGTTTGTTCTTCAAACTTCTGAGAACTTTCAAATTTAGGACATTTTCTGTCAAACAACATCCCGCAAGCAGTAACACGCAGCACACAAGGACACATCTATGTTAGATAATACACAACAGGCAGAGTGATAAGACCCCTGCATGAACCTCTGCTCTCTGGAGAATCCTCCGGCACACAGCCAGAAGCTGAAGTTGCTGACCACTGCAGAAGATTATTGGAGCTTGTTACACTTTTGAGTCAGATGATTTGTCTTATCTGCAGGGTGAAAGAGATTCAAAGTCTAACATGGAGTGTCAAATATCACATTTCTGTTCTTCAACAGGACACGGAACAACCTGAACATAATGTCTGCATGAAACCTGTGAGAGCGTCAGTGTGGAATAACATAACATATAACATAATATATATATAATATATCAAATAACATAACATGTATCATATAACATATAACATAACATATATCATACATCACATAACATAACATATATCATATAACATAACATATATCATATAACATAACATAACATATATCATATAACATATATCATAACATATATCATACAACATAACATATAACATAACATATATCATATATGGTATAACATATAACATAACATATAACTTAACATATATCATATATTATATAACATATAACATAACATATATCATATAACATAAAATATATCATATAACATATAACAACATAACATATAACATAACAACATAACATATAACAACATAAAATTTAACATAACATATATCATATAACATAACATATAACAACATATAACATAAAAACATAACATTTAACATATAACAAAATATAACATTTAACATAACATTTAACATATAACATAACATATAACATATATAACATATAACATATATAACATAACATATAACATAACAACATATAACATATAACATAACACAACACATCACATCAGACCACACATATCATATAACATAAGACATAACATAACATATTGGTTTTAGTGATTATTCTCTTATTATCGCTTATTCTGCATTCGGAAAAGCGGTGAAACATTATTATTGAAAATTAACCATAATTGTGGATCATTTACAGAATAATAAAAAAAAACAATACTGTGAGATTGCATCACTTTGCATGAGTTAAACTAATATAAGAGAATGAACAGAGCACTTTGTAACAAAATGAGACTTTTATATCTCAAAACCGGGCAAAAAGACAACTTTCCTTCAGTGTGGGGGAGAAAGATCTTTAAAAAGGAAAAGCACATGACAAACCACAAGAAGGTCCCTAACAAAGCATCAAGAACAAAGCCTGAGCCAACAAACAACTGGTTTCGGTTAAATGGACAAACATCTTGTATACCCCGGAGATCTGGTTCTGTCAGGCTGGACCGCACCAACTCAAAAACAGGGGAGGCTATGGGGGGAATATACCAACCTGTGACAGAGCACAGAGAGAAGGGGAGGGTTTCTGGACCCAGGTGATCCAGTATTATGGGCTGTGGTATGGAGAAAGACGGGTCCTCTGGTTCCAGTTGGATTACTGTCTGATCCCAGCAGAATATCTGACCTGGTTTAGTGAAAAGGAGCAGTAGCATAATTAAAGTCACAGAACGTTCTTTACATGGTTTTGAAGAAAGACAACATGAAGATTTATGTAGGAAACCTCTAAATCTCAAAATAGTTCAGATATGAAGAAGCAGAACCAGAGCGTTTTCTGCTTGAATGGATTCCATTCAGAAGTGCTGAACTTTTCCTTAAAAAAAAAAAAACGACAAACTGAATTTTTCATGCATTAAAATCTCATGAAAACATGTCCAGGTCATATTCCTTTTTGTACCATTAAGATTATGTGACATTATTTACAATTAAGCACAAATTCAAATATGATTTGTTTTGTATTTATTTTATAAATAATTAATCATAAATAATTAAAGGAGCATTGCGGAAGTTCTGACATTTCTAACCGTTACTGACACCAGTGGCCTGACATTAGAGAAACTGCAGCCAGTCTCGTGCTCTTTCTCGGTGCGCACACTCGCACGCTCGTCGGCCGCACTAGATAAGGCTTTTTTTTTTTACTTACGAGGAGTTTCTTGGTTGCTTTTTTCCATCCGAAACAGTCCATTTGAAACACTAATGCACGTACGGATGTAAGCCCAAGTAGACGAGAACGCGAATGACGTCACATTTTGTGAATTTTCACGCCAATTCGGACCCGACTCCTCCACACACGATTGAGCCTACAGGCTGATAGAGGCAACCGTGGTGGACATGTTTGTTTCTGTTACATTATGGTTGGCTCATAACTGTAGAAATGAAGACTCTATCTTAAAGATTTTTTTAAAGTAAAAAACTACATATATCCCCTTTAAATTACTTATCTAAAATAAATGCTACCATGACGTATAAATACATTATATAAAAATATATAAGGATTTATTATAATTTATAAGCTTGATAAAATAATATTTTTTTACATTACAATAATAAGAATGCAAAGAAATCTTAACGGTCCTAAAAGTCCTAATACTATATCACTGCGATTGAATGAACCAGCAATTAGCAAGTCATTTGCACTGTCACAATAAAAAACGTGTGCACGAGAGAGTACATTCAGACAGATGATGCATTCCTGTGTGTGATGAAATACCATGCTCCTTCACTGCATCTCTGAACCTCAGAACGGGCCGTTGCTGCAGGGCGTCCAGGGCCTGTGTTACTGAGCTCCGGATCAGGCAGGACGGGTTCACACACACGGCTACGGTTCTCCTGTTTCCCTCTGTGTTTGACTCCGTTTGCAGACTAGGATCCGTCACAAACAGCAGCATTTCGCCTGTATTTGAGCTCTGCAAGACCAAGATGCATGCGGTAATCAGTGCATTTTATTGAATAAATTAATATGAACCGACTGTTCAAAGAGAGTTTGAGATTAGCACTGAAATATACAGGAAGATTTTAATGGGTAATGCACATTTTCTCTCCTCAAATATTTGGAGATAATTGATAGATTGAATAGATTGAATTTCTATACTATAATATTTATCATATTATATTAGATTTCTTTAATAAATTACAGGGATATTGGCTCTTAACATTCATATGTAAATAAAAGCTCCAATTGTTTGCATCATTTATAAAGAAATTAAATCTGTCATTATTACAGGAATAAAGCGTTTCCTTGGGCATTTTCCCAGACCGACTGTTGATTCATGTACCTACGCAGATGTGCAATGTTAAAAACAAAACACATTAATCAACTGTGTATCTACTGTCCACCTCAGTATGCAAGCATGACCCTTAACCTCAAATAAAATAAATCCCAGGTTATCAAAGTCCAGAGTCAAAGGGTTTGCGTGATCAATCACGCAGATTGTCACAGGATGATGTCACTTACGGGAAGCTAACACTAAACAGTGTGTAAAGCTTTCCAAAAGCTTTTACGAAGGTGTACAGTTTGGAAGCTTCCCTGAAGGGGGGAAGACTTGGCAAATGTAGTGGGAAAACAGCTATGGTGGGTTCTTAAGAAGACAACCCAAAGGTAAAACCTAAGGACAATTTCCCACACTCCTTAAATCAGGCATGCCCTGGTGCTTCACACAGAAAAATTAGAATATCGTGCAAAAGTTCATTTCTTTCAGTAACTCAACTTAAAAGGTTAAAAGGTAACTTGAAATATCTCACTTTGCATGTAATGAGTCTATTAGTTTCACCTTTAAAGTAGAATTACTGGAATAAATGAACTTTTGCACGATGTTCAAATTTTTCGAGTTTCACCTGTAGCTATGATGAAAATGATTATCTGATTTATGCATTTATTGCTAAAAAATAGTTTAAGAAAACATTACCAATAAATGTTTATGGACCACCGTGGCACGAAAGCTGCAACGAAATCTCAAAGATTCATCCTAAAAAACAAAGACAGAACAAGTCAGAAGTAAATCAACTTAGATTAAAAGAACATTGTTTCATGGTTTACACACAAGTCTTCTTGTTGTTAACTAAAAACAAAACTAAATCTATTTAAATAATGTAAAGCTGAAATATTTAATATATTTATAATATAATATCACATACATCGAAGCCGAAGCCCACAGTAGTCGATTGTCGAGTTCGCGCGCGCGAACGAACGAAAACAGGAAGTGAATACAGGTATGTGAGCATTTTTATTTAATATCTTTCACATCTACTGCAGTCAGATTGACCGTGGTCACTCTTAATAACACCACTCACATGGCTGTGCACTCGTAATGACAAATCAAGGATGTTTCGAGGCTAAGCGCAGGTTTAGAACTTGCCCCATCGAAATCAACAGAGTGTGAATTTTAAAAAGAGGATAACACGGTGTAGGCAAAACAGATTTTTGTCATTTTTGTCTGTACTGACAGCACTCCAAATTTACAAAAAATGAGCTCAATGTTAAAATTGACCAGAGTTCACCTTTAAGAAAGCATCTGATCATAGCAATGTGGATGTCTGCACCAGCTCTGAGTCACGTTACGTTTATTATAGTCATAGAATATATCGATCTATAAATAAATCACTGTGAAGCAAGCAGCATTACAGTATTAAACAATAAAAACAGCGTCAGTGTCTCTTTTAATTAGAATTACAACTTCAGTTTCTACTATAAAGCGACTCTCCAGTGTGTTCATGTTTTTACTCGTGGACGTCCTGAACACCTCAAAGAAGGCGGAGCCTCAGAGCCACACCTACCTATTACATCATCACCACCGACCAATGGAACTTCTAAGGTGTTTGTTTACATTTCCGGAAGGTTCGAACTTCGCTTTGGCCTGATTTAGTTTGAAATGACGTCACACAATTCGTTTTTTGATTTCACTTGAAGTATATCAGGGCCTTAACACAACTTAACTAGGCCATGTCCCAGTTTTTGCGGAATAATGAAGAATATTGTGATGTGTTCGATCCCGCAAGAAAACAGGGCTATTAGAAACACTTACTGATAAAGAGAATAAACTCCCTTTGAGTGGACTTTGTGTTTTGTAACTTTGCATTCTACTGCTCAAACAACAACAATACACACTAAGGAAAGTTGAAAATGTAAAAAGCATAATAGGTCCTCATTAAAATTCCTTGATATTTTTCAGGTTTTTCTTTTATTTTTTAAGAATGCGTGATAAAAGACGTTTCTGCCAATCCGATGCCATAATTCTGAAGCTGTACCTGAAGGATCTCTCGCAGCGTCTGAAGCACAGGTGGGCGGTACAGTGGAGATTCAGCCGGTCTTGATAACGGAACCATGTGACCCTGCTGGATGCTCAGCCTATAGCAGAAACTGGGTGGTGGGACTCGATCCTGGAATGCACAAAATGCCCTGATTATTCAAAAACAAACTAGATAGTTCAGGTGGGTCATTTAACAACACAATATGAACAAAACAACCAGATCTTGTAGGGGAAATTTGATTGAAGATGTAGTTAACATTCCTGATTCTGATCTCTAGGTCAGTGTAAAAGTCTATAGGATTTGTTGGCGATGTAATCACCTGCTATGTGACAATCTGACGTATAAAAGTAAGAGCCGGTTGATTTGAGGCATCATTCCCTCTAACTGTTCCCATACTAACTGTTGGTACGAGAAACTCCAGTAATGTTTGTATTAGCAACCACCGCTAATAAGTAATTTTGTATCTTTGAGCTATGAAGGTTTATTTCTATGTACTTTGGTTAAGTATCCAGCGTGGTGGTGGTTGTTTTGACATGATGAGCCACTGCCCAAGTGGAATCTTCCAGAAGCAGGAGGTATGTGCGATAAATATGAAGCAAACACTGCTGTGATTTATGATGTGATCTGAAGACCTACGCTGGGAGACTGTGGAAGATCGTCATCATGAGATTTTGGATCAACCGGAGGAGGCCACAAACTGTCAATCATACTGAACAGCAAAGAACATCTGCAAAGAGAAGAAGAGAGGGGGACAAAGTTTCAAACTCTGAACGTTCATATTCAGGGATCCTTCCAGAAAACGGGGAGCTAAAGGTGGAGTGTTTACAATCTCAGTCTCATTAGCTTCGGTTAGACTGACGTGCTGCCAAGTTGAGCTTCTATTGCAGATGAACTGTGTCTGCTGACAAGAATGAGATCAGTTACACTAGCAGGCTGAGGCTTGTTCACACACACACACACACACACACACACACACACACACACACACACACACACACACACACACACACACACACACACACACACACACACACACACACACACACACACACACATTCACGTAAACAGTATGTCATAAAACATTCCAGAATTAAATTATTTCTATTGAAAATGGTGAATATTTGGCAGGCTAGCTGTTGTGTTAACACTCCAATTACAAGTTTATGCGTCTAAAATAACATTTCAGACGGACTGACATATAGACAAAAGGACAGAGATCAGCTTTGTCTGTGTTCGACTTAAAAGATTAGCAGATAAACACTCCCACAATCCCACAATAATAACTGATGTGGCGTAAATAGGCAACAGGGTTATTATCGTTTACTAAACTATTAAAAACTTTTTTGTTCATTGGAATTAAGCTGAAATAAAACTAAAATTCTATTTTAAAATGTAAAAATACAGTCTTGGTAAAAAAAAATTATATATATATATTTTTTTTTACAAATTTAAATTTTTTTTAAAAGTTAAATTACTAACTGCAAATTAAACTGAAAAAATTATATAATTCTAATATAAATGCACAACTTAAAAATTAAACTAAATTGATTATTGAAAAATAAATAAAAATAAAATCTAATTCAAAATTTTAATAAAAACTATAATAGTATATAAACATTACTAAAATAACAGTGGTAAGTACAAAGCTCATATAGCTATGCTTTAGCTCATGTGGGCTTCAAAGGTTCTAGAAATTTAGTTATAGAATAAAAAAAATAGAATTTATAGAATAAACCTGGGTAATGGTCCACTTTAGACATTCTTCTAACTATAAGTAACTTTGCAACTACATGTAAACTTATCCTACTAACCCGAACCCTAGACTAACTGGAGTCTACTAATGCTATAATGAGAGTTAGTGGACATGTAGTTAACAATTTACTTATAGTTATTAGAATGTCTAAAGTGGACCACTAAAATAAATTGTAACCTAAAATGTGGCTAAAATGTGTTCATTTTAGCAGTAAGAGTCGCTATATCAGAAGTTCTTGATGTTTCATTACAAGTTCTTCAGTTCAGCTTAATAGATGTCAAGAATGATAAGATCTTTGTGGAGTTTAAAAGTGTTTTTGAGGCCTGTTTGTGCCTCAGTGCTGAATGATCTGATCATCCACAACCAGTTCCACAGCTGTCTTCATCACACTCTCTTCCTGTGACCCGCTCAACCGCCCTATCCAGTCCAGCGGGACGAGAAGCAGACTGAAATTAAGCTAGACATTTTAATGTCTTGCAGGACAGACAACCGTACTGTTCCTTTCTGGAGAAAGACGTCTATTCCTGAGCATTAACTCTAAAAAAAACCTCACCTTTCCAAGCTGAGGATTGAGATTTATGTGAAACAGCATTCAGATGTAAACAAACAAGATGAAACAAAGAGAAGATGAGCAAGATGACTGTCAGAACGTGTTCTGCAGAGACATGTTTAACCGATCCAAACATGCACAAAATGATTTATTTGTTTTTCACCAAAAATAAATAAATAAATAACTACAAATCTGCCTTCATTTACTCACTCTCACGTCATTCCAGACAGGGTTATTACCGTTAACTAAAACAAAAACTATTAAAAACATTTTTGTTAACTCAAATAATGCTGAAATAAAATAGAAATATTAAAAGAAAACTGTCAACAATACAAAACTATTAGAAATAAGTTGAAGCACTGAAATTACTGATAGGAAATAAATGAAAACTAAAAATAAACTAAAACTGTAATAGAAAATAAATTAAACCTAAATAATTATATATATATATATATATATATATATATATTTTGTCAAATCAACTTAAATAATTTATTTAGTTGCGATAACTTATTATTTTGAGTTTCTGATGATTAAATCAATTTCCTTCATTGTATTCAACTCACTTTTTCCAGTTCAATCAACTTAAAATTTTAAGGCAACCAGGTTACGTACTTTAAGTTAAACCAACAATATTTTTTTAAAGCGTACGGAAGACAATAGGAGGAGATACAGGCTGTTCTTCTCCATATAATGAAAGTGTATGGGGACTAAAAAAAATTTGAGAATTACCAAAAAAAGTTGTTCATTTGTGACAGATATGCACTAAAGTCCACTAAAGCTGTTTGCTGCCTTTATGTGAGGAAAAGACCAGAAAGTAAGATGTTATCCACTGAAAATCTTCCCCTTTTACTCTGGATTTGATTGTTTTAAACAGAATATGACTGGTATAGGGGCGGAAGAGGATATTACTAGTAAATAATGACTTAAAATGCATAATTTTCTTCACAAAATGCCAGTGTCTTTTTGGAGCCTGGCAGTCCCAGTACCCATTCACATTCATTTAATGGAAAAAAGCATGACTTTTCGCTATGCTTCTCTTTTTGGGTTCCATGGGAAAAAAGGCACATCGTTTTAGAGTTTTAATCATTTAATCATTATAGAATTTCCATAAGTGTAAATCTCTATTCACTATATAGCCATATATACACCCTGAGACTGTTGATCCCACATAAGCTGTGCATGTTGAAAAGCATCTTGTGCATTCGAGTACATGGCTCATGTTCATATCCGTGGAAACACGTCACCAGAATTCCCATCACATGCCATCTTTAACTTAAACAACATGGATGTTAAAGGAGACTCACACAATCTTGAGTAAGCGGACACATGTAGTGAGATGCCAGAAATGCTCAACGCAGACACTCTGACACTGTGAGCTGCTAATCTGAGCCAGTGAGGCTGGAAACAGTAGCTCATATTAACTTTCAGGTCAATGGAGACCAGTAAGGCTCACTAATGATTTACAAATAGTCCAGAAAACAGGGTGTAGACTAGAAAAAAATAGGAAGAAGGTTTACTGTAGAGAAATAGACATAATAGCAATTTATTTCTGACCATATTTGCTTTTTAATAGTTTTATTAATATTCTAAAAATACATATTATTATTCTATAAATGAATATTCCTTCATTAATAAACTTGTATTGTACAATTCAATATTTATTTATATAAATAATATTTATATAATTAATGATACATACATTTGAAATATTTATGTGCAAAATATATAATTAATTATGTGAAAATATATAGTACTAAATAATATATAAATAATATATAATATGCATACATAATTAAAACGCAATTATGGACAGAAATAAAATGTATTTATTTATAAATTAATTTAATACTATGTGAAAATAGATATCATACATATAATAAATAATATAATGATTATATATATTATATTGTGTATGTATATATTATATATATATATATATAGACAATATATGACAAAATTGTATCTATATGTATTTGTTTTTATATACATAAAACATTTTCGTGTAATATATATATATATATATATATATATATATATATATATAAATAATACACACACACACACACACACACACACACAAATATATAATAATGCTTTAAATAATCTAAAGTTATGAATAAAGATAAGAATATTGTCAGAAATAAAAATTATTTTTTTATTTATTGCTGTTTTTTCCACCTAAATCCAACTATTTCTTTAGTGGTCTATTTAGTATCCATTACCTAATATCTAGATGCATCTAACTGCTAAGCTGTGGCGTCAAGAAAAAAAAAAGAAAAGAAAAAAAAGTATCTTTAAGGAAGAGGAAATTAACTTGGGTGCGTTTTTCAGGACAGCCTCCAATTATGACTCATTAAATGAAAATGATGTTTTCAGATCAGCAGGATGTTTTTAGTGTCATGTGACATCACGGACTCACTTGTCACGTGTGAGACGCTGGACGACCCTCAGGGCCTGGAGGAGGCACACACAACCCTCCAGTTGCTCAGAGTTCAGCTGGATCTCTGTTTCTGTGGACACACCCTGCAGAAGAAGCTCACCGAACATCCCGTAACTGTCCTGAACGAGAGCACACAACCTGACAAAGAAAAGGAGAAGGAGAATAATCATTTAACTGCCAGTAGTAAATTATCCCGAACTCATTTGCATTGCATTGCTGCTATTCTGTTTGAATTTTTTTACATTACTTGTTCACTCTATTTGCACTGTTGTTATTTGACTTATTTTGACCAATTTCTCCTTGATTTTGCATTGCAAATGTTTAGTCTTTTGTTATGCCAATAATAAAGCATGCTAAACTGATATTAAAATGCCAAGAAAGACAGTGGTTGAGAAAGGTTTTTTTTTTTTTTTACTGAAGGTAAAACTCCAGCAGGCATTTGAGTTTATTTGGACAAATGACAAACTGTACTCATAAGTAAACTGCACAAAATTAAGACCTGCAAATGAGAGTCTCTGAAGCTTCATCCCAACAACAAACACTCACATAGATACAGATATCGTCTACAGATTAAATGTTGACTTTGGCACCAGACAGGGGACGAACTAATAACTTGATCTATGGCCTGACTCGTAGCGGTCACATGGCGGTGTTTCTATACTCAAAATGATATTTTTGCAGGTATTAATAGTCTCTACAGATAGTCACTTCACAGAGACTGGCCACTTTTTTGGAGCCAGTAAACCACGGGACTAAACAAACAGGCTGGTATTTAAATATATTTTCACATGCTAGACAGTGATTTGATTGCACAGTAGAGATAACTATAGTGGAATAAAAAATAAACACAGTTGATTCGTACATTCTTCACACTGATTTAGCTGAAGACGTGTTTAGCTGAAAAACTGCTTGCAAGGCAGCTCCTTAAAATAATCTACATTTACTATTTTTCTTCTACACATTTTCTGCAACTAATTCAGCTGAAAGACCGCTAACAAACATTGTTCAGTTTAGAACAAACTTTTTGGAAACCATGACATAAAAATATTTACTTCAAGTATTCCCTTTTTAGGTTTTAGGTTAATATTTCGATAATTTAAAAGGTACAAAATGTATCTTTTGGCTTAAAAAAACCCAAAAAACTGTGCGTATTTTGCGTAAGAAAATTGTTTTGGTTGTGCTTAAGCTCTGCGTGACTGTGCGGATGAATACATATGGCATATATGACCTAAAATATTTCCTTCAAGTACTCCCTGAGATTTTAGGTTAAAATCTAAATTTTTTTATCATTTTTATCATTTAAAAGGTACAAAATGTAACTTTTGGCTTAAAAAAAAAACAAAACAAGAAAAACTGCATATTATGCGTAAGAACATTTGTTTTGGTTGTGCTTCGGCTCTGCGTGACTGCAGATGAATACATATGGCATATGTATATGCCATATGGCAATCGGTTCAATAAAATACCTTACTCACCGGTCGAGTAATAGAAAACGCCACCTTCACGTATATGACGAGACGCACACGGGTGTGTGACGCATGTATGCAATATCCCGCCACATCTAAAATATAAACACTTACAATAGGCTTACCATAGTGAATTAGGGTAAGACAAGAAAAAAACACCTTTTGGAAGTATTCATGTTTTTGGGAAACTAAAAGATTGCACAACCAACACTAAAGAACCCGTTTACACCAAGGATGATAACGACAACGGTAAAGATATTGTTCTAAAAATCGTTCTAAATATTAAAGAAAAGCAAAGTCAGTCCACAGCACACCTATAACAATAATGTAACAGAGAAACGATATCGTTGGAATCACTTTCAGAACGAATTTTCCCACAGCTGATAAACGATAAAACATCGTTTTAAAAAAAGAGCTCAAGCATTTAAAGCGACAGACGACAAAACTGCAGCGTTACGGTCTGCTGGGGTGGACACTAATACAGTTATCGGTTTTGGTGTGAACAGACTTAAATCGATCTAGTTTATATAAAATGTTAAATAAAAATTAATCAAGAAAATCATACTTTGACACTTGTGAAGCGTCCTTGAGCCCGGGAAAGGCGCTATATTAAATTTTTGATGAAATCTGAGAGCTGGATCACTCCTCCATACTAGTCCATAGGCTTCTTGAGGGATTGAAACTTGCCAGCCTTGAAAAATTATTAAAGACATCGTTAAAATAGTCGGAGTGACTACAGTGGCTCAATCTTAACTTTATCAAGTGATGAGAACACTTGTGCGCAAAAAAACACAAAAATATCAACTATTTATGTCCTTTTCTTTGCGCCTGTAGTCAGTTAAACGCCACACGTAGGCTCACTATTGGCCGACGCTGGTCATGTGTGTGATGCGTGTGACGTACAACAACAGATCCTACTCTGTTAAACTTGTAACCTGACTTGAGGGCTGATGAATAGTTGAAATAAAGTCGTTATTTTTGCGCACAATAGTGTTCTTGTCGCTTGATAAAGTTAAGATTGAGCCACCGAAGTCACTTGGACTATTTTAACGATGTCTTTAATAACTTTTCAAGGCCGGCAAGTTTCAATCCCTCAAGAAGCCTATGGACTAGTATGGAGGAGTGATCCAGCTCTCAGATTTCATCAAAAATATCTTAATTCCTGTTCCGAAGATGAACAAAGGTCTTACGGGGTTGGAACAGCATGAGGGTGAGTAAATACTGACAGGAGTTTCATTTTGGGGTGAACTATCCATTTAATATAGCGCCTTTCCCAAGCTCAAGGACGCTTCACAAGTCTCGAAAAGTATGATTTTCATGATTAATTTTTATTTAACATTTTATATAAACTAGATCAATTTAAGTCTGTTCACACCAAAACCGATAACCCCTTTAATTAAACTTTTTTTTATCATTATACATCTATATGAAATCTAACTGATATAATTACAATATCTGCATACTGAACTGTGATTTCTGCCTATTTTCTCAACTATTTATCTCAACCTTTGCTGTATAACATTACAAAAGGCAACATTGAAGTTGAGTTGTGTGTTGATTCACAGAAAACTAGATTCTCTCAAGCTTCTTTTTATTTGAATTCAGTTGGTTTCGAATTTCTTCTCGATCTTCTCGATTCACTTAATACTTATGCTGTCCAAAAAAAACTCTCAAAAAGCCCTTTGTCTTTACAAGACATCGGGCCAGATCAGGATAAAATAAGTTGCTTCATGTTTCACTAATAAATGTCCAAAAGCAAATCTGCTTTCAAAATAGATTAAAAGACTGTATCGCGCGAATAATTTGACTGCTAAAGCTAATGATGTTGGTGCGATGTGAGATGACCTTTGATGAACCATGACTGGCAGATCGGGATTCGGGAATCATCCTGAACTGTGGTTACCCTGTTGTAGCGCTGCTAAAGAACACGGCATTAAATAAGTGTGGTTGTGAACACTGAGGCTTGTTTAGACCCGTGTGTCTATGAAACCAGAGAACAGGAGGGGTGACTGGGCAGTAGCACTTTGTGGTATATGGCCAGGTTGATATAAACAACCCCCTTCTTTATTCCCTTTTGGTCCGTTTGAGGCGCTTCCTCTTAACGGAGCAGGACAGAGGGCTGATGTCCTCACCGGGTTTCTGTCATTGGTCAGCTGCAGTCACTAGCCACTTTCAGGAATCTGTTATTGTGAGCGTTCGCAGGAATTCGCAGCAACTTGGAGGCGCTTCCAGGAATTGCGATCCATTGAGCTTGTCCAAACACTCACACAAGCGGAGCACAAACACATACACACACACACACACAAGCCTACTCGATGTAGGTACCACACTACCCCTCCATTTCCTTCACACATGCACAAAAACTTCTCTGGCAGCTGATTGGTTAAGGCACAGTGGGAGGGATTACTTCCGACACGGTGCCGGCCAATGGGAGCAGAGCTTTTGATAAACAGGTCTGTAATCTGACACGTAAAGCACATTGTGTTCCACTTCTTCTTGAAAACATCCAACCCCTCCTGTCTGAGCAAAGAGAACTTCTTCAGCCTGTTTATACTGCTCTGAGTTTTTACTGGAACAACATATCTTCTTGGACCAAAAGTTAAACGCTAATTATTGTCTTGAAACTGGCCACAAAAACGATGAGGAGGAGGAGGGGAAAGAAAATGTATACAAAAAAAATTAAAGAGAGAGAGAGAGAGAAACTGCAACGTAACTGCAAACTAACAGTTGTAATGAGATGGGTGGCCTTGTTGAAGCACGCCACACATGTGAACAAAACAGATATTGTCAACATCTCTGCTGTGTGCTAAAGGGTATAAACAGGGAAAATGGCTTTCAAACATATGCTTATAGTCTGATTTTAAGCCTGTGTGTAGTGAAATTATAAACAGAACCAAGACAGCTTGAAAATAAGGAATAATACGTCCATTTTGCAAGTGCTGTTATTTTGTTAAATAAAACTAAAAACAGAAATAATAAATTAAAACATTAATAATAAATAATGCCAACATATTCAATATATGAATATAAATAATATTTATAGAAAGTAGTTATTATTATTTAGCAAAAAATGACAATAATAAATGTATGTTTTTTCTGTTTAATGATTATTTATTATACTTATTAAAAAACTGGCATACATTCAAAAGACGTCATTTATGGAAGACCTTTGATAAATAATGCCAACATATTCATTATGTGAATATAAATAATATTTATAGAAAGTAGTTATTATTATTTAGCAAAAACGACAATAATAAATGTATGTTTTTTTCTGTTTAATGATTATTCATTATACTTATTAAAAAACTGGCAGACATTCAAAAGACGTCATTTAATGGAGACCTTTGATAAATAATGACAACATATTCATTATGTGAATATAAATAATATTTATAGAAAGTAATTATTATTATTTAGCAAAAACCAACAATAATAAATGTATGTTTTTTTCTGTTTAATGATTATTCATTATACTTATTAAAAAACTGGCAGACATTCAAAAGACGTCATTTATGTAAGACCTTTGATAAATAATGCCAACATATTCATTATATAAATATAAATAATATTTATAGAAAGTAGTTATTATTATTTAGCAAGAACGACAATAATAAATGTATGTTTTTTTCTGTTTAATGATTATTCATTATACTTATTAAAAAAACTGGCAGACATTCAAAAGACGTCATTTATGGGAGACCTTTGATAAATAATGCCAACATATATATTATATGAATATAAATAATATTTATAGAAAGTAGTTATTATTATTTAGCAAAAACGACAATAATAAATGTATGTTTTTTTTCTGTTTAATGATTATTCATTATACTTATTAAAAAACTGGCAGACATTCAAAAGACGTCATTTATGGGAGACCTTTGATAAATAATGCCAACATATTCATTATATGAATATAAATAATATTTATAGAAAGTAGTTATTATTATTTAGCAAAAACGACAATAATAAATGTATGTTTTTTTCTGTTTAATGATTATTCATTATACTTATTAAAAAACTGGCAGACATTCAAAAGACGTCATTTATGGGAGACCTTTGATAAATAATGCCAACATATTCATTATATGAATATAAATAATATTTATAGAAAGTAGTTATTATTATTTAGCAAAAACAACAATAATATATGTATGTTTTTTCTGTTTAATGATTATTCATTATACTTATAAAAAAAAACTGGGAGACATTCAAAAGACGTCATTTATGGGAGACCTTTGATAAATAATGCCAACATATTCATTATATGAATATAAATAATATTTATAGAAAGTAGTTATTATTATTTAGCAAAAACAACAATAATAAATGTGTTTTTTTCTGTTTAATGATTATTTATTATACTTATTAAAAAACACAATATTGGTCTAACGGTTTTAAAAAGGAATGTAAACACCTCCTTTAATTCTCTGAGATCATGAGGCCTGTCCAAAGGAAGAGAATTTATGAGCATGTGAGGTTGCTAATCAATGGCAGCGGTCATGTGCTGGGTCTGATTCTGTGCATTATATATGTTTGCTTCATCTTTTCCAGGTTTGGCCCAGTCAGGGTTTCCCCGTCAACACACACTCCAGACCACAGTGTCTCGTCTTCCTGTGTTTCAGTGTTTACGGCATGCAGCAGCAGTGTCTAGCGGGGATCCAGTTACCGACAGTTAAATGACTCTTTATTTCCAATCATCCTACATCAACACAGCACCACGTGCATTTCTGACAACAAATTAATGTGTCTTGGAGCAGGGCAGAGATCAGAGTGTGCTCATTACAACTGTATGACAACACGCTACAAATCTCAGAACACTATGAAGTCATACAACCTAAGCAACTGCACAGCAATGTGCTAAACCCACTCTGAACATGTTCGCATCTACTTAGCAACACACTTAAAAACAGCTCAACTAAGGCAACATGCAAAAAGGCGCTCAGAACACCTTAGCAACGGCTAGAGCTGCAGGATTCTGGATAAATTGAGAAATCACTTTTTTTTTCTTGAATAGATTGTGATTCTCCCACAATTCTGAACAGACAACCAAAACCAAAAAAAATAATGTACTAGAGATTCTGACGAAATTGTTGCAGCCTTTTTAAAAAATCTTTTATTATTCTGAATGATTTATAAAAAAAAATTTTAAATTTAAAAAAAAAAATGTTTGAATGAATGATTCAACAACTCACTCATAAAAGACAGTAAAAGAAATGGACACAGTGACCCCATTGATTTCAACGGAGAAGACTGAAGCCCGTCTATTGCACTTCCTCCCTGATGTCTGAGCGACTGCGCAGGCTCAAACTAAACTTGATTTTTAGAAAAACGGTTTCTACGGGGCTGTAACGTAAGATATAAAGAAATGGAGCATTTTATACATTATCGTGTTTCTTTAGAAATAAATAATGGACAAATGGAGTCTTTGGACGCCTCAGATGTAAAGTTATTCGCTGTCAAAGTGACACCAAAATGAATGGCAGTCAATGGGTTGCTAACAGCTACAATGGCGGCTCGCGCGAGGCTACAACTTCCGGCTGATGGATTACCCCCTTGATAAATACTCGTTTCATTACGGGATGAATCAATGCTTTTGAACGAATCTCTTGAATGAATGATTCAATGACAAATACATTTATTACTTGTCACTTGTCGCCTACTGGTGTAACAATGTAATTGATACAATATTTATTTATATATATTAGACATCAATGTTTATATCCGATTCTGAACTATAAACTTTTTTTCCAGAACTTCTGTGATAATTAGAATTATTGTACCACAGAAATAATGATACGGTGTTTGTGAAGCCGTTTCATACATGACAGCTGCTCTCTCTGGATCAGCAGCAGCGCCGACGCAGATGTGATTGCAGTTGTAATAAAGGTCAAATAGACATGCAGCTTTAGCAACTTTACAGCAACGTGCTACAAAAAAAATTCAGAAGACTATAGGAGTGCAAAAGTCAGGTTCCAGAAGTAAAAACTCCATAAGGACATTGATTTTGAATAATAACTTATAGACCATTTTGCAAGATGTAAACAACACTGGTCCAGAAGCACTTCCTGTTTCAGTTTTTTAACACTACATATAAGCTGGGATAAAATACAACCAACAGAACATATAAAAATGAATCAAAAAGTTAAACAAACATCTTTAAGATGTTTTCTTTACATGTGAAATAAAGAAAACAGTTAAAAACTGAAACAGGAAGTGTTTCTGGACCAGTGTTGTTTACATCTTGCAAAATGGTCTATAAAGCTTTAAAGAAAGACCTACTGTGAGCAATGTTGTAAATCCATGGTATTTGCTTTTGCTGAAGCCGTTACCCCACATTATTTCACCTTATTTTTAAAATGATTGTTTAACAGTGGAATTCCTGGTGAAAAACTACATTACCCATGATGCTGTACAGTGAAAATAGCACTTAGGCTCTGCACATGAAGCACTGTGAATGATGTAAACAAGTCGCTCTCTCTACACTCTTAAAATACTTAAATGTTTGTATATATTATGCTGTTCGCAATGCTTCATGGGTTTGTAGTTCTTTCCCTTACTAAAGCCGCTAAGTACGCCATCTTGTACGATTTTCAAAAACTTTTTTGCTTCAAAAGTTTGTAATGCTGTGATTCACCTCGTAGCTGATTTGCTCGGTTCATGGCTTATAACGCTTTAATGAAGAATTTTGAAAAATCACTATGGGAAAAATGAATATATAAAAAACTTCCGGAACCAGCGCCGCAGAAAAAGTGGGCGGGAACTGTTGCACTCTATAGCAACTACATAGCAACACCCTGGCAACCATTCATGGAGATTTGCGCAGGCAAACAGGTTTTCTTCAGTCGTAGTTTTTTTTCCCTTGCAAGGCAAATTCTCACTTTCCGGTCCTTTATTTTCCTTTTTTTTTCTAGATCTGGCTATGGATCACTGACATTGCTGGGCTTAATTAGAGATGTTTGTAGAGTTTTACCATGTGGTACAAAGAACTGTGTGAGGCAGAGAGAGGGAGAAAGAGAGAGAGAGAGAGTACTCTATGTACTGGGAGGGGTTGTTTGGTTAGTCATTGACAGAATATGGAGCAAAGTTGCTCTCTCTTACCATTTATCACTCCATGAGGAGATTGACCTCTTGGAGCTTCAGCAGTGGAGTTTAGAACAGACAATGGCCTAATTATACCACACTGGAACACAGAGTGCACGTCCACACAGAACAAACACACAATCTGACGACGTATCGCATTCAAGAGATATCTCCTAAAACTACTATACACATACAGATCATTTTACAGACGCATACAAGATCTACTGATATTCATGCTGTGTGATTTGAACTAGTAATATCAATTAATGTATTTTATTATATCCCCAAGCACATTCCCAATCAATTCAAATACATTTTATTCGAAGCAAATGTTTTGAAATGTAACTGGTTTGCTAAACTGGTTTGGCTGGTTACTGGGGAAGGAGAGTTGCTGATAAACTGCACGTCGTATTTACTTACATAGATCTCAAGCCTATGTGCTGCTAACGGCTCCAAACTGTGCATAAAACCAAATCGTTTGTTATTGCTTTTAACAATAGCAAAGCAGAAGCGTAAAAGGAAAAAAGAAAGAAAATTAAAAAATATTTCTGTCAATTCTCTTTTTGCTGTTTGAATAAATCTTTAACAGTAAAATGTCATGCACAATATTTATCAAAAATTATTCATTCAAAAAGTTGGGGTCAGTAAGATTTTTTTTTTTGGTCCCACTTTATATTAAGTGGCTTTAAGTACGATGTACTTACATTGAACAACAAGTACAATGTATTATTGTGTTCCTGTTGTATTGTAAAACACTTTTGCTGCTATTGAGGTGTGATACGGGTAAGGTTAGGGACAGGTGTGGTGGTATGGGTCGGTTTAAGGGTAGTTAAGGTGTGAGGGGAGGGTCAACTGTGTAATTACAAATGTAGTTACATAAATTAATTATAGCTGTAATTACATGCTGGAATTTTAAAATGTAAGAACATGTATGTACACAATAAGTCCATTGTATCAAATTATTAATTCCAATGTAAGTACATAGTACTAAAAGCCACTTAATATAAAGTGGGACCAAATATTGAGCAGCACAAATGTTTTCAACATTAGAGTGATTTCTGAAGGATCATGTGACACTGAAGACTGGAGTAATGATGCTGAAAATCAGCTTTGCATCACAGGAATAAATTACATTAAAAAAAAAAAATACAATTGATAAAATAAATGCAGCTTGGTGAGCATGACAGACTTTTTTCAGAAACATAAAAAAAATCTTACCAACCCCAAACTTTTGATATATTTGATATTTATTTATTTTTTTAAGTATATTTATCAAATAACACCCATTTCTTCAAGCATTTAGAAGGTCTGAAAATGAGTTTTGGTTATAAAAATGACAAAAAATAAGTTTTGGTTATAAAAATGTCCAAGATGGAAGATTGTGCGGGACTTTTTTAACCCCCCCCTCCCCCTTTTTGCTATCAAAAAACGAGAGCAACTGAAACCCAGAGGTCCAGTACCTGCCGATGTGCTGCGGTGGCACTGGTTCTGCTGGTCTGTGCTGGAGAGAAGCTCTGTGAAGGGATTGGGTGATGGGGATGCAGTAGACCCTCTGAACGACCACCTCAACAGGACCGCTCTGAGAGCCTGACGACCCACAATCCTCCACTGCGTCCAGTAGAGACTTCCGAATTTCACTTCTGTTCAACTCGCCGACCTGAGGATGGAAAAATTGGAAAAGTTTATCATAAAACTTTTTTTCAAACCACACCAGTCAAAATTTCACGACTTTCACGTAATATCACTACAGCCAGCACAATGGACAAACCACCTCAAACCACTGAAAATGAAAGATTTCCGGTCTCTTTGTCACTGCGAGCACGAGAGCTCTGGGGTCAAGTGTCTTGCTCTCAACACTGATGGCCTTTGAAGGACCACACCAAACTTACAGATCAAAACAGCACACTTTAGGTTGCCAAATCTAGGCCTTAACCACATCATCACAACAATAACTAGCGGAATTTAAATGTAAAAAAAAAAAAAAAAAAAAAAACTTAATTAAGATTTTTTTTTTTTAATTACTTTTATTCAGCAAAGATGTATTAAATTGATCAAAAATTATTTATAATGTTACAAAATGCTGTACTTTTGAACAATCTGTTTATCAAAGAATTCTGAAAAAAAAATTACTACAAAAATATTACACAGCACAACTGTTCAATATTGATGTTTCTTGAGAAGCAAATCATCATATTAGAATGCTTTCTGAAGGATCATGTTAAATTATGTTTTAAAATAAAATATATTTTTTTTAAATTGAAATAATATTAAACAATTACAGTTTTTACTTTATTTTTGTCAAATAAATGCAGCCTTGGTGAGCATTAGCGATTTTTGGCAAAAACATTCAAATATCTTACTGACCTTTTGAAGAGTATCTAAGTGTTGATGACAGTATGATAATGCACATTTAAATTGATTCTCCACCGAAAAATTATAATATTTAATATATTTTAAAGAATGCAGGGAATCAAACAACACTGGATCCCGCTGACCATTTAAACCTGCGGTGTGTTTACAACCAACATAAACTTTGTATAGACAACACTGCACTTTGCTTTTAAATCGTAAACATTACATCATGATTTTGTTTACACCAGGGTCTTGTCATACAGGGAAATGTAGTTTTATTTTCACACTTAAGCAAATATTCATGCATAAAAACACCCCTCATTAATCATTCGCACACAGTGTCACACAGGAAACGGCAGCTGTCTCCATTTCAACAGGCCGCCAGTACTCTCACACCGAATTCGAAATCTAGACGGTGCCCTTTCTGGGAATTTCTGGGAATTTTCATCCCGTGATCACATGAGAGGGAACAGCTGACGAACCTGTTTACAGGGAATGGATGTCTCTGTTGACACTTGGCTTATCCCCGACCGCCACAGACACGTGGTTAACGGCGGAGGTCTGCATTTCTCCACGGCGACTGCGTCTCTCGGCCCATCTGCGCTATCCTGCTTATTCTCCACGCAGACTTTCTGACTGAAGTGGGTGTTGAGAATTATGGGATAGTGTTCCCCTTCCACAACCAGATTCTGCCTGGAGGGAGACAAAAATGGGAGTTCTGCTGGTTTTTGAAAATTACTTACAGTATGAAAACATCGTTCGTAATACAGCTTGACGCTTTACATAGATATATACGCTAGATGTCGCCTTGGCTACGACGGTTCATTAGAACGAATGTGTCAATAGAGCCGCCATCTTGGAACAGGGGAGCTCCTCCATTTTAATGCATCAGCGTCAATGCAGACAAAGGTCAAACGGAAATAAATTCGTTTTTTTTGGTTCGTTCCAACGGTCAGACATGTATTTATCATTGATTCCAGAAAAAATAAAAAATAAAAATAAATAAATACGTTTTTAAACCATTCTTCCTAGTTCAGATTTCATTTGTGAACATCATACGCAGCACAAAAGTCCGCCGCCATCCATTAATTAGGGAAAGATCGCAGCATTACCAATGACAAGACCCTGTTCCAAGATGGCGGCGGTTTTGACGCATGCTTACAACCCCAAGGTGACGTCTAGTGTATATGTCTATGGACGCTTTGCAACATTTTCACAAAACTCAACTACATTGATTGACAGCGGACTCACTGAGCAAAACCACCTCCACACTTCTCACACACATAAAAGAGTCTCAAATTATGCTCAAGTACACACAAAAGCTCAACCCCGTCCCTCCCTGGGTGGAAACTGACTGTTGGTGATAAAGAGTGACTGACTGATCAACAAAGATGCTCTTTTCCATTTCACAGGCAGTCTGAAAATGCTGATTTTAAGTCGACATGAGCTCTTTGTACTTGGCATCTAACAGATCAACCGCAAAACACGCTGTGCTCTTTGGTACCAAGATGTAGTTTGCTATGTGATATGCTATGATTCTTCATTAAAGACAGTGGCTCGTTCTGTAGCACTATTCATCTTGTCTTTTCAAATGGATAAAAATGAGCGGCAAAGTGGGCCAGACTTTATGCTGATGGTTAAAAGTTACCTAGGCTGTGTTTCTCAAACACATCATGAGTGAAGTTGAGACCACTAGTTCTATGATCTACTTAGGCTTAAGGCCTGTTCACACCAAGAACAAAACCTATAAAGACAACTATAGGGGTGGTGATGGCGCAGTGGATAAGACACATGCCTTTGGTGCGAGAGACCCAGGTTCGAATCCACTGTGAGACACCAATGTGTCCCTGAGCAAGACACTGAACCCCTAGTTGCTCCAGAGGCGTGCGACCTCTGACATAATAAGTCGCTTTGGATAAAAGCGTCAGCTAAATGAATAAATGTAAATGTACACTATATTAGCGACCACACGAGTAGACAATATCACTCTGCCGCTTGAAACGTTTTAGCTCTTGTTTGAGTCATGTGCATTCTGATGGTTGTCAATGTTTTTATTGCTCAACACCTGGAAAGAAAATCATTCTGAAAGTGATTCCAATGATATTGTTTCTCTATGACATTCTTGTTATAGTTGTGGTGTGGACTGACTGCTATTGTTTTACATTTAGAACGATTTTGAGACCTACATCTTAATTGTTATCAAGTTATCATCCTAGGTGTGAACGGGACATTACAATGCTTTCGAGAAACACAGTCCTGGCAAAGATCATGTAGCCCCTTACTGTCACCGTCCCACTACCGGGACACCTAACTTTACTTCACTATATTTCAAATAAATCCTAATCAAATTATGACAAATTATATATCATTGGAAAGGTCTAAGACTTCTAAATAAACATTCTACCCCTGTTTTGTGTTCCGAATTATGTAGGAAGAGTAACTGATGAATGTATGACAAGAGTGCACCTCAAAAAATCTTAAATCTCAATCTCAATAAATATTTTGTAAAATATGTATTTTATATCAAATAAAAAATACATAGTATAGTATATTTGATTTACTATAAATTTAAACTTCCATAACTTTTTCATACTTTCATTTGTTTTCACTTCAGCAATAATGTTTTCTTTCAAACAAGACCAAAATTGGGTATATATTCCAAATCATTCTTGAATTACAACTATTTAAGTTTGAATAATGCATTTTAACCCCCATTCTCAAAAAGTTGAGTGACAGCTAAGGGGTTTAAGAAAAATAATATCATAATTTTTTACTGTCTAAATGTCTAAATTTCTTCTTTTTTAAATGAATTTCTTCAAGTTTTATTTTGAAGGAAAGCTGCATGAAGCCTTTAAAGCTTCTCTTTAAAAAGTACTTCTCATGCAAAGTATGGGAAGATAGTTGGCACATGTTATTGTTATATCACATCAAATCATATTGCGATTTTCTGTTTCATTTTGATTAATCATGCAGCCTTACAACGACCTATGAGAAGTTTCGTTATTATGGAAAGAAGTGAGATCAGAGGAGTCACTGGAACATGTACAGGAAAGTGTTTACAACTAGTTTTAGATACGAAGCACATGGGGACAAAAGCCTGCAAATTATACACACACTTTTGTTGGTAAGCATATAGAAAATACCCGTCGTCACACATGTACCATTCGCAGGGCCTCAGAAGTAGGTTACAAACAGCCTGATCAATCTTTGCACTGGATGTATGGTAATTTGTCACAGATCGGTTCCAAACAAACGTGTCTTCAATAAGCGGAGACCTCCACTCCACTACAAGCCGGGGCCCGCACAGCTCATGTCATGAGACGTAGTATGTACGTCAGCATTTAAATCATCCTGCCCTGAGAGAGAATTGAACAGGTGCCAGCAGAGGCAAGTAATCTCTGTGAACCTCATGAACCTCCAGGGCATCCAGCAAAGACAAGTTTACACAGGAGAGGAGGGGGGGTCCTCTCCACCCTAATGCAAACAGGCGGTTTTTCAACATGCTGTCAGCCTAAGAAGAATAGGACAGAAAATTCCAGTCTTTGACAATCCAAGAGTGACGGGTAAATAAAAAAATGTCATCACAAAAAAATAAATAAAAAAATTACCAACAAAATGACCTTGTTGGTCATTGAATCTACAAACGAGAAACGATTTTTACAATGTGGAATAACTAATAACTAATCAAATATTTTTAATATTATCATTTATAATCAACATTTAATGAAGTATTGTGTATTTTCTCATCTCCAGTGAACGGTCGCAGCCACACACACACACAATATATTTTTTTTTGATATTTTTTGGTACATACTTTATGCTTCCATTAGTTTTGATGACTTTATTATTCTAAAATGTAAATAAATATTAATCATAAAATCATATATTAAATTATTATTGAATATTTTCAATAGATAAATAAGTGCTCCCAACATAAATGTAATTTCTTCCTAACAAATGAAGAAATGTCCTTTCTCATAGATGACATACAAATAAAAATACAATGCAAAGTCTTAGAGATCAGTTGCACAGGAAACAAAGTCTTAAGAGAGATTTGTTAATCTCACCGCACATAGTGTCACGTGACGATCGAGATAGACGTATGAATGTATTTCTGGTGGATGGGAGAAGGAAGTTATGTACAAACTTAAGAGTGTGCTGACGTCAGAGCTGACACACACAGGTGAGGGTGTGGCACAGGTGTAATCACAGCCTAGTGATGACAGGTATTTCCTTCATAACTGAACCATGAATGAGCTGGGAACAGTGTGTGTGTGTTCTTGTGTGTGATGGAATTGGTCATCAGAAATACACCAATACACCAGTACATAATTAACCAAACTGCTTTGGATTTTCAATTTGTGATTTATGTCAAATCTAAGACGGTAGTCCTTAAATGGTGGTAAATGCAAATATAAACTGAGACTTAACTATATATGCAGAGTTAGGGGAGCCAAATAGAGGTTATAATATAATAATATAATATAATAACAATGGGGTTATCAGTTTGGAGAAGAAAATGCTTCACATATCTTTTGTTGTCATTGTTAACAGCATTGTTTTTTGTGGAAATTCCCCTGTCATTTGGACAGGTTAGAAAGGACATTTGATTTTAAGGACATTCTTGTTTACTTTGTACGATGTACTATATTGGCACTGGGTTTGGTTTCCTCTTTATAACCAATGTTAAATCCTGAAGTAAAACCAGTTGAGAACCACTTATACCACCACAATAGACAGAAAATCATCTAAACTATGATCAAATTGATGGGAATTCGAAAAGCACAAAACTCTCAAGGTTCATCTGTGATTTAATTATCGATGGCCTTTTTAAGAGTTTGAGCATTTAAAGTGGTAGATGACAAAACTGCTGTGTGCACTTATAATAAACAGAACATAATCATGCATTGATATGGATACTAATATAGTTATCTTTATAGTTGTTGTTTTTATTGTGACCAGGTCTTTACAGTCATTTTAAATTAAAAAGTTTTGTGAGAATAAACTTGTTTTGTCACAATTTTAGATTATATAACATTTTTATGGAAATGAATGCCATTGCCTTTTGGATTGAATCACTGAATCTGAATTCATTTAACCGTGGAATAAAAAGGATACTTACGGAAGCGTATTGCATTTACTTGAGGAAACAAAATCTACTCTGTTTTTCTGAATTAATGAGTTAATTATCTCAGAAATACGAGATTATTTTTCATGGATTTTTTTTTTTGCTCGATTTTTCTAAATTAATGACTTGATTATCTCAAAAACTCAGAAAAACAGAGCAAAAACTTTTTTCCATGAAAAATTCTCTCGTAATTCTGAGATAATTAAATTAGATTTTGTTTCCTCAAGAAAATGCAATACGATTTTTAATTAAAAAGGCTTGTCAGAATAAACTTGTTTGAAATTTTTAAGTTGTCACAATTTTATATTATATAACATTTTTATGCAAATTAATGCCATTGCCTTTTGGATTGAATCATCTAATCTGAATCATTTCATTCCAATTTAACTTCCTGAGGGGTGTGGTCAAATCAATTAAAATTCCAACTAATGAATTGAAAGGAAGTCAATTCTTACTTTTGGAATTTTGCCCAACCCTGTGTCACACTGCACAACTATTTCACTGAACTGAAAAAAGACTTTAAATTGTTCTTGCATTCATGCGATTTGACATAAAAAACTCCATGTCTACATTAATCAACTATCCACAGGTTTTTAAATACATTTGGCGATACGTAAAACGTTATCATCTGCCACCCATTTTCTGCAAACTATGGAGGCCGATTTGGAGTCAATCTGTTGGACTTTCCAGGGTAAAATGAACTCTTGGACTTTCCAGGGTCAACTATGCCTGCCCTAAAAGCAAACACTCCGCAGGGGAGAGAAAAAAAAAAGAGAGCAAATGAGACAAGAGGAGAAACGGAGCCAGCAGCACACTGTGCCGCATGTGTTTTCCATTCAGCTCTCTGGCCTCTGTCACAGTTATTGTGATCCTCAGCCTAACGCTCCTCGCAAAAAACTCAGAGAAAGAAAAAGGCGAGGGAAGAAAAAGGATCCAGCAATGTTTTTTCCCAGCTTGCTGGAAATGAGCTCAGAGCTGCCAGGAAGAGGTATGCAGGCCATTCCCTGGAGCTGAGGAATGACGTGGGAGCTACGCTACATGGGGGCGATACGGGGGAGAGAGAGAGAGGGGCGGGACCCTGGCTTCCGGCGAGTGCTGGCCTCTCTCTGGTTTGGACTGATCCGTGGATCTGCGGTCCTCCCACACAGATGGAGACTGGCTCGTCTGTCTCTGTCACCTTCAGCCCCGCAGGCCTCTCGCTCTTATCAGCTCTGTGCAAAACACACGGCTGCACACGGCAAGACCGTTCCTGCCAACTTACGGCTTAATGCTCGAACAGTGATTCATCAGAAGATATAGTGAAATGTGCATCAATGCAACGTAATAGAAGTAATCTAGACGAAATTATGATGAAATGTCAAGAAAAAAAATCAAAACAAAGCAGAAAATTAATTAGAAATGAAGCTTTGAAAACCCAACAAATTTAATAACAAAGTTCAACTATTTGAAATATTAAGAAAATAATATTAAAACAACCAGGTTGTTTGCATTAAAAAAATATCTCAGAATACTGTCGCCTCTGGCTTGCTTAGTTACACTTAATTTTCAGCAATATTATTGATCTGACTACACGGACACTATTGGATGAGAACTGAGCTGGATGATGACATCACTGTTTTTCACAGATCTGCTTTATAGATGAAATTAACTAATTTAATAACTGATGATCTTTACAGTGGAACTGAATCAACACTGAACTGACTTCAGCTAAGCAATGACACTCTTTTCTTTTAGAGCTGAACTGAAAAATGAACTTTGTGTGTTATCACTTTGAAACAATATTGCATAAAGTGCTATATAAATAAAGGTGACTTGACTTCAATAGAAATATGTTTAATACAACTATATTGATTATAATAAAAGTGTTCTGTGTGGTTACTAGGAGTTGAAAGTGTATTGTGTGCCAATTTTATAGATTTCTGGTTGAAAATTAAAAGTCCAATCACAAGAGTAAATGGTACACCTTTCTTCAACAATCCACACAAACTGAAGCATCATACATGTACCAGTTTGATAATTATGGTTAATGTTTGTTCAAACGCTTGAGCAAGCACAACAAAAAGTTAAAAATACAGATTGTCAAAATCAAGTGTATTTTGTCAGTAATCCATAAATTGCCTCAGCTTGTTTGAACAAAACAATAACAGTCTCAACTATCATTGTCAGAGATAATAAACGAATGCTATTTCTGATATTTTATTGTGATATGTTAAGGAACAGAACGTACCATGGTGGGTAGATGTGGACAATGTCTCCAGGCACAGGCTGTAGCTCGGCGGCCGTGGCTTTGTTGAAAAGAGCCACACACCTTTCCCCCTCCGGCAGCCTGTCACACACTGTGGCCTGCATGCCACATTCCTCTCGAACTCCCAGAATCCTCAGCGTTAGGACACCTGGCCTGTCACCTAGGGTCAAACAAATGTATATATGAAACTGTACATCTGTACATAGTTTATTTTGTCTTAACAACTATAAATATATTTTTTAATACAGTTAGGTACTTTTCAACATGAACAATTAGCATGTTCCCACACCTTAGTTAACTTCAAATTCAAGGACCTTTCAATGACTTTCCAAGTTCAATTTCGTGTGTTCGTGAACATCATGGCAACGTACAACACTAAGTACCTGACGAAGGAAACGCTTGAAGGAGTAGTTGACTTTTAAAAAAAACTTTTGCTGATAATTTCCTCACCCCCATGTCATCCAAGATGTCCATGTCTTTCTTTCTTCATTCGAAAAGAAATTAAGGTTTTTGATGAAAAAATTCCAGGATTTTCTCCATATAGTGGACTTCAATGGGAACCAAACGGTTCAAGGTCCAAATGAGAGTTTCAGTGCAGCTTCAACGGGCTTTAAACGACACCAGACGATGAATGAGTCTTATCAAGGACCTTAAGAGTCATGACTCGAAAAAAGATTTGTTCATTTTGATGAACGAGTTTGAACAGGAGAGTCACGAAAGCTCATCACGGAACAGAGCAAGGCGAGCATTTGTGCTTATAAAACGTAAACTTTTTTATTTATTTTTTAAATAACCGATCGTTTCGCTTGATACGACCCTTATTCATCGTCTGGTGTCGTTTAAAGCCCTTTGAAGCAGCACTGAAACTCTCATTTGGACCTTGAACCGTTTGGTTCCCATTGAAGTCCATTACATGGAGAAAATGCTGGAATGTTTTCATCAAAAACCTTAATTTCTTTTTGACTGAAGAAAGAAAGACAAGGACATCTTGGATGACATGGGGGTGAGGAAATTAGCAGCAAAAGTTTTTTTAAAGTGAACTACTTTAACGAAGTGTAACTAACGTAAATCAAGCAAGCTAGTATTCATAGGCCACAAAGTGTTGGCGAAATAACACATTAGTTGACCGGAGGGAATAATACAGATTTTTTCCAGAAAACTTCTTGCACAAACTAAATTCCAAGCACTTTCAAAGACATGTATCTATTCATGTTTATTTTCCAAAACTTTTCAGGGCCTTGAATCTTTTTTTTTTTTTTCCAAGGATTTCAAGGACCCGTGGGAACCGTGATATAAGTAAGCTGTACATTTTATTAAATGACCAGAATCTGAAAGACTGTTTCCTTCTCAAAGTCATTAGGTTTTGCAAAACAACACAGATACGATACAGGCCCAGTAAATTAATAACAGCAGCAGGATATTTTGGGTAATGCTGTGAAAACTCACACTGGCGCGATCTCAACTTTTTCATTTCAGTCAGTTCTGAGGAAATGAAACAAAATCCAGCTCTCCGACAGGATATATTCCCATGCTGACTGTTTAAGGAAAACTTGGCCCCCTCGACTGGACACATGAACACAATTGACTCAGCTGAAATCATTGCGAGCACAGCCAAGACTTCAGAGAAGAACTTCTGAACGATGTGTAATGGAAATTTTAGCGAAAAATTTAAAGCAGCGAGAGAAACAGGCTATGCTTACTCCACGCAATCACATGCAAAACAAAAATACATGGAGGACTGGCTTATTTCAGGGGGTAAACACAAACAGTGCCAAAAACAGTTATGGAAAAGGAAAAGAACAAGTTGTTAAATGCACATACTGATATGTGATTTATCAGCTAATATGTTGTGCATAAAAAATAGATAATAATAAATCTTTCAATGAGCAAGAAGTGAGTGGGAGATGCGTTCCTCAGGCTGTGGAATTTTCGAAGGAATTATGCCAGTTGCAAAGCTGCCCATAAACTATGTCCAGTCACCCTAAATCCTTTTTCCACAAGTAAACGTGAATGGAAATTGCTTGAGAACTAAATTCAGAGGTCATGATCTTAGTCAGCTTACATCCACAAGTATGCAATGCAATGAATCAGTTAACGTGGAAAGACATTCAATGCTAGAATATCATTAACCCACTACATTTCCGATAAAAAAATGTAGGTGAATAACAACTGTAAATCAACGAATTATTCTATTTATTAAACAACTTTGCAGTTTCAGTGCATCACATACACACACGTTTAAGTTATCTCTCGAATTTCCACTTTCAACTGGAACGTTAACTTCTTTAAACCTCCACACACACAAACTTCACATGCTGAAGACCCCTTAGTAGGGCACTGTTTGAAAAGAAATCCGTTATACCATGGAAAATGAAAAGGTAAAGTGTGTGACTGTGTCTGCATTGTGTTTGTGTCTGTGGTTTCCTGTCGCTTCGGCTGAGAGACAATTAAGTCCTGTTGTCACCTGAATCACAATCGTAGGTTTTTACAGCCTCCTACTCCTCCAACTGTACACATCTCTTCACTGGAATATTCTACACATTTCATCAAGTGTTACAAGCAATTGTGGAAATTTGAAAACTGCGGGTTGGTGGTTAAATATTTTCCTGGTGCCTGATATGGCAGTATTTAAATGAGAAGATTTACATTTAAATTGTGAAAGCATTTTAATAATATTATCATTAGTGGTCAGCAACAGAGAACTAACCTCTAATGATCTGTACTTGACATAAACAGACATGATTCAGACTGGATGTGTCTTACCAGCTGATGTGGTTGAGTTGCACTGATGTCTCCAGAAGCTGATGGCTGATCTTTGCCTGCTGTGGAGTCGGTTGAGCCTTTCAGCAAGACCTCCTCTATAAAGAGAGAGATCACATGAATTCAGTCCCAATCACAGTGTCACATGCAATCAGTCAAACAGAATCATTTGAATATGAATCAATTAATCAATGATAAAGAATAATGGGAATCATTCATATAGTTTTAAATAATGAATCAGACTGAATCAACTAGAATCAATCACATAGAATGAGTTATTAAACTAGAAAAAATCTCATTGAATCAATTCCATAAAGAGAATCAACTTGAATCAACTCTATAGAATCAAAGACGGAGAATCAAACATAGACTGTATCACATAGAATCAGCCACATGGAATCATTCATATAAGAACAAATACCATATATTCAAGATTATAAAAAATCCTGCAGAATGAATGTTAAAGATTAATTTCCATAGACTTAGATTTAGATATTAAAGAACGAGGATCATTTCTATAGAATTAATCAATGAGAATGAATCAACTAGAATCAATCACATAGAATGAGTTACAGAGAATAAACTTGAATAAATCTCAATGAATCAATTTTATAAAGAGAATCAACTTGAATCAATTATATAGAATCAAACATAGACTGTATCACATAAAAATCAGTCACATTAAATCATTCATTTAAAATCAATCACATGGAATAATAATACTGCAGAATGAACGTTAAAGATTCATTCCCATAGACTTGGATTTAGAGAATGAGTTAGATATAATTCCATGATATCAATCAATACAATTAATAATAAAGAAAGAACGAGAATCATTTCTATAGAATTAATTTAATGAGAATGAATCAACTAGAATCAATCACATAGCATGAGTCATAGAGAATAAACTAGAATAAATCTCATTGAATCAATTCCATAAAGAGAATCAACTTGAATCAATTCTATAGAATCAAAGACGGAGAATCAAACATAGGGTGTATCACATAGAATCAGCCACTTGGAATTATTCATATAAAATCAATCACATGGAATAAGAATCCTGCAGAATGAATGTTAAAGATTCATTCCCATAGACTTAGATTTAGAGAATGAGTTAGATAAAATTCCATGATATCAATCAATAAAATTAATAATAAAGAAAGAACAAGAATCATTTCTATAGAATGAATCAATGAGAATGAATCAACTAGAATCAATCGCATAGCATGAGTCATAGAGAATCAATTGAAACCAATGCCATAGAATTAACTCAATTTAAAATCAATCTGAATCAAAACATAACAGAATCAAACGGAGAATAAATCATAGAGAAAAACCAATCAAATCTATATTCACGAAAATCTATATATACATGTCACACTGAAAATGTATCCATATTAATTATAAAACATTGTCTTTCATAAAACGTGGCTTAAATTTAAACTAAAGGATGAGCTCCATTCTTGCTTGCACTTTGCTTCAATATCTTTATGATGTGTTCATTTTTTATAGTTTTTATGTATGCTAAGTGGGTGCTAGTTAATATGCATGCTAAAATCTTTATATGTGTAGTCATATGAAAACATGATAAAACATGAAAAGCCAAATTAACACATGGCAGGGGGGAACTTATCCTGTGCCTGACCACAGAAGGGACTGAGGGTCAGCAGAAGGATGTATTGACTAACAAGAGCCAAAAAGAGACACAGCTCCCCCGTGAGGGGACAAACTCTACATGTCCCTCCTTTCCCATTCATAAAATCGGACAAACGACTCATTTATGGTAAATATGTCATCAGAAGCACTCAATATAGAAAGCGACTACTGAGTAATAGAAGAAAAAAGGGCCAAAGTATTATGCATTCGGATCTTATGCGAGTAGGAGGAAGTGTTCTGGTAAATTAAATAAGGTGATACAAATGTGTAAAGAAACCGCTCCTCGATAGCCAATCAAAAACCAAACTGACCGGGTTTTTACGGTAAGGGTGTGGATGTATTATTAAACGGCTTCTGCTAGACTTTGAACTCTTTTGTATTCGGTGTGTTTGCACTGATATAAATTTTCGGGTTGTGAACTTGACGTCAAACATTGGGGATTGAAAAAAGCCCAGTAAGAATGAATAGCAGTGTGAAGGATTACTTTCAGTTAAGGCGATAAATCCTAATCATAAAGCCAGTCACTGAACTCATAATTTAAGTTCATCTTGCACAGGGTTGCACTGAAATGAACATCAAGATCCAAGCACCATAGATCATACCTTTCAAATCTCCTCCTCTTTTTGCTCGAGTCCTCTGGGGTCTTGGCGCTCTTGGTGATTTGTTTCTGAGGTGTCCGAAGAATGGCCTGAGCGGATCGAACCCACTCGCTGACCGACTGCTTGCTGGTTTCGGCTGGGTCGAGAGGGAAAGAGTCTGCTCTGCTTTCTTCTGGATCTTCATCACTGTCGTCGTAAGATGAGTAGTCTGAAATCTCAGCTGGTGGCTAAAACAGAGAAGGTCGTTTTCAGTCATTTTACAGATGCTTTTATTTAATTAAAATGACAAAAGCATGTAAAAAAAAGTACTAATAATATGAAAACTGATAATATAAACCCTAGCTCAAAACATGAATAAATACTATAAAAATAGTAATACTTAACACTACTCCAAAGTCACTCCATCACAAGCATGAAAGGACATTTTAATACTTTTTAATACTTTCATTAGAAAATAAATTATTTGGGGAGAGATATGGAATATGATACATGACAAACAATTGTCAGATTGAAACCTGCACAATCCACATGAGCATCATAGCTCAAGGTTGAATAGTCCTGGAACTTGAAGACATGTGACGTCTGCCTCATACAGATCTTCCTTAAAGGGATAGTTTTATCATTTACTCACCGTTAAGTTGTTCCAAACCTGTATGAATGTCTTTCTTCTGCTGAAAACAAACGAAGACATTTTGAAGAATGTCGGCAACCAGAGAGACCCCACACTCTCAGAAAAAAAGGTACAAAAGCTGTCACTGAGGCTGCACCTTTTCAAAAGGTACACTTTTGTACCCAAAGGCTGCGTATTGGTACCTTAGTGGTACATATTAGCACCTAAAATGGACATATTAGCTCCTGAAATGTACATATTAACACTTAAAATCAAAATGTGCATATCAGCACCTAAAATGCACATATTAGCACCTAAAATGTACATATTAGCACCTAAAATGCACATATTAGCACCTAAAATGTACATATTAACACTTAAAATGTACATATTAACACTTAAAATGTACATATTAACACCTAAAATGTACTTATTAGCACCTAAAATGTACATATCAGCACCAAAAATGTACATATTAACACCTAAAATGGACAAAAGTTTACCTTTTGAAAAGGTACAGCCCCAGTGACAGCTTTTGTACCTTTTTTTCTGAGAGTGCATTGAACTCCAAAGTATGGAAAAAGAATAATATAACATTCATACAGGTTTGAAAAACCTTGACGGTGAGTAAATAATGACAACATTTTCATTTTTGGATGAACTATCCCTTTAATGTTTGACAATAAAATGAACATTAAAGTCGCACCAGTAAACCCACAGACACAGAGGAACTGATTTCAGGATTGCGAGCCTTAATAACATTGACATAATATTGTGATTGAAAGTTTCCAAAAACTCTTAGTGTTCAATCTCTTGAAACTCTCATCAATCAAACTCTTGGTTCACAATTACACAAATTATGGTACCTGAATGACGCCGCCTGACAGGCTGCCGCCATGGTGTCAAAGTGAAAATTATGGACTAAACAGGTGTTACAAAATGGCAGCCTGTGTTTTCTTTTTAATCTTATTCACACACACACAAAACATCATGCTGGGATGTGAAAGCCAACACAGTATTAAGTTGAGCCTTAAACATGAACAAAAACAAGTCATTACAGATGGATGAGGGCCACCAAAACTAAAGCCAAAAATCTGAATATGTACAAACCAGTACCTTGTACAACACAATCATCATTCAAATTCACATTTCACATGGATGCCAGGGAAGAAAATAAGAGAGAAGGGCAAAGGTGGGACGCAAAACACAACAAGAACTAAGTGATCTCCCATTAAATCTATCCTGCTGCACATGCGGTAATTCCCAAGGGCCCGAAGCGTCTGCCGATCCAGCACGGCATTCATTTCAGCCTCTGGCCTCTGGAAAAGGCTTTCAATCACTATTCCTAAGTACTGCCACTGAACTCTGAATCCACACGCAACTCCTACCCATTCGTCCTACGTACGACACTCGCCTTTTAGTTACTAAATCTAAAATCACTGGTGTTTGCTAAGGAAAGATTCACTGTTATTATTATTGCTCATACATAGGGTTAAGGGTTTCTTCTAATAAATAATAAAGCGGCGACAAAACAGGCATAAAATGTCATATACTTACATTCAAAGATGAACTAGAGACCATAATACCATAATAGAAAGACTGAACCTAAACAGTATATTCATATAAAGTTCAAAAGAACAGCATTTATCTGAAACAGAAAGCTTTTGTAACATTGTAGAGACTGCCGTTCAAAAGTTTGGGGTCACAGTGGGAATTACTTTTGGAGGGATGGGTAAAAACGATATAAATACTGTTTGTTTTCTTACACAAACCGCTCGTTTCGTGTCTTAGGCCATCAATGCGTACTTACATTTACGAGTCATTAAATCATGTTTAATTTGGACTTCTCTGTGCATGCTCTTTGAGGTGGTGACCATAGACCTCCATTATATGACTGACAGACACGAACGGTTTGACCTAAAAATATCAAAAGTGAAACTACTGCGGGAACAAAGACACCTACATCTTGGATGCCCTTATGTATGCTAATTAAAACATACCAAAAATTAATTTCAAAGTGAGATATCCCTTTATTAATTAACATTTTGAACATTAATAATAATAATGAATGTTTTCGAGGATCACATCAGCATATTAGAGTGATTTGTGAAGTATCATGTGAAACTGACACTCTAAAAAATGCTGGGTTGTTTTAACCCAAATTTGGGTAAAATATGGACAAACCCAGCCATTGGGTTATATTTTTAAATTACATTTTTAACCCAATTGCTGGGTTGGTCCACATTTTACCCAAAATTGGGTTAAAACAACCCAGCATTTTTTGGAGTAATGATGTTAAAAATTCAGCTTTGATCACAGGAATAAATTAAAGAAAGCAGTTATTTAAATTATCATAATATATTTTTAATCAAATAAATGCAGCCTTGGTGAGCAGAAAATACTTATTTTAAAAACATTAAAAACCATACTGAACTTTTGAACAGCAGTATTTATTTATTTGTAAGTAAATTTCCACAGACAGTTCAGAGGAACACATACTGTATATATGCATTTTTCCCACGCTCTGGGAAATCAAAGCTATCCGATCAGAGAGAACGCATGAAGTGGTCAGGTGTAACTGGTGTGGACTCAAGCAAATTCTACAGCCCTTTGTGAAAATTAAAGAATTGATTCCAAATGCATTATGGGAAAATCTACAAGACAATCTGAGAGATGTGACGAGGGACATCCAGCCCTGACGAAGCACACACCCTCAAACAAACAATAGACAAAGACAGAGAAGATAAATTCCAAAGATAGACCTGAAGATATGACCAGGGCCTTCATGAGACCTGATGATATGTGATATACGAGTCATTTACCTTATGACAGGTCGTAAAAGGCAGATGTGAGGGAATGGGAGGGGTTTTGTGTGTGTGAGTGTGCTTGTGTGGCTGGATTGTCACAAACTGGTTTTCTCATGAAAAAAAAAAAAAAAAAAAGGCTGCCTCCTTATCATGTGGAGACACGAAGCGCATTCCAGCCCGCCAAACAGCCTACACACTCTTTTATTTGAATCAACTTGACCCTGGAGGGCAGCCTGCCAGCGAACAGTGCACTACACGCGCTCTCTGTCTCTCTCTCTCTGCAGTACACTATGTTCCTGGCCCGGGCTCAAAAATGTGTTCACCCTGCAATGGCTCAAAATGAATGGAGGAGTACACAAACTTTTCGCTCTATCAATTCTATCACTCCAGATACGTCATATAGGGGCAGTTCCCAAACCAGCGGGAACAGGACGATCACGGAGCTGAACGGACTGGGATGCCAGGCCACAGAAGAGCGTGTCGGTGCCAAGGACGTACGAGATTGATTTGCAATTGCAAATATGGGTAGAAACAAAGGTGTAGTAAATTGAGAAATTAAGCAACAAAATGAACGTGCAATGCACACATTACGTCTAGACGCAAGTCTGTTTTCTCCACTCTTCCTGTAAATGGACCCACAACGATTTTCCTGTGAAAGCCGAGCAAGTAAACAATCCGTTTTTTGTTTTTTTTAAACAAATGGTTTCAATCTTGAATCCAGGAAGCGGGGCTGATTTAAAAGACACTATTAAAAGGAGGCATGGGAGTAAGTGCTAAACATAGCTGTGATTTGGATGAGTCCAAGGCTGACAGATGTTTAAGAAAGATGTTTCAGCATCATTCATTCACACCCTTTTTTGAAAATCAAAAATCGTGTTTAAAATATGTTTTACATTAGTTATTGTGATTGAAACTGGTCTGTTCTGATCAGCAGAAAAAAACATAAAATATAGCTGCGAGCAGCGATGGCGGGCCCAAGCCGGAGGCACCGCAACCCCGGTTCCTTTAGTTACCTAAAGGCACCCGGGTGGCGGTGCCGAAGGCTTTGGCCCTTTCATGATTAAATGTTAAAACGGCTTGCCATACTCTGTCATTTCGACTAGTCACAATTATGTTACAGATATCTTAAATGATAATACAAACTATCCAAAGTGTAACGACTAGACAGAAAGACTTTGTTGATATCTACAATGTTAATTCCGGACAGGCAAACTTAGCTTTTAAATGTTAAAAGGGCTTGCCATACAGGGACGTAGGCTCAGAGAGAGGCTCACCATATTCAGACCAAAATATCTGACTTCCTCTTGGTCTGAGCTAATGACTATGTATTAGAAAGTTGTACGGCTTGAGGAGTACAATGTATATACCGATTTTTGTAACTGTAGATAAAACTAACAACCCCACTTTTAAGTATATATATGGTGCCTTTAGTGTTATTCTGCACGACGTGCAAAAACTTAACCCCCGCTTTTTTAAGTATATATATATATATATATATATATATATATATATATATAAAGAGGGTTATTCTGCACGACGTGCAAAAACTTAACCTCCGCATTGACTGTCGAAGAGAAGTGTGCAGAAGAGCTTGCATCAGTGAGGGCTTTGCAAAATATATATACATACAAACACACACACACACACACACACATATAAATGAGGTTAGTGTTTTACAATATTAAGGAAAGCAAATGTATTGAAATATAGCACATTAATTTTAAATTCATTCAGCTTCAATTACCAATTTGTAGTTTACCAATTTATCTTACTTTTATTTAAAGCAAACTATACATTTAAAAGATTAGGGTTATATGCATATTTTGTCATTTAAAAAAATACAAAATTGTTATGCAAAAAGATAAGGACTTGCAGAAAAAATCTACAGTCAGCCACACACACACACACATAAACGCAGACACCAGCAACCCCCCCCCCCCCCCCTCCCTCTTCCCCATACAGACACTGATAGAGACAAGATACACATCCAAACTGCAATATCTGACTTTCTTTTGGTCTGAGCTTCTTACTGTTAATTAGAAAGTTGATCGGCTTGACAAGAACAATATACGTGGCATGTTTTGTAACTGTAGGTAAAACGAGCAAAGTTAACACATTTTATGTGTCCTTTTTTAGTCATAAAATTATTTTCCTCGCCACGGCCAAACCGTTCGAGATATCAAAAATCCGTCCGGAATTGAGCATCCTCAATGTCTTGACTTCATGCACACCGAGTATGGTGGTGATTGGTAAACACATGCGTTGTAATTTGATGTATTTCTCCTAGGAGATTTATTCAAACAACACATAATTCCCAACTTCCATTTGAACTGTCTTAAAACTTAGAGCAGAGATGGGCGCAGGTCACGCAAGTCTCAAGTAAGTCTCAAGTCTTAACCGTCAAGTCTCAAGTAAGTCCCAAGTATTTTTTTGGGGGGGGGCAAGTCAAGTCAAGTCACAGGCTATGTCAAGTCAAGTCAAGTCTTGTAGTAGGTTAAGTCAAGTGCAAGTCAAGTCACCTTATTATTTTAATTTTACATGCAGAATCTGATCTTAATAAAATGAAAAGACAAGATAAGTATTTGCCAGTAAATTACAATAATTTGCATTGTAAATACTCATGTTCAGTAAAATACACCATGGAATCAAACTAAATTGTAACTTCATAAAATTATTTATTTTTCACTTCTGCCAACAGTGTGTTTGAAATGTTTTAAATTTTCAACATTGAGTCCATAAAACAAATAACAGCTTAACATCCTACAGACTCTCTGAACACCTTCCTCTCTCTCAAACACAGTTTACAAACAATATTAAACTTTGTTACATTTCTCCTCTCTCTCTCTCTCTCTCTCTCTCTCTCTCTCTCTCTCTCTCTCTCACACACACACACAGTGGCGGTTCTAGACCATTTCAACTGGGGGGGCCAAGCTGGGGCCAGTTGTACTGTTAGAGGGGCCAGTTACATTTAGACCTTATCATTTTCTGCACTGCACTGAATGCATAAATAAGCAAAATACCATGTTTATAATTATCCAACAATTTGCATTTGCATTATATTTTTACATTTGCATTACATATATCAGTCTGTATTTGAATTTCCATTTTATTTTTTTACATTGAATATACAGTATGTATATATATATATATATATATATATATATATATATATATATATATATATATAATTTTTACAAATTAATCTACGATTTTTGTGGGTTTTTTTTTTTTTTTTTGCAAAAAGATCAGCAAATTATCCTCTAAACTGGCCTTTTTAGGGGGCTTTCCTCTCAGGGTGAATGAGCTTTTTTATAATTGTTTTTTTCCTGACATCTTTGAAAGACAGAAGCAATAATTAATGCATCCTTGGCCAGGATATAATTATAAAATATGACATGATTTTAAAAGTGACCTATAATATCGACTATGCAATACACTTTAATTTATCTAGTGCTAATAAAATTATTAAGCCTATTTGGAGAGAGAGATGTTTATAATGTGACAATATGTCAGTCATCGTGATTCGTGTAATAAGATGACTAGGCCTAGACTACTTGTTCTGAGCAGGTGTTGTCAGTGAACAGGCTGTAAAACTGTTGTCTAAGTTACAGACTGATACTAATTAAATGGGAAACGAATCGATTACCTAACGTAACCTCGGTTCTCTCTAGATGAGGGAACGAGCATTGCGTAAGCTAGCTTACGCTACGGGAAAGATTCATCTTACATCAGTCAAGTTGTCATAGTTTTTGTCAAACAAGTTGTGAATTTGTTGTAACATTAAAACAGGAGATCATGACTTACTCCGTGCTCCAAGTGATGTTCGGAGCTCCAGTGATTAGTTTCATCTGTGGGACGGGTGAAGAAACTTTCGGAAGATGTTGTAACAGAATCATATGAACAATTCCAGGATATGCTTTTTTTCATTGGTTGTTGCGTTAAATTTTACCCAGATACAATAGTGCCCTTTTCTGATTGGCTATTAAGTAGCACTTCTCTTTTTTTGATTGGCTGATGCGTAGCAGGGTCGACTGCTGAACTCCAGGCGAGACGCGCTTGATTCTCACGTGAGAGCGGCGCGGCCAGAGAAATTGCGTATATTAAATATATTATTAAGTTTTTCCGCATGAGAAATACAATGTGTGACGGGAGTGTGAGACAAAAGACTGAAACGAGTGACTGTCATGCTCAATGCGTGACACACTATAAAAAAAATATTTCACACTGACTCCACATTTAGGGGGGCCACAAGGGGGTCCAAGCTTGTTGTCGCAGGGGCACTGGCCCCCCCAGGCCCCCGCCTAGAACCGCCACTGCTCACACACACACACTTTCTCTCTCTCTCAAGAAGCAAAAACATGACTGCTAAAGGTTGTATCAGCGATGGCGGGGTAACATCACTTAACATCACGAGTGATATTCCCTTAGGCCACGCCCCCTTGTCTCCCCAAAGTATTATAAGCAATCATGCGCATCCCGTGTGCAGAACGATGCACTTGAAGCAACACCAAGTCACAGCACGCAACGCTTCACATTGAAAAGAACATAGCGAAGGGATGGTATCTATAATCTATGCTTAGTAGGGCTGCACGATTTGGGAAAATGTCATATTGCCATTATTGAGCCAATATTGCAATTGCGATTTGCGACTCCGATATAATAAAATGGTTTCATGAGTCCAACTTGCTTGGTTCTAAAGTAAAATGCACACACAGATTAATGTTTATTTCTCAACTCAAACTAAAAACAACAACAACAATAAATGATTGATAACACCTATAATGATCAATAAACCATCAACCAAACCAACATTACAGTGATTCCATCAATTGAAAGCCATCAACTTTTTAAAAAATTATTAGGCTTAAAAAAAATATATAACAGCTTTTAAATTAAGTGAACTTCAAACAATCCCCACATAAACCCATAATAAAAAACATATTTACCTGTGCCCTTCCTGTCTTAACAGGTACAGAAATTGAATAAAGTTATCAAACAGTCTGCGCTGCCTGAATCATAAATTATATATATAATAATCCTTATTAAAGCTACAAAAGTTCTTTACTCAAGATCAGTGAGTAATTTTCTAATTTCCCTTTGTTCTTTTAACTTTACTGAAAGAACGCTTTATTCGCTGCTGGCCCTTTAAGAGCACCCGTTGCCGAGGGATCTCACACGCGCCTCATAGCACAACTCACAACTCTCACATTTTGGCATAATTGTGTCTGCTATTGTTCGTTCAAGCTCGAAAGAGAACTGTTTATTCTGGGCTGGCACACGGTCAGTGCATGCGCATTATGCGAGTCTCATCTATTCTAATCTAGGGCACTCACAGGCAGCTTTTCACTTCTTGTCGTGCAAAATGCGAAAAGGCATTTGAACCAATAAGAGGGGGATCTTGTAACACTAGTCAAAGGATGACAAAAAAGAAGAGATGCTGCGCTAATAGCCCTACTTTGTTTATTTCATTTAAAATCGCGGCATTTTGCGTTATATAATTGCATAGGTTTGAGATCGCTATTACGACTGCGATATAATTAATCGTGCAGCACTAATGCTTAGTGTATTCTAAAGGGCAATAAACTCCACTCCAGCAAGATAGTCATTTTATGCAAATCATAGACCTTTATGCCTTATCTACAAAGAAAGTATAATATTGGGAACATTGATCTTGAAGAGAGTGTCGTCGTGTTACTGTCGCAACCGAACGCGACGCGCTAATGCTGATGCATGGAGAATGACTGAGGCGAGATGACTTTCCGTTAACTTTAACTTAGAGACTAAAATATTAATTTTACCACACATTAAGCTATTGAATGACTTTAGAAGTCTTGGAATATAGTGTGAAAACTTGATTGTGCTTTACAGTTTTTTATGCCTTTAGTGGGGCTTAACAAAATAACACAATATGCAGAATGTCGGACGTCACTTATAGGCTAAACTGTTTTTATAGATAAAACTATTTACATTCGGCAGTCATGAAAACAAATCTCAGATAACGGTTGACTAGGTAACAATGTGTAATTTTGCGCCGGAGTTCTCCTTTAACTTACATTAGCTAGCTAACTACGAACGAGCTAACCAGAAAACATTAACAAATTGACAAGCACTTACTGGGCAGAATATGGCTCTTCAAATGACGGACGAAATTGGAGGTTGTCATCTGACTGTCGATCTTAACGTTGCATGTCTTGCAAAGCGCTGTTCTTTTGCCATCTTGTTGTAAGAAATTCTTGAATCCAAAAGCGACGACGACCCTCGTTATCCCTCCGGCTGACATGTTGATGTGATCTGATGTAAGTGGGCGTGGTGTGCGCGTAAGGTATGAGAAGGCATGACTGATGATCTCTGATCCAGTCATGACAGCGCTATTCTCAGCCTGCGCTCCAGCTGGATCAACTTTATTTTTTTTTACATAATTTATATATTTTATATTCAAACTGAAAACATGATGTGATTAACACTCAAGTCATATTATTACATGCAAGTGTGTTTGATTTATGGACCAAATTTTCAGATCAAGTTTATGGACCAAGTTAATTTAATTAATAAACTAATTATATAAAACTATTAATGCACTACAATTAAACTGGTTATATGCCTTTACTTATAAAAAAATAAAAAACTTATTTAAAAAAATACCAGGCTTAAGGCATTTATTTTTTATGCAGGCCATACACACAGGAGTGAAATGGTTAATACCCCTCCCCCTACAAACACACACACATACACAGACAGGCAAAGACAGCAGGCTCAGATTGAGCAAGACCAAGTTATAATATTTGTATAATTTAATTTAGAAACAAATGATGTATAATTACATTTTTAGAAGATATGAGGCTTTTAGTGTTTACTTTTTTGACATTACTTTAATCTTTTGCCATAGTTGCACATGTCTATTGGCTAATAAATGTGATGTATCTGTTGAGTTTCAAGCAATTTCAAGCAAGCTAAGAGTCCCAAAAGCATCAAAAAATAATGTTAAAGTTTGTTTCGTTGCCACGGCATTTTGAAAGTGACACACTTCCTGCTGCCAGTTGGTGGCGCTATAACTTTGACTCACAATAGTCACATCCATGTGATCGGTCTCTTACAGCGAAAACACTGCTGAAGTTTCATCAAGATCAGTTAATGTATGCTGAAGTTATAACACACATCCTGTTCCATGTTTCTCGCCATAATTTCGTTTCCTCGCCACGGCCAAACCGTTCGAGATATCAAAAATCCCGTGGCACTTTTTCATCCTTAATGTCTTGACTTCACGCTGATCGAGTTTCGTCGAATTTGGTTCAGTGCTCTAGGAGCAATAATTTAAATTACATTGCATGTGTTTTAAACACAACCCTAAATAGCCAACTTCCTGTTGGGCTGGGGTAAAAAGTAAGAGTGTGAAGTATATATGAAACGATGAGATCTATATGTGTACCAAGTTTCATATTATTACATGCAAGTGTGTTTAATTTATGGACCAAATTTTCAGACCAAGTTTATTGACCAAGTTAATCTGATTAATAAACTAATTATATAAAACTATTGTCAATTCACTACAATTAAACTAGTTATATGCCTTTACTTATAAAAAATAAAAATAAAAACTTATTTAAAAAATACCAGGCTTGAGAAATGTATTTTCTTTATGCAGGTCATACACACAGCAGTGAAATGGTTAAGCCCCCTCCCCCTGCACACACACACACACACACAGACAGCCAGCCAGCCAGCCAAAGGCTCAGAGTGGCCATATTCAAACAAAAATATCTGAGTTTCTGTGGGTCCTAGCTAATAAGTGTCAATTAAAAAGTTGTCCGGCTCGAGGAGTACAATATACATACCAATTTTTGTAACTCTAGTTAAAACTAACCACCCCACTTTTGTCAAAAGGTGGCGCTACTGAGCCCTCACCACGCCCGTTTCTGCAACTTTGCACATGTCTACTGGCTAATAAATGTGATGTGTCTGTCGAGTTTCATGCAATTTGAAGCATGCTAAGGGTCTCAAAAGCATCCTAAAAGCATCCTAAAAGAAGGGTAAAGTTTGATGCGTCGCCACGGCAACAGTTTCAAAGATATCAAGAATCCATTCACAGGTCTACATCTGCCGTATGTTTACATTATACATATGAAGTTTGAAGCAAATCGGGTAAAAATAAAAGGGTGATATCTAAGCATTTTGAAAGTGACACACTTCCTGCTGCCAGTTGGTGGCGCTATAACTTTGACTCACAATAGTCACATCCATGTGATCGGTCTCTTACAGCGAACACACTGCTGAAGTTTCATCAAGATCAGTTAATGTATGCTGAAGTTATAACACACATCCTGTTCCATGTTTCTCGCCATGATTTCGTTTCCTCGCCACGGACAAACCGTTCGAGATATAAAAAATCCCCTCGCAAACTTTCATCCTCAATGTCTTGACTTCACGCTGACCGAGTTTCGTCGAATGTGGATCAAAGCTCTAGGAGGAGTATTTGACATTCCATTGCGAGCGTTTTACAAACAAACCTCAATAGCCAAATTCCTGTTGGGCTGGGGTAAAAAGTAAGAGCGCGAGGTATAGATGAAACGATGAGATCAACGTGTGTACCGAGTTTCATATTATTACATACAAGCGTGTTTGAGTTATGGACCAAGTGTTCGGACCCCGTTCCAGGGGGCGCTGACGAGCTGCCCTGCCACGCCCGGGTACCATCTTCAGCCCGGCTCTGATGGCCGCGGGTTCTGACCCGTGTGCAAAGTTTCAAGAGTTTTCGAGCACGTTAAGGGCCCCAAAAGTGCCCAAAGGGTAGTAAAATAATAATTATTATAATAATAATAATAGTAAAGAAAAATAATCCCAAGGAAAACAATAGGGCCTTCGCCCTTTCAGGGCTTGGGCCCTAAAAAAAACAACGTTAAAGGAGTAATTCACTTTTAAAAAAAACTTTTGCTGATAATTTACTCACCCCCATGTCATCCAAGATGTTCATGTCTTTCTTTCTTCAGTCGAAAAGAAATTAAGGTTTTTGATGAAAACATTCCAGGATTTTTCTCCATATAATGGACTTCAATGGGAACCAAACGGTTCAAGGTCCAAAAGAGAGTTTCAGTGCAAACTGCAAACAGGGCTTTAAACGATTCCAGACGATGAATAAGGGTCTTATCAAGCGAAACGATCACTCATTTAAACGATCGCTCACGAAAAAAGATTCGTTCATTTTGATAAACAAGTTCGAACAGGAGAGTCACGAACGCTCATCACAGAACAGAGCAAGGCGACCATTTTAGCTTATAAAACTCAAACTTTGTTATTTTTTTTTTAAATGAGCGATCTTTTTGCTTGATAAGACCCTTATTCATCGTTTAAAGCCCTTTGAACAGTTTGCAGTTTTCAATGATACTGTCTTTTGGACCTTGAACCGTTTGGTTCCCATTGAAATCTATTATATGGAGAAAAATCCTGAAATGTTTTCATCAAAAACCTTAATTTCTTTTCGACTGAAGAAAAAAAAGACATGGACATCTTGGATGACATGGGGGTGAGTAAATTATCAACAAAAGTGTTTTTAAAAGTGAACTACTCCTTTAAATGCACATAATTCTTCCCATGTTGTTGACGTCAAAGGCTTTCAATCAAACTCTGGCATTTCGGCACAAATTCACCTGTCATTTGGTAATGATAGATAAATAATGCAGATGACAGAATGGACCGGTTCAGTGACATCCTCATCCTCAAAAACCATAAACAAAACCACACAAGGTTAAAAGAAAATATTATTTCATGAAATACATTAAATTCGGGTTCGCTCACAAAGATAAACATGATTTGAAACAATTGCAATCTGATTGGTTTTTTTTACAGTGAATTGCTGAGAGTAATATTTAATATTGAATTATTAATTACTGAATTATTTATATCATTATTTTTTAATAACAATATTTTATATTATGTTTTAAATGTAATTCATTTTGAAATAAATCTATTTATTATTAGGGTAAGGTTTTTTTTTATCCGTTGTGTGTTGTGATGCCTTAAAAACTATGAATCAGTCATTTCATAACTGTGTTTACACAGTGCTGGATAACATCTCTTTAACATGACAAACTTGCCAACCACTGCTCTTCCAGGAAGCAGAAGAATGAATGAATGAATGAATGATTCATTTAATTAGCACTTTACTATGCTCTAGTATTCACCCAAAGCACTTTACAGTCATATCTGGCGAGATATAAGGAACTATATAGCCAGCACAGTCTGTACTGAATTGCTGTTCATGTCATAATGGTGCAATTCACGATTACTGGGAACATGATGAATTATGATAATCTTGGTCAAAGATCACTAGCATAAGGTAGACTACTTCATGACATCATTGCTGATGACACAGATGTTGGGAATAACATTCCTGTTCTAAAGCATTAAATCAGGATATATTTGAAATGGTGTATCCCAAAATTAAAATTCATCATCCACTCACACTATTTTGTCATTCCAAAACTGGATGACTTGAACACAAAAGAATTTGGATACTTGGAAGAATTTTTCAAATGCTTTTGTCCATACAAAAGTCAAAGGGATCCACTGATGTTTTGGACCCCATTGACTTTCTTTATAAAGACAAAAGCAGTAACATTCTTCGAATACAGAGACATTGTCCACGAAAGCCATATGAGGGTGAGTAAATGATGACAGGTTTTTCATTCATCGTTTTTAAGGGTCTGGCTAATAGTAATTAGTGTTAAGCTAGGCAGATAATTATTAACTTCCTAACCTACCTTCATTGCCTCATCTAATTTACATTCTCAGTTCATAACTCACAGTTCATAATGCACTATTAATGATGATGTGTATATTTCTAATCTAAATCTAATCTTAACTAAAGATAATTCATTTTAATAGCTTTATTTCATTTAGCATGTCTAAGACATCTCAGCAAAGACTACTTCGGCTTTCAGATAATATGTACTACTACACATATGGCCGGTTTCACAGACAAGGCTTAAGCCTATCCTAGAGCTGTTTTAACTAAAAGCAACTTGCACTGAAATATCTTAAAATGTGTTACTGTTTATGTTTAGTCTCAGTGATGTTTTCAGTAAATGCCCTAATTGTACTAAATCCTAATCGAGGCTTAATCTAAGCCCTGTCTGTGAAACCAGGTCATGATATACCATTATAAGATGCATAGTGGAAATTAGACACATTGTGTGCACTGGCAAAACAACAGATCTGAGTTAGATAAGCATTAATTACATTAAACGAATGTCTTATTGTTATTTTATTTCATGCGTCATGTTGTTTTGGAAAATAATATGACGCTAAGCCACACTTGATCTTATAATCAGATGACTTGAGTAACACAAAATGCCAAATATTAATAAACTAATACCAAGTGAGGTTGCAAATAAATATTTGAGCCAAAGGTCAGTCCTAAAAGGAGCAGAGACATTGAGAACCCTGATGATTCCTTCAAGACGTCTCATCCGAGGAATCCTAGCGCCCCCTACTTTTCGAGCTGTGTGTTTGCATACGTGTTACATGTTATACGTGTTTCCTCATATATCTCACATGGTCCCATTTTTCTCCTTAAATCTGTCTTTTAATATTTTCCTATTTCCCCCATTTAAAAATATTTTTGTTCTTCTTTTAAAAGTTCTTCTTTCTTCTTTTTTTCTGCCAGAAAAAGTATAAAACATACTATAACCGTGTTTTCTTTTAGAACGATGTCGTGTTTGCGGCCCCCAAGTAAATAACTAATGATCTTTGTAACGGAAGTGAATCAATCAATCAAAACTAACTTTAGCTGGACAATAACTTTATTCTAGAGCTCCTGTAAAGCCAAAACAATCTCTAGTACTGTAATTTCCTATTATCACCGTAAAGCTGCTTTGAAACCATGTATATTGTTAAAAGGGCTATCAAAATGAAGGTGACTTAACTTGACTTACCAGAACAGGATTTAGAAAGTCACTGTGCTCTTTTGAAGTTGAATGATCCTCCTCTAATTCGCTGTCTGAATCAATAGAGGGCAGGTCATCTGTCTCTGTGGGAAATGCAGCAGATAATATCATGTGTTATCTGGATGACATAACAAGTCGGTGCATATTCTGAACATCTAGAACTGCAGCCAGAGCACAAGGTTTTGATTGTACGAGAACATTTTTACATCATTCCACATGATAGCACTTGTCAAGTAATAATCACACTACACGTGTTGAGTAATATGAACTTTAATACTCTTTAACTGAGAAAACTATATATTCTTTACTTCAACCAAGCTAACTTCTATTAAATTCTGTCATCTAGAGCAATAGTATTTTTGGGGGATTTCATCTGATATTGTACATTTTATGATTCCACATTTATTCAGAATGTGTTAGTGTATGTGTATATGTGTGTGCATGTATATGTATGAATATATGTGTATGTTTGCATGTATATGAGTACACATATTTGTACACTCATACTTTGTATGAGTGTGCGTGTGTGCCTGTGTATGTTTTGTATATGTATATGAGGATATAGGTTCATATTTTTACACTTAAAAAAAATCTGGAGAAGACAGAATTTCGTTGTATTGCATACAATGACAATAAATATCTATCTATCTATCTAATATTTATTTAAGGATTTAGAGTAAGGATTTTTTTTTTGTTGCTTGTAATGTCAGGATAGTAGTTCAGTAGTTACATGCCAACTGCCCCAACACACTCAAAAATATTTAATATTAAAATTATAAATCATAATTTTACATTTCTAATGTTTGATTTCTAATGATTAAATTTATTTAAAAAAAATCTTGATTTTTATCACATATTTTTCCCTATTATTATTATTTATTTATTTTACTTTAAAAGATAATTTTCAAAAATAGCCAGAAATTATAGAAGGCAACTCTAAGACGACCAGGTCCATAAACACCTAGAAGATTATGGCAATTTATCTGTGAAAATTCACAACATTTTCAATTGTGTAAAGCAAAAATATGCTTGCATGATCAAAAATATATGCATACATGATGGCCCAAAACAATGTCACACTCACCTTGGGCAAACCAGCCACACTTATTGTCAAACCCTGAAAATTAAACTCCTTGTGTATTCATATTCATCATCAAAACCAACTCTGTTCTCACCTACACCAGTGCTGAACATCCGCAGACTCCTGTTATAGTCAACAGGATGTTGTTTGTGTGCCCTGGGCCGATGTGGTGCCTGTGTGACAGTCAGTCGAGGAGGAGGATGACTATCATTGTCTGCCTCTTCCTCTTCACTGGAGCTCCACGCAATGTTCACCGGTTCATCTGTGCCAGCATCTCTTTTCCCTTAAATCAATACATTTATTCAGCAAGGACACATTCAATTGATTGAAAGTGTTTACAAAAGATTTATATTACCAATAAATGCTGTTCTTTTGAACTTTCTATTTATAAAATAATTCTGAAAAACATGTAGCAGCATAAATTTCAACATTGATAATAAACAGAAATGTTTCTTGAGCAGCAAATCAGCATATTAGAAAGATTTCTGAAGGATCATGTGAAATTCAGCTTTCATCACAGGAATAAGTTACATTTTTAAATATATTCAAATAAAAAAACTAAAATAATACATCATAATATTAGTTAATACAAACAAAAAAACTTTTTTTAATCTATTACTAAGCCCTAAATTGAATACTAGTGTAAATATATGGAGCAGAACATCTAATTGATGATATATTTGCACTTCTCATCTAATTATAAATCTCTGAATGACTATTAATTTCACACTTTATAGATTGATCAGTCGGTTGTGTTACCAGAAACAGACGCCAGTGCCGCATTATGTGCATTTCTGCTCTTCTTCTCTGATGTTTGCAGCTTCTGAAATACAAACACAAATGATGTTCAGTGCATTTGTGTAGAAGAGCAACAGCACGACGTGACGTCTACGTAACGCACCTGGATGACAGACGTGTCCAGGAAACTGTCTCCGCATCTCTCCCAGCTCTTGGTGGCAGGTGTGGATGTTCTGGCAGAAGCTTTTCCCGCCTTTCTGAAAGTGTCCTTCAAATCGTCTGGGAATAACACACACCTCATGTCCAGGTTTCTCTTACGCTGAAACCACATTCACACAAACATGAATATCGGTATATATACATTGTTCACTTTTAATTTTTTTGTTAATTAAGACAAAGCACTGGAAAATAGGTTAGTGGTTTTGATTTTATTTGCTTAACATTTTGTTAATTTAGACAAAGGCAGGTCACTGGAAAATAGGTTTGTAGATATTTCTGTCACTGCATAATTTACAACGTACGTTATTTAAGTTGGCATGACAACAATTTTTCTAAAATATGGAAAATATTAATACAGAATAAGGTAAGTGTGTCCAAATTTCCCAGTGAAAATATATATGCATATTAATATATCGGTCGCTTTAATTTTTCTATCTCTAGCTTAATTTTGTGATTTATATTTTTAGTTCTCCTGAGTTTATCACTTCTGCATGTTGTGCGGTGGATAAATAACGTTACACTTCGAATGGAAGAATGACAGTGAATAAAAACATACAAGTGGTTCTCCCAAACAACTACAAAGTTTGAGAAAGTGTGTTTCTTGATCGCTTACCTTGGCCATTATGTTATGACTTATTTTTTCCTCAAACAGATGTAGTTCACAAAACTGCAGTCAGTTTCTTCTTCGGTCCGTCTCCCCCGCTCTTTTAGTTTATTACTCTGCGCACTACTGACACCTGGCGGTCATCAGAGTCATTGCACGCTCTCGGGCTCAGCACTGATAGTGCATCTAGAACTCCAAAGATGACAAAATAATAAATAAATACATTGTAAAAAATCGATGCAGTGTTTTTTATAATCATTACGAACGAATAGTTTTTTTATTTTCAAAGACATCCTACTCCGTTCTCTTAAGACGTTTGTTCACATGAAAAGAAATAAAGACAAATAAATACCTAGTAAAGAAAATATACCTAGTAAAGTTCCCTTTCCCATAGCACACATGTTGATTTGTGTGATGTCAGCTGTTGTAAAAGAGTCTTAGGAGTTATAAGAAATATATACATGCATGGTATGCATAATCTGATAGATCTTAAATAAAACATGTCTACAAGTGGACAAAACAAATCGTTTTACACTAAATAAACAGCAACTTAATCATAATAAAAACCAATAATTTCATCCTTTTGAAAATGAAAGGGTTTTATTAGTGCAAGTCTATCCATATCTTCAGAGTTTTAAAACAGCAAGTTAAACATAAAAAAAACAACATTTAACATAATTAGTTTTTTTTCTTCTTTTTTATTAAATATGTAAAAAGCAGGTCAAGTTATTCACAAATAAAATGCAAACATGCAACACATTTGGGGAATGCATAAGGGGAGATACTGTGAGGGAAATAAAAAAAAAACATTGTCTATTTATAATTATTAACAGTACATATGTTTACATTCCTTTTCATTGTACACAATAATAAATGACATAAGCGTTGACCTGTGGAGAATATTGACGAGTATCAGGAGATCACGAGAATGTTTTCTTATGCTAAAACCTGTGCTTTAGAACAACAGTTAAAAAAAAATCTTCAATGCATTGTTTTCTTCAGATAATGGCCGTTGTTTTTTTTACTGTACATATAAAGTAAAACATGTTTAGACACAGAATACCGATTGCACAGTTCAAATGAAATGCGTCCTATCAAACACTGTGATTGGCTTCCAGACACATTTAAACAAAAAGAAAATAACAAAAATTATATATATATACTGTATATAATCTAATAAGGTGAAAAACAGAGCAACGTTTCCAAATGAAATGCAGTATGCATTATATTCCAATGCAAAATTTAATGATCAGTTTTGGACAGGTTTTATTTCACAAATGGTATTGGTAGCACTTTAAACTACTCTTATTGCGGTATTTTTCAATTTCATGACTTGATCTAAAAACAAACAGCTTTAGAAATCAATTTTCCTTCATCAGTGTAGCGAGATGAAAGAGTTTGGTAAAGTAAAAACCGAATGTAGTTGCTGCGCAGTGGTCGTTATCAAGGGCTTTAGCTGCTGTCAGATACATGTTCATACTAGTCGTGATGCAATTAAACAGGGCTAATGAAGAAAACAAGTTGACAAAAGACACCTTTGAATATTTGGCCAATTTGTCTCGCTCCTTCACCACCAGAGCAAATGAGAAATAAACCGTCATGAGTTTGAGAAAGTGAACCCAAAGTAGTTTTCTGACTGAGTGCATGTGTGTTCAGTATTCGTCCTGTGTGTCGTCAGGAACGTCTTCCTCCTGAGCCGGAGCCTCGTGTTCCTCTCCGCCGGCCTCCTGCGCACACACACACACAGTTGTTTGTTAGTTTTTTAGGGGGATCTTGGCATTTTAGATGATGTCAGTTTGTCCTAGTATAGTAGTTTAACAACATATCTTAAATCAGTCTTTTATTTAGTGTCATGAATCGTGACAAACTGCACTACATATGCGACAGAAGCACTTGACAGTGTTTCCCCTACCATTGTTTTGCAATGATGCCGAAATCCAGTCATAAAAAAGGGAATTTAGTGTATAACGCGGTATTTCACAGAATTTGTAAATGGTTTGAGGAATGTACACTTGAAATCAAATCGCGATGTAGACTAGTGTGTGTGTGGATATTAAACCACAAAGACAATTTAAATACGAATCCTTCTTGTTCTGTGTGAATGAATGGTGCCGCAAACACGCAGTTTCATTTAACACACACACACACTGAAGCACGTGTGACGCTTGCGCTGTTTGTTTGTTTTTTGCCTATATGAAGACATGAACTTCCTCTCCAGGGTCTAGATCCACTCTGAAAGTCACTATATGATCATTTAACCGCTTCATTTGAGAAAAACTGTCATCATGACAAGCACACAGAAGCTCAAAAGGTCTTCACGGCAACCCGTCAAAATAAAAGTTCGGTTTAACTTAGAAATATATTAGCGTTGTACAGTATAATTTAGATATGTCCCAATGTAATATACAAACACTAATCCAAATAAATTACCATCAAAACTGAATTTTGAGGAATAATCCATGTTTTAATTTTAACAGTAAAGCTCATTGTGATTTTTTTTTATTGTGATGGTTCATAATACATTATTTCAATTAATTAGACATGCTTTTTGATTGCTAAAAAAATTACACCACGTATCCGTAACACTAGCAGTTTCAAAGTAAAAATGAGCAGAAAAGTACAGTGTATGATCGCTGTGCTAATGACAAAAACTCCACGGGAGGTACTAACCTGGTCGTCAGCCGAGTACAGCACTTCCATGAGTCTCTCCACGAAGGGCCCGTTGTCCTGGCCATGATCCTGACACAACAGCTCCACCTCTCTCAGCTTCCCGAAGTAGAAATCCCGCTCCTTCTCCACTCCTTCTAGCGCTAGCTTTAATGTGTTGAGCTACAGCAGTGGAGAGACACAACAGTGTAAATGGACAGTAAAAGCTGGTTATTGCTTTATAGACATGCTTCTAAACAACATAACTCTTCATCGAGTAGATGCACTTCTACTTCCTGTTTTAGCAGCCTTTTCAGAATTTAATTCATTTCCAACAAAAGTCCTTTACTTGTTTATTGTACATAATTAAAGTTATGTCTAACAAGGCAGCACCGTGCCCCAAAATGCTTTATAGGTCAACAGCTTATGATGTTTAAAAAAGCTCCACAAAGTTAAAAATGCATAAAACAGCACAAGGCACAAGCTGTCAAGGAATACAGGATTTGATGGCCAAAAATGCTGTCTAGATTAATGTTAAAAAAGAGAAAAAACTGTCAGGGTAAGCAAGTCCAAAAATGCAGAGACTGTCCATGATGTCAGAATAAAGTTCACTAGGTTCCCAAAAACTTGTCGATCACACGTACATTTTTTTTTTTTAAAAATCCATGATGTCATGATAATAATGTCTGATGCATATGATGTCATAAGATTCAGAATGATGCCTATGATGTCATAAAGAGATCTAAAAAGATGCCTATGATGTTATAAAGAGATACCTATGATGTCATAAAGAGATCTAAAAAGATGCCTATGATGTCATAGAGAGATCTAAAAAGATGTAAAAGATGCCTATGATGTCATAAAGAGATCTAAAAAGATGCCTATGATGTCATAAAGTGATATTTAAAGGATGCCTATGTCATAAAGAGATCTAAATAGATGCCTATGATGTCATAGAGATCTAAAAAGATGCCTATGATGTCATAAAGAGATGCCTATGATGTCAAAGAAATTTAAAACGATGCCTATGATATCATAGAGATCTAAAAAGATGCCTATGATGTCATAAAGAGATGCCTATGATGTCATAAAGAGATCTAAAAAGATGCCTATAATGTCATAAAGAGATGCCTATGATGTCATAAAGAGATCTAAAAAGATGCCTATGATGTCATAAAGAGATGCCTATGATGTCATAAAGAGATCTAAAAAGATGTAAAAGATGCCTATGATGTCGTAAAGAGATCTAAAAAGATGCCTAGGTCATAAAGAGATCTAAAAATATACCCATGATGTCATAAAAAGATCTAAAAAGATGCCTATGATGTCATAAAGAGATCTAAAAAGATGCCTATGGTGTCATAAATCTAAAAAGATGCCTATGATGTCGTAAGAACATCTAGAAAGATGCCCATGATGTCATAAAGAGATCTAAAAAGATGCCTATGATATCGTAAGATCTAGAAAGATTCCTATGATGTTGTAAGAGGATCTAAAAAGATGAGTAGGATGTCGAAAAAAAGGATAAGAACATCTAGAAAGATGCCTATGATGTCGCAAGATCTAGAAAGACGCCCATGTCGTAATAAGACCTAGAAAGATGCCTATTATGTCATAAGAACATCTAGAAAGATGGAGGAAGAAGTAAAACAGCACACTACTTGTCCTATATGCTGTCTAGGAATATAGGCTTTGATGCCCAAAAATCCTGTCTAGCTCACTAAATGCCTAAAAAGCTGTCCAAGTAGTGCATCAACTCTAAAAATCAATCATTTAGACAAACCTCTTCCAAACTGATCTACTAAAATAGCATCTTATCTCATGGTCTCGTTCAGCACGTAGAGTTGTTATGTTCTTAATTGCTAAAACGGTCTATTTAAAGAGTTTAATAGTGTTAATAGGGTTAGGGGTGTCCACCTGTTCGCCTAGTTGTGTTACTTGGGCTTCCAGCTCCTTCTCTCCCTTAGCGGGTGTCGCTGACATCACGGGAATCTTTTTGGCAGAGGAGGGTCGGGAGGTGGAGGTGGAGGATTTAGGGGTTGAACTGGTTGACCTAGTAGCTCCTGCACACAAGTTAACAGACGCCATGATGCAGGAGGCTCAACATTTAGTAGATGTCAATTAGCCAGTTGATTAATTCTGACTGTTAATAAATCACGAGCAGCCCGGACAGACCTGCGGTGGGAGAGCAGGCGGCGTGGAGGGATTTCTTTGGCAGGTTGAAGATCTGCTCCCCAGGATCTGGAGGGGGAATGGCGTCCTGGCCCTGTCTGGCCTGGATCGGGTCGTATTCCTTCCCGTCGTAGTTGGCGTCGAAGAACTTCTTGAACCACTGAATGAAGTCCAGGTTGTCTTGAAATCGCCCCTTGACGAGCTTCTCTACAGGGATAATCTAAGAGGAAGGGTGTAAAAGTGAAGATGATAAAAAACAACTCTACTTAAAGGGACACTCCACCCATTCGATTTAAGCTTTCCATTGTTAGAAACCCAGTTATACTATTGAATGGTCGGTGCAACACTGTGATGCGCCTGTTCGAACTCGTTTATCAAAATTAACCTTTTTTCGTGTCATTCGGTTCATTCAACGAACGAAATGAACGAATTGACTCTTCGGAAAAAGATTCGCTCATTTTGATGAACGAGTTCGAACAAGAGAGTCACGAACGTGCAACACAGAACAGAGCAAGACGAGCATTTGAGCTTATAAAACTTAAACTTTGTTATTTATTTATTAAATGAGCGATCATTTCGCTTGATAAGACCCTTATTCATTGTCTGGAATCGTTTAAAGCCCTTTGAACAGTTTGAAGTTTGCACTGAAACTGTCTTTTGGACCTTGAACCGTTTGGTTCCCATTGAAGTCCATTATATGGAGAAAAATCCTGGAATGTTTTCATCAAAAACCTTAATTTCTTTTCGACTGCAGAAAGAAAGACATGGACATCTTGGATGACATGGGGGTGAGGAAATTATCAGCAAAAGTTTTGTAAAACAGCAACGTTTTTTTTGGAAATGGAAAAAACAGACTGGGGTTTTTGGGGTCTGTCATGCATTTTCTTATCAGATAAAACCACAACTTTCTTTCATGCTAAAAAAAAATAAAAAGTACTTTCCTCTTGTGATTTTGATCAGATTTTTATTTCCGTGTTCAGCGGTTACAGTGAAAGCGCAACGCCCTCATGTTTGTCTCACCTTGTCAACGTTCATCCTCTTGAAGGAGGCCTGCAGGAGTTTGAAGTTGTGGATGTATTCATGCTCCAGCTTGGCCTGGAATTTCACCTTCTTTAGACTGATACAGCCGGGAAACAGCATGTCCATTAACTGACAGTACGCTGCTCCTGTAACGTCATGCGCAAATGATTCGCTGAGTCAACAAGGTTCTGCTAAGACAAGTCATTCTGCATCTTTCACATCTCCAAAACTTTCAACCAGATTTAGATTCAGTTTCACGATCATCTCATAATGGAAGTAAACTTAATCTGCTCATTCAGAACTAAAACAAGGGCACTTAAAGGGAGGATACATTTGACTCCAAGGACGTCATGTAAATCAATGTCTAGGTAGACCTGGACCCCTTCCAGAGGATATTCAGTGTCTCTGAGATCTTTAAATACCTCTGGCCTGACCTGTGCTTATGCTGCTGAACTAAATTAAGGTCCATGTGAGGTCATGCTAAAGCATAGAAATCTACTGTTTGATATTACTAGTCAACGTTTAAACTCATTTGAATGACTCAATTGCATGACTAATGGATAAAGATTAAAATCAATTACAAATTCAAAACATAAAACATTTATAAAGGGTGTGTTCACACTTGTAGTTCGCTAAACATTTACTTCTGTTTTTGAGCAGAGCAAACTATTTAACTAGAAAATAACTATATTTATTAACATTGTTATTTATTATTGAATCATATTTTTGAATCAGACTTTTCTAGGTTTGTAAACCGCATTTACCTGGTAAAGATATATATCCCAAAACTATAAACTACTTATACATAAACCTATATTTACAAATATAAATAATGCTATGTGTGCATACATTTTATAAAGTGATTTTGTAGCTTAATTATTGGGGTTTATTAGCCTATATTTACTATTCACCAACATAACTAATTTTTTTAACGTTTCATTAAACAACTAATTAAATAAATGTAAATGACACTTAATCATAGCGGTCATCAAAAGTAATGTAGTCCTTTCAGGTTAAAAGTAAAAGCACTTGAAAGTAGTTGACAAATAATATTTTTGATTAAAGTTAATTATTATGAATCAATTATTAATTAATTATTTTTAGCAATTTAAATAGTCCTGTGGTATGAAAAATGTCCATGTAGTCTCATGAAAAATATTAGACAGTCAAGAAAATTGCATATATAATAATTATAAAAGGGTTAGATTAAATTGTTTAATTATTTAAAATTAAATATACCATTTAATGCAATAACCAGTGTTATTTTAGTATTATTATTTTTAACAACTTCAGTATATTTTCCATTTTAATTTTATAAAGACATTAAATTAGACTATTAACAATTTTCATTTTTATTTATTTAAAAAAAAATGTTGCTTGGGTTTTTATATTTTATTTCAAGATTTAAATTTTTTTTTAATGGTTTTAGATTCAGTTAACTAAAAAAACTCTGGTATTATTAGACAATGCAAATCTTTTCATGTTTTTTTGTGTGTTTTTTTTAAGAAAGAAGATATCGTTTTATTCCCAGATTTATAAATCATGTCTGTTTTACCTAAAGCAGCTGAGAATTTACAACAGCTTTCCTGAGCAGACAAACGCATTACACAAATGTTTAAAGGTAGCAGCAGCCGCACTACGGCCGGGCAGACGGGCACTAGCAAACTGCCTTAAGTGTAAATCCACTGGGATTATTGGTCTTTGTGTCTAATGAGTGTCAGTGGTAGTTTAAGTTGGGAGGTTCAAATACCTGATGACAGCTGCTCCACTTTAGTGTAGTTTAGACTGACCAGATCGTTCACCCAGGCCGTGATGTCATGCCTGCTCATAGTCTCCTGGGTGATTGAGGTAGAATACACGTTGACCGCCATCCCCCAGCTGTGGATGATACATCATCATCATCATCATCATCAGAATCATGTGCAGATGTAGTGAAGGAAAGCTCAAAGTCTGAACGTCACTATCAGCTCTGCTATTGACTGAGCCAGACTGAGCAATGTACAACACATTCTACTTACAGAAGACACTATATCAGGAGGATGTACCAAGTCTAATTTAAAGGAGTAGTTCACTTAAAAAAAAACTTTTGCTGATAATTTACTCACCCCCATGTCATCCTAGATGTCAATGTCTTTCTTTCTTCAGTCGAAAAGAAATTAAGGTTTTTGATGAAAACATTCCAGGATTTTTCTCCATATAATGGACTTCAATGGGAACCAAACGGTTCAAGGTCCAAAAGACAGTTTCAGTGCAGCTTCAAAGGGCTTTAAACGATTCCAGACGATGAATAAGGGTTTTATCAAGCGAAACGATCGCTCATTTAAAAAAAAAAAAAAAAAACAACAACAACAAACTAAGTTTTATAAGCTCAAATGCTCGCCTTGCTCTGTTCTGTGATGCATGCACGGGACTCTCCAGTTCGAACTCGTTTGTCAAAATGAACAAATCTTTTTCTGTGTCATTTGGTTCATTCAACGAACAAAATGAACGAATTGACTTGGAAAAAGATTTCTTCATTTGATGAACGAGTTCGAACAGGAGAGTCACACAGAACATTTGAGCTTATAAAACGTAAACTTTATAATTAATTTTTTTTAATGACCGATCGTTTCTCTTGATAAGACCCTTATTCATCGTCTGAAATTGTTTAAAGCCCTTTGAACAGTTTGCAGTTTGCACTGAAACTGTCTTGGACCTTGAACCATTTGGTTCCCATTGAAGTCCATTATATGGAGAAAAATCCTGGAATGTTTTCATCAAAAACCTTAATTTCTTTTCGACTGAAGAAAGACATCTTGGATGACATGGGGGTGAGTAAATTATCAGCAAAAGTTTTTATTTAAAAGTGAACTACTCCTTTAATACCCATTCACACCAAGAACGATCACTATTAAGAGATTACTATATTAGAGTCCACAATATCGTCTGCCGCTTTAAATGCTAGAGCTCTTTGAAGTCCGGTGGATTCTGATTGGCGGTCAATGTTTTTATCGTTTATCAGCAGGAAAAAAGTCGTTCTGAAATTGATTCCAACAATATTGTTTCTCTGTGCCGTTCTCGTTATATAATAGTTGTGATGTGGATTCTGTTATTTAGAACGATTTTTAGAAACATATCTTATATTTATTGTTAGTGTCCTTGGTGTGAACGGGCCTTTAGTCAGACGCAGCACACTATAATGCTTTGTGACTAAAAATATGAAGCGTTTCTAAGTGTTTGGAATATTTCTAATACTTAAAACAGAGACAACAAAAGGCCCAGGATTTACATGTTACTGAATTTATTCTCTACTGAACTTTTCCAGCCATCTAGCATCAAGTTTTGCCTGTAAACACTGTGTAACATGATCCTAATGTCAACTAGGAAATCACTCCAAACAGAGCACTCCACAACGCTAAATAGAGGCGTTTGAGCTTTGTTTCTTCTCAAAACTAAACATCTGGAAAAAGGTTCAATAAATACGCTTTAATGTATGCACAAATACAGTCATTTTCCTTCTCAGAACAGTTTCTGATGTCAAAGCATTCACATTCGCTTGCTTCACACAAAAAATACTTTTTGCGTCCTTGAAAAGCTGCTAATGACTGAAACATTTCTCAGTTTAGCACAAAACTATTTGATAGGTGAATAAACAAACTAGGGACGCAACAATATTAAAATTCTTGCCAAATTGATATAAGTTGATCATTCATTTCATGTTATGGCTGATAACCGATTTATGACCAGTACTAAAAATCTGAATTATTTTGATTATAAAATTAAATGAAAGCAAACTAAACTCTTAAATCAGTCTTGTAAATGTAAAATCGCTGTTCCAATGTTTAAATTAATTTATGCAACTTTATAATACACAGATATATTATTATTTTTTAGAAAGATAAACTGTGGGACAGCTCTTAAATTACTTTATGACATGATATGACGATTGCCACAAGCATTAAAAATCAATCAGATTATAAAGGACGTGGTCCTGAAATATATTGAATCCCTAGTACAAACTGATTGCTTAATATTAATAATAATTTTAAAACTCTAACAAATTAGCACTGTCCACATCCAGTTATAAAATGTCACAATTAAGCATAAAAACATATCAAAGATCATCTCAACTTGTTTGTAATAAAGTAACCTAATTCAAACAACTGAAATATCCACATTAATCCCATTTTCTCTAGAATTCCTAGTGCATCATCATCATCATATGAATAATGAACCGAATCCCTCAAGAAAACCCACATCTCTTCTTCAAGATTTCGTTTAAAACTCTCCAGAATGACATATTAATATCTCCAGGCTTTAATGAGCTTAAAAGCACATTGCATTTCCAGACATAAGTGCTTTTGTGCTTAAAGAGCAGATTCATCTAAATTTAGCAGGGAAGATAAACAGTTTAGAGAGATGTTGGAATGAAGGGGGAGGGAAAAATCCCTGTCAACAAAAGCCATCAACCCAAAACATCTTTATAGTCTCGTAAAACACATGCAATCATTTTTTTTTTTACTCGTGCACGAAATATTACCAAGTATTAGGCACGATATGCACGACACAGCCGACAATCTGAACACATTTTGGGGTTAGGATGAAATGAATTACATTACGCAATGGCTGACTGCTTCGTGAACATACAGGCCATGCACTGTCAAAACCTGGGAAAGCACCCTGTCAGCCCACATCCCAACATACATACGTCCGAAAACATATGCATAATGTTTGGGGGAACCCCTCAGAGCACGAACGCATTCCCAAAAAAGCTTTAAACGTGGTTTCTTGATGATTGCACCATCGGGAAAACGCCATAGCTGGCTCAGGAAAAGCCCCACCAATAACGGTAACGTTAGATATAACGCAGCCGCAATGGAAGTTTGGGGTTCCCCGAGCGAGTGCATTGGAAAAGCAAGGATTTAAACGAATGATCTTGATGTTTTCGGCTGAATGCATTGATAGTAACTCGTTTTAAGCGGGTTTTCTTTGTAAAGCGGCCGGCGGATGGTAATGGCAGTGGTGTACCTGTAGGCGCGCTCTCCGCGCACTGTGTTCTTTCTGTAGGGAATGATGTTGGAGCCGTTGTTATCCGGAATGATGTCGTTGTTGTTCTCTCCATTGGGGGACAGAGCTTGGGTCGGACCGGGCATTTGGCTCTGTGAAATACTCGCACGGACTAGGAAAGGGACGTCGGGGATGTTCCCTGCCGTCTGCCTGCTTAATGTTCTCAGTGTAAAATCCTGTGTGTCTGTGTATGTATGTGTGTAATGTGGATGTGTCTCAACAGCGACCTCACAGGTGATTCACGGAACTACAGTCATGTGACTTTGGGAGGGGTACTTCACATTTGAGCCAGGTTGTTCCTAAATACATAATTATATTTATGAATAATATATGTTAGAGGTCATCGCTCCTCATAGGACACACATTTTGGAATAAAAACTCCTAGCGGTTTTCTAAAGACAGGCCTGCATCTTGGCATAAAATTTGTCCAGACTTTTTATTGTGATGTGCATTTTTTTCCCCATATTAGTTCACATTTCATGCAAGGGTAAAAAAAAATGTGTTCATAAACATGTTATGGGTTGGCACAGATTATATTCCAATATATGACTAAACTGTTTATCGACCTACCCTTTACGCACAAAAAAAGTCTGGAAATAATAATATGACATTAATTAAACAAAAAAAATTGAAAATTCAGCTTTGATCACAGAAATAAATTACATTTTAAAACATTAAAATTAGGGCTGTCAAACGATTAATCGCATCCAAAATAAAAGTTTGTTTACATAATATATGTGGGTGCACTGTATATAATTATATATATATATATATATATATATATATATATATATAAAAATACACACACATGCATTTATATTTAAGAAAAATATTATTATATCAATTATTTCTATAAATATATTATATATAAATATATACAGTATATACATGAAGAAAAATATTTCTTAAATTTATACAAGCATGTGTGTGTATTTATATATATATATATATATATATATATAAAATAATTATACACAGTGCACCCACATATATTATGAAAACACAAACTTTTTTGCGATTAATCGTTTGACAGCCCTAATTAAAATAGAAAAAAGGCATTTTAAATTGTAACACTATTTCACAATATATTACAGTTTTTACTGTATTTGTTGATCAAATAAAAGCAGCCTTGATGAGCAAAAGCATTACAAAATCTAACTGACATATATATGTATTTATATATATATGTGACAGGCCAATGGCTCATTAATCTTCTCTGCATTGCAACGAGCGCTGTGATTTTATTTATTATATACATACATAACAGAATGTTTAGATATGGCTCTTGTTAATGTATATAGTATGACATCTGTACAATGTAGTCTCTGCAATCAATCAAATCTATGTTTTTAAGAGTCAAAACAGATAGATAAATCTATCCAGGTCATGAGCAAAGGTCAAGTCCCTCTGATGAAAGAAGTTCTCATAATTTAAACAAAGTGACACTACAAGTGGTAAAACATTCTCATTCTTCAACACGGCTTCATATTAACAGTAAACCAACACTACACTACAGTTTGTCTGGAGGGACAGAAAGCTCTCAGATCTTCATTTGTGTTCTGAAGATGAACGAATGTCTTGCAGGTTTGGTACGACATGAGGGGGAGTAAATGACCATTTTAATTTTCAGGTGAACTATCCCTTTAAGAACATTACAAAAGATTAGATATATTACTGCACTACTAAACTTGAGTTTAGATTCAATATGGATATAATCTAATAATACCATACTCCTTTACAGCAAAGAAAAGTTATGATGTAAAATGACCCAGAAATATTCTCTATTTCCCATTCTCCACTTCTGTAGGTTATTAACCAAATTAAATCAATATCATAGTACATAAGTGACATTGATCATGTGACTCTTAGTATAGACAGATTTTTTTTTAAAGATTTAGTTGCACTTTAGAAGATCTGAAATCAAGCTAGAGATCATGACAGCTCCACCGCTGTGGTCAAGCCCAAAATAATGCCCTTTTTAATTAATTTCACATGCTGAAAATTAGCAATAATGCAAACTAATAATCTCAGACTTTTGAACCAGACGGTGGGTCATGTAAACGTTTCTAAAGAAGCACTAAAATGTTAAACATGCAGTCTTTAAGCTCCGTCAGTCCGTGTGTTGCAGATTACTGCATTTTTAATTGCACCATACTGTTCAATTGTCTTTTGTTTGCTTTGCCCTCCCTCCTCAAGGCAGAAAATGGCTATACAGCCCATTTAATATTTTATTTCGTCGTCCAAACTTGTTCAACATGAGGACTAACTGTCAAACATTGTTTTAGAAGGTACACCTTGCATCCTAAACATATTTCTCCAAGAACAGGAAGTGTGCTTAGGACATTAACAACTACATGTTACGTACAAAAATAAAAACAATTAATAAAACAGTACAAATTTGTGTCAGAAGGAATATTGTGCATTTATTAACCACGCCATCATAAAACATATAACTTGACAGTTTAGGGGTCAAAGTTGACACCATCATCAATGTAGTTCAACGTAATGAACAGCTGGTGCTACGCTAACGAGCTACTCTGCCTGCATCATTTCAACTTAATGACAAAATTAAACACGGCTTTATCGTTTCCCATAGGCTCAGTCCAGCCACTGCAAAACCAAACCTCTTCGAAACGAAATCACATTCATTAGTTTAAAGACAGCGCCTGATATAAGCTCGACTCACCCGTGAACTCAACAGTAAATCCGACCAAACCAGCTGCGCTTCTGGGATCGCACCCCACCCTCCAGTGCCGAGAACCAGCAGCACAAAACACCTATCCACCCGACGCCGCTGATTGGCAGATGGCCCTTCCACTTCCCTCTGATTGGTTGAAAGATAGAATAGCCGTTGTTTTTCTCATCGGCTCCTCCCTTCGTTTAGATGATTGGTTGACGAAAGCAACGGATGTTGTGTTTCTCGGCCAATAGGAATGCAGTGCGCTGCTCATTGAATATGAATGGTGATTTCCTGATGTGTTTATGCATCATGGGACGACTGGAAGCATGTTTGGGTGATATAAAAAGCTAAATTTAGAGGAAGAACCTGCCGTTGTTTCAATGTAAACTGAATTTTCGTAAATAATGAGGAGGAGACAGTTTAATACACGTATTTACAACACATATGACACGTTACTGTGTAACCATGTAACGTTAGTAAGTCAAATTGCATAATGGCGAGTTAATATATTAACATTTAGTCATTTAGCAGACGCTTTTATCCAAAGCGACTTACATCTGAGGACTAAACCAAACGAGTTATCGTGAAGAGGCAATAACAACACAAGAAGTGCTCAAAATACAATGTTAAAACATTGCTCAGAGTAGTATAAACCAGACAAGTAGCTTAAGGATTTAAAGTTTATTTTAATTTTTTATAAACCAATTAGGACGTTAATCTCACTTTAATAGTTAGCCATTCATTTTAGTTCATTTTGTTTATCTTAAATGTTCACCCAAAACACAGCTCATTGGTTCTTGCTGAAGCTCAAACGTGATGCGTAAGACAAGAATCAATGAACCTCATTGGTTCACGTCAAGCGAACATGCTTGATCTTCTGTGATGTGTGAGTTGATGAATGTTTAAATGTGAATAAAAGCCTAAATTAAATCTGTTCATCATATAAAGCGACTGAATCTCTTCAGAAAATTTGGACTAAACCGTTCAATTCATATGGATTAGTTTTACGATCTCTTTACGAACTTTTTGAAGCGTCAAATTGGTAGTTGCGTGGGACAGAAAGCGCTCAGATTTCATCAAAAAGATCTTCATTTGTGTTTCGAAGATGAACGAAAAGTATTACGAGCGCGAGTAATTAATGCCAGAATTTTCATATTTGGATGAACTATCCCTTTAATGTGATATTGTCTTATTAGAAAAAATATCTAATTGCTCAAAGACATCTAGTGGCTGTTGTGTATATTGCATCAACATATTGCAATTCACAAAGTTAGAACAGCATTTTGTGCAAAATTATTTGAAGAAACAGTTTTAACCAACTGATTACATAAAATACCATAACTTGTGGACACTTGAAGATATTTGTACAACATAATATTTTTATTTAGTACCATGCAAATGAACTGAAAAGTGCAACGGCTGGCAACAGGGTGCGAATGCTGTTTTTGTTGAGGCATATAACTGCTTGTCTGGAAAAGCAATGCTCTGAGTAAACAATGCGATCAATGTGACTGCTGAAGTGAGAAAAAAACATCAATGAAAGAGTCTGGAGATAGTCAAAGCCAAACCAATCTACTGGATATCTTTACAAGGAATTCATATTCACCAACAAAATCAATCCAAGCATGATAATTATGTTCTAGATCAATATATCTTACACCAAAATATACTTTTGTAAAAGGCATCTTGTCCAAGTCCTTGCACAACACAACAGCACATTCAATAGTGTCAGATGCTGTCACGTGTGGTTGTCTCAAAATGTCTGCATTTCATTTTTTTTTTTTTTTTTTTTTTTTTTGCAAATTAAATAATAGAGCATGGTAAATATTCCCTCTGGAGTCAAATAATATTTTCCTTTGAATCCAGAGGTACAACGTTTTTTTGCGTGAATCTCATGAAACCTGTCAAAAACATGCCCTGGTCATATTTGCCTCTAAAATCCAAAGGATTTTTTTTTTTAAAGAAAGCATAAAAATCACATATGTTTTGCATTAAAAAAATGAATTCTATATTTTAGAACCAGTATGATTTTTTTTTTTTTGCAATGCAAATATGCAACATTGTTTTCATGACAATGTACATGTTAAAGTAGAGATAAATTATTAATATTGATATGTTAAGAAATGTATTATTGAAATAAAAGCATTGTATTACACTGAAAATAATGTCTCAATGTCAGAAATATAAATGGTCCTAAACATAGGTTTCATTTTCTTCATGTGACCTGGTGGTGTACTCATGAGATTCGTCTGTTTCTGTACTGTTCTTATTAATTAAAATGTCTTTAAAAATGAATAAATTGCAACAAAGTACACATACCTATTAAAATAAACTAAGTCTGATCAGCTAAGGCAGTGTATTTATGTATCAAAGACTCAAATGATTCTACTCTCAAAGAGAAACTGAAGCTACAACAATATCCTAATGTTTGATATGCTTTAAAAGACCATCAGGTCAGGATATTCTGCACGTAATGTACAACAAAAGATGTTGTTTGTAAAGATAGCAGCTTTAGTAAAGACCACCCACACTTCCCCTAACATATATTTAAATACAGTACAAGTTTTGAACAGATACACACCAAAACAAATCAAACACATTAACGCGGAGTAAATGAAATCATCTCGTAATCATTGGATTTATGGCACTGGTGGTGTTGTAGACAGTTCCATTATTTGAATTTTCCAAAGTCAGTTCACAGTATAGTCTTAAAACATTCTAAAAATATATTTCTATATTTATAGATCGGGTTGTGTACCACAGTATCGTTGTGAGTTGATGCTTTTCAGAAGTGTTTCAGGTTGCACAGTGTTTCAGAGTCGCTCCATCTCCCTGTGAGGACAGAAAAAGACTTGGTTTGAACCATCAAACGCTGCTGCATTGCATCTGTCACAGCGCTGCCGACGAATACTCACCGTTGCTTATTGAAACGCAGCTATTCTTGTAAAGTCACCTGGAAAAAAAACAGCATTGGGGAAAGTTTAAAGTTCACAGAATTGAGCCGAGGCTTTCCGTACCACACTGAAATGATCGGACCGTGTAGGAGGGAATCTGCGCTGATGTTTCAACCTCATATGGTCGAGACGTTGCAACACATTCAGCGCTTTTTCCGTTGCATGCAAAACTCGTACAGATGCAGTTAAAATGAACATCATCTCGGCCCTCAAGAACAGGTGCCAGGGAAGCAGCCTGGGGATATGTTCATTACAATGAAATATCCATTTGCTTTAATGGATTTTTCATTTCTATTTCATCTCATTTCTATAGCAATTAAAAAGAAATCAAATTTGATATATGATGCAGCGTACTCATGACACACCGTTGGCATATTTCGCAGAATATCCATCCAAAGTTTGATCCTTAAAAATGGCTTTGGGGCAGATAACAATATTGATGTGAATACAGAAACATTATTTATCTTTTTTTTAAAACCACTTGTTGGATCCATGTATTATTATTTAATTTTAGGCTAAATTAATGCTCTCAAATTTCGGGGTCAGTAAGATTTTAAAAGTCTCTTCCGCTAACAAAGGCTGCATTTATTTAATCAAAAATACAGTAAAAATAATGAAATATTATTACAATTTAAAATAGCCGTTTTGTATTCGAATATATTTTAAAATGTAATTTATTTCTGTGATCAAAGCTGAATTTTCAGCATCATTACTCCAGTCTTCAGAGTCACATGACCCTTCAGAAATCACTCTAATATGATGATTTGCTGCTCAAGAAACATTTCTGTTTATTATCAATGATATTGATATTTTCGTGAAAACCGTAACACATTTTCAGTGTTCTTTGATCTGATTCTTTTCCGTATTAATGCAAAGCTTATAAGTATAAGAGTAAAATAGGAACTGATGACGGTTGGTTCAGTCATTTTCCATGGAAGACAATTTGCATATTCCAACATGTCACATGCAAACTTCTGAGCTGATCTGACGGCTGCATTACTGCTTTTACTTGTCCTCCGTACGTTGGTCTCACCTGTTCCTGTGTGTGTCTGAGGCGTTCCTCCATCTTCAGGCTTCTGTTCAGCTGCTTTTCCAGATCATGTCCGTAGTATTCCCCAGGCTCCAGCTTCCCTGCTGCCCTATGAGAGCAGAACCACAGTGAGCACATGCCCAGGAGATCTGAACGACACACACACTTCAGCAACATGTTTTTGTTACCCTGATCTCGAAGCGCTCCGTGCGTGGAGAACGTCTGACGGTGAGAATGTGAGGTCTGTTTCACTCCCAGCCTCTAAACATCATCATAGCCAAAGTTTGAACATCAATGAGTAACGTATGCTATCGTTGGTGGGCTTGCGATTGATCAGGATCATTCAATATTACCTGAGTTCAGCTCTTTCACCAATGAAGACATCGTGTTGGTTATGGAGTCTGCAGCTACCAGGAGATCATTTCTTAAATTCCTTCTGGAGCCTTCAAAAAATAAATCAAATTATTTAATATTAAATATTTATAAAATCATTAAGTAATATTGAATAATTTATGTAATAATAATAATTACATTTTCCATAACATATTGCAAAGTAAAATGAGTCACAAGGTACAGTATATATATATATATATATATATATATACAGTGCTTCTCAACTTTTTCGACTCGAAGGCCCCATATTGTCCACGACAATATTTGAAGGCGCCATAACCTTTCCAGTAGATCATAAATTAAGGATAATTATTTATTTATTTATTTTTTTTACTCTTAATATTTTAGCAAGGCAAAGCTAGAAAAATGTTATATTCATTTTTAATAATATTCATTATTAAAATGGCCATTGACTTTTATGGTCTTATAAACTTACTTGACTTTTACAGTTCTACATTTTTTTTTTTAAAGAATTCCTAATTTTTCCAGATTTTCCAGTTTTTGGATGAATTAGACAGTGGGAGGAATTAAAATTAATTCCCAATTAATTAAAGAAACACAGATCACATTGAAATAGCTCGTTCTAGATGTTTTGGCTTATTTTAATTATTGTTTTTCCAGGTTTTGGATGAATTGGACAGTGGGTGTATAAAAATGTATTCCAAATTAATACTTTTTTTTTTATACAATTTTTTTTTCAAGAAAAAAATTACATAAATCTTGTTCAAGATGTTTTGGATGTGCTAGAACATTTTAATGTTTGTTTTGTCTCATTTTGAATCATTTTGAGGCCTCCTGATTGAGGAACACTGGTTTACAGGGAGATTTGGGGTTCAATATGATCTAGTTAAGCTGTTTACATGGAATCTAGAAAAGCACTATTACTCCAAAATGATTTAGACAACTTCACAGATCAAATAATAAAGTTTTTTTTTACCATTTTTACCGGAGAACCGTCACAGAACGGCCATGACTGGGAAGAATTTCAATAGCATTTGGGCTGGTTTTGTTACGCAAACCTGGCAACCCTGATCTGCAGTATCTCTTGGTTTTAATTGGCTGAAGTCGTTTTCAAATGCAAGAGGAACATGTTGGTTACCCAGAGCGAAGGCCTGCTGCACCTCTCCTCCCAGGCCCATCAGCGAGTCCTGAGGCGTCTGACTGGGTGTGGTATTGCCGGATGTTGATTGGACAGGCATGGGGATGGGTGTGGTATTGCCGGATACTGATTGGGTGTTGATCGTGTGGCTGGGGGAGGAGCGAGGGGAGTGGCCAGGGCCTTGGTTCTAGGGAACAAAAGGAGATTATATGATTGTAAGATAAAAATCAAAACGGCTTAATCCAGTGTTGTTATTTTAACTAAAACTAAACAGTTAAAATCATTTTGCATCAAATAAATGTAAAGTAAAGCTAAATAGATTTTTTAAATGACAAAGCACATAAAACTACTAAAACCTAAAATAAATTCAAATGAAAACTGAAAAAAATAAAGCTAATTAAAAAATATATGATATGCATAATTCTAAAATAAATTTTTATGAATTAATCATAAAAATACTGCAACATTAGGTGCCCATAGTGTCTGAATAAGTGTAAAAAATATATCATAAAATAAATTAATTTTAAAGTTAATTCTTTGTAAATTAAATAATGATCAGAACAAATCTCAGGTCCCTATATAGAATTTTTTGGCAGTTGTTTAGCTAATAATTCATGTCTATAGCACAAACAACAATAAAGGACTTTGAGTTACATCTGAAAGTTTATTATTATTATTATTATTATTATAGGGTTAGATGTTTGTTCAAAATCATACAAAGAAGAGTTAGAGTATGTGATCGACATGCTGGAAGTGAATAACAGCATGCGTTAACTTTGATTTGTGCTATGTGCTAAATGAACAAAAGTAAGTTCTGGATGCCAAAGACACAACCAACACAACACATTTATTATTATTATAGTTTAATATTAGGGAGAACAAACGCACAACATACATTTAATCTCAGTCAGATGAAGTATATTAGTTGCACTTTATTTTACAGTACGTGTACTTACAATGTACTTAGCTAAGAATGTACTGGGTAATATAAGCTAACTACATGGGTTTAGGTTATGTTTAGGGGGTGGTTTAGGGTTAATACCCATTTATTGTACATATTATGTATGTACATGGGCAAAAGGACTGAAAAATAAAGTGCTACCAGTATATTAATACACAGTTTTGTTACTGACTTACAGCTCTTTTTAGCTCTTCTTCCTGTAGATGGAGCAGTTCAGCTCATTAACAGGGATTTCTAAATTTAACTTCTTAAAATTGTGCAATCATCATTTGTTTATGTGTGTGTGTGACCTTTTCTACCTTTAACAGAAGCATGAGGTGTTCCAGTTGGACCATAAGTTCTCGACGGCTATCCTGAAGAGCCGACATCCTCTGCTCCAACTCCTCCTTCCTCTGCCTGAGACAAAGAAAGCCACAAGGTAATCGCTACAACTTTGACATTAACTCAAAATGAATTGTGCAACAATTAACAGCCTGATAGTGTTGTTTATTTGCCTCTGCTCTCTATGCTGTTTACCACTACATTCACTTAATACATTATGCAAATTGCGTAAACACTTCTGTCCCGAACACAATTTGCATGGTGTAGTGCCATGTAGTGCCTGGTTAAACACAGAATCACACCAAGTATGATAAATATAATGATAACGATAAAGATATACTTCTAAAAATCGTTCTAAATGTATACAATTTTTTATTTACTATACTTCGTCCCTGGGAACCATGTTCTTAAAGGGATAGTTCACTTTGAAATTAATTTTTGATATGTTTTAGCTTACCTCAAGGGCATCCAAGATGTAGGTGTCTTTTTTCCACAGTATTTTCAATTTTGATATTTTTAGGTCAAACCGTTCGTGTCTGTCAGTCATATAATGGAGGTCTATGGTCACCACCTCAAAGAGCATGCACAGAGAAGTCCAAATTAAACATGATTTAATGACTCGTAAATGTAAGTACACATTGATGGCCTAAGAAACGAAACGAGCGGTTTGTGTGAGAAAACGAACAGTATTTATATCGACGTGGCTGTGGTTACAAGAGGTAAAAACGGTATAAATACTGTTCGTTTTCTCACACAAACCGCTCGTTTCGTTTCTTAGGCCATCAATGTGTACTTACATTTACGAGTCATTAAATCATGTTTAATTTGGACTTCTCTGTGCATGCTCTTTGAGGTGGTGACCATAGACCTCCATTATATGACTGACAGACACGAACGGTTTGACCTAAAAATATCAAAATTGAAACTACAGTGGAAACAAAGTCACCTACATCTTGGATGCCCTTGAGGTAAGCTAAAACACACCAAAAAACAATATTATAAAAGTGAACTATCCCTTTAAGTGTGGTATTTGCAGTAGATTTTAATTCATAAACATAACTATGATGTTCATTATGAAAATAATAATAACATAAAAACAAATTTAGAAACCAAACCTGCTTCAATCACTTCTCTAACAGAATACTTAGTATGAATCTAGAACTTTTGCACCAAAATATAGTATTACTACAATTAATGTTACTTGAGTAATATCACAGTAAAGTTTCTAAATTGAAGGACTAGAGCTCATTCAAATATGCATGGTTGACTCAGTTCACCATTCAAATCTGCCTTGGTGATGATGTCTACAAACAGGAAGGAGTCTCAGTGTTGCAAATTGCTTTTAAAGTACTTACACTCGTTCATTAGAGGAGCCATGATCAGGTTACACTCACTTTCAATGCAGTCTATCTCGTAACCATCAGCATCTGCTGTTCACCGCATCCGATCCGGTATCAGGTCTGACTCACGGCTGTGTGTGTGTGTGTGTGTGTGTGTGCTTACCTAAGCAGTCTCAGTTCAGCCAGTAATGTTGGGTTTTGTTGGTTTTTGTCTAATGGAGGCTGGGAAGCTTCTTCATGTTGTTGTCTCAGGCGTTGTATCTCTTGCAAAATTTCCCTGAAAAAACACAATTTATCAACTTTAAGAATGCAAATTCAGATCACTGTACAATACTAAACTATGATAAACAGTCTCATACTCACTTGTTCTTGTTCTCTAGCTCGGCGATAAGTTGCCGTTGCTGTTTATTGGTGTCCAGACACAGAGAGATGTCTGCTGGGACTCTGTTCTTCTGTTAACAATAGTCATATTATAGTTGAATAGAGTTGATTACATTCATTTATTTACACATATCCATTATGGTTAAAGATGAAGTGTGTCATTTCTCTGCCACAAGCTTAATTGCACAAATAATGGTTGTTTCCAAACTGGTTTTCCAACTTCCAACATAAACAAACATTGTCCATAACATCTTATCATTATTTTGATTGGCCGTCTTACCGCTGCAGCTCCATCAGCAGCCAATCGGGAGGCGTAACGGGCAATGAGGCAGTGCTCATCATCTTGGTTATTACTGCTCTCCTGGAAACTATCAATCAGGGAAATGAACAAAGCTCAGTCAACTACAATACCACAATTACTAGTTCAGAATCACAAAAGCTTTTACTGTAGCATTACTATAGCAATTAGTAGCCTATGCAAAGTTAGTTTATTATAATATATATATATATATATATATATATATATATATTATAAACTTACTTTGCATACATACATATACTGTTTTGCTAAATATTTTTTGTTTTCATATTGAAAATCACAAGAAAGTTCTTGCAAAATTTATAAAATAGGTTTTATAAATCAAAAGAACATACAGTATGTTTAGTGAAATAAGTCACCAATAATACCCTAATGGCAGAATAAAATAACATTGCCAGCACATTTCAGGATCTAAGCAAAGCATGAAGACCATAGAGCCCCAGGCCCCCCCCCCCCCCCCCCCCCCCCCCCCCCAAAAAAAACATTGCAATGTTAGGAGCAAATGCAAGGATAATCTCCATATTAGACACATTTGCTGGGAAAACACAGCCATAGCTAAGGGTGTTGCATAATGGGTAAACATATGTGCTGTATACTGTAGCTAAGGTTCCTTTGGACTGGAAAAGAGCAAATCAGCCTTTACTTCAGATAGAAAAAGACTTGTGGCTAAAGTAGATCATTGATGTTGTATTTTTCTGTTTTTCTATACCAAATAGATGCACAAATCTTCCCAAAATGCCAAAATCCACACACACACACACACACACACACACACACACAAAAGACCTATTTACACGGTCAAAACAATTCATATATTCATCATTAATCAAATTAGAAGTTTACAATTAGGTCAAAAAAAAAAATGTTTGTCATAAAAATGAGAGGTCAAATTTTGGGATGGATTCATTTAACTCCTGTGTGTCCTCAAGGAAATGTTTGTCGGTTTTTGTCAGTCAAAAGAAAACTGATTTCAGTTTTGTTTTTGGATCATTTTATCCAATATGACTTTGCATTTATCAATTACATGCATTCCCTTGAAATCAAACACATAATCTTTATCTAATGTTTGAGATACAGGAATGCTAAAGCATTTCAAATGACATAATTGAAATAGTAAAGTAAAATATAACATCTATAGATTATAAAAACATAATTTATATAACTTCTATTGTATAGTTTGTTGCAAAATAGCCATACACACTGTATATAAATGATTTGAAAGTCCAGGGAGACATTCAATACTGAACTGTTTTGGCACGATTCCTGTTCCCACGGAATTGGTGAATTATGGGTAGTGTAGGATTATGGGTAGTGTAGTTCTTCACTGGGATTCAGTGATTAATCGTGATTTTTAAAATCACACTCTATAGAAGCATATTGTTAGCTCATGATAGTTCTCTATTAAAAAAATTTATTCATTAGTGCTGAAAGTCAATCTCTCTGTGGTGAAAAGGGCATTTTTTTTTACCTCTGTTCTATGGCAGTGAAATGTAATATGATCAACACAGAGTAAAAACACTGCTTAAACACAACAAAAGCCTAGCCAGTTAGCAAGCTGCAAACATAAGACAGAATTGTGGCCAGAATAGTCACCATCCCACATCTGGGATCCTTTCTACAACTAAATTAGGAATATTTCAAATGTGGAAAGACTTTCAAATGATAGTTTGGTATTTGAATTTAGCGTATTACCAGATTGACATGGTGACCTATGCTATTAAAAACAGATTAGGAAGAAAACTGCCACAGCAACCTCAGACAGGCCGACAGCTCACACTGACCATGAACGGTCCTTTCGGAGGAGGTTCACATAAAGTCCGATAAGTATGTGCTCATCTGCGAGCCTATCCGCAATATCGAGGCTGTACTGAACCCTGAAACCACGTTTCAGAAACACAGATGACGTCACAATGACTTTAAGAAGCAACTTTCTGCAGTTGTAATGGTGGAGTCACACAACTTTCTTATTATTTTGAATGTATTAAAATTAGCGCTGTCAAACGATTAATCGCGATTAATCGCATCCAAAATAAAAGTTTGTGTTTACATAATATATGTGGGTGCACTGTGTATAAATATTTTGTGTGTATATATATATATACACACACATGCATGTATATTTAAGAAAAAAATATTTATATTTATATATAATATAAATTATATATACAACTATATACAGTATATACATGAAAATATTTCTTAAATATATACAAGCATGTGTGTGTATTTATATATATAAAATAATTATACACAGTGCACCCACATCTATTATGTAAACACAAACTTTTATTTTGGATGTGATTAATCGTGATTAATTGTTTGACAGCCCTAATTAAAATATGGAAACATTTTACAATGAGGCTCTATTAGTTAACAACATAAGTTAACACGAACTAACAATGAAAAAATAAAGCATAATTTGAACATTAACTAATACATTGTTAAATTCAAAAGTATTATTTAATGGACGGGAGGAGACATGAACTTGAACTATGAACAGTTGTATTTTTATCAACATTAACAAAGATGAATAAATACTGTAAAAAATGTATTGTTAGTTATGGCAACTAATGGGACCTTATTGTAAAAATGTTAACAATAAATGTTAACAATGTTAACAATAATGTAATTAGAGTTGATGCAAATGAAATAGGGTTGTGTGGGATGGAAGTACAATTCATTTAATATGTCATAATGTTGACAAAATGTTGAAAATATGTCTTTTATAAATTTGCATTATTTTCTTGGCTGTCAATCTGACACAACACAATCCCTCACAGCCTGTTTTTATTTGCATCTACTCGAAACATTCCCATGTAGCCCATTGGCAGTCAATACAAGATCTTTCTTTATTACTTCATAATCACTTAGAACAGTTGGCACACCAGTATACACATCATTTCAACCAGGCTAAACTTACCCTTTGCCTTTTAAAAGATCTGGGGTCGTCCGGGAAAACAGCTTCATTTGCTTTGTCTCATCAAGAGCACTTTTTACCCCCAAAATGAGATACAATAAAACAAATTAATGAGCAACACATTTATACTTAAACAAACATGTTTAGAACACACCATAAAGGAATCTGAGCATGTGTCAAAACCAGTGTCATTTTAGCATTAATTTATATAGTTTGCGTTATTTATTCGAATTCGAGTTTTAGCAATTTTTTATGTGCTTGTCATTTTATTATATATATATATATATATATATATATATATATATATATATATATATATAATTAATTTCAGTTTAAGTAATTTTAGTACTTCAACTTAAACTTATTGGTAACACTTTACAGGTTCCATTTGTTGACATTAGTAAACTACATTAGTGAACATGAACTAAAAACAATCAATACGTATACAGCATTTATTAATAAACTTAATCATTAACAAAGAATACTAAATAACGTTAAAATATATTGATCATTGTTAGTTTTGTTAATGAATTAACTAATGTTAACAAATGAGACCTTTTTGTAAAGTTTTGCCACTTATTTCAATTGGATGACAAGGAAACATTTCTAACTTTCATTCAAGTTTAAGTGTACAATATGTATAACTTATTTCATTTCAGCTTTATTTCATAAAAAAATGACTTTGAATAGTTTTAGTTACCAATAACAACACTAACATCAAACATCATTCTGTTTTATCATCCAGTATTATACTCACGTTTTGCTGGAGTAAGGGTTTCCTGAGGAAGGCATGGTGTGCGAGAGCATGTATTCATTCCCACTGTTCACAGGTCTGGGAGGCCTGGAGGAAATAACAATACGTTTCCACCAAAACTGTAAGATTAGTTATGCCCATCAAATTACTGTGAAATCCAACAACATATGAGGATATATATCACTTTACTCACCATGTGTCACTGTTTTTCAGCGTAAAAGCGAAAAACACAAGGCAGGAAAATGTTAGCATGCACATTTCATGATAAATTCATTGTACAGTCATATAGTCAACAATTTTACACTATCCAATATCCATCTGAGCGAAACGTGAGTTCACTTACACAACATGAGTGAGGTTGAGCGGTTTCTCGGGTGTATCGGAGAACATCGGGTGAGGAGGATCTCGACTGGAGGCACAGCTCAGAGATTTACTGAGAGCGTCCGACAACTTCTTAGCTGGAGATTTCTGGAGACAAATGAAGAACTGTTGTGAACCAGGAGAATTAATATCCATTAATGTCTCTATATGTAAATGTTTCATTTCACAGTATCATAAGAGAGATTATTTATATAAAGAGGTCTTAAATGTAACATATTATACATGTTTAATTCTAGTTTAATGGTCACGTACAAATTATTTACTCACTTCCCCAAATTTTCTTTTTTGGTAAAATATTGTGTAAAATACATGTTTATTTCATTTCAGCAATTTTGTGTACATTTCCCTTGCCATCATTAAAATGACTGTACTGTATGTACACAAGCCAGCTCTATACGATTTTTTCTATAAGAAATGAATACTTCTATTCAGCAAAGTTGCATTAAATTGATCAAACTTAACAGTAAAGACATTTATAATGTTACAAAAGATTTATATTTCAAATGAATGCTGTTTAAATATAAAAATAAAAGCAAATTATCACAATTTCCTTAAAAATATGAATATATATAAATATTGAGTATCAAATCATTATATTAGAGTGATTTCTGAAGGATCATGTGACACTGAAGACTGGAGTAATGATGCTGGAAATTCAGCTTTGATCACAGGATTTCTTTTTTTATTATTATTATAATTAGGGCTGTCACACGATTAATCGCATACAAAATAAAAGTTTGTGTTTAGATAATATATGTGGGTGCACTGGGTATAATTATTATATATATATATATATATATATATATAAATACACACACATGCTTGTATATATTTAAGAAATATTTTCATGTATATACTGTATATATAGATTTATATATAATTTATTTTATATATAAATATAATATTTTATATATAAATAATATATTTTCTTAAATATACATGCATGTGTGTGTATTTATATATATATATATATATATATATATATATATATACACACAAAATAATTATACACAGTGCACCCACATATATTATGTAAACACAAACTTTTATTTTGGAAGCGATTAATCGTGATTAATCTTTTTTTTAAATGTATTAGAATAGAAAACATTTATTCAAAATTGTACAAATATTTGACAATATTCCAAAACAAATGCGGCCTTGGTGAGCTTAAGAAACTTCTTTCAAAAACGAACCCAGACATTTGAACGGTAGCCTATAGTTTATACACAGTCAATATATCGCCATGTTGCCATCAGCAATTGACAAAAATGTAAATGCTACCAAAGAAGTGAATTCATTGTGCAGAGTCAGATTTAGACTGGTGTCATGACATTTAGTATAAAGGCATGAAGTGATTCGACTGTTTGGATGACGGGACTGACACTTACTCACAGTCACGATCCCACAAGGCCGTTCACCTACCCATGACATGTACTCCTTCATCTGGTGCTGGTTGCTATGGCTGCCCGAGGCATGGCCCCTCCAGAAACACTCTTGGCAAAGTTGGTAATTATCACATTGTTGGCACCGGTAGCGGAATCCCATCATGCTCTGGCCGTGGCAGTAGGAGCACTCAACAGGGTGAAAGACTAGAGAAGAGAGGGGCAAAATAAAGTCAGCACTACTAATCAAGTGCAATAACAATATTTGTCATTCATTTAAATTATAATGTATATAGATGTGTGTTTTGCAGTAAAAAAAAAATGAAGAATGACGCACCGTTTTCAACATTTGCCAGCCGATGCATCAGCGGTAACCAAACCAGACACTGAGGAGGAGGATCCGACATGAACGTGTCAAGAAACACATTGAGCGAGACCTTTTTCTGTGGAAGGCCAGCGGTTAGTAAAAGTAAACAAATGAGTCAATAAATACCATGTACAACATACAAGTGAAAAACTACGTCTTTTGTACATTTTCTGAAGAAATTGTGAATGGTGCTAGCCCACGCTAAACTTGCTGGTGGTTGCAAGGACGCTGCGTTTTATTGTCCGCCGAGCAATGAAACATACTATTCAAAAGTTTGTGCTTTTGTAAAGCTTTTTCAAAGAAGCTCACCGATTGCATTTATTTCATCAGAAATAAACGTAAAAACAGTATTCAAAGTTTGCTTTCGATTTGAATATATTTTAAAATGTAATATATTTTTGTTAATTTTCAGCATCATTTCTTCAGAAATCAGTCTAATATGATGATTTGTTGCTCAAGAAACATTTATTATTCATGTAAATGCTGAAAACAGATCTTTTTGTGGAAACCATGATGATATATTAATTAGGATTCTTTGATGAATTCAAAGCTCAAAAGAACAGGATTTACAACATTATAAAAGTCTTTACTATCACTTCAAATCAATTTTAGTCATCCTTGATGAATAAAAGTATTAATTTCTTTAAAAAAAATCTCAAATCCGAATGATGGTGTAATTCTGACTGCTTTAATAAGTAATAGCACGCCTTGAATGTATCAAATGATAGGCGCATGTTTATGCATGGAATTACATTAAATATATATGTGTGTGTGTATATACACTGTATATGTTCACAAACCTCTTGTGGAAAGCAGCTTCTCGTGGACTGCTCAGTGTACCCGAAAGATGGTCCCTCGAACACGGTCATGGGCAGTTTCAGCACGTCCCTTAGGAACTGGTCAAACTGTGAGTATATCATTATACCATTTGGGTCTGATATCTGTGAAAATACATCTTGAGGAAAAAAGACAAGCATCAGGAGTGATCAATTTCATTTTTTTAAAGAAACCATGTTCATTTAGATCCAGGTATATTTTAATAACTCAAAGCGTGATGCAGACAGGAAACACTTTTCCGTATTTAATGTATAGAAATGTTTAGTTCTTCATCTAAATATCAGCATATACTGTACACTACCCTAAAATAGTTGTGTGTGTGTGTTTGGAGAAGAAATGAATACTTTTCTTTAGCAAGAATGCATAAAATTAATAAAAAAGTGTCAAATAATTTTTTTTTTAAATCTGTTCTTTTGAACTTTCGGTAACACTTTAGTTTAGGGTCCAATTCTCTGTATTAACTAGTTGCTTATTATTATCATGCATATTTCTAGTACTTATTAAGCACATATTAATGTGTTTTATTAATTCATTATTCAGCATGACCATATTCTATATCCCTAATCCGACCCAATATCTAAACTTAACAACTACCTTACTAACTAATAAGCAGTAATTAGGAGTTTATTGAGGCAAAAGTCATAGTTAATAGTGAGAACTGGACCCTCATCAAAACTGTGACCAAACTTTCTATTCAGTTTTTAACATTGATAATAATAAGAAAGTTGTATTAAGCAGCAAACCAGCATATTATAATGATTTCTGAAGGTGAACATACAATGCTTCTTTAAAAAAATATTAAGGACCCATTAGTGTAATCTAAAGTTTCGTTACTAGGAATGAATCACCAGAAAGTTAACTACACTTCCAACTATACTGACATGCTCATGAGAGGCGAATATGCCTTTCAAATATGACTTTCAAGTAACGACAGCTGCTCTGACCTTTAAAATGATGATAGAATGATTAATTCTATCCATTCACTTAAGCGTCCATTAATCAGCATCAAACCATTGAACACTCATCAGTTCAAAGGCAAAGCCAAAGTGAAACTTACATCTTAGTTTATCCAAAATCTTCCCTCCACAGAGGGCAGCCAGGGCCATCTTCACCACAAAAATAGAGATCTTTCCCACACCTTCCCTATAAAGACACAATCGTCATCGAACACATTAAGGCCTTGTTTCACAGACAAGGCTTAAGTCTAGTCTCAGACTGCAATGCATGTTTGAGCGGTTACACAACTTGCACTGGCATATCTAAAAATATGTCATGTCTCAAGAAATAATTTCTAAGGAATGTTTATAAAAAAACTTTTTAAAGGAGTAGTTCACTTTTAAAAAAACTTTCGCTGATAATTTACTCACCCCCATGTCATCCAAGAGATTCATGTCATTCTTTCTTCAGTCGAAAAGAAATTAAGGTTTTTGATGAAAACATTCCAGGATTTTCTACATATAATGGACTTCAATGGGAACCAAACGGTTCAAGGTCCAAAAGACAGTTTCAGTGCAAACTGCAAACTGTTCAAAGGGCTTTAAACGACACCAGACGATGAATAAGGGTCTTATCTAGCGAAACAATCGGTCATTTCAAAAATAAATAACAAAGTTTAAGTTTTACAACCACAAATGCTCGCCTTGCTCTGTTCTGTGACGCACGTTTGTGACTCTCCTGTTAATCAAAATGAACAAATCTTTTTCCGAGTCGTTTGGTTCATTCAACGAATGAAACGAACAAATTGACTCGGAAAAAGATTTGTTCAGTTTGCACTGAAAGTGTCTTTTGGACCTTGAACCGTTTGGTTCCCACCCAGTAAAGTGCATTATATGGAGAAAAATGCTGGAATGTTTTCATCCAAAACCTTAATTTCTTTTCGATTGAAGAAAGAATTACATGGACATTTTGGATGACATGGGAGTGGGTAAATTATCAGCAAAAGTTTTTTTCAAAGTGAACTACTACTTTAAATTTCCTAATTAAACTAAGGCCTAATCCTGGATTAATCTAAACCCTGTCTGTGAAACCAGGCCACATATAGCAAAAGCAAGTGATGTATAAAGAAATTCTAGTCAGATCAAGTGAAGACAATGAAGTGTCATGTCATTAATTCTACACTTAAATTAATTTCATACTAGACAGATTTAAGGTCGGGGTTTCTTACGGGTCGTAGGCCGCTAGCAGGAAGTTGAGGAGGAACGAGATAGACTGGTCTACATTGATCTGGTGGGTTGTGGGCAAGCGCTTGTTCAGCTGGTAAAAGATGGTGGACAGTATTGCTTGCAAATTTGACACTGAGAACTCTGTGTTGAGGTCCATGGAGTTGAGTCTGTTTTCCCGAAACACCTCGATGATATTCCAGATATCCACCAAATGCACTGCAAGAAGCAAAGAACAAATGCCAATATCTGGAATTGCATTATTTCCAAAGACTGAAGCTACTGTGAATACTAAATAAACTTGCAATCAGAATGTTTGTGTCAAAAAACACTTGTTAAAGTTATATTACAGTAAAATCTTATGCAGTAAACACCCTAAAACTTACAATTGCACCTCTTCTGAATGAATCTCAGCTTGCATGCTGTCCTATACGTGGACAATCTGATGGAGTCCAGATCTAATGCACCTGTGAGATGAAAACATTACATTTACAGTACAGTACATGGCAGACCATCCAGTTTAAATCAGTCTAAGATGTCTTAGCCGGTTTAAGACGGCCTAGCTGGTCTTACAACCTAATCAAACTGGTGTTTAGGTGGCTTTGGCAGGTGGTCAACAGTCCCAAACCGGTCTAAAACCAGCAAAACACACTAGACTAGACAAAATTGGAAGAACAAGTAACCACTTTAGGCTGGTTAAGATAGGGTTTTTTGTTTCTCAACAGGGAAATTATTTGAAGAACTGTTAGCATGTCTAGACTATCAATAAAAAAGTTGGGGTTGGTAATATTTTTTAATGTTTAAGTCTCTTCTGCTCACCAAGACTGCATTTATTTAAAATGTGAAATAGTATTACACTATTTTCTATTTGAATATGTTGCTAAATGTAATTTATTCCTGTGATCCAAGCTGAATTTTCAGCATCATTACTTCAGAAATCATTGTAATATGCTGATTCGCAACGCAAGAAACATCATTATTATGATCAGTGTTAAAAACAGTTTAATATTCTAGTGGAAATGTTGATGTATATTTTTTCATGATTCCTTGATTAATAAAGCATTTATTTAAAATAAAAATCTTTAGTTTTACAATATGAATCCTTAGTTACTGAATAGAAGAACTAATTTCTTTAAAAAATCTTACTGACCCCAAACTTTTGAACAGAAGTGTATTTCCTATTATCAGCATGTTAGCTCGATTATGTACTGATGAGTTAAATACATACGCATTTCAGCAAACAGTAGTCGTCTGTCTGCCATGGTGCTTCTGTTGCGGCCTGACTCTTCAATCATTCTGCGAAACATCACACGTACAGAAAACAAAAGGACAATGTGACAGGCGTCCCACAGCTGTGAAGGCAAACTGGGCTGAAAATAGACCTTTTGAGGAATTAACAATTATTATGGGGAAAACAACATTTATAATGTATTACAACACTCTCCATAGTCTTAAGCTCTATCACAACTCCTCTGCAACTTTCATAAGACTAATAAAAAAATAAACTGTATATAACAATACACAACAAGATAAACTCAAGAAGACACTAAAGTGCTACATAAATGCCAGTTACAGTTACAGATGAATTTGCAACAAAATAGCAAGTTTGGTCAGACACACAACATTTGACGTCAACAACAATAGATATGGGAAAGCATTTTCTCCTCCTTTTTAAAAGCTGATTAGACTATTTACTTTGCTATCCTAAAAATAAGTATTTAGCATTGTGTTTCCCTGCTGTCTGCAAACTACCAGAATAGACCTGTGACCCACTACTGACATGTTCCTTGGTGTAATTCGTGTGTTTATCTCCCTGGCTTCTTCTATAGAGACATTTTGTCATGATTCACATTGTAGACAGTAACAGAGCTTTTGGACTGCACTTGTGACCTTGATTAAAAATAACATTTACAAGAACACTGCCTTGTGACATTCAGTACAATACCATCTTCTTTTACTGCGAGCAAACAACAGCTGTATCGTATGGAAGACGATTTGACTTTTTTTTTTAAAGTCAAATTTTAAGGGAAAAAAGTCTGACTTTTTTATATCTCGCAATTCTAACTTTTTTCTCAGAATTGTGAGATATAAACTCAAAATTGTGAGTTATAAAGTCAGAATTACAAGATTTAAACATAATTGCGAGTTATAAAGTCAGAATTGGCTTTATGCGCAGCTGCACTACTTCCTGAACTTCAGCCAGCTCCTTGTTTCCTGTCTGCCATTATTGGCCAAATTGATTAATTCAGGTGTGTCTGATTATTGTTGCCATGACTACTGAGGTCAGGTACACCTGAATTAATCAATTTGCCCAATAATGGCAGACAGGAAACAAGGGAGCTGGCTGAAGTTCAGGAAGTAGTGCAGCTGGGCATAAAGCCCATTGCGAAATATAAACACACCATTGCAAGTTATAAAGTCAGAATTGTGAGATTTAAACTTACAATTGCGAGTTATTAAGTCAGAATTGCGAGATATAAACGTACAATTGTGAGTTATTAAGTCAGAATTGCGAGATTTAAACTTACAATTGCGAGTTATTAAGTCAGAATTGCGAGATTTAAACACAATTCAATTGTGAGTTATAAAGTCCAAATTGCGAAATATAAACTCACAATTGTGAGTTATAAAGTCAGAATTCTGAAATATAAACTCACAATTGCGAGATTTAAATTTACAATTGCGAGTTATAAAGTCCAAATTGCGAAATATAAACTCACAATTGTGAGTTATAAAGTCAGAATTCTGAAATATAAACTCACAATTGCGAGATTTAAATTTACAATTGCGAGTTATAAAGTCCAAATTGCGAAATATAAACTCACAATTGCGAGTTATAAAGTCAGAATTGCGGGATTTAAATTTACAATTGTGAGTTACAAAATCAGTCAGAATTGTGAGATTTAAACTTAAAATTGCGAGTTATTAAGTCAAAATTGAGAGATTTAAATTTACAGTTTTGAGTTATAAAGTCAAAATTGAGAGATTTAAATTTACAATTGTGAGTTTTAAAGTCAGAATTGTGTGTATATACAGTAAACTCACAATTTGACTTATTTTCTCAGAATTGTGAGATATAAACTGTCTTTAAATGCCAAAAATGCTTTCTTTAATACAATGAAAACTTTTAAATCAGGTTTTCCCATCTCTTTAAAACAACACCTGGACTAAACCATAAGAGGAAACATGAGGTTGATCTCCTAGAGAAGTTAAACTCCATCCTTCACAAAGCTTTTAAATGCTCAGTTAACTTTAAGGAATGTTCAATCACAATCCCAGAGTTCATTACAACACGGGGACAAAGCATTACACATCCAACCGCAACCATCGCTATCAAATTCACCTGCAGATGTGAAAAATATCCAGAATGCACTGCAAAAAAAAATCCATCCATCAGTAATGTGACACTTATCTAGCCCTATTGAACTCACATCAGAGATAAACAAGCTGCCACAGCGTAATTAAGTGTAATTTAGTGTTTTGGTTCACTGTTTCAACACTGCATCTATCATGTTAAACCAAATGGAAGCGATATAAACATGAAAACAACAAACACACGTGACAATTAAAACCAGATGTGTACCCTTCAGACAGCACCATAGTCCTCCTCTTGCTTATTTATGAGTGACCAATACAAGTCCGAAAGGTTTCAACAATGCTTTTCGTCAGGTCGAAACACAACAAAAGCGGCCCTTCGAGTTTTTGGCAGCCGACTGAAATAAGAACCCGTCAGGATCCAGCATGTGCTGCCTCTATCTTTAACCTCCAATTGGAGAGACTCACATTCTTGTTGGACTAGCTCTGGTTGCAAGTTTGTACCGTCCCTAACCCTCCACTGGGAGGCCTGGTCCTGAACGAAGGGCCTGTGGAGTTGTTTGCATTTAAAGACTCTGTGTGAAATTATTAGGCAAAATGATGAGGCTACGCAAGAACGGCTTGCTAGAGAGGACTGTAATTCAAGCCCTCTAATGGGACATTTCTAGAGAGATCCCATATTTCTCAGAGTCACTCGTCTAATATTTCGCGCTCTCTCCCTTTCTCCTTTTATTGTGGCTCTGGGATCTCCAGGTCTATAAATATCCTTTTGGACAGACAGTCGGTGGCATCCAGGCATTTTGAGGCCGACTCCATTTTTTTGTCACTCTCTGTGGGTGATTTATTTAGCATGGCAGGTTGAATGAAAAACATGAAATTGTGCTTTTTGATGTTGTTCGCCCTTGAAGTCGGTTGGCATGTAATACGTCCAGATCTGACCTGGAGGACAAAGTCATGTTCTACATGAAGCAGCTGTTCGGAGCGTCTTCTCTGAGTAATTAGCACTGGATTACTTGCATTAAACCGTCTGTGGGAGGAACTGATAGCAGCTAATGTTGCTGCATTTTTCCAAAACTACATAATGCATCTATTTGAGAAACAGCATTGCTACAGTACATGTCCCACACTCTCAGAAAAAAGGTACAACAGCTGTCACTGAGGCTGTACCTTTTCAAAAGGTACACTTCTGTACCCAAAGGCTGCATATTAGCACCTGAAATGTACATATTAGCACCTGAAATGTACATATTAACTCCTAAAATGTAAATATTAGAACCTAAAACGTACATATTAGCACCTAAAATGTACATATTAGGAACTAAAATGGACATATTAGCACCTAAAATGGACATATTAGCACCTAAAATGTACATATTAGCACCTAAAATGGACATATTAGCACTTAAAATGTACTTATTAACACTGAAAATGTTTCAGTTTACCTTTTGAAAAGGTACAGCCCCAGTGACAGCTTTTGTACCTTTTTTCTGAGAATGCATATGAAACTGACATCCATGTAGGCTAAAATGGAATATATATATATATATATATATATATATATATATATATATATATATATATATACCAAAAAAAAGTCACTGTTTGGATTTAAATAGGCAAATGCTTAAGAGTATGATTGGATAATTATTGTAGTGATTAGTGTGTTTCTATCATGTTATATGTTTGGCAAGAGTTCTTCTAACCCTAACCGATGGAGTGTGTAGCTTTTCATTTCTTAAACAACTCTGTAGGAAAACACAGCATGGCCATATTCCAGCATGACAATGTCAAGATTCATCAGGCTCAAATTGTGAAAGAATGGTTTTGAGTTTACACACATGAATCGGCACCTCTGAGTCCAGACCTTAAATTCATTGAAAGTCTTTGGGATGTGCTGGAGGAGACTTTCCAGAGTGCTGGACTCTTGCATTGTCAATACAAGATCTTGAGCAAAAAATGCATGCACCTCTTGATGGAAATAACATAACAACATTTATTTCTATTAATAGATGCATTAATTTTTGTATTGACAATGCAAGAGTCAAGCACTCTGTAAAGTCTCCTCAATTTAAATCTAAATTTTTTTTGGCCGGGCAGTGTATATACAATATTTATGTAAAATTTGGTACTGTCTTGTGTTGCTTAAAGTCCTAAAATCTATGTCAATTGACCAGTGGTCATCACAGTCAACCTTTTGAGATTATTATGCATTATCTAAAACACATAAAACTGCAAATTGGATTCCACGAGAACTCTATCCACAGCAAAGTGACCCATTACTCAACCTAACTGATTTTTCCACCAATCAGACACAGTAACTGCCTGTATGCTATACTCTGATTGTCATGGTACCACCATGAAGCAGCACAGCACTCTGGGTAAAGTCTCACAGCCCTTTCAGACTGTGATTTACATGTAGCTGTTTACAGGAAAGTCTTTCTAATGTTGTCCATGTTGTCTTCTTCTCATTCATCTCCAATTGTTTTAACCACATGAATAGATGAGTTCATGTAATGGTGCACTTCAAAAACAACATCTATTTAATACAGCACAGCAAATAAAGAAATACATTTTAAGAAAGCAAATTAACTTTATGTGCATGTAGGAGCTAGTATTATCTATTTTCCAAACATCTTGGTATTCAAATTCCACTTAAAGTAGGCCTACAGAAAATACAAATAAAATGCCAACAATGTATAGGCCATTTCATTTGTAAGATGAGTGTTCACAGACCTAGAGAAATTATATATACGATTAAGAGAGAGAAAAACAGTAGCTAAAATAAAATTCTCAACCAAATGTAAACAATTGTAGGCTATAAACATATTATGCATGCAATAATAAGCCGAATTTATAAATACTTATATTAGCAAAAATAAACAGAGTTAGACATCATAGCTCTGGGATTGAAGCCAGAGCTTGATTTAGGACATAACGTTCCAGATACACACTATTAATATATCACACTTGCAGAATCTGCATTATGCCTGTTAGTAGTGGACTGTGGAGCATTCACAATGAAGCTCTATGAGAGGCGTCTGGTTCTCTGTGCACTTGCTACTCACCAAAACGCCTGTCATCGCCAAAACGGGTTTCAGTTCTGTTCCTCTGCGTTCAGTGAAGACCATCCGCGGTAAAACGATGCACTTTATCGACGAAGATTTCAGCGTGTAAATATAAAAGTGTGTTTTCACTCGCATTAGACTCGGTAGAGAGCGCCGCGGATCTCAGACCTCTCTCTCACTCTCTCTCTCTCTCTCTCTCTCTCTGCTGCTCTTTTGCTTTGATGTGACGTAATGCGCCTCTCGCGATGACGTAATGCGGAATCTCTCCACTGAACACAGCATCGGTGCTCTGCAAAAATGTTGAAAAATATTAGTAAAAATGAAAAGTTTTTTGTATTATAGATTTTAAGAATAGCCTATAGAAAAAATGGCTTGGGCAAAATGTTATGAGCAAGTAATTTGTGGGACAAATGTTTTACAAATAGCTGTATTGTAATATACAGCCTATTTTAATGTTATATTTATACTCTCTCTCTCTCTCTCTCTCTCTCTCTCTCTCTCTCTCTCTCTCTCTCTCTCTCTCTCTCTCTCTGTGTGTGTGTGTCGCATTTAACATAGAAGTTTGTAAAAACAAAAAAACAAAAAAAAAATTTTTTTTATGTACGTGTATATTATATTGCGATTAATCATATGTGTGTGTGTGTGTGTGTTTGTGTGTGTGTGTTTAATTTCCAGGCTCTTGAACCATTTCTTTGCATTCTTGCATTTTTTTTTTGTTGTTGTTGTTTTTTTTTTTTTTTTTTTTTTTGGCGCAGTGTGTCCTAAAACTTTTCATCACTCAGATACGGAACACATTTAATACTTGATTGTATTTACCAACCAACATCCAAAACTCGAAACCCTGAAAGGATTTTCTTCACTTTCCCAGTTTTGTCTTTTGTGTCCGTGGTGAATGAAAGCCTTCCTGTTGCCTAGTAACCGCGCGCGCACGTTGAAAGTGGGGTGGCTGGAAACAAAGTATGAAACAGGTCTCGACGTGACACAATGCTAAGATATGTGTCAAAATTGATCATATCGCGCTTGATGGGTCAAAAATAAAATAAATATCATCCACGGCTGAACGTTCTGCGGTTTAGCGTGGAATAATGTAAGTATTGAGAGCGTGAATCACAGTCAAACCTGTTGTGTTACTGTAGTCAGCTGATATATCCGACTATTAACCTTATTTAACCTGGCGTTCATTACTAATTAACTTAAGATAACAATATGTATTTAGTGTAGACTGTAGTTATTGAGCTGTTTTGCATTATGTCAATGCCACAACACAAATGAAAAAAAAAAAAAATCAAAGGACCATTGTAATGCCATCTGATACCATTACTGTACCGCAACAGTACTTTTGTGTGACTCAGAGAGAGTTTGACAGATGAGACAGAAAATCATTTGGTTTAGTGGTATAACAAAGTGATCAATAGTTGTTTATTGATTCAATTAGTCATTGATTTTTGATTTTCTAGATGCTTGAGAGATGCCTGACATAAAGTTACTCAAGTTTCCTTCAAGTGAAGAAGCATTACCAGGTAAAATGCTATGTTGTTTATCAATGTTATTTGCTTAGCATCGAGTATAGAGGAATCAGGAGGATCATACATTCCCAAACTGTTTTGATCATAATGTAGCAATATACGATTAGCCACAATAAGAAGCACATATACATGGAGGATACTGTACAATTAGTTACAATGTGCTCCAAAAAGTTTTATTTCAATTTTAATCCCAACAAGCCATTGTTAAAGTTAACATTACATCTAAATGTCCCTATTTTTAAGGGTTAATTTACCCAAAAATAAAAATAATCCTATTATTTACTTATCCTTAAGCCATCCTAGCCTAGGTGTATATGACTTCAGACAAACACAAACACTCTATTGTTCTTAATGATGGATGATATTAATAATGATTCATTCTGTTGTTTCTGCTGATATTATCATTCATTGAGTTGTATACATCTAAACGTATTTTGTTTTCTTTTGCTTTTTTGTAAAATTTAAAATCCTAATAAAAATACTTTATTAAAAAAGTTTTTCTACTTAAAAAAAAAAAAAAACACAAACACTCTGATGATGATGTTTGTTTACTGGCGAGAGGGCGGGGCAACCTGTCACTCACATGAAGTCGACCAATAGCAAACCACAACCATCCAATCAATTCCCCATGGAAAAAAATCATTTCAGGAAGTGGGGTGTGTCACAATAGGAAAGAAAAGACTATATCACAATATCCGTTTCATCTTAACTTTCTGTGTATATACTGTAGTGCTATATGAGATCTTCTTGATCTCTGTGATCAAAGTGAGTTGTGTGTTTCAGAGCAGGGAAAGCTGCAGACGGTTTGCTCCAGTAGGCGTCGCAGCTGTGCTCTGGTTAACACTCCAACACCATGTGTGAACAAAGCAGTTTGTCACATCCAGGAACTGCAGACCAAACTGGAAAATTGGGGCCAGCAGGTAAAATCAAACATAACCAGATGAGGGACTTTATTATTTAATATAGGGCATCATTGTATATGCACACTAAGACCCAAACACAATAATGCAAAACCAATGCCCCACAGATCGAGCTCACAGTTATATGGATTTAATCGCATGTTATTTTTCTCTGCTCTCATATTACATAATGAATGAATAATGAATGCCTCTTGTCTTCTAGGGTGATAATGCTCAGCATGAAACTGCACATGAAAACAACCACAGCATCATTTGGAAGTGAGCCATAAAGCATTATAGATTTTCCACATCACATACATCAATTTGAACCATTTCTCCAGTAAGATAGCACTTATGGTCAGCAGTCTTTATGGTTTAGACCCATTATACTGTACAGTATGTGGACTGTGGAAATAATTTAAATCCAGTTCATAGTTGAATTTATTATTAAAAACGTTTTTGATTAAATAAAGTATTTTTCCTTTGTGTTTTTAGATGTGTTTCTACAGAAAGCAAAAATGTACAAGGAAGCACAAAGCTGCATATTGAAGGCATGGGGCTTTGTGTACAAGGTAATGACATTTTCCATATTAATATTTTGTTATAATATGCAGTTAGTTTGCTTTTTTGGGGTTTAAAAGACAACCAATATTCAGTTATATTATCAAAAAATGAAAAAAATATTGAGCTGGATAATTACATGATTTGAACTAAATTGAATCAACACTGAATTGACTCGAGCGCGAGCGGGATAAGGACACTTGCTTTCTGCCGAGCTGCTTATAGCTGAATTGAACCTGTTTGGTAACACTTTACTTGAAGGGGTGTGCATAAGACTGACATGACACCTTCATAACCATGACATGACATATGTCTTGAATATGAAATGAGGTTTATGCATGTTTATGACAACTGTCATTAAGTGTCTTAACTACAAAGACACTGACAGGTTATGATGTATTGGTGTCAAAACAAAGATCATATTTGCATTCAAAATGTCATAATGACACTTAATTACAGTTGTCACAAACATGCATAAAACTTCCTTCATATTTATAACATATGTCATGTCACGATTATGAAGGTGTCATGTTAGCCTTATGCACACCCCTTCAAGTAAAGTGTTACCACTTGGGGGATAATGAGATGCTTAATGACACTATTGACTTCTATAGAGCTGCTTTACCTCTTTAATTGACTTTGTTTCATAATTGATGAATTTTACAGCATTAACACTGTTATCTTCCTGTTTTATTAATGTGAAGCTGCTTTGAATCAATCTGTATTGTACAGTATAAAGCGGCAAATAAATAAATGTGACTTGACATGAACAAAGTAGTAGCACCCCGTATCACTGACAACAGTAGGACAAGCGCATATTAGGACTTGTTATGCTGGGAATTATTTGTTACTTGCTAACACTTGAGTTTTTGAATATTGTGTTTTGTGGTAATTTGGTCATTGTAAATAGATCGTGAGGTGTTGACTTCCCTCTGGATGGAGGCCGCAGAAGTCCTGATGGAGGTGATGAGTTTGATCGAGCGTCTTGAGTTGGATCGGAGAGATGCAGAGAAGGCTCTACAGGAAGAAAAGGAGAAAGCAAAGAAACTGCTGGAGAAACTGGAAAGTCTCCGTGTCTGGAAGCAGAACGAGTTTTCCGTTGTAATGCAGAAAGGTCAGACTGGATGTTGATCATGACACGCAATAGTTGTTTCAGTAAGGTCAGAAAAGCTCTTTAAAACACGATTAACCCGATTATTTCCTTTGTTGTAGTGTTTTTTGCATCAACTAAGACAATAAATACTAAAATCATTTACATTAATGAAATTAAATCAACCATTAATAGAAATAAAATACAAAGTAGAATAGATTTCACAATTTCACATTTTCGTTAAGTTTAAGATGAAGTAATAAAATGACTAAAACTAAAAGTGAAATGAAAACTAAAAAAATGTCTAAACACTCATAATGAAATTATTCATACTAAAATGAAAACATAAAATAAGATAGTTTAGTAATGATACTAAAATAACTGCTTTGTTGACATATTTCCAATGAAAAGAGGAGGGTGGAACAGCACATATTGAAGGCATCCTTCCTTTATTTTTGTTTTTGAAATAGCCATTACGCTTTATTTTTATGGGGAGGAGATTATATTTATTTATACTTATATTTAATATAGCATTTTAATGAACAATTGTCATACACACTTTGGTCCATTTTCCAGGAAGAGCAAGACTGTTTAAATGTGTGTATATGATTAAAAAAAAGTTATTTTGTCAATTTGTTACTTTTACAAGTTACTTTTAATGGAAAGTAATGTGTTATGTCAAATGTAAAGGCCCTTTCACACACCATAAGTGAAATGAATAAGAAAATGCAAATTCACACCTGTACAGTAGAGGGCGCTGCTGAAACAAACTATCATTCTGGATCATTGAGGAATAAAGTTTAACACTCTTAATTCAGCATTAAAAAAAAAATTAAACACACATGTGATGTTCATCTAAAGTCATTCTTGCTTATTAGTATGGTTGAATTGGATCATCGAAGGTCAGCAACAATGATATAGGTTATTAAATTGAGATTAAATACGTTTATTTGTGTTATTTAACATTTAATTATTGCAGGTCTGCGTAGTTTTGATTCATTTTGAGGAATACTGAATGTGTTTTTGTGCAAGTGAGATGAGTAAACGCCTGCTCATTTATTCTAAAACTACAATAGCATCACGTTTACACCACACACACACACACGACGTCTCTGCACATTAGTGCAGGTGTCGGTCAATACATGGGAAAACCAAGTAACTTATTTTAAAAAGTGACTCTAAAAATATATTTTATTGTAAATTTAAAAGTAATGCATTACTTTATTAGTTCCTTGTAAAAGTAATCTGATTACGTAACTCGTGTTTAATGTGTGACCCCCAACACTGTTTAAGAGTAAACAAGCATATAGATGACCTCAAGCTAACAGAGATGGACTAAAAGCAACACAACTTTATGCTATAGGGTCTTTTTAAGAGTTTTTTCTCCAAAATAATGTCTTTTCTGCCCCATTCCTGTCTTATATTTGCACCGTCAGAGCGTGAAGCCGGCAGCACAGACATCGCTGAGCTGACGTGGCAACTGAAGATGAGGAGAGATCAGCTGCCGCAGGTGAGAGACAGGCTGACCAACACAGAGGTGCTGAACCGACGTCTGAAGGAGGATATCGATTTCATGAGGAAACACGGCCCGCTCGTGAACGAGAGACTCCAGCTGGAGACTGAAATCATGAAGCAGATCCGAACAGAACAAAGTGAGGTGTGTTTACCGCGCTGCCTGTTTGTTGGCTTGTTTGGAAGACCTGAAATCAATAAGACAACTAAAGAAGGGATGTCGGTCTAACTAAAAGAGTCTGAAACGTACTAGAGGAGCGCAACAGTGACCACTCACTTTTTCAGGGCTCGTTTTTTTCTTGTTTATTTTCTTTGTATTTCTTAGAATTTTTCAATAAACTTTTCATTTAGATGTAAAGTATTTCGAAATTGGAAAAAAGACTGTGTTCTTTTATATTTAAAATATTTTTTATTTTAGTATTATTTATTTACAATTAGTATTTATTTATATTTTGAAATTGCATTCATATATACTGTATATATACTTTTTTATACATTTTCATTGTATTTTCATTTTAAGTTTTAGTAATTTTTTCTTGTTTTTGTAATTTTTATTAGATTTTTGATAATGTTTGTATTTCTTTTTAAAATATGTATTTAGTTTATTGTTTCAATGTTTAAGTTTTTCATCAAATATTTTTATTTTATTTCTTAAAATAAATATTTATTTTATTGATATTATAATATATATGTATATATATTATTGATATTATAATATATATATATATATATATATATATATATATATATATATATAATATTTATTTATGCCTTAATTAAAAAATTAAAATCAATTTTCAACTTAAAATTTTTAATGATTTTGAATAGTTTTAGTTTTGGTTTACAGTACAATGATAACACTGACAGTAAAAAATACAAATATTGACAGTAAGTCCCTGATTATGATAATAAAATACAATATATTTGTAATTTTTCCCTAAATATATAAAAAAAGATTTTTTTTTCAAGAGTGTATATTATTGGTGGATCGTTCCCCAAGACTTCACAGGAAATATAAGTATATATATATGTATATATATATATATATATATATATATATATATATATATAATTTTCAGTTGAAATAACACTGACTTCTACAGAAGCTTTAATAAGAGAAGCTTCTGTTTGTGTTTTGGGAGATTTTTACTTCTGGAAACAAGATCTGTAATGAAGTATGAAAGATTTATTTTTACAGACCATGCCATGTTGCCATGATAAACATTGTCTGACTGTTTCATTTTTTCATAAACATGTTTCTCTAGGCCAGTGAGACTTTTTCAAACATCTCCCACAAGCTAAAGAGTCTTCAGCAGGACCTTAAAAACGAGGAATTCAAAGCAGACATTAAGAACGAAGAAATGAACAAAGAAATTGAAACGATCCGAAATCAACTAAGTGACAAACTGTGAGTCTGTTTTCATCATCAATACACTGACATCAGGCCTGTATTTTATTTCAGTACACACGTGTTATATCAGTCCAGACAGAAGGTGTCACTAAAATGCTGTTCTCTCCATCTTCAGAATTTAATTCCAATCCATCACTTTGTAGGCAGGTTATAATATCAATAGCAAAACATATGTTATGCAAAATCAACCATTTTATAACATATTCCACTGATCTAAGACACTTCTCATTTATGTTATCTTCATTAAAGGTTGAACCAGACATCTCACGCCATACTCTCGTTTCACATTAATGAACAGACACCTTGATTGTTTAATAGAATTAGCCGTGGGGACATGTTTAGCAAATTTTTACACTAGATTGACTCTTCTACACTTGGATAAGCAGCTTGTAAAAACATACTGACCTTATGCAAATAAATAAGTGAAAACCAAAAGTAACTTGCTGATGCAATTTCCTTTAGTTAAAACTATATAGATCCTTTTTAAATACTGATAAAACAATCAAACAATCGGTGTCATTAGCTGCGGCCCTCCGTCTGCAGTATGAAGTATATCGACGTTTAAAGTTGATTTCAGGGAAATGACACAATTTCTCTTTCTCTTCTTACAGGAGTGATTTACGCCATCTGCATTCACAGTGTGAGGTGTTTCACAGAAAAATGAAAGAGTCAGTAGAACAACTAACTTTGAGAGACGGCCAAATCCAAGCCTTGGTGAAAGAAACGCACCAGTTCGAGAGGAAGGAAAGAGACGTAAATGATGAAGTCAGTATTCATTTACAACACCTGACACCTTATTTGAATTAAAATATTATGAAGGCATTGTGAATTTTCATAAGCTCATGTTGAGTGCAATATTTTTTATGCTTATTTATAAATTAGTTCACTGAAAGAGCTTTTGTTCGTTTTGGATTCCAAATATTACATTTATATATTTCACACTTACCCTTTTTTCAGGTCAGAACATTAAAAGCAGAAATCGATGAAAAAGAAGAGATATTGATGATGAAGAATACGGAAGTAATGCAGCTTCAAAACCAAATACAAACATCTGTGAGTATAACAGCCTGTTGGAGACACAGCTTGTTATTTTAGATTATATAAATCAGAGGTGAAATGATATGTCGTGTTGGAGATGTCAACCCTCACGTCCTCTGGAGGGCAGGAAAGGCCCACGATTCCTTGCACCGATCTGCCGTGTTTGTTCCCTTAGAGCCTCCATTTTGTCTAAGCCCTGATTTCACAATTACACTACGCTTGAGTGAATGAGCCGCAGAGCGCTCAGTTGTTTCTTTCGCAGTTTGCTCATTCCTTTTTAATTTGTATTTCCTGCATTTTTGATGGTGTTCTGCCAAACCTGAGTTTGAAAACTTTCTAGGAAACTTAGTTTGACCATAGGTGGTGCTATGTGACTTATAGTTTTGAAATATGAAATGAATTGAAATTGATTTATGCTTTTGTGCTAGAAGTATCAGTGTGTCAGTGTGTGTGTGCGCACGCTAGAAAGCAGTTATATGATATGTGGTTGGCTTTAAAGGGATAGTTCACTTTGAAATTCATTTTTGATATGTTTTAGCTTACCTCAAGCGCATCCATGATGTAGGTGTCTTTGTTTCCGCAGTAGTTTAAATTTTGATATTTTTAGGTCAAACCGTTGTTGTCTGTCAGTCATATAATGGAGGTCTATGGTCACCACCTCAAAGAGCATGCACAGAGAAGTCAAAATTAAACATGATTTAATGACTCGTAAATGTAAGTACACATTGATGGCCTAAGACACGAAACGAGCGGTTTGTGTAAGAAAACGTACAGTTTTTATATCGTTTTTTACCTCTTGTAACCACAGCCACGTCCAAGTACTCTGAGGGCGCGAGGTAAACAAGAGGTAAAAATTATACAAATACTGTTCGTTTTCTCACACAAACCGCTTGTTTCATGTCTTAGGCCATCAATGTGTACTTACATTTGCAAGTCATTAAATCATGTTTAATTTGGACTTCTCTTTGCATGCTCTTTGAGGTGGTGACCATAGACCTCCATTATATGACTGACAGACACGAACGGTTTGACCTAAAAATATCAAAATTGAAACTACTGCGGAAACAAAGTCACCTACATCTTGGATGGCCTTGAGATAAGCGAAAACATACCAAAAATTAATTTCAAAGTGAACTATCCCTTTAAACAAAGACTTTGCAATAGCATATAAAGCTACTAAAAATAATGGGCATTACCGTGTTTATCAGAAACTTGAAGGAGATGAAAAGGTGTCTGAATTGAATGCAATCTCACGCCAAAAGCAACACGACTTATCAACACTGCGAGACAAAAACAAAGAGCTAACCTTGGAAATGGAAGACTTCAAGAGAAAGACCTACGAAAGGTTTGTCCCATAAACCTCAGATAACATTTTATTTTGAATTAAAATGATATTCTTAATTGGATACAAGTAATTGTCACTAATAATTAGCTGTGTCTGCAGTGCTTTGCAGTAATGCAAATAATGTTATGACAGATAAATGGCCAAGCCTGCATTTATTTCAAAGTAAAATTCCGAATACAATATGTTATTGTAAAATTGCTATTTTATAGCAGTTATGTAGCTAGTAAACTGCAATATTATACTCAATATAAAGTCTATACAGTTCACTCACACAGAAAGATCAAGCACAATAACCTCATTTTATTGGTCAACAACAAGATTTTTCATTGAACTGCAATAACTGAAATCGATCCAAATGAAAAACAATCCGTTGTCGTTTCTTCCCCTAAATTGTCCGTGGTACGGAAACGACAAATGACGTTGCCTCCATAAGATCTATGAAGACCATATGTTTGCACACACAAGCCAACAGTTTTGCTCCTGTGTTGCCATTTAGTTGAAACTCTCTAACACATCATGAGAAACTATGATATCTGGATAGTAATTCTTCCCATCTTGAACTTATGGATCAACATTACATTCCGCGTTGGAGATGGAGACTCAAATGACAACACTATGAGAAATGTGCTAGAGATGTCTTGTGGTTCATTGGTCTGTTGTGTGTGAGTGTTGGATTCTTTAATTATCAACACAGAATCTGTGTTCCGCAGATCATGTCATGAAATCATGCAACAACTCTAATTCCACTTCATTAAAAATGTGTAGGTGTGTGTGGCATTGCTTCTAAAATTAAAATGCTGTGAAGCAGCACAACCGCATGAACTAACACAATGATTCTCCACCGGTTTTGCGATATTTTACATTGGACATCAAGGGCCAACCCAACGCAGTACCAAAATTATTAAGCCTTCAAAACATACCTAATCCACTTTATATTGCAATACGGAAGTAAGTGATTTTCTATGAATGTGCAAGACTTCATTAGCTGCTATAAGTAAATAACTAGGTAGATTTTGCGCCACAAACCAGAGTGATTTGGTTTCTGTGATTACAAATACCAAATGCTATGCAATATCAAGAGTTAAAAATGGATGACACCCGGAAGCCTTGCAAGTTCCAAATGACTGCACTTGCTCTTTTACATTTAATTTAAGTTAAAATAATCAAACATTGAAATGTATGGATATTACCATGAGGTGTATAGGCCCTATAGGTCTGTGTGTATATATATATATATATATATTAGGGCTGTCAAACGATTAATCGTGATTAATCGCATCCAAAATAAAAGTTTGTGTTTACATAATATATGTGGGTGAACTGTCTATAATTATTTTATATATATAAATTAAAAATAAATATAAATATTTTATATATAAATAATATTTTTTTCTTAAATATACATGCATGTGTGTGTATTTATATATATATATATATATATATATATATATATATATATATTAGGGCTGTCAAACGATTAATCTTAATTAATCGCATCCAAAATAAAAGTTTGTGTTTACATAATATATGTGGGTGGTGCACTGTGTATAATTATTTTATATATATAAATTAAAAATAAATATAAATGTTTTATATATAAATAATATTTTTTTCTTAAATATACATACATGCATGTGTGTGTATTTATATATATATATATACCTGTGTATATATATATATATACTGTATATATATATACAAAATAATTATACACAGTGCACCCACATACAAGCACAAACTTTTATTTTTGATGCGATTCATCATGATTAATCGTTTGACAGCCCTAATATATATACTATAATTAGATTAATTAATATAGATTATAATTTATACTTAGCAACATTTTCAGCTGTTGTAAAGTTGTTCAGAGTTGCATTTTCTTAATAAGTTTTAATATAAGTGAGAGTAAATATTAGATCTTTAGAAGCTTTCTAACTAAATGAAAGCTTGATTCTTGTCTAATTTGAATGCTGTAGTTGCATTATGCATTATAACTAAGTTCTAGATTTTGGTTAATCATTGTGTCATATTGTAACTATTCCAGTAATGAATCTATGATTTGGCACATCAGTTGGATGTCAGATATTCGTGGCTGTTTCATTTCTAGTTGTGAAATTAGATGCTGTGCAAGCATTTTTTTTTTGTGAGCCGGCTGCACAGTACATCGTGGTGTGGATCTCAAGGGAAAGACTATGTTTTATGATGTTGTTCCAGCAAACAGGCAGTGAAACAGTTACTGATGGATCACGAGCTCATCCTGATCAAGATCAGTGTGAGTGAGAAGCAGTGGAAACAGTCTAAAGACGAACTCGACAGTGTGTCCGCCGAACATTCAGACACCAAAGACAAGCTGGACCAGCTGGAGCGCCAAACCTTTCTGGAGGAGTTGAGGAACAGGGTAAGAGGACACATGCAGCATGCAGATCTAAAGATGAGCTCACGAGCAAACAGCGAGTCCAGAACCAAAAATATAGATTCTGTAAACCTTCCACACCTGCATGCTGTTATTTTAGCTTTTTAGAAATCTTTACATAGCCGAGTTAAAGTTTCTCTGAGCCTGCATATGCTAATGCGGCATAAAAGCCAGACTAACTTATGCCTGCTCTGACCCACCTCAGCCCCTAGTCTCAAAGTACAATATTTGCTCAAGTGTAAATTGTTCAATTCAATTAAAAAAATTTATTTGTAAAGCGCTTTTCACAATACATATTGTTTTAAAGCAGCTTTACAGAAAGTGCATTTCAGAAATGTACATGGAAAAATACATTTAGTTAATCATGCAATAAAAATGCATGTCTAAGCAGCATTAAACGTCACCTCTAGTAAATGACACTTTAGATGTGTTTTTGTGCCACCTCTGTGGTGCAAATTTGCTTCAAAAAAGATGTGTAACAGGGTTAACAAGAACATTTGATTTAAAGTATTGTGTGAATTTCATAAAATGAGGCATTTGGCTATATTTATTGTTTCCAAAAGAAAGATAAATTCAAGCTGAACTCCATTTGTGAGTGTCCTTCCACATCCGTTACACATGTTCCATATTGAGCAACAGACCTAAATATAAATTATTATTCACTGAAAGTCTTTCATTGGCTGTAGCTTTTATCCTTTTGTGTTTATAGAGAATTATGGGATAGTATGTTGTCACTTTTGAGCTGTCTTTGGATTTTGTTTTTGTCTTGTTTTTTGCTTTAAAATGAGTTTTCATTTTTTCGGGGAGGCAGAAACAGATAGACAAAATGAAGACGCTGGTAATGACTGAAAGGACCACAATACATATTCTCCAGGTAAAACCTGACTTGCCTAATTAATACATCTTTTGATTATTAAATAAATGAATAATTCACGATTGCACTGTGTACACTGTTTATGTATGTGTTAATGTTTGGTATAGATATATTGTAATTGATGACATGTTTTACGTTCAGGGAAATACGGACACAGAGGCAGCTGAATATAATCGTGAACAAACAGAGTGTGAGAGGGTGAAAGAGGAACTGCAGAAAAAGTATGAAGGTGCTTTATCTACAACCTCTCAGCTAGAGACAGAGGTGGAGCAACTGAGACAGACATATACAGAGAAATCTGAGGTACATCTGATCAGCACACAATAAATGTCACTGGATTGTCTTGTCGGTAACACTTTACTTGAAGGAGTGTGCATAAGACTACCATGACACCTTCATAATCATGACATGACATATGGTTATGATGTATTGGTTTATGTCAAGGTGTCATAACAAAGACATCTCAAACAAAGTCATATTTGCATTCAAAATGTCATTATTGAGCGAATGGCATTTAATGACAGTTTTCAAAAACATGCATAAACCATACTTCATATTCATAACATATGTCATGTCATGGTTATGAAGGTGTAATGTCAGTCTTATGCACACCCCTTCAAGTAAAGTGAATTTCACAATTGCAAAGTGAGAAGGTTTTACAGTGAAGTAATTGAACAAAGTTTCCAGTTGCATAAGGATGTTTTTTCTCTTTATATATAAACCATTTTATAATTTTCTCAGACAATTGAAAGGTTAAAAGCAAAACTCAGTGACCTACAAACTGCACACAGAAGCCTCTCTGGTGATTTTGAAGAAAAAAAGAGACACCGGCAGGAATGTTTGGATTCTGTGAAGGTGAAAATACTTGTACTTGATACTTGATATTTATGTGATAATAAATATGATGATATTGCAGATTTGTACTTAACAGGCTTACTTAAAAACGTACATATTTATTCATTCAATGATGGTATGCTTATTTATTTGCTGTTAGGAAAAACTTAGTTTGGTGTTATTGAGGCACGAGGAGATTTCAAATCGCATCAAGGAGCTCGACCTGAAGTCTAAGGAGTTAAATCAAGAATTAGACATGATGGAGCAAACCATCAGCACTATGCCAGACGTTATAGAGGAGCTACAGTAAGAAATACAGATATATTGTTCTCTGTGTGTGTGTGTACAGAAATTTCTATATATTAGAATGTATTTGTTGTTTGTTTCAGGTGTTTGTCAAATACGTTGGCATTCAAACATGGGACAGCCACAGTAGTGATGGGTCACGTGAAAAGGGATATAGCGTCCTGTGAACAGAGGAAGTCTCAACACGCACAGATTCATTCAGCGCTGTTCACTCAACGCCAGGCTGTCATGAAGGACACAGAGGTTAAGAACCCTTTCTGTCATATTTACATTTATGTCAAGATTATTTTCTCAGGGCTTCCTATAAGGTCTAGATCAGCTTTTCTATTTAAATACGTGCTATAATCCAGGTTAACAAATGTTTTCTTTACATATCAGACAACAGATCAGCTGAAGCTGAATGAGCATGAGTGCATTTGATTGGTTAGGGGATTTGATGTGCTCCAATCACCATTCAAGCCGAAATTACCTTTATAAATATTTAAATTTCCTTTGTATGAGGACGCACTGTGTAATTTTTTGCCAAATGATAAATTCCAAATATTAATGCAGACATTGAGAACAAAACATATTCAACAGAAAACCCTTTTATCCATTATTATCTACCGTTAGCTGGTACACAAACATTTTCATTAGTTTAGAAAAAAAGTATATTAGTGTATTAATAGCTTCAGCAATGCTAACTGGTTTAGAGACGTACAAATGTTTGACCTAACTGAAGTTTAGAGACTATTCAGTTCATGCTTTATTTTTAAAAATGTCATGAATAAGATTTTAATATTTATTTTACACCATTACATTGATTTTGTCATTTGTGAGATAAGACTGGTCTTAATGTTAATGTTACATGGTGTTATGTTATTTTAGCTTTAGATATAATAAAAATGTGTCCATATAAAGAGTACAAATTAATTTCAACTTTCACTAGTCCCTACTTGATTACATTTATAAATACATTTTCCAATTAAAATGCCTTTCTTGTGTGTGAACTTGATCACTTGTGACCAACCCTCACAAAGGTTTCCGCAGTTTCAGAGGATTCGTAAAGATTTTTTCATAAAATGTCTGTTTCTGTGATAATCACAATTTAAAGGGCCATCTCAGTGTCTTTAATCTGATGTAGGGCAATTTGTTTAGTGTGTGTGTGTAATAACTATCCCATGCACTTTCCGACACTCAATATCACACCTCTGCTAACATTCCCTCTAATTTGAAGAAAGCTCTTATAATTTTGCGTCAGAGATAATATGTTATGTTTTGCATGAAACCCACGTATTATCACTTCATTTTCGGAGGAAAAAAGCTATTTATTGGGGGGAGTTGAGTTGCGGGATTATGGCCTCAGTCAGAGCCCGGCGTCTGATGAAAGTCTCACATGGCTTATCTAATGTGAAATCGCCATGTGGTATATAGTTTCATTAAACGGTGATCAAGAATGCATTAGTTCAAAACAAGAAAAGGCAATGGGGCTTAATCCGCCATGCACGCAGAAGCAGCAAACTCCAAACAAGTTGTTGGTGCGAGACAGGAGCCGAATTAAAAGTCCTCCCTCATAGAGCCAGTCTGCCATTAACTTGCTGCAGGGCAGCAGAGCAGAGAGTCTCTTTAGACTTCTCACAGGAAACAATAAAGCGGCACAAAGATTCATCGCCCAACAGACGCATTTTGACTTTTAACACTTCGAACGACGAGAGGCTGTGTCAGAATTGGTTGACCTGAGGCGCATTGTTGCGACGTCACAGTCATGAGATGTTAATGAAGACAGGAAACATGGATGGTGACGCACAACACTGGATGACGACTTGGTTTTTCCATCATCATGATTTTGTTCTGCATAATTTATCCTTGTTGAAAGCAAAACTCTACAGAAGCAAGTGTGACGAATAAAATCCTAATTGTGACTTTTAAAGAAATAAAGTGGCTTTATGTCTTTATAAAGCTTAATTTGCAATTGTATATCTAACAGTTACGGGTTTTGTTTCGTGATTGCAACTTTTTTTCTTATATAAATTAGGGCTGTCAAACGATTAATCGCATCCAAAATAAAAGTTTGTGTTTACATAATATATGTGGGTGCACTGTGTATAATTATTATATATATATATAAATACACACACACTCACACAAGATTGGCATGGGGTACTTTTCATAAGATCATCTTTTAATGCAAATCAAACCAGCTATTAGGCTAACTGAAATAAAACCATGCCAATCTCTAGGTATGTTGAAGGTTGTGTGATGATGTGGGGATATTTTAATTCCAAAGGCCAAGGGAACTTTATCAGGATGCATAATATCCTGGATCCATGAAATATCTGGCCTTTAAAAATAAAAATCTGCCTGGAATTTAACATAGGGGTGTACTGACTTATGCACCCTCATTTATTTATTTATGATACATTATTCATTCACAAAGAAAATTGGTGTCCTTAAAGGTTGGATTTTTCCTCGTTTTTTTATTTAAGGCATTAAGATCAATTTCCAAAAGATGATTTTTTATTCCTCTTTTTAGGCAACACTATATATATATATATATATATATATATATATGAAGAGTTCAGATGCAAAAGCTTCTAAATGCCATTTGAAATTTTCTTCTTTAATGATGATTTTTATCAAACTTGTATATTTAAGTTCAGTAATTTCACTTAAATGGCAATGATAATTACCTATTAATTGTTTTTTAAGTGAAATTACTGAACTTAAATATACAAGTTTGATAAAAATCATCATTAAAGAAGAAAATTTCAAATGGCATTTAGAGGCTTTTGCATCTGAACTCTTCATATATATATATATATATATATATATATACATATATATATAAACAGCAACAGATTCATAAGCCATGTGCATGTGTGTTCCCTTGGGAATCAATGCCATGACCTTGCCATCGCTGGCTCCATTAAGGTCAATGTCAAATTTACATTTACAAATGTGTTGACAACCCCATTTTACTTTCATGGTGAAACCGCATATGAAATAAGAAAGAGGCGGTGACTTTTTACATAGAGATTATTTTCAATGGAAAAACTAGCACCAATTAATTGAGCTCACTAATACACGGAATGAATAAAGCAAGTATAAATCCGTTTTTTGTGTTGACTTGCAGCACGGATTATAACCTTGACAATGGTAACCATTTAAATAGTTGTGCATTTCCTCGCAAGATGCGGTAAATGTAACTTACACTTATGGACACACTCCACTGTGACTTCCTCACAAGCTTTTTTCTCTTTCCCCTCATCATATTCTCATGTAGCTTGTTTACTTGATGAAGTCAGACGCTCAGTGAGTAGAAAAGCAGTAGGATGCAAAGTGCAGACACCATCAGTTTCTTATGGCCAATGAAGTGTAATTTGTCCCATTTACATTTCAGAGGTGCATCAGACGGGTTTTGTCAGCACTGCATGCAGTAATTAAGCTTTAAATCAATAGCCGGCATTTGTCATGTTTACTGCCACTCTCTGTGCTGGGTTAAACTCATCAGTTTAGCGCTGGGTCGTTTTACTGCCCAGCCACACTTCATTATTCCTTATTCCCAGGTAGAGCAGAAAATGTTCTTCTCTTTCTCTCTTCATCTTTCTTCCCATTGCTCTCTCTCTCTCTCTCTCTCCTTTCTCCACGTATACAGTATGATGCTGACACAGGGTTGTGGAGACAAGCAAATCAGACAGTTATTTATTGTAATTTGTACATACTTTCTCAAGTGCTGTGTGATTACTTGAGTTACTGGATTCGAAAAGGTTTGGTTTCACCATTTGGGTGAAAAAAAAAATAATGCAAACAAATATGCAAACGCTGTAGACACAAGATAGGCACATACAGTTGCAAAAAGGAATCATAAATGTACACAATTTTCCCTTGGAATTTGCTAGTAAATTTCACAATTAATTATAAAGAAACTAGGACTGTCAAACGATTAATCGCGATTAATCGCATCCAAAATAAAAGTTTGTGTTTACATAATATATGTGGGTGCACTGTGTATAATTATTTTGTTTATGTATATAAATACACACACATGCATGTATATTTAAGAAGAAATATTATTTATGTATAAAATATTTATATTTATATATAATATAAATTATACATAAATCTAGTATATACATGTAAATATTTCTTCAATAAATAACATGCATTTATATTTAAGAAAAATATTATTTATATATCAGTTATTTCTATAAATATATTATATATAAATATATACAGTATATACATGAAGAAAAATATTTATTAATTTATTAATTTTATTAATTATACACAGTGCACCCACATATATTATGTAAACACAAACTTTTATTTTTGGATGCGATTAATCGTGATTAATCGTTTGACAGCCCTAAAAGAAACACATCAAGTGACACATTGAATTAAAAGTGAAAAATGTAAGTAGAATGAATGTTGTCTTTAATATTATTTGTTTTATTTCCAATTTTGAAAAATCTTTTTCTTACAGTGAAAAGTGGTCCATACGGCAAAATTGTGTGAGAAACGAAACAAAATGTTATTGTCCATGGTATATTCATATGAGTTTGTGATAGAAGTTGCAATATCTAGTTGTGGACTAATCATTCTTTTGAATCAGCTGTTTTTTAATGGTTCACAAAACTGAATGATTTGTTCATGAATCGGACTAATCCGGTTCTCGAGTTCAACTCACTGACTCAATGATCCAGTCACAGAGGTTAACAGCCCACTGGAGGGCAAGATTATCAGTGAATAACTTAAATTTCAGTCTGTTCCTCACACAAAAAGCTATCGTATGGCTTCATAAGTCATATAATCAGCTTTTTTAATGAAGCTTCAGTCTTCAAAATCTTCAAAATCTCTTCTTGAAAATGTTTGAAAGCACGTTTGGGATGACAAATGTATGTTTTGTCCTAGTTTTGCCATGTGGTCCTTTCATTATAACACGTTAGAGTCCTGTGCAAATCTGTTACAGGTTCATCTACAGAAATTGCTACAAGACAATTTAAAGTTAGCGCAAGAGTACCGAGAACTGCAGAGAGCCCTGACGATAGCCAGACGAGAAGCCGTTTGTGTTTTTGAGAGAAGAAACCGAGCAGAGGCCTACGTCCATGATCACAAGCAGGTAACACGTTTCTTTCTCTGTGACTTCTTCCATATGCATGTATGCACCACGGCTATTTTCTGCATGTGTGAATGATGTGGTTGTCTATCTTTGTCATCAGAGATAGACAGCAGGCATGCAAAATAGTGATGAGAGAGAAGACTCGCGTGCGCAGGCGTGCTCCACACAGCCTGTCATAGGTGGCTGGTTTTAGTTGGGCAGTCAGCTATAGGAGGCCACTGCAGTAATCTAATCACGATGAGATAAGCTTCATGACAGCGTTGCTCTGGCGTGCATGTGTGTTTATTCCATCTCACATGGCAGCGAGAGGAGCAAACGCTCTCAAGAACCAGCATCTCGGCAACGTTTGGGAAAATGATAATATGACACGTACGTCCATCACTAAAGGATGGGTAGTTGTGCTGGTATTCATCAAAGCTGTACTGTGTAAGTGCAGTGCGTTTGTCATTCCCAAACACTATATGGCTGTGTATATTGGTAAATAACAACAAACAATTGTCAATGTAAAGATGTTTTCAGTGAGAAGTGTGCCATTTCTATGCTAGAGTCATTACTGTATTCAAACAGGTTTCCTTAAAGCTCCCCTCATCTGCCATTGGTTGTACACACACGTAGTTTGGTCAGGATGCTCATTTGGATGCTCGTTTTTTTTTTTTTTTTTTTTGTATGCTAAGTCTCTTCATATCCTGATAGCAATTGCTAAGCTAAGTTAAGTGGTCTAAATTTATTTATATGTATATATATCGTCTGTGGAAAGAGTGGGACCATAAAATATTCATCCAATCATTGTATTCGTTCCTAATGCTGGCAATTTTTGATTTATGTCAATAACTGTCTTTTTTTTTAAACCCGTTCACCAGAAAGATTTGTTTATTTTCTGATTTGTTCAGTCGCTCTTTCTGTAGGTTACATCATTATACTGTAGTTGGCGTCAAAGTGGGTGTCTTTTTTTGTTATGAAATATGAATCATTCAGTGATAGGATTCGTCAAAAAACAAACACTTTATTTTATAGTCCTGTTCTGCATGTACATACTACAGTAAACAAAAACTAGGTTATAACTAGGTACTGCTAACCCTGAACCTACAGCGTTAACCTAACCTTAAAGGGGTGATAAAGTATAATTTCACTTTTCTAACTTTAGTTATTGTGAAATGTTGCTGTTTGAGCATAAACAACAGTATCAAAGTTACAACACTCAAAGTTCAAAACAAAGGAAGATATTTGCTTTTAAAGAAAAGGACTACAAGAAACGGCTGGTAGGGACTACACGACATTCCTCCTGGGTTAGTGACATCACCAACACTAAAATTGCATAAACCCCGCCCCCGGGAACACACAGTCCATGTTGAGAAGAGAAAGAGCGGTTGTATAAGAGTACATTTGTGAGTCAGCTCAAACTTTAGCATCTATCTTTCCACATGCAACAGAAAGTCACTCTGTGTGTGTGCATCTCACAACGGTACTTATACGAGCGATTTATAGATGTCAGACAGAATATCCTAATTAATGATAGTTAACTCCTCATCAGCAACATGTTGTCACTTCTTCTTGAGTCTCTCCATCTTTGACTGACTCCGTTTTAACATTAAAGGGAGAACAGTTTCTGTCATTTTAGTGTGTCTGCGTGAGGAAATCGCAGCTGCTAACTAACACACGCGAGCTCTTGAAACCCCGCCCTCTGCAGCAGCTCATTTGCATTTAAAGGGCCACACACAAAACTGCCGTTTTTGCAAACCCTCAAAACGTGACAACTTTAACATGCTATGTAAAAATATAGAGCCAGACCGATATATCGGCAGACTGATATTATCGGCCGATATTACGCATTTTCCAAACTATCGGTATCGGCAGTTATAATGGCAGATAAATGAATATTTCAAAAATAAAATAAAAACGGACGAAACATGCTTGAACCATGTCATGAGTGTTGGAGTTGTATAGTTTGTCCACCAGAGGGCACTCTACACCGCTCCTGTTGGCAACACTCGTTGAGTTGGTCACGATACATACATTGCTTGAATAACAATTAAAAGAACATCCCCATCAGTTCTCTTAACTCAAATAAGCATGACAAAATTTGTGACGATCATGTCCAGTTTCAAATAAATAAATAAAATAAAATATCGGCCGATATATCGGAATATCGGATTTTAAAACCTAAAAATATTTGTATCCGTATCGGCCTTCAAAATCCTTTCTCGGTCGGGCTCTATAAAAATATCTGTGTTTATATCTGTGTATAAAGTGGAACCAAAACAAGATTCGTTAGTCGCCCGTGACCAAAACATATTATGAAAGCTTTTGGGAATTCCACTAAAGGCCCCGATATACTCATGGAGAAGTTATTTTTCGTTAAGGTGATTTGTCCAGAAAGTTTGCATGCAAACTCCCAAAACGAACTCCAAACAAAGTTAGTTTTGGCCTGATTTTGTTCGAAATTATGTCACATTAGTTCGTTCTTCGATTCCGCTTCAAGTATATCGGGGTCTCTAGAAATAGTGTTTTAGCATTTTCCCCACAAATGATGATAATGCAAAATAATGTTTTTGGATTTTATCTAATATACAAAGCTTAATCTTTGAGTTATCAAGCTATAAAAAGCAGCCAAAATAAACTGAGTTTTAATAACCTTTTTGTTCATTTCAAGTTTTGTTCGTAGGAATGATTCGTTAATTTGATTTGTTAGGTTTGTTTGAAACACTCATTTGTTCATAAACTAAACCACCAAGGGCACCACCGTGAGTATTATACACAACCTACAATTGTCTTACTTGATATCTTCACATGCTATGATAGAAGAAGGTATTTAAACGAACAAAAAAAAAGCACACTTCAGCTTAAAAGCTTTATGTCTCTCATACATGACATTAGTCCACGGATTGTCGTTGTGGTACCATTGTTGTTGCTATTATTACTAGTTATACTGATCTACACATAATCTGTCATTTTAAGTATATAGTTTTTTTTTAGCTGTAGATCATTTTAATATGATTTGTTATTCTACTGCTGATGGTAAAACTCTACTGAAGAGCAAGACACATTGTTTGTTCCCCAAAAGACTAATACTCGTACAACTCCTCATCTAACTACATGAATGTTATCAAGTGAAAAATGCATGCAAAAGGCAAATCCTGTGGACGGGATTCTCCACGCTCGTGATCAAAGCCTGATTTTCTTTTACTCAGTATTCAGCCTTTTTACAGTTTGTTGTTTATTTGCAGACTGCTGCGGCTTTCTCTCCTTCACGTAGTCGCATCTCTTCGAGGTTTACGACGAGCTCTTCTTAAAGTTCTATACGTTCCTGTAATTACATATGGATTCTTATGACAGCTTAACATTTTTTAAAAAGGTTTTCCATGCCATGCCAAGTATGTATAGGGTCCATTATGAATAGTCTGAATAGAATGTATATTTATCAGATGTCTATTAAAACACCCGCTCCATATGTATGAAACTGTCACAGCACATTTATCATGAGAAATAGATTCAGACGGTGTTTTAAAGCACTGTTTATGTGGCTAGAAACAGCATAACTTTAATATATATATATTAGGAGTATTTCAGCCAAAAATGAAAATTTGAAATATTTCATGGAAGAAATATATGTGTGTATATGCATTTATGTAAAATGAGGCCCGATCTGTTATTTACAGTTTAGCATTGCACATTTAAGGGGTCTAAATATCTGCATTAGTGTGCTAGTGACAGATGGGATTTAATTATTTAAGTGCTTTTATGTGGCATCCTTTGGTTATGCTGACAAACTTTTTTGTTTTGGACTTTTATCAATTGACTATAGGCACTGCGACTATGTCCTCAACATCAACACTTTTATATAGAATACGGGTTAGCATATACAATGACGTACTGGCATTTTGCCAGTTTAGTTGGATTTGCCAGTTTAGTCTGAATGAGAGAGCTAGAGCGCCCCCTTGCAGTGGTTAAATGTACAAACCATGGGCCTATAACTAAACATCCAGAAGCAGTTTAATGCTTGTAAACTAAAGGTTGGTGGCAGGTTTGCTATTGTAACCCTGAAGGCCTAACAGAAAAAGATCTCGTCTCGAAAGTTGGGGTTGTTACAAGTACTGTTAGTTGGTATCTTGCATCACTCTTTTTTAATAGCACATTTCTTTCTACGGCATATTGTAACTATTGTTACTTGTAGCGTTAATAGGATAGTACAGTTTATTTTTTTGACATGGCTCCATAAAGGACATATTTTTTCAGTTAAAGGCTGAGCTAATTCGCTTTAGTTTTTTCATGCTCCGAAGAACACATTGCCAAGCAATGATAAGCTTAAAGGAAGAGAGAAGAGATGGGGCGAAACAAGGGACGACATCCCTCTGAATTGAAACCCCCTTTTTTTTTCTGGAAAACTGCACAAATAATAAAGAGAGCAGCATGCTTTCTTCTTTTCTTTCTTTCTTTCTTCTCTAATCTCTCTCTCTCACACTCACACACACACACTCTCTCTCTCTCATTTTTTTATGTTTTTCCAGTATACTCGGAATAATTTCTCGTTGCGGCAGGGGGTTCATGACTTTTTGTGTATGTGTAAAATATGTCTGGAGGGGATTGGTATAAAGTTAAAGTGAGTGAAGTCGAAATATTTTACTCATCAGCTTTGCAGTCACCGAGTTTGCCTGAGCTAGAACAAAACCGCTGAAGCATTTAGAGAAAATTAACCCCCCATCCTGGCAGCCAGATGTGACTGGTTTCCGCCCAGTGCACATGAGTGGGCAGGGAGAGCAAGAGACTGTGAAATTCCTGTCAGCCCCGTGTACTGCAGAATGGGCTATTGACTGCTTTCTCTATTCCCCTCCATCATTCTTCTTGAACACTGCCATTAATTTCCTCTCCTGCCTTACCAATTCCCCCTCTCTTTTTCTCTCTCCCTCTTTCTTCCTCAGCTTTCTTTGTTGCAGAAGAGGATGCACAAAGCCATACTAAAATACTTCAAACACCGCAGCGTCTACAGCCAGGCAGAGCTGGCCCGCTTCCAGACCCTCTCCAACCAGAACAACCAGAAAATGAAAGCCCTCCAGGTATGGGCTCTTTAGTAGCCCCACAAACACACACACACACACAACGCTATTTGTAAGTATTGCACTATGTACTACAATGGGTCCCATTCAGGTTAATGCTTGTTGACTTTAAGATGAGGTTGGTCCTTGAAGGAATATTTAACCCCAAAATTAAAATTCGATCATTATTTACTCACCCTCGTCATGTTTTTCTTCCGTGAGACCCGGAGATGTTATAAACACTTTTCAGTGAATAAGGACAATTTTTATGTTCTTTTTTTTTGGAACTTGAGAGTTGATGATCACCATCCACTTTAATTGTATGGGAGAGAACAGCGTGTGCGTTTTTTTTTTTCTTTTTTTTTTTTAAACATCTCCTTTTGTGTTCCTCAGATGAATAGAAGGTCAATGGTCACTTTTATTTGCATGACATGACAGTCAAGCAAAAGAATCTCCCCTGTCAACTAGGGCATGAAGTTTATATGATTTAATAATAATTAGTGATGCACAATATATCGGCTACCATATCGGTTTCGGCTGATATATTTTAATTTTTAATGTTAAGGTTATCGGCCCGATAAATTTGGCCGATAAATACGAATTGACTCATTTTGATGAACGAGTTCGAAAAGGAGAGTCACGAACGCGCATCACAGAACAGAGCAAGGCGACCATTTGAGCTTATAAAACTTTTTTTTTTATGAGCGATCGTTTCGCTTGATAAGACCCTTATTCATCGTCTGGAATCATTTAAAGCCCTTTGAACAGTTTGCAATAAAACTGTCGTTAAACCGTTTGTTCCCATTGAAGTGCATTATATGGAGAAAAATCCTAGAATGTTTTCATCAAAAACCTAAATTTCTTTTCAACTGAAGAAAGAAAGACATGGACATCTTGGATGACATGGGGGTGAGTAAATTATCAGCAAAAGTTTTTTTTAAAAGTGAACTACTCCTTTATGTCTGTCATCCCATTCTCTAATTATTGATATCAGCATTATATAATGCTCTTTATATATGTATAAAAAAATATATCGTTTTATCATTAAAATTCGGCGATCATGGTGCGAGGTGCCTGCGTCCGTCTGGCATGTTTAGACCAGTGCATATGAAGAGTTCAGATGCAAAAGCCTCTAAATGCCATTTGAAATTTTCTTCTTGAATGATGATTTTTATCAAACTTGTATATTTAAGTTCAGTAATTTCACTTAAATAACAATTAATAGGCAATCATCTTTGCCATTTAACTGAAATCACTGAACTTAAATATACAAGCTTGATAAAAATGATCATTCTAGAAGAAAATTTCAAATGGCATTTAGAGGCTTTTGCATCTGAACTCTTCATATATCTAAATGTCTAACGCATGAACAAATGCGAGGTCGTTAAAATTATATTCAAATAATGAATGAAATTAGAATCGCATTTAATACTATTTTGTGTATGGGAATAATGCAACCGCAATGTTTGAATGATCTAACACAAAAGGCATTTGGTCTCAGTGGAAGGTGTACTATGCGTGCTTATAATGAGGTGAGCAGGCGGTGTGTTTGTGGCTCAGTCAGGGGAGGCCAGCTCTGGAAGTCAGGCTGGTGAATGGAGCATGAAGACGAGGAGTTCTTCAAGCTCCTCCGAGTGTGAAGGACAAAAGGAGCAGCCTTACTCTAAACTTTGTCACAGCTCAGTGTTGATCTCCTCCCCCAAACACAGGCTAGCATTGTGTATAGGAGACTTTACATGCATATAAAGCATCACCATTCTTAAGTGACCCAAAACTATGGGGGTCGTGTAGAAGCTAACCTTTATTTGTGATACTTTATGGTATCAGAAAGTCTGGTTTGTCTCAGCTTCTTATTGTCATTGTCTTTGTATTGTGCAGCAACTACCATACAATGGCCAAATAGCAACTGGCATATGGGGCATAGAGGCTATGGAGGGCCTCTGCCCTGTCTGGGGCCCCCTCATGACATTATGAGCTAATTAAATATGCGATTTTACTAAATGACAAAAATCTAGGAAGATATTTGAGCGGAACAAGGGTTTACTGAAAAGTATTCAAATATTTATAAGTCATCAAATATTTTGTTTCCGGATTGAACATAACCTTTTTAAAGCAAGCCATCTTGATAATGCCAAACAAGTTTTCTAGTCATGTTTCAATAACATTTCAAATCACTAATATAGTCAGGGGCGTTGTCAGAGGGACATCGGGGAATGTTGTCCCGGGCCCTGTGAAAAGGGGAGCCTCTTGGACATAGGGAAAACAATTAACGATCGTTCATAATATCTCGACAGTTATCACTTTAGAAACAATAATTGTACTTTATTTTTGCACGCTGGAACAGTCAAGTTTTTACAGCAACAAATCAGCCACTGAAGTATGATGCTAAAAAGTGGGATGGTGATGGTGCAGTGGATAAGACACGTGCTTTGGTGTGAGAGACTCGCCGTGTGTCCCTGAGAAAGACTCTTAACCCCTAGTTGCTCCAGAGGCGTGCGACCTCTGACATACATAGCAATTGTAAGTCACTCGCTTTGGATAAAAGCGTAAAAACTGTCAATGTTTTCATTTTGCATTGATTTGATTCATTTCTCTCTATATATTTGCCATTTTTAATTATATGTCATTTACTTTTCTTAAATAGTCTATTTTTTGCCTATATTTGAAGTATCATAAACACGTGCCACGTTCACACAGCAGCAGAATCCGGTTGTCAATCCTGTATTTGAGTCCTGAATATGGTTACTTCACACACAGTTTATATATCAGGACTCACAACCGCATTCTCGGAAAACCTGCGGAGGCTGTGTGTTACGGATTGTCTTGTGTGGTAATTTACAGTGACGGAGATATAAGCTGTGTGTCCTATATATATACAGTCATCGTTCTCCACCAGAGCTGTTCCTGTCAGTTTTGTGTGACTCCACTGCTCCGCTCTTCACACAGATATAAAAGCTGCTGTCGGTTAATGACGATTTGAGGGATGAACTCTGTTGGACACTCGTCATATCTTTTCAGTTTTATAGATGTCTCCATCTTTGATATTACTTTGGTCACTGGTAAGAGAGTACAGGCTTGACTCCTGTTGCAGAGATGCTATTATAAGTTGCTGTTTGAACGGGATGTGACGTGTGTTTTGATGGCCAGCGCTGTAATAGAGCTATATATGTTTGAGCCCGAATCAGATTCAAATGATACAATGCAACCACAACGACTGTCTCCAAAGACAAAACACTAGGCACTGCAATAGCTTTAAAGGGATACTCCACTTTTTTTGGAAATAGGCTCATTTTACAACTCCCCCAGACCCAAAGAGTTGGGTTTTACCGTTTTTTGAATCCATTCAGACGATTTTCTGATATTTAGAAGAATATCAGTAACCAGAGAGTTTCTGGTCTCATTGACTTCCAAGTTTCCAGCTTTAAACGTTTCCAGACGACGAATAAGGGTCTTATCAAGTGAAACGATCGCTCATTTAATAAATAAATAACAAAGTTTAAGTTTTATAAGCTCAAATAGTCGCCTTGCTCTGTTCTGTAATGCGCGTTCGTGACTCTCCTGTTCAAACTCGTTCATCAAAATGAACAAATCTTTTTCCAAGTCAATTCGTTCATTTCATTCGTTGAATCAACCAAATGACACGAAAAAAGATTTGTTCATTTTGATGAACGAGTTCGAACAAGAGAGTCACGAACGTGCAACACAGAACAGAGCAAGGCGAGCATTTGTGCTTATAAAACTTAAACTTTGTTATTTATTTATTAAATGAGCGATCGTTTCACTTGATAAGACCCTTATTCATCGTCTTGAATCGTTTAAAGCCCTTTGAACAGTTTGCAGTTTGCACTGAAAGTGTCATTTGGACCTTGAACCGTTTGGTTCCCATTGAAGTCCATTATATGGAGAAAAATCCTGGAATGTTTTCATCAAAAACCTTAATTTTTTTTTCGACTGAAGAAAGACATGGACATCTTGGATGACATGGGGGTGAGTAAATTATCAGCGAAAGTTTTTTTTAAAAGTGAACAACTTCTCTAAGAGGACCATGACATCATCACACACACACCTTAAACTATCGCAGTGTCCTGTGTGCAAAGACTTTTTATCAATGCTGATTCTGTCCGAACACTTTCCCTAAGAGACCACAAGCAAAACCTGTCCATCCATCTCCTCGTGAGGAACCTCAGCCGACGAGGGTCGCTGGTGGCAAAAGCTATTCCGGCGATCTGTCCCTGTGTCTTCCTGAGGAAGAAATGACTGCTTCCAAGCAACTCTACTGAAGTAGAGAGATAGGGGGAAGAGTTAAGCGCACAAGCCTGTCATCTCGTAACGCCGCTGCAAGATTGGGCACTCAGTTCCGGGTTATGCAAGTTTACACCAGGGATAGCATAATTGACAATTGCTAACAACAGAGAGCAGGGTGGAGAGTTGTGAATGGCCAGTAATAATTGGAGCGAACGCCCACTGTGCTGCTCTCGAGGGACTGTAATCCAAGATCTTGTTTCTGATATAATTGTTAGTCAGAAAATTTCTGCATGGCTAGGCCAGCTCAGTTCCCAAGCTGGTTGACAGTGCAAGGCAGTTTAATAGAAAAACTGGTTGCTGAGGTTTTTAAAACAGGCATGCAGTGAACCAACACGCAGTTCACCAGGAGTGTGGCGCACGCCGTCTTTCTCGTTCCTTTGTTTTGGCTTTCTTAATCTCTGTACAGTGCAGAGTAAAAGCGTCTCAAGTTGGTTTCAATGAGTCGAAGTTTGACCAGTAAATGCCGTATCTAATCCGTTGTAAGGCATGAAGCATCTGTCTTCAAAAGTATGTGTATTCTGACCAAAAAAAACAAGGATAATACATTTTATATTTGTATGTTATATTTTAGTGTAGTATAAATTCGGTTTATTCACGCATTACCGTTCAAAACGTTTTTTTTAAATGTTTTCAAAGGACATTCCTTATATTCACTAAGGCTGCATTTATTTGATCAAAAATACAATAGAAACTAGCATAGAAATCTAGACGCACCCTTGCGGCAGCGAAAATTATTTCGCAGCCAGTGTGGTCTGATCTCATGAAGTAGCGTGTGTATGACACGCCAATTCGTATTTCCATTTTTGGCGTGCTATCAAGACGCATAATCGCCTTTCAGCGTGTTTATGAACGCCGTTGACTTAACGTTATATAAATATATGACTTACCTCAACCCCGTCCCTAAACCTAACCGTCACTGGGGTTAATGGCATTTATGACTGTTCCCTTACCATCCTAGGAAAAAAAAAGATATGACTTACCTCAACCCCATCCCTAAACTTAACCGTCACTGGGGTTAATGGCATTTATGACTGGAGATTTGACTGCGTGTTCAGACACGCGGAATGACGTGGACGTTAATGGCGTAGACATACACGCATACACGCGGATAGCTCAAAATGCGTAGAGATGACACGCCACCTGACTCGAAAGTGGCGTATATGTTTACGCAAAAGTCATGATGTCATGTTGACTCTCCAGACGTTTTAGCTGGAAAAACCAAACTCTGGTCAGGCCAATCACATCGCGTATAGAGTTGGCGAGCGGGCTTAACATAATGACGACAGAGTTGCGACGGTTCACTGCTACTTGAAAACAAAGAATGGCTGCTGCTGGCGAACAGCTGTCTTTCGATTCGGCTTTGGATGCTTTGAACTTAAGGTTTTCTTTGAAACCAGAACAAAGAACGGCACTTGAGTAATTAAAAAAAAAAAAAAGATGTATTTGGAGTTTTGGCGACTGGATACGGTAAAAGTTTATATATATAAACTTGCTCCGCTGGTGGGAAAACGCATGGGACTCAGTCGTCACGTTCTTCGTTGCTCTGATTGGTTGTAGCGCTAACCATTTATCCCGCCCCTGTCAATGATGAGTTCCCAGACCTAACATCTTGATGTAGCTCTGGCATGCCAGGCTAAATAAAAACAGTACTATTGTGAAATATTATTACAATTTAAAATAGCTGTTTTCTATTGTTATATATTATAAAATGTAATTTATTCATGTGATCAAAGCTGAATTTTCAGCATCAGTCTTCAGTCACATGACCCTCCAGAAATCATTCTAAATGCTGATTTGCTGCTCAAGAAGCATTTCTTATTATTATCAATGTTCATATTTTTTAGGATTCTTTGATGAATAGAAAGTTCAACAGCATTTATTTGAATGGGAGTTTGCAGTGCATATATTTAAATTGCCTTTAAATGGAATGGAAATGCTAAGAGTGGCACCACAAAGCAAGCTAGTTAACACGACAGGTATATCGGTGACCAACTATACTAGCCTTTCCCAGTCTCATATATTGAAGCGTTAATGTCGATCGTGTTCTTCAGGTTTTTGGACTGAATTAGCTGACTCTCATTGATTCCATTTGCTTGCCTATTTAAACAGGAGGAGTTGTCAAACTCAATCGGGCGCCTCTCTGAGTTCCCGCTCTCGCTGACAGATGACTCAACTACCAGCCATGTCCCGCCGCCAGCAAACAGACCCATCGCAGATGCCGACGGATCGAGCAGGAAGATGCCTACAGTTCAGATCGCGGAGTAATTGGACGCTCACATGCGCCAGACAACTTACTTAAACCCCCAGCATGCTTCACTCTCTCTCGTCCGACGCTCACGGCCCAATCCATAACAATGAAGCAGGTGACTTTCATGCTACTGTCAGGAATGATCTAATTTTAGCGGGGTGAATGATTGCAATTGGCTTTGCCTCATCAGATAATTAATCTATGTCACCATTAATTGGAAAAGAGAATAATTAGGGGGCTGTGTTGACAGAAATTCTACGCTTCTCTAGATTCTTGGATCTAATTACACCTACTTAAACCCCTCTGACCTTAACTAGCGGATAGTATACCTGCGTAACCCTAACCAGGCTCGGGTTGGTCTCGACCGCCTCTCGCGCTGCGTCCTTTGTCGTTTTTTTTCTCCTCCTTTTTGGCTTGTTTATCCTCTCTTTTCCTGTCTCCTCAGAGAGCTGTCTCCCTCAATCACTTTTCAATATTCAATCTTAATTTTGTGGAAGTTTAGCATTTTCAATGAGCTGGAGATGAATGATTAATGAATAAATTTGAATGCTTCATTTTGTCCATGGATCATTAGTCAAGTCCTTTGTGGGAAGGACCTGCGAGAAAAAAAAAAGAGGGAAAATTATTGAGACATTAGCCTGAAGCAATCCAGGGGTAAATAGTATGCACAGAGGGATGTTGTGTGAACGCTACCCACTGGCATTCTGCACAACCCCACGGAAACGCAAGCCTTCTAATTTACCCCGCTTCACAAGACTGATGTGCTCTATCGACAAATAGGTTTCATTTACAAAAATGAGTTTTCATTTTGATGTTTTGGTGTATGCGGCTAATTTTTTTTTTTTAGTTCTTTATTATCATTTTTTTATCCTTGTGTTATGTGCCTCCTCTGGTGAGATGTAAAAAGCTCAAATGGTCGCCTTGCTTTGTTCTGTGATGCACGTTTGTGCACGTTGGTTCATTCAACGAACGAAACGACATATAAAGCACTTTTAAAACTTTTAAGAAACATATAGCAACTTCAGACCCACATACAGTATAAAAGAAATAGTTGATGATAAGAAATGAAGATGCTACAATGAACATTTCTTTTGAAGTGTGTATAGCTGTGACAGTTTTGGGTTGATTATGAAATGACATATATTCCCTGCAAAGTGTTATAGGATTCATTTGACATGAATGAATGGGTCCAGAAGCATACATACTCCCATGACAGCAATACAACTTTTTTTAAACAGAATACAGATAGAGAACTTAATGGATGACTGAGAGACAGACTATTTCTCTTTAAAGTCAGCGAAAGAGATCCTTTGGCACCTTTGAGACTGCCAGAGTGGATGTGCGTCCCGCCCTTCTGCATTTGCAGTGGATAATAATGGCCAGCAACTGGACTCATGCTTCCTGTGATCAGCAGGACAGCACTAACTAGTCCTACTGTTTATACTGTAGACACACACACACACACACACACACACACACACAAGACCATATTATACAATGAATAGCATTGGCTATAAAATTTGATTGGATGAGCAATGAACGAAACGTCTCGGTTACGTATGTAACCCTCGTTCCCTGAGTAGGGAACGGAGACGTTACGTCAGAAGTGACGGAGATTGGGGGTTTCGCATAGAAAGCCAATCCTCTTCGAGTATTAAAACACGAGCCAATGGCATGCAATGCCTTGGGGCTGCGGAAATTTGCATAGCGTACTCCGCCCTACTCCGTGAGTATAAAAGGAGGAAGTGAACGCAACCGCAGTATGTCTTCGCTGAGGAGCCAAGACTGAACTCGGCCTCTACCCAGCGATACAGCAGAAGTGGCAGGGAGACGTAACGTCTCCGTTCCCTACTCAGGGAACGAGGGTTACATACGTAACCGAGACGTTCCCTATCGTAGTCACTTCGAGTTACGTCAGAAGTGACGGAGATTGGGGGTCTGTGCCATCACGCCATCTTCAAGCTGTCTTCCAGTGCCCTGCGAAAGACTGAACCCCCGAGCCTTACCTCTTTTTTTTTTTTTTTTTTGGGGATCCGACTTTGACACAGGATTACCAAGGTACACTGGGAACATATCCCGAAGGGGACATGCTACCAGCTGCCTACCGAAGGGAGGACTTAAGAATACACATATGGCCACATAGGAACGCATATGGAACACTGGAGTACCAACCGCAGGTGGCTACTGATTTAAACTCCAGGGGTGGCAGATGGCTTGCCAAGGGAAGACACATGCTCAGAGAGGCTTACAGTGGATAATACACATGAGACGGTTACCATGGGGAACCGTGCGCATGGAGGCACCTAGCTAGCATCCAGAGCAACGCAGTGGTGCCCGCATCGTCGGTGCTGGAGGACTCAAGACTTCAATGGAAGAACTGAGGAAATATCGCACTTATCCAGTCCGGGGAGTGGAGTGGCGAGCAAGCGAAGACACCTGAGCGGATCCAGAACTGGCCGAAACGAGTACGTGAGAGGATACCGGCTCAATTCGCAGATTATAGAATCTGGCGAAGGTGTTGGGTGTCGCCCAGCCTGCAGCTCTGCAGATGTCTGTTAGCGAGGCGCCGTGCGCTAAAGCCCAAGAGGAGGCTACACTCCGAGTGGAATGGGCCGTCACACCAAGGGGGCACGGAAGGCCTTGCTGCTGGTAAGACAAAGCAATGGCATCCACTATCCAGTGGGACAGCCGTTGCTTTGAGAGAGCCCTTCCCTTCTGGCTCCCCCCATGACAGACAAAGAGCTGGTCTGAGGTCCTGAAACACTGCGTTCTGTCGACATAGGTGCGGAGAGCACGTACCGGACAGAGCAGTGCCAAGGCTGGGTCTGCCTCCTCCAGGGGCAGCGCTTGCAGGTTCACCACCAGGTCCCGGAGGGGAGTGGTAGGAACCTTGGGCATATATCCAGGCCGGGGTCTCAGGAATACGTGAGAGTAAGCCGGCCCGAACTCCAGGCACACTTCGTCAACAGAGAGTGCGTGCAGGTCCCTTACTCTCCTGATGGATACCAATGCAATCAGGAGTGCTGTCACATAGGACAGGGCAAAAACTCTACCGACTGCAAAGGCTCCAGGGGAGGCCTCTGCAGAGCACCCAGGTCTACTGAGAGGTCCCCAGAGGGCAGGAGGGGAGGGAGGCGGATTTAGCCCCCTCACTCCCCTCAGGAACCTGATGACCAGGTCATGCTTCCCATAGACTTACCTTTCACTGCATCATGAGACGCGGCAATGGCCGCGACATAATCCAAAGGGTGGAGGGCGACAGCCTGCGCTACAACCCCTCTTGCAGGAAGGAAGCATGACTCCGATCGAACATCTCCGGGGGTCTTCTCAGCGAGAAGAACACCAATTGACGAAGAGGTTTCACTTCAACGCATAAAGGTGTCACGTGGACGACGCTCTTGCGGAAGTGATGGTTGCCGCCACCGCAGGTGGCAGCGAACTCAAACCTGCCTCGTCCCGTCCTGGAGCCACACGTGCAGCCTCCAAGATCGGGACGAGGGTGCCACAGAGTGCCCCGTCTCTGAGAGAGTAGGTCCGGTCTCAGAGGAATAGGCCAAGGAGGTGCTGTCGCGAGGAGCAAGAGTTCGGAGAACCACGTCTTGGTGGGCCAGTAGGGGGCTACCAGCAAGACCTGCTCCTCGTCCTCCTTGATCTTGCACAACACCCGTGCAAGGAGGCTCACTGGGGGAACGCACACTTGCGTGGGCCCCGTGGCCAGCTGTGCGCCAGCGCATCCGAGCCGAGAGAGCCGCGGGTCAGAGAATAACTGGGCGCAGTGGGACGAGTCCCGAGAGGCGAACAGGTCTAACTGTGCCTCCCCGAACTGGTCCCAAATCAGCTGGACCGACTGGGGATGGAGTCGCCATTCGCCGGAGATGGGACGGGCCCGGGACAGCTCGCGGCTGCCCGATTCCGGTCTCCAGGAATGTAACTGCACGAAGGGACCTCAGGTGCTTCTGACTCCATATCAAGAGGTGGCGGGCGAGCTGCGACAACCGGCGCGAGCGTAGACCCCCCCTGGTGGTTGATGTACGCTACTGCCGTAGTGTTGTCTGAGCGGACAAGCACATGCTGGCCCTAGAGCACGCTCGGAAGCGGTGCCGGGCGAGCCGTACTGCCAACAGCTCGAGGCAATTGATGTGCATGAGGCGCTGGGCTCCTGTCCAGGAACCGGCGGCTGCATGCCCATTGCACATGGCACCCCAACCCGTGGTAGACGCATCCGTGGAGACAACGAGATGCCTGGAAACTCGCTGAATAGGGACCCTGTCCGTAAAAAGCTGAGGTTCGACCACGGGAAGAAGGATCGGCGGCACGTCGGAGTCACTGGAACTCGGAGCGAGCCGCGATGCCATGCCCACCTCGGGACTCGATCGCGAAGCCACAGCTGAAGCGGTCTCATATGAAGCAAACCGAGCGGCGTTGCCGCGGCCGCGGATGCCATATGTCCCAGGAGCCTCTGAAAAGTTTCAGTGGAACCGCACTCTTGCCCTCGAACTGTCGAAGACAAGCCAGCAGTGAGTGCGCGCGCTCGTTCGTGAGCTGCGCGGACATGGCGACCGAGTCTATCTCCATGCCGAGAAAAGAGATCCTCTGCACGGGGCAAAGTTTGCTCTTTTCCCGGTTGACCCGAAGGCCCAGACGGGCTAGGTGCCGTAGCACCAGGTCTCTGTGTTCGCAAACCTGAGCTCGAGAGTGTGCTAGTAACAGCCAGTCGTCGAGATAGTTCAGGATGCGAACCCCGTGTTCGCGAAGGGGAACAAGGGCTGCCTCGACGATCTTCGTGAAGACGCGAGGGGACAGAGCTAACCCGAATGGGAGAACGGCGTACTGGTATGCCTGGCCCTCGAAGGCAAACCGAAGAAACGGTCTGTGTCGAGGGAGAATGGAGACATGGAAGTACGCGTCCTTCAGGTCGATCGCTGCAAACCAATCCTGATACCGAACACATTCGAAAATGCGTTTGGCCGTGAGCATTTTGAACGGTAGTCGATGGAGAGAACGGTTCAAAATGCGCAGGTCCAGGATCGGTCGTAACCCACCGGTCTTTCTTGGGGACAATGAAGTAGGGGCTGTAAAGCCCGGACCTCACCTCGGCTGGAGGGACCGTCTCGATTGCACCCTTCGCCAGCAGGGTCGCAATCTCCGCTCTCAAGACTGGGGCATAGCCACCAACCATCGTGGAGCGAACTCCCCTGAAGCGGGGAAGAGACCGTGCGAACTGAATCGCGTAGCCGAATCCGATCGTTCTGATGACCCAGCGGGAACCCCGGGAAGCGCTAGCCAGGCTTCCAGGAAGTGAGCCAACGGGGTCATGCGAACCACAGACGTCCCCCCGGAGGGGCAGCGAGGCGGGTCGACCGGCATGCGTGCAGGAGTTACCCCGTCCGGATGCACCGTCGAAACCCGCTCCCCGACAGAAGAGACCAGGGAAGGCAGAGCGTTCCACGGGGGTCTGTTCTGCCGGGGGTCTGGCGACAGAGGGGGAAGGGATTGGCGTAGCCCGGGGACGACACACGCACCCTTCCGCGCCCTCCGAGACAGAGAGGAATGAACGGGGCGACGCACTGGACGTCGTGCGCGCTCATTCCAGTCTGTGTGCTCAATGACAGTGTCAGCTTTTCCTCAACCAGCTCAGGGAGCTAGCTAGAACAAAAGATTCTCCACCGGCCCTCCACCGGGGAAGGAGGGGCCCTGCCACCGCCTCCTGAGAAAAACCATGACACTATCACTGAGCGGCCCGCCTCAGGAACATCGCTTCGCCTGGCATCTAGCGGGGCACGCGGCCTGAGGGGGGGCTCTTTTCTTGGGACGCTTACCTGTGGCCTCCTCCGCGACGCGAACCGGCTGAAGGCTGCTGCTGGGGCCGCGTGGGAGGGAAGGGAGCCGCAGGGGGGCGTCCTCGGCGGCGAGCTGGCGGAGGCGTCCGAGCCGACGGCTGGTTGGAGGCAGCAGCTGGCCGTCGGGGCAGAGAAACCGCCTTCGTCTGCTCCTAGGCGGTCGAGAAGTGCTGGGCAAAGTCCTGGACCGCACCGCCGAACATTATGATGCTCCTGGACCACAGCGGTGGGCATCACCTGACCAAGGGAGCGAGCGACCGCCTCCGTGACCCGTTTAAGGACAAGGTAGGCGACAGGCTCGCAGCTCGCTTGGTCCGTCACCTCCTCGTGCACATTCCTGAGCAGCTAGCTTTGTAGGTGCTCATCATATGCAGGGCGGAGGCTGCCTGTCCCGCCGCTCTACAGAATCGCGCCGCCATAGACGACGAGAACCCATAGGCTTTGGAGGGGCATCTGAGAGCAACCGCCGGTTGACCGGGGGAGCCCCAGCGTACCCACAGACAGCCGCATCGCCGAGGGGAGGAAGGGCGGGGAACTAAGCACGCTTTTTTTTTTTTTTTATTTATTTATTTTTTAGTGCGTGTCAGTTCCGCATGCAACTCGGGGAAAAAAGGAAATTGGGGTTGGCCGTGGCCGTAAGGCGGCAGCGTTACCCAAAAACCAATTATTCAGCCGCGAGAGATCGGGGAGGGGCGGAGTTCCACCCCCACCCGATGCTCACGGACGCCCGAGATAGCACGGCCATCATCGCGGGATCAGACACGGCGGCGCTGACGCTCCCGAGGGAGGCAACGCGGCCGCATCCTCACTTCCCGAGGAGTCAAGCCCGCCTAGTGATGCTGTGATCGACATCGCATCATCATCTGGAGCGCTGCCCGAAGCAGCCGGTGCCACCGAAGAAGCAACCGACTGAATCGAACTAACGCTCGCTGGCTCTCGCACTGAGGCGGGAGGTGTGGCCCGAGGAATCGTCGGGGCTTATCCCACACCATCACCGTAAATCACCAGGTCCCCGGGTCGACGGGCCCCCTATGGAGGAAACCGATCGAGCGGGGGGGACCGGGACTCTCACTCAAGTGAGATCATTGAGTCTCGACCTCAGTGTAGAGATGGTCATGTTCCCACAGAAGGAAAATGAGTCATCCACGAACGCTGCTGCTGCATGCTGAAATGCCCAGGCATACAAAGCAGCGATCGTGACCATCAGATGACGACAGAAATCAATCACACCCAGAAGAGCACGGGCGAACCGTCTTTAAAAAGACGTGCGCGTGCAGCTCTTTCAATGAGAGGAGGAAATTCACTCTTTCAGCGCTGAAGCGACCAGGGAGAAGCGCAAAGTCTGGCAGACCACTGCTCAGATCGCAGGCGATGCAGAATCTCGCTGGGTACCGCCGTCACACCAACACTGAAGAGGACGCTCGTCTCGAAGAGTCTTGAACAGTGCTTTCAGGAGTGAAGAGGTTCTCTTGGCTCCGAAGCGAAAACATACTGCGGTTGCGTTCACTTCCTCCTTTTATACTCACGGAGTAGGGCGGAGTACGCTATGCAAATTTCCGCAGCCCCAAGGCATTGCATGCCATTGGCTCGTGTTTTAATACTCGAAGAGGATTGGCTTTCTATGCGAAACCCCCAATCTCCGTCACTTCTGACGTAACTCGAAGTGACTACGATAGGGAACCGCATTATGTGAACATACACCAGTGGAATTCTTTGATAATGAACTTTGATTGATACTTTGCTTGTCAACTCTAAACTACAATTAGGTATTACTTAATGGAAGATTTATTTATTTTGATGATACTATTCACATTATTAATGTTATATTGTTAATGTATTAGTAATAATAATAGTGATAATAATGTATTATTTCATTTTAAAATGTACTTTACAAATATTATTTAAAAAAAAAAGCTATTTGGGCCATTAAAACAGTTTGCAATTCCAATTTTTACCACTAGTCTGTATAACATGGATTTTTGACATTTAGTCTTGTCGTCATCATCATCATCATCATCATCATCATCATGATTATTATTCTTTTAATTCATTAGAAACTTAAAAACAGTTAATAAACATATATATATATATGTTCAATAAATAATGTATTCATAATAGTTGTTTAATAAGTCATTTAATAAGTAACAACAATTAACTTGAAACTTTATTATAATAATTTATTAGAAACGTGAAAACAGTTAATAAACAGTCATAAATGTTTAGTTCTATAGTATTAATCATATACTTATTATTATATTTATAATCATAAATGAAACTTAATTATTATATAATCTTTGAAAACAATTCATAAACAGTCAGATATGTTAAATAAATAATGTATTAAAAACAGTTCATAATCTGAAACTAAATTATTACAATAAAAGATGAAACTTGTTTGAAATAAAGTCAGATAAAAATTCCATACACATTATTATTCAAATAATAATTTATTTGTTAATAATAATCATTTATTTAAAATTGTATTAGAAACTTCAAAACCGTTAATAAACAGTCAGATATGTTCTATCAATAATGTATTAATAATAATAATTTATTTGAAAACAGTTGTTAAACAGTCAGATAAGGATGCTATTAAATGTTTAATAATGTATTAATATTATTACTACTACTATTACTAAATCATCATAATGTATGAAACTTGTTTGAGACTGTCGTTATGCAGCTTGAAAAAATGCCAATGTTCTTATATGTTCTTTAGTAATTATTAATTATTAATAATAATTATTATTTATTAAATTAATTATTATTATTAAATAATTAAATAATAATTAAATAATAATAATAAATATAATATTAAATATTATTATTAATATAATAATATTATATCACGTAATAATAATAAATATATTATTTTTTATAATTTATTAATTATTACAATTAATTTATTTTTATATTTTAATTGTACATATTATTGAAAACAGCCATTTGGGTCACTCAAACAGATTGCAATTCCAATTGTTACCACTAGTGGCACACACTCCTTAACTACGGTGTGGTTCTGTATCACAGTTTTTTTATTTAGTCTAGTTCTAAGCTTTAGTAGAGTAGGCATATGAGATTAAAGTTTAACATACAGCAACACATGACTGTATATTGATGATATATGTATGCACAATTGTCATCATGCAATTTTTGTTTTTGCACTAAACTTTGCTGGCACCTCGGACACCCGGGTCATCTTTTTGAAGGATGGATCGTCTCTTTGCTTTCTCTTCCAGGTCAGGCAGCCATATTTTAAATTAGAACACTTCCCAAACACATTTGTCTGCTCTTCCTGCCTCTAATCAATCCTGTAAAATAAATGACACCAGGCCAGGAAACACCACTGCCATTAATTTCAACAGAAACATGCATCAAACCTTACAGTGGGTTAGCAACCGCCAGACGACTCTATTACGCACACACAGATGCCGTATTGTACGCTCGCTTTTCTAAGCCAAGATCAAGACGAATTTAATGGTAATATACACTAGGTGTTGTTATTTGACAATGTGAGGTCAAAGTTAAAGGTACAATGAGTAATATATCGTTGTTATTTTCAAAAATACGAAAGGACAACCATAAGTCAGTCATTGGCATTGGGAAAGTTGTGCTTGAATACAATCATTTTTGCAATTCCATTTGGCGACGCTATAATAGTGCGGCAGAAATTACACACTTCAACTTTAAGTCAAATCAGATTGAATGCATGATTAAAGCTAGACTTTCAGTGTCAAATTGATCATTTTCTGACGGCCAACTCAATAACAGAGATCATAATTACGAGACAGGCTTCATGCTGCATGCAGCACAAGGCGATGACAACCCTTGAAATGTGTACAGATGCTGAGTCTGTGTGTATTTAATTGGAAAATAAGACACCTGAAAATGTGTAAAAAAAATAAAAGAAGAGCGATAAACAAATTCGTCATGAAAATAATATATGTTCTCTTTGTCTCCACACTTCCCTGCCTCCCCACACATTCATCTTAACAGGATAATAATTTGTGAAAGTCTCTGACATTTGTGGCTAGCTAGCATGGTAATAAACCCCTGGCTCGGAACGTTTTTTAGTTAATTAGAGTCAATCAATCCAAACTTTTGCTCACTTACCGGTGTGAAACAGCAATATAATGAGCAGAAATCAGCACAGTGATTGGAAATACAAATTACAGCTGTTTAAAGGAAACCACACAGTCTACTACGCGGCCAGCGAAGCAAGAGCCTGCTGGGGACATCTTGAAGGGTTTGGTGCCAATTCGATGGGTGCAGTAGGGGGAAAGATATGAGACGGAGAAGAAGAAAAAGAGGGGGAGAGAAGCTCAGCAATGCAGATGCTGAAGGACGGATTCAGTCAAACCGCCCTGACGGCAATTAAACACGAGTTACGTTTGACAAAATCTCTTTATTAACGCTTGCACCGCACTGTGGAGAAACCATGCTTGGGTTTGGGCCTAATGTGTCTGCCAATGTAGTGTTATATCTGTGTTTTCTCATTAACGTGTGACGTTCATACTGTATGTAATATCGGCGATGAGCAATTTAGCGGAGACAGATTTTGATTGGACGGATGCATAAAGGTATGTTATGAACACTCTTTTCTTATAATCGAATTGCTAAGTTGTTTTTTGTAGTATTGATGATGACAGAAGCACCATATAAGAAGTCTGCTGTACTCATGCATTATATTCCAAGTCTTCTGAAGCCGTCCGATAGCTTTCTGTGAGGAATACGCTGAAATTCATGTCATTTTATCATGAAAATCTTCCTCTCCGCCAAAGCACTCAAATCTCAGTTGTGTGCCAAATGCTGTCTGCTCTCACGTGTCTTTTTGAATGAGATTTGTGAGCTTGTATGTATTCAGAAGGCTTGGGGAAAAAAACACAGTTACACATTACACACTCACCTAAAGGATTATTAGGAACACCATACTAATACTGTGTTTGACCCCCTTTCTTAATTCTACGTGGCATTGATTCAACAAGGTGCTGAAAGCATTCTTTAGAAATGTTGGCCGATATTGATAGGATAGCATCTTTTGTGGGATGCATATCCAGGGTATGAAGCTCCCGTTCCACCACATCCCAAAGATGCTCTATTAGGTTGAGATCTGGTGACTGTGGGGGCCATTTTTTTTTTAGTTCAGTCAACTCATTGACATGTTCAAGAAACCAATTTGAAATGATTCGAGCTTTGTGAGATGGTGCATTATCCTGCTGGAAGTAGCCATCAGAGGATGGGGACATGGTGGCTAAAGGGATGGACAAGGTCAGAAACGATGCTCAGGAAGGCCGTGGCATTTAAACGATGCCCAATTGGCACTAAGGGGCCTAAAGTGTGCCAAGAAAACATCCCCCACACCATTACACCACCATCACCAACCTGCACAGTGGTAACAAGGCATGATGGATCCATGTTCTCATTCTGTTTACACCAAATTCTGACATGAATCCTTTTGAGAAGGAAAATTCATGAAAAGCTAATAATGAATTAAATCATAAATAAGTTAAATTATAAGAAACACATCGTTTTAAAGGAAAAACAATCGAAATAAAACACTAACTAAAAAAATATTAAAGATTTTATTTGTTTGCTGTGGCCTCTCAAGTTTACATGTAATTATAGTCGCCTGACTAGTGGCCAATCTGTCTGTAATTTCACTAAACTTTTGAGAAAGGAAAGAAACATTTAATTTATAAAAAAAAACATAATTAGGGAAACAATGAATTCTGAATAATTTACTGCCATTTTGTAAATATTAAGTGATGAAATCAATAAAAAAGTAACTAGTCTGATTATGAGTATTTAAAAAAAGTAGTGAATTAATCTAAAGTAATTGATCTAATTACAAGTATTTAAATTTTGGAATCTGATTACATTATCCAGATTATATGTAATCAGTTACTACCAAGCTCTCTCTCTCTCTCTCTCTCTCTCTCTCTCTCTCTCATATATATATATTCTGTGTTTTGCATCATTCACACACATGACTACATCTAAAAATCCTCTAAACTCAGATGTGAATGTCACAAGATCAATGTTTTGGAAGTGCAGAATACAAGTTACTAGGGTTTCCCTTAGAAGTCCGCATTGTACATTATGTATATACTGTTTGTATTAATATTTTTCTAAAAATGCTTACCAGCATGGCAGAATTCCTAAATCTGACTGTTTTTAGCACTCCATTTCACCTTCATTTCTGAAGTTGTAATAAGTGCTAGCTGAGCTTGACGTTGTCTTACAGTTATTATTGTTAGACTATCCAAGGAGCGCAGATAATGCAAAATGCTCTGCATGCCCTGCGTTTGTTTCACTTTTCACTGGAGGGAGTAATTGTGTGGCGCTGACCATATTAGACAGAAAGCACATTTTCAAAAGGGGAACCGCTGGCGTCAGAACAAAAGAGCGGAGAGAAATTAAAGACTGCGAATGTTGGTGTAAGATTAGCAAAAGGAGAGCGATGATGCCACTTTAGATGTTAGCTGTGTATGTGTACACTAAAAACAGGTGTATACTTTTTATACTATTACATTATTACAAATGTATTATAATATATTTTTTAATGTTTTATTTAATAAAAATAAAACAAGAATATATATATATATATATATATTCCTGTGATCCAAGCTGAATTCTAATATGATGGATTTGCTGCTCAAGAAACATTTCTGATTATTCATATTTTTGTGTAAACTGTATATCCATTTATCTTTTATGGTTTTTGATAAATAGAAATTTCAAAAGAACAGCATTTATTTGAAATAGAAATCGTTTGTAACATTTTAAAAGCCTTTACTATCACTTTTGAGCAGCTTAAGTATTAATTTATTTCATTTTTTTTACTGACCCTGAACTTTTGAACAGTTGTATGTATTAAATTATAATAAATACAAATGATTATTGATTAATAATATAAATAATAAATTAAATATACAGAATGTCTGAGTATGCATTTACATGTCTATGCTAAATGTAATTGCTAAACAATTGGTAAAAACCAAAGAAAAGCATTTTTGCAAATATTTTTATGTTGAATGCTGCATTTTACATAGGAATGTTTTGGCAACACTTTACAATAAGGTTCAATAGTTAACATTAGCTAATGTATTAACTAACAGCAATACATTTGTTACTTATTGATATTTGTTAATGTTAGTTAATAAAAATCCAGCTATTCATTGTTTGTTCATGTCAGTTCACAGTGCATTAACTAATGTTACAACTTTAACTTGTAAAAGTGTTCATTCTTACGTCATGTCAACTAATAATGTTACCAAAGTGTTACCAAACATTCTCATGTAAAATGCCGTAAAGGCTCCGTCGACCTCAAATCACATTTTCTTATAATCGTTTAGCATCTGATTCTTTTCACACTTCCAATTCCCAGGTGGTTTTCTTTGTTCAATTTTTTAATATATATTTTTTAAGGCTGAGAGTGTTTGGGCGCCGCTTTAACGAATAAAATCTCCCAGTTCTCCCCAGAAATAAGCATCAGCTGTGCTCCGCTGGCTTTACCTTCCCCAGGTGATCGCGCCACTGCGTCCACGGCCGCTCCAGCGCACACGGATCCTTCGCCGCTGCCAACCCTGAGGGTGGCTACCCGCTAGTGGCACACACACACACACATGCCAGTGTTCCTCCAGTATCCCATCATGCCTCTGTCCTAGCTGCCCAGCTGCTCCCTAAGGTACACCCCACTACCCTGATACCTCCCTCTCGTTCTCTCTCTCTCTTCTTCTGCTGTTTTCTTTGTCATGAGTGATCGTCTGCAGGTCTCTAAACACCAGGGCCCACCTGGTCCGGGAGTCGCCCATTAGAACCCCATATGTGATGGAGACGCAGCGCGCCTAACTTCCACACCTAATCAACACCCCTGTGGGCCGCAGTCTCAGTGTGTTCCTCAGATATCATCCAGATACTGTCACTGAATATACACCACATATTAGCATATCACAGCACTTGTACAATGATCTGTCATAGAACCTATAAGCAGTGTTATATTAGTATCAATGATATTCTATGTGAATTGGGTTTTATTTTTTTATTTTCTGTTTTCTTAGTTTTGTTGTTTTTTGTCAGTTTTTCTTGTTGTAGTTACTTACTTCAACTTAAAGTAAACAAAATTAAAAAAAAATATGTGTGTGTATATATATATATTATATGTATAATAATATTGTATGTATATTTATATATGTTCAGTTAATGTTTATCCTATTTCAAGTAATAAAAAATATATAATAAATTCATGTATATACAATACCTATATTCAATTAATGTTTATCTTATTTAAGTAATAAATAAATACAAATAAAAAAGAATATATATAGAAAGTAAACAAAAATAAAAAAGGTGTGTGTGTGTATATATATATATATATATATATATATATATGTATGTATGTATATATTGTATATATAAATTCAGTTCATGTTTATCTTATTTCAAGTAATAAAAAAATCATGTATATACAATACCGTATAAATATTCTTATTTAAGTAATAAAACATATTTTTACCATTTTAGATAATAATCCTGGCCTAGTAAAATGAATAAAATTATAGTTTATAAAAAACCTATATTACTTTTATTAAATGTATATAGTTTACCTTTATTATATATTAATATATTATTTTTTGTATTCTTTAAACATTATTATTTGAGGGATTTCTTTATTAAAATATATTAAAATTAAACCTATTTTTAGTGTTTTTCTTTTTTCTGTAGTGCTTTTTTTGTGGGAAACAGTCCACAGAGAACAACTAAGTTTTGTAATGTAGTGTTTAAGGCTAAGGCAAGTATCACTATTCCTATTTTCCATAGAGTTAGTGACCTGAATATCTCCTAACCCTAAATAATAAACTTCACAAATAGCATAAACCTTTCTATGGTTTAGTATATGAAGTCTGCATACTGATAACATACACTTGACTTTGTTTTTAAAATATGAGCTTAGCTGTTCACATTATAACATTTGAAAAAGCTAAAGATGTCACCATACAGAGGAAAACAACACAAGAACATGGTGTAGATACAGATTTGTTATTGATAGTGGAAGTAATTTGTTAATTGCAGTGATGCAAAACCTCATAAGCACTGCTCCCAGTGCTACGCTAACAAGATTAGCTTTAATTTATTAACATCACGAGTGGTGAGGTGTCATCTAATGCATGTCTTGATCATGTTTGTTACCATTAAAGCCACGGATGGGGTTCCTTTGACCTCGTATTCAGAGGGCCATTTCAACAATAAAGACGTGTAATCCCACACAAGCGTACATTTTTATCATCTAGTAATGATAACGAAACGCAAAAGCCGCAGTAAATAAATTTGCAGTGTTCCGTTTATTTAAACAAAATAATTCCTGTTCCAGCCAGTGGCCTAATATGCAAAAGCTTTTCACATACTTTGTGCGAAAATTAGATTTAATAAAAAATAAATAAATAAAAAAGCCACTTTCAGAGGTTGCCATCCCACCACACTTAGTTAACAAAAATATTTTTTACAAACAAGATGATATCACGACACTCCATGATATTAATATGATATGTTCCCTGATCTGTAAAGCAGCTGGTTATCTTGCTTGGCACCGATAAGAAAAAGTGCTGTGGATTTCCAGTTTGTGAGCACATTTGGGCTGAATCTTTCACACGTCACAAATTGCAGATGGGAAGCAGTGATCTCGAACAGCCGATCACCTCAGCGTGACCATCTGACACCTTCCATTTAGGAAAATAATACTTTCTATCTTAGCATACTCTCTCCTCTGCAGCCAGGCAGAGGAAATATGCCTGGAAGAGTTTCAACCTCAAACTTTCCCTTCGCTTGGACCCATTCAGCATTGTTTCTTTAGATAGATTGTTTTAGATTAGCTTTCTTTTTGTGTTAACAATGTATGTTTGCAGCGAGATCATGAATCTGCTGAAGGTTTTTTTGTGCATTAAGAGAGCATTTTTTAAGTCATGCCTTGATGTGCTGTTATGATTTTTTATATTTTAGTCCCCCCCCACACACACACCTCAACTACAGTAGTAGTGCAACCCAAAGGTCACTTTTTCAATTCTCAAAAAGCAAAAAAGCATAATGTAAATGCAAAGAATGCAAATGAAAAAATGTTTTTGTTTGTTTTATGTGCACAATATTAATGCGTCATGACTGGGATTGCACTCGCAACCTTCAATTTTAGCATCATTAATGTAACATCATTGTTTCTAGAAGCTTATTTCCATTGATTATAGACAACATTGACGTATGCGGTACTGTATATGCATATAGGATTACAGTATTGAACAAAATGTACAATTAAAGAATTGTCTCTTTCACTTCATGAGTTATAATTGTATTAAATTGACCAGATCCCACAATAAATTGAATTATAATTTGAATTGGAATAACAGGATGAGGAATTAAATAGAAATGTGTTATCTATCTATCTATCTGTCTGTCTGTCTGTCTGTCTGTCTATCCGTCCGTCCGTCTATCTGTCTGTCCGTCTGTCTATCTAACCATCCATCCATCCATCCATCTGTCTGCCTGTCTGTCTGTCTGTCTGTCTATCCATCCATCCGTCTATCTATCCATCCATCAGTCTGTTCATCTATCTGTCCGTCTGTCAATCCATCCATCCGTCTGTCTGTCTATCTATCTATCTATCTATCTATCTATCTATCTATCTATCTATCCATCCATCCATCTGTCTATCTATCTGTCTGTCTGTCTATCTATCCATCAGTCTGTCCATCTATCTGTCTGTCTGTCTGTCAATCCATCCATCCATCCATCCATCCATCCATCCATCCGTCTGTCTGTCTGTCTGTCTATCTATCTATCCATCCATCCATCCATCTGTCTATCTATCTATCTATCTGTCTGTCTGTCTGTCTCCATCCATCCATCCATCCATCCATCTATCTATCTGTCTGTCTGTCTGTCTATCTATCTGTCTGTCAAAGTCTTTCTCAATATAATTTTGAAGAAAAAAAATATCATTTGCTTTGCTCATTTGCCAGTCATTTGCTTTTAAGGTTAAACCCCAATATATATATATGACTGGCAAGCAAATGACTGAAACAAATGACTGGCAAGTATTTCAATAGTCTCTATAGTCAGATTTTTGTATCTATATCTTGATTGAACATTTTTGAACATAACACATACAGTACACACACCGTCATCCTGAGTGTGACATAAAATCCAGTTCCACTGACGTCTGGCCTGCGGTCCACTCATGGGTGCAGTGTCTGTAATTTGAGCGATAAATAGGAGTTGGTTTAACAGTTATGGCGAGAGTTGTAAATCTGGTCTGCGTATCGTGGTCTCGGAGGGTTTAATTAGTCCACAGATTCCACTTCTAACGTGACGAGGCTCGCTCAACACCCCTCCGTAACGTGGCACAGGCGAAGTGCCCCTCCGTCTAAAGTCCACCGGCCCCCAGAGCCTTGTAGCAGTACAGAGCTTAAAGATTCAAACACGGCCATCTCAGCCTGTATAACAAGTCAACAGAGAATTAGCTGATGTCATATCAATTGAGCCGCTTGGTCTCTTCAAGTCGCGAGCACAGACTCTTCACCGAGGAGGAGTGAGGAAAACTGTCATTGTAATCCCAGGTACTTCAAATAATCCTGTACTAAAATGGTGGAAACCAAAGGGCAGATCTACGTTCAAGCTGTCACTTAACGTTTGTTGTAAATTTTCACTTCATAAACCTTAATTACTTCCCTACTTTCTACCAAACGCTCTTCCAGTATGAGATTGATTGTTTGAGTGCTACAATATAATCTTCAGCCATGAACCACAACCTGTACGTAACTTAACCTGTACCACTTGTGATACCCCAAAGTTGTGTTATTTTTTATCTATTTGAAGAAATCAGACTTATGAGTATATCAATAGCTTAACCAAGGAGCGATTTACACGACACCATTTTTTCAACTTAAAAACTTTTTATGCGTTTTGGCCATTCATTTAGGCTACACGACAATTGCATTTCAGGGACTCGAAAACACAAACTTTTAAAAACATGTTTCAAAGTGCTCGTTTTTGAGAACGATATCATCATCGTCTCTGTTTAAACTATTAAATTAAGTTTGATTCACATTTATTTGTATAGTGCTTTTCATAATACATATTGTTTCAAAGCAGCTTTACAGAAATAGTCTTGTAAAATGATTACAGCATATATTACAATAACCTACGTGTTCAGTCAAAGTGACATTGCCATCTACTGGCCGGGAAGCATAACAGCGCTTTTATGTTTTCGCGGATCTGTGTGAGAGGGGATCGTTTTGACAACGTTGTCGTCTGTACGTGAAAAAAAACTTGTGTACAAAACGTACCCTAACACTGTATCACTGCAAATGCACATAAAACTTGATTGATGCACTCTATATAAAGTTTTTAGCAATTTTTAAGCAATCTTAGATGAATACCTGCTTAAGGACCCAATAGTGGCACAAATCTCTCAGTAAGCCACCAGATCACATCTACCTGAGATTTATCTATGTTAAACAGTTAACAATCAGACGATAATGAATTTGTTAGTTTTTTTTAAACGTTGATGTTGTGAACAGTTATTTTAATTAATTCTTTCACTTTAAGTAGTGTAAGGAGAGAGTGATCAGAGAAGGCATGAGGACAGCAGTCATTAGGAGCACATGAAGTGCTATATCAAGCCATTTATAGTGTTGAAAAAAAAGAAACAAAAGTTTAATTCTTCACTTGATCCATATGCTTTATATCAAACCTTTTCTTTTAATGGCTTTGTAAGCTTGATGCTGTTTTCCAGATGGCAATGTACCATTATAAATCTGTCTTGCATGTCAAGCAACTATGCTATAATATGAAGATTTAGAAGCGTTAATCTTACCTGCTAACAAACAGTACATATGTTTGACTAATTGGGCATATACAGTACATTGCAATTCTGCATGACTTGATATATGTTCTGTATTTTATGAACATATTCCTTTATCTCATTTTATATTCTGAAATGGACTTAAGTCTAATCGAGCATCAAGGCTAGCATCAGTGTTTCTGATCTTTAGTTGTACCAATACATAAAAAGGCGAAGATTTGGGATATATCTGTTTAGGAATATTATAGTTTGTTTTTCCAGGATATTTAACGAATGAATGCTGCAATAGCTATGTAACAATTGTCAAGTATTTATCACTTTTTTATTTCCAATGTTTGAACAGTTTGTAACGAAATTAAAAAAACAAGACCTTCCCTGATTTCCTATGAAAGCCTTGGCTTTAGACTGATATTTACGTGAAGAACTCGGGTCGGTTTTGCCGGGAAAATCAGAAGAATGTGACGTTTACGCGCGCTCGCGAGAGCGTTTCTTCCGTTCTACATTAAATTTTATACAATGTTCAGCAGCAGGATAATGCTTTAGAGTTATTATGAACTGTAATGTCCATGCGTCCTACAAGCAAATGGATTAATTCAAACTACAGTCTAGTCTCAGATGTAGCCTACCTCATCTCTTGATGATGCCGGTGAATTGCTGGACTGGTGTATTCACATCAAATGCTTTTGCTTTGCTTTTAACTGCTGTTTTCTCGCGGCTGTCATTTTTGTTGTAGGTTATGTTTATTTTGTTACTGAGGAAAGCATGCAGCACATATTTGCATAATAATAATCTAAAGATCAGCGTGGACGGCGCCAGGGTGAGAGTGTTAGCAAACGTTGTGCACATGTGCACGAGCACGAGCAATAAGTTGCTGGCTGCAGTTCACTTAACGGCCAATGGTGTCGCTAATAACAAGGGTTTCTGAATTACACATATTATAGCCATTTTAAAGCTGTAATATTTTTAGGCATATGGCCAGAATGCCAGTAAACTAACAATATGTAGACATTATTCCTTTTCTTTTTCAGAACAACGCAATACATGATTTTTCTTATTCTGTTCACAACAGATACCACAAGCTGTCACATGATGACAATTGAGCTATATATAAAAAAGTGAAGGGAGTTTTTATATTATTCTTTTAACTAAGATTTCCTCAGCACTGAAAGACAGTGTGTGAGGAGAATCAAAGAACGCATGAGGACGTATGAGTAATGCATCAGCAGTAAAACTTTCATTAGGAGCACAGGAAGTGCTATAGTCATGATGCCGAAACAACAGCAAAAAAATATGGAAACAAAAAAGTTTAATCCTTCACTTGATCCATATGCTTTATCTCAAACCTTTTCTTTTAATGGCTTTGTAAGCTTGATGCTGTTTTCCAGATGGCTATGTACCATTATAAATCCGTCTTGCATGTCAAGCAACTATATTATTTCATAATATGAAGATTTAGTTACCTGCTATCTGCTTTTTCTGCAGACTGTTTCAGTAGCTACGAACACGATTGCCTGTCGTTTGACCAAGACACTTGGATGAGTATGAAACGACGGTGCCTTTAACCTGGAAAAAACTCTATTCAAAGGTTCAAATTGTAGATGCATTGTAATGCACAGTGAGTATATCAATATCCCCCCCCAATACCTAACTTAAAGATGATTAGTTTCTTATGAATATGAATTTATTTGAAGGTTTTCCCCTTCCAGACTTGTCAAATAAATGTTTAAAACAATGAAGAACTAAAGAGCTATACGAATTTATTTGGCTCATTACACTATATGTATATATATATTTACCAGCATTACATTGATTTGCATTCCATGTCATGTCCATGATGCTCACTCAAGACCACAAGACAAGTTTGCCCAAAGTCCCTTGTTCGTTCTTTTGAAGGACTAAGCAAAAGGAGAAAAAGATGGGGTTATTTTGGCGATGGAGATTAAGGCAGAGGGGGGCTTTTTGTCATTTGTGCGAGACAAGCCATTCATCCATCCCCCGTTCAGAGCCCAAAAAAAAAGGCTGGTCCCAGAAATTAGCAGTTTCAGCTCAGCAGCAGAGGCGTCGGGCTGTGAAGGAACAGAGAAATTGACTAATTAGCAATGCGCACTAAAACTTGACGGTTCTCTCCATAACGCAGAGAGAAAGAGAGGAAAGACTCGCCTTTTCTCCTCTCCTCTTTTTCCATAGATGTTTGAAATCGCAGTCATTTACGCTCGACAGTTTTTACAATAGCCTTGAGCCATAATTTTGCGAGTCTCTCCAGCATCCATACCCCTGCGCGGTCTCTCTCCACCGGCCATGCGCGTCCGTTTCTCTCCCCGACCGTGGATTTCCTATTACTCTCGTTACGACTCACTGAGCCCCAGGCCCAAGGATAATGATGTGTTGTTTCTTGGTAGCATAATTTGTCACACGTATATTTCTTCTTCTTCTTCTTCTCTTGCAGAAAGCACACAGCTCCTCTCACACTCACACACACTTCTTCTTCTTCTTGTTAATTCAGAGGAAACATAAATGATCAATGAGCTTGAATGAGCGGGGGATCAATGGTTAGGATTCTGATCCATCGATTATAGACTTTTCCAACAGGACTGAACAAAGAAAGTGCACAGAAGGAGCCACAGCTTTACTTTTCTTTAAGTCAGGTAAGTTTTTGGATACCTACTACTACTAGCATTCAGCACGGGTGCGCACCGTGCGTACATTTTCCATGGGCTGAAAGTTGCCGTTTCTTCTGGTGTTCCGTCTCAGATTGGGTGATAAATACCGCGTGTGTTCGTGTTGTTGAACGGAGCGATCGCATTGTGTTGTTGCCGACCAAAGCGATGCGCAACCGCACATCTATGGTGGTGATGCTGATGTTGCGGGAGACAAACTAATTGCTTTTGTATCGCATATCGGGGGGAATGCGTGCATGCATTTATGTCCTGTAAGGGGGTGTGTGTGTGTTTGCGTGGCCGGATAACAGATAGCGGGCAGTTTTGGACGCTATACATCGTGGGCTTTGCTTTTCAACAACCCAGCGTATAGTTTGTTTCAACGCGTGCTCACGAACGCATGCATGAGACATATAGATGGGTATGCAACTATTCGTGTGCTTTTTAATGCATGTGCTTGTGTGTTGCATGCATGAATGAGATACACTTTCAGAATAAAATCGTCTCTGATGCAGTGTAGTGCACCAATGGCATTGTTTACTCGCAGGAGGTGTGCGCAGCCCCGAAGTCATGTCCCGATCGGGTGACCGAACCTCCACGTTTGACCCGACTCACAGCGACACTCTGCTGCACGGTCTCAACCTGCTGTGGAGGAAGCAGCTCTTCTGCGATGTGACTCTCACGGCTCAGGGACAGCAGTTCCACTGCCACAAAGCCGTGCTGGCGTCCTGCTCGCAGTACTTCAGGTCCCTGTTCTCCACGCACATGCTGAGCAGAGAGGACGGGCTGGCGGCGAAGGACCAAGGCAGCAGCGGCACCCCGTCCTCCTCCCCCGACGACAAGCTCCTGCCCAGCCCGCGCTCCGGCATCAACAACCTGGTGCTCCAGGGCTGCTCCTCCATCGGTCTGCGGCTGGTGCTGGAGTACCTCTACACGGCCAACGTCACCCTCTCCCTGGACACGGTGGAGGAGGTGCTCTCCGTCAGCAAGATCCTCAACATCCCCCAGATCACCAAACTCAGCGTGCAGTTCCTCAACGACCAGATCTCCGTGCAAAACTACAAGCAGATCTGCAAGATCGCGGCTCTGCACGGGCTGGACGAGACCAAGAAGCTCGCCAACAAGTACCTGGTGGAGGACGTGCTTCTCTTGAACTTTGAGGAGATGTGCGCCATGCTGGACGCCCTGCCTCCGCCCGTGGAGTCGGAGCTGGCGCTCTTTCAGATGTCCGTGCTGTGGTTGGAGCACGACAGGGAGACCAGGATGCAGTACGCTCCCGACCTGATGAAGCGCCTGCGCTTCGCCCTCATCCCGGCCCCGGAGCTGGTGGAGAGGGTGCAGTCGGTGGACTTTATGAGGAATGACCAGGTGTGCCAGAAACTGCTCATGGATGCCATGAACTACCACCTGATGCCCTTCAGACAGCACTGCAGACAGACCACAGCCAGCAGGTAGGCTCTTCATCGTGCTTTTTTTGTGTAGAGACTAGTGTTTTTATTTAAAAATACACTAATAAAATGTACATTATTTCTGTCATAAAGTTTGTCAGAAATGTAGAGTACACAGTGTGCACGTGATCATGCCCTGATACTATTGGAACAGGCTTGTGTGACAGGTGTCTGTAAACAGATCATCTTTTCTTTAGCAAAGGTCTCGCACATTCTTACAGTACGTAACTTGGGAATTGAATTAGATTAGAGTTGCAATCTTTTGTCGGAATATCTGATTTGTTTATCTTATCTGTGAGATCCTCATTCTTTTCCTCATGGTGCTGTTTCAGGGTTGATTAATTTCGGCACTGTTGCAAGCTTGCATACTGCAGACATTATTGCAGTCTGCAGATGGGATAATTAGCAGGAATAGGTGACCGTGGAATAAACTGGAATCCGTTGTTGGAGAATAAGAGAGAGTGAGATTCTCATTTTAAATGTCTCTTTTTCAACTTTGGAATCAGGAATTAAGACGTTATGAAAGTCAAAGAGGCCTGATATGTATATAAATATGGATTTGCTGACATAATTAGATAAATTGTTTGATTGTTATTATTTGGCCGTCACTCATCTCTTCATTGTGTATCAGCTCTCCTCACCTGTGTTAATATCAATTGCTGAGCATCATCCATGAACTTGAATGAGATGAAATCAGTGAATGACTCTATTGAAGCATCCTGATGATGAAGTGTTGAAGACTAGAGTTGTCCATTTACATCCCAGCTGACAGGGATTGTAAATATTGAACACAAGCACTTATTCAATCTAAGAGGCGAACTGCAAGGTCTCTAAACTGATAATAATAACGTACAGCCAAATTTTTTAGTATTGATTCGACATTAGTTGATTTGTTTAATTAAATTACTGATCGACTGAATGGATGGATGGATGCATATTTAGGATCTAAACAAGAAGAAGTGATTTGGATATGTCGATGACAGACAGTAGTCACATGGCCAATTGGGACTTTGGCCAATGGGATAAGAGCATCAAGATGAGCATAGTTGTCAATATTCCAGTTATAACCGTTTTTGGGGCTAATAGGGATAGCATTTAAAACAAATAACTATACATAACCATATGCACCTGTGAAAATGTGACCGAATGCAATGTTGCATGATTTATTTGTGCTTATGTTCATGATTTTGCAATTTTAAATGAGACTTATAATGAAGAGTTATTAGATTGAGTTTATCACAGATTACAAGCCGTTATGAAGATGCATTATCGCAGTGAGCCTAATTGATTCTACAACTTAAAATGAACAAATCTGTTTTCTTTTTTTCCGTTCATTTGACGGTGGTGATAGTCATTCAGCTTTCATGTTTTCAGCTTGTCTTGCTGTGTTTGTACACGCTTCTACCTTGCTGTGGCATCTCTTTCAATATGTGATTGCTCTGCACTAATAACAGCTAATGAATCGGTTTCCCCGTCCCTCTGTAACACAGGATTCGCTCAAACAAACGGATGCTCCTGTTGGTTGGGGGCCTGCCTCCGGGCCCAGACCGCCTCCCTAGTAATCTGGTTCAGTACTACGACGACGAAAAGAAGACATGGAAGATCCTTACAAGTGAGTGCATGCTCTTGTCTTGCTAGCATAGATCTTTTCTCTTCCACAGGAAGAACCCTGCCTGCGTTGGGTTGTGCTTCATCGCAGAGCAGAATAGAGCGAGAGCTTCCTGAGATGCAGGAGGTAATGATGTATCACTATCACTTTTAATGTAACTTTTTAATCAGAGCATGACTGCCTTCACACCATTGTGGAGCTGGAACGCCTGGATTCACTTGTGTGTGTTTTTTCTGTCTTTTGCATAAGCGCGCCGGCAAGATTAATTTTAATCTAATGATCTCGGGAAGATTCATCATCAGAAGATGACATGTATTCTTATTGAACTGCTTTATTAGGGCAAACGTTCTCGTAAGTGCATTTGTCTTCGCGAGCAGCAGGGAAGGAACAGGAGCGGTTTGCGTACCGCCAGTAGTTTGTTGTGTGTTTTGGCATGACGAATTAGAACCGGAATTCTTAGGATTTAAATGACAACAGCAGAGATCAAATGACTATTGACATCATAATCATGAAAAATGATGTTATAATAGAGTCTTGTCTCATTTAAGTCTCAACTTTGTCTCAGATGTTTCTACTAATACCAGAGAAAGACACAAAATAGGCAGTGGTCGACGTAGTAGAGCGGTGTAAGTAAACCGTGGCATAGCTCAGATAATTTAGTTTTAGAAGAATGTTGCACATGATCACGAGTCTAAGGCCGTGTGTCCACCAAAGCGTTTTTAGCCAGCTGAAAACGCCAGACGCCGCCAGAGTGGTTTTTCCGCCATTTTGAATTTTGTCAAAAAACTACTTTTGCGAACTAGTCCTTGGTTTTTTGCCCGATTGGAACCAAACCAGTGCAGAAATGTTCTCTGGAGTCTAAAGATCAATAATTATCAAAAAAAAGTGGAAATTTTGATTTCCGGTCGCTAGGGGGCGCAAAATAATTTATTTAATTTTACTAAAATGGCTATAACTCCAGAAGTAATTGAGATATCTTCACCAAACTTGGTGGTTGACATGTATAGAGTGATGTAAACGTCACAGTTACGTCATGGCGCCAGCTGGAGGCAAAACAAAGTGTAAACTGGAGGCGGCCAATACAAAACAGCACAGATTCGGCTACATAATAAGGAGCTTAAATATTTGTTACTATTATTACATGTCATCTTGTTGTGTTGTTTGGTGCAAGAATTGATGAAAAATGAATATGCTGTATCTGGAACTTTTATTTCTAGAAAATATTTACATCATTAAAATTGCACTGTAATGTCACTCTTTACATTGTCGTGGTCTTGGCGCTGGCTCGACAGAACTGCAGATCGTACACACAAGTCTTGTACAGGACCATATAGGCATCTAAAGATTTATATGCCCTCAGTTTCTATTTACGATCGGTTTCTCTATAAGGTAGGTGTAGAAGTCAGGCCACTCAACTGAGGTAACGTACGTTAATCCTGTCAGATCATCCATGCATTGAGTGAGCGTGTAGGCGGCTACGGGTCGGCCAATCTGGTTCCGTCCGTTAAAAATAACTTTTGGAAATAACAATCGCGGTCCTGGACAATGAGTGACCTTACACATTAAGATAATATCTGATTTTCTCCAGTCATTGTTAAAAAACAAGCTAACAATGAGAATGCCTCCACCTAAGCTCCGCCCACAAAAAAACGTCACCATGTTTACCAACTGTAAAAGGGTCTATAGCTTAGAAGAATGTTGCACATGATCAGGAGTCTAAGGCCGTGTGTCCACCAAAGCATTTTTAGCCAGCTGAAAACGCCAGACGCCGTGCTTTGGGTGCTTCAGGGCGTTTTGGCAGTGCAGTTTTTTTTTCCGTTGAGACGTTTTGTTGCTATGATACAAAATATTTGCAGCACAGTTTACTTGTAACTGATTTCGCAGATAATGTGTTTCATACTAAAAATGTATTTTTCCTCCATTTTGTTCGGTTAGCTCTGCTGGTTGATATCGTTGTACAGAAAGAATGTTGTGACAGTTTGTCGGTGTGGAATTAGCCCTGCCCCTCCTCCACTGTGATTGGACGGCTGGGTAAAAAGTGACGAGCGTTGCGTTTTATCCAAAGTTGAACATTTTTCAACTCTCGAGGACCAGTAAAAAACGCTGGGCGCTCCAGCGTGAAACAAAAAAACGCTCAGCGCCTCGTTACGCTCATGGCGTTTAAAAAACACAGCGCTCCCATTGAAAACAATTGAAAACATACGCCAGGCGCGTGGAAAAACGCTTTGGTGGACACACGGCCTAATTTCATTTCAGTCTAAAAGCAACAATTAAAGGGATGCTCCAACCATAAATTAAAATTCAGTCTTAATTTATTCATGCCGTCTTGTTCTGTGGAACATAAAAGAAGATATTTTAGGAAATGTGTCAGTGTTGTTTTTATTTGTCTATAAAATGAAGATCTAATATTGTTTGGTTCCCAACGTTCTTAAAAATATATTCTTTTGCGTTCTGCAGAAGAAACAAATGCATACAGGTTTGAAACATTTTGCGGAAGAGTAAACAAAGACAGAATTTCCTTTTTAGGTGGAGTATCCCTTTAAGAGACACTTAAAGGGATACTCCACCCAAAAATGAAAATTTCTGTCATAATTTACTCAGCCTCAAGTTGTTGCAAACCTGTACGAGTTTCTTTCTTCTGCTGAACACAAAGGAAGATATTTTGAAGAACGATTGGAACCAAACATTTGTTTGGCACCATTGACTTCCATAGTATAATCCATAATAAAATACTATGGAAGTCAATGGTGCCAACGATCCAATCATTCTTCAAAATATCTTCTTTTGTGTTCAACAGAAGAAAAATAGGTTCACACAGGTTTGCAACAACTTAAGGGTGAGTAACTGATGTCTGAATTTTCATTTTTGGCTGGAGAGTCCCTTTAAGTATTTGAGTTCATATTGAGATCTCTGACTTTTGATTGCAGACTTTAGCAAATCTGAGCACAGTTTGAGACATTGTTGTGATCACTTCTGAAGTCTAGAGGAGATTACAAGGCTCTTTTTCTCAGGTGAGAAGCCGGAGACAGGTCTCATTTGCTCTAAATGTAATTTCATTGCTGTCTACGAGAAACAATTGAGGCAATGAAGAGATCTTCTTGGTGATTTTTCTTCTATGCATTTGCATATTTTTCCATCGAAACAAATTGTTAGTTGATATAATACATCAGAGTCAAACGTACTATTGCTTGTGATTACTGCGGCTAGTTGTTAGCCCTAGAGCTAGCTGTTAGTCGGAGAGTTAAAACTGTGTATTTTTGCACAAATAAACTCCCTAAACTTGTTCAGAGTCAGTCTGCACTTGTATCAGTTACACTGTTATGTATATGGCAGGCTCCAGGTGGCTTTAGGGATAGCAAATGCCTGGCGTTTGTTCTTTTAAAACATAGCAACTCGTGTTTGGAGATAAACATGGCTAGTGGAAACTCTTTGAAAGTCCAGTTTTATAGCTCTTTTTAAACCATATAAGTGGATTCTAATCCTAAATTACTTTTATCTAGCTCAACATAAGATGCAACGTAAGTTCGTTTTTGTAATTTAGCAATGAGCCAAGACACAAAATGTATTATGATTTAATTAAAAGGATTCTATAGTGTCTGTTCCTCACCGAGGGAAAACAAGGACATAAACGGACGTGCAGTCATTCTGTTTTATGGCTAAGATTGCGTTCAGTCATCCAATCACTGCGTCGCTGAGGTGTGAGACCTACAAAGACACCTTACGCTCGCTCTGAAACCTGCTTGTAAGCGTTTGGCAGCATGCATAACATTCATTAATGAATTACATCTGGATCTATATAACTTACACTCATAAGGTCATAGTGTAATGTCCTTTATTTCTGCCTCAGACGTCGAGTCTTAAATGGCCCATGGCCAGGCGGAGCGACCAAACTGCAAAATCATCCTGTGAACACACCAGCAGCCCCTTGATGTCGTTTGGGGTGTGCAGGTTATTAACATTCAATCATAACTTTGCAATGAGCCGAAACCCAAAAGGGGGGGAACAGGGACTGATTAAAACCTTCATCAGCACTATTTAGGATGGTTCTCATGACTGGCTGCACCTCTCTGCTTCTCTGGCTTTCTGCTGTGTGCTGAGACTGCCACCTTGTGCACTCAGTGTGCTATGGTCAAAATCAGAGGATGCAAAACTGTTTCTGTCATTAGTTAATTGTTCCATATTGCACATTTCATGCCATTGTGTTATTTCTTTAGATTGTTGACAGCACCACTTTCACTTTAGACATATTAACATGAAGTAAACTATGAAGAAATTATTATTATTTTATTTTTTTTTGCATTAAGAAATAGACTTTTTTATATAGCCAAGATTTATTTATTTTTTGCATGGTGAATTTATTTTCATAAGCACTTTTCCATTTTACTTTTCTTTTTTTAATTCCTATTAGTCTCAATGATTCTCGTTATATTTGTTTGGATTATATTTATTTTTGCAGTTTTATATTCAAAGCAGCATAAATTAAAAGCAGTTCAATACAGATTATCAATCCACTTGCAATACTATTCAGAAATATATATAATATTTATAATATTCTATATATTATAGCCTATATTTTATATACTGTAGAATAATATATATTATAGGTTTTTTATTTACTTAATAATTGATTTGATTTTGATTTTGATTTATTTATATTTACATTGATATGTTTTCATGACAAGCACTTTTCTATTTTACTTTTCCTTTATTTATGATTCTCATTTAATTTATATTACTGTAATAGTTGTTTTTTACTGTATAATATTTTTGAATCTGCATAAATTAAAAGCGTGTAAAATAAACATGATGAATAAATACTTACATACTATGAATTGAATTCCCAAACTGAACTAATAGCAGTTATATAAGTATATGGTCCTAAAAATAAAAAAAATCTTATTTTTTTCTGACAGTGTTTTGCAAGATGTAAACATCACTGGTCCAGAAGCACTTCCTGTTTCATTTTTTTTTAACACTACATAAAAGCTGGGATAAAATACAACCAACAGAACATATACATATGAATCAAAAAGTTAAACAAACATCTTTAAGATGTTTTCTTTACATGTGAAATAAAGAAAACACTTACAAACTGAAACAGGAAATCAGGAAATATGTATATATACTCTGGGGTTAAAATGGAAACATATGAGGTGTATATATATATATATATATATATGAAAAACAAAGACCTTTTAAGCTGAATTTCAGGAGGTTTGTTCCTCTAAAAGTCAATATCATATGTCTTCACTGTGTGCAGGCTTCTTATCAGTCAGTTTAGCAATATGATGCATCTGCACCTGTGTAGATCAGGCTGTCAGATCAATAACAAAGCCTAGACTGTGACCTCTGGATCATTTGAATCATTGAGTCTGTTGGGACATGTGTGTGTGTCACGTCTGCAGCAGTAAATGTCAGCTGGCCACAAAAGCCTAGCATGGCTCCAGATGCCTGAGAAGCCAAATAATTCTCTCCCTGACACTTGGATCTCTGTCAATCAGGTTTTGTGTGCAGCGAGACAGTCGGGAGGTTCCCCTCGTGGGACTGAGTCAGTCTGAATCCGTTCTCAATGGAAAGGCCTCTGTGCGTCAGACTCCAGTTAGATTGCGGTAGGAGAGGCCAATCGGAAAAAAGCGCGATTCAAGGCTGTCTAATTTTACAGCAACTGTGATCCATCAGGCAGCGGAGATGTGACAGTGGAAATGAATGATGGAGGCAGACAGGTGGCTCTTAGCGTACGACTGATTTACGCTGCACGGGCACCGGACGGAGATTTATGGAGTGAACATGATCATGTTCATTATGACTGTCACCCTAAGACCATTTCTCTCTATTTCAACTGGGGGTCACTTTTGCAGGAGCTGGAGAATTACAAAGGATGGAGACTGCTGCATATCAGAAATCTACCACAAACCTGTTAATATATGAGGAATTGGCTACTATCTGATTGGTTGTGACAGCATTTTATTCAGAATATTGAGAAATGTACAGTTACATAATATAATAATAAATAATAATAATATATGAAGAGTTCAGATGCAAAAGCCTCTAAGTGCCGTTTGAAATTTTCTTCTAGAATGATCATTTTTATCAAGCTTGTATATTTAAGTTGATTGATGTCACTTAAATGGCAATGATAATTACCTATTAATTGTTATTTAAGTGAAATTACCGAACTTAAATGTACAAGTTTGATAAAAATCATCATTAAAGAAGAGAATTTCAAATGGCATTTAGAGGCTTTTGCATCTGAACTCTTCATATATAATAAATAATAGTATATAAAACTAGTAGTTTCAAATTAAGTTCCATGCATTTTAAAACAAGTGTTTATATATATATATATATATATATATATATATATATATATATATATATATATAATATAGCAGTAAATGGTTAAACTCTATTATTATAATTATATGAATTATATGAATTATTTTAGTGATTAAATGTTTCTTGAGTGTTATTTCTTTGTGGGATTAGTGGGTTTACTGCATTGGCTGACTTTACCTTATCCTTTACATATTTAATACAATATCAAATTATGTGTAAACTGTAAACAAATATCATTGGCTTGACCTTTCACTATTCAGATGTATTATTTTCTCATGTGCTTTGTCTGTGTGTTGCAGTAATGCCGTATAACAGCGCCCATCACTGTGTCGTTGAGGTGGAGAACTTCCTGCTTTTACTGGGTGGAGAAGACCAGTGGAACCCTAATGGTAAAACATGAATGTAAAAAAATATTGTTGGTTGGTTTAACTTAAAAAATGAAGTAACCTGGTTGCCTTAAAAAAATTAAGTTCATTAAAATGGAAAAATTGAGTTAATACAATGAAGGAGATCAGAAACTCAAAATATTATGTTATCTGAACCACATTAATTATTTAAGTTGATTTGACAAAAGAAAAAATGTTGTGATTACAAATCATGAACATATTTTTTACAGTGTGCTGAATAAAACAATAATGTGCTGAATCAGTGCTATCACTGACGTTGATTTTATAATTCATAAAATGTGTATTATTGCTATGAAATATTTGATTTTAAACAATATTTATTAATAATAGCAATATTTTTCATCTTTGCAGGCAAACACAGCACTAACTTTGTAAGTCGGTATGATCCAAGATTCAATAGCTGGATACAACTACCGCCCATGCAGGAGAGGTATGATGCCTTCTGAAGATGACTTATTATTCATAAAATAATAAGAGCTCTTCATAACATGGCTATAATTATTTCTTAAGCCTTTGTGATGAATTTTTCACTCTTGGTTGCGACTGGGATATTTGCTGTAAACAGTCTCTACGTTGACTGATTTTAAGAGACGATCTTTTCATCTTGTCTTTGTTTCAGGAGAGCGAGTTTCTTCGCTTGCTGCCTGGATAAGCACTTGTATGTTGTTGGGGGAAGGAACGAGACAGGTTATCTGTCTAGCGTTGAAGCCTATAACCTTGAGACAAACGAATGGAATTACGTTTCGTCTCTTCCACAGCCGCTGGCTGCACACGCAGGCGCCGTGCACAATGGGAAAATATACATCTCAGGTTTGACGATACACCTCATCCAAACAGTGAATGAATCAAAGTTTCTGAGACGTTACTAACAGGTGTCGTTACAGGGATGAGCTCTGGAAGTGACTTGCTGTACTATTAAGAGCACAGTTCAATGTTATTTTGAAGACTAGAACAGATACTTTTATTTTAAATGCATTTTAAATTCGACATGAAATTAGATTTTTGGACAGGACTCTGTAATTTATCCATTGGGATTGTGAAAAGTGTCTCTGGTCACACTTTAGTTCAGGGTCCGATTCTCACCATTAACTATGACTTTTGCCTCAACAAACTCCTAATTACTGCTCATTAATAGTTAGTAAGGTATTTGTTAAGTTTAGGTATTAGGTATGTAGAATATGGTCATGCAGAATAAGGAAATAATGTGTGCTTTATAAGCACTAATAAACAGCCAATATCCTAATAATAGGCATGCTAATAAGCAACTAGTTAAAGGAGTAGTTCACTTTTAAAAAAAACCTTTGCTGATAATTTACTCACCCCCATGTCATCCAAGATGTCCATGTCTTTCTTTCTTCAGTCGAAAAGAAATTAAGGTTTTTGATAAAAACATTCCAGGATTTTTCTCCATATAATGGACTTCAATGGGAACCAAACGGTTCAAGGTCCAAAAGACACTTTCTGTTCAAAGGGCTTTAAACGACACCAGACGATGAATAACGGTCTTACCAAGCGAAACGACCGCTCATTAAAAAAAAAAAAAAAAGTTTACGTTTTGTAAGCTCAAAAGCTCACCTTGCTCTGTTCTGTGATGCGCGTTCGTCACTCTCCTGTTCAAACTCGTTTATCAAAATGAACGAATCTTTTTTCGTGTCATTTGGTTCATTCAATGAATGAAATGAACGAATTGACTAGGAAAACGATTTGTTCATTTGTTCATCGTCTGGAATCATTTAAAGCCATTTGAACAATTTGCACTGAAACTGTCATTTGGACCTTGAACCGTTTGGTTCCCATTGAAGTCCATTATACAGTATGGAGAAAAATCAAGAAAAGTTTTCATCAAAAACCTCAATTTCTTTTCGACTGAAGAAAGAAAGACATGGATATCTTGGATGACATGGGGGTGAGTAAATTATCAGCAAAAGTTTCCTTTTTCCTTTTCCTTGCTTCCTTTTACAGTCCAGTTACCCGTGTAAATACTATGTACTTATTTTAGTAACTACAATTACTGGGTAATAACTAGTACTAACTCTGAACCTACCCCTAAACCTACCCCTGTTCCATGTACTTACCTTATATTAGCCAGTACTTTCTAGGTAAGTACACTGTAAGTACTGTACTGTAAAAGAAAAATCTTTCGAATAACGTGAATCATCCCTATAGCCTAAATAGCATTATGTTTGCAACACGAAGCTCATGGCTTTGATTCCCAGGGAATGCATGAACTGAAGTTTATATATTCAATGCAATGTCTCTTTGGATTAAAAAAAGAAGACCAGGAATGTTGATTTAGAAAGTAAATAGGTCAATTTTGATTCAATGTTGACTTAATTTTTTGAATACCTTATACTTGTGCTTCCGTTGAAATTGGTATTGTGTATGCTATTCTTCAGGTGGGGTTCACAACGGCGAATACGTGTCTTGGCTGTACTGCTACGACCCCGTGATGGACGTGTGGGCTCGGAAACAGGACATGAACACTAAGCGAGCCATACACGCTCTCGCAGGCATGAACGACCGCCTCTACGCTATTGGGGGCAACCACTTAAAGGGTAATTTATATAGCCGTAAACCAAACCTCACTGACTGTGTACACAACAGTGATCGATATAGTTTCATTCAATGATTAGATTGCAAGCTTGCAACACTTAGACGCCTCTGCAAAGTAAGATCTTTGACTGTTTTCTTCTGTGTGTAGGATTCTCTCATCTGGATGTGATGCTGGTTGAATGCTATGATCCTAAAGCAGATCAGTGGAATATCCTGCAAACGCCCATCTTAGAGGGACGCAGCGGGCCTGGATGTGCTGTTCTTGATGACAGTATTTATTTGGTGGGGGGCTACAGTTGGAGCATGGTAAACACTTAAATGCTGGATATAGATATTGAAGATATAGATTGTAGGTTGATTCCCCTGAATAAGCTGCTATAGCAAAACTTGTTCAACCTATGGTGTGAGGTTGGGGGTGGGGCTATCTGTCTGACTGACCAATGGCAGAGGGGTTCAGTCAGGGAACCTGTTTGAAAACAACCACTATTTTTGCCATTCTGATATTGATAGTAAAGAAATGACATACTTCACGTTCACCTAAAATCGTTGATTAATTTTAACACTCAGTACAAATACAGTACGTTTATTATTCAAATTCGAGCTGTACGATTAATCGTTAAAAGATTGTGATCTCAATTCAGACACACATGCAATCTAATTCCTAAACGATCATGATTCACCTGTGTCTATTAAACCTTTGAGAAAATCATATCGGATCATTCTCCATCCAGAAAAAACACTTATCATATTAGGTATGAAACAGCTTTGTTATTGTTATTTCTGTATTACAATAATTCAAATTTTCACACAAGTAATGAGATAAAAGTTTATGATGTCTACAGGGCAAATCACCTTTTGAAAGTAACTTGGCGCTTTAAACGGGAGATGAATTGAGAAATCAAAATTTCCTTGAGCTTTAGAATATATAAGAATATCCTGTAAGTTTCAGAACTGAAACTTACAAATAGTACAATTAGAACTTCTAAATAGAAATTCGACCCCTGTTTTGTGTTACAAATTATGTAGGAAGAGTAATTGATTAATTTATGACAAGAGTGCACCTCAAAAAATCTGCATCATAAATGGAGGTCTGATCTGTCACAAAAATTTCATGCACCCACTTTCAATCATTGAAACTTCTGTTTTTATGCTAAAAGTTCATTATAAAACATATAATCTAGTATTTTTCACAAAAAATGATAATATAATATTATCCTCTAAAAATTATAATATATATTATCCTCTAAAATATAATATCTTTTTTGTTACATCACATAGTTTAGTTATCATAAATGAGGTATCATTTGAAAGCTTACAAACTCAGAATTCATCCTGTGAAAACCGTTTTATAATTGAACGTTGCGTTACCATAGAAACGGTACTCTAAATTATTTTGTCAGGCTCCTCCCCTTTTATGCATTATTATATTTAATAATTTATGATCAAAACCTTTCCTAATCCACACAAAACACATATTGTCAGAAAGGTCTGTGTCTAGATATTTGGCCAGAAATGTATTAAGGGGTAAAGACTGTGAAATGCATAAAAAGCATTCTGAAGTATGAAATCTTGTGAGAATAACTTGTTGAACATCTCTTGCAGGGGGCGTACAAGTCATCCACCATTTGTTACAGCCCAGAGAAAGGCTCATGGACAGAAATGGAAGGAGAGGTGGCTGAACCTTTAGCCGGGCCGGCCTGTGCCACAGTCATACTGCCGGCCTGTTTACCATTTAACAAATAACTATATAGAAAAGAGGAAAAACCTGTCGGGATGGAAAGTCAATCGCTGAATCAATGAATCAAACCCATGAGGAGACTCTCCCTAAGGAACGCCCCCAGCTTTTGAACAGGAGGTGATGAGCTGTACAGATTATTATTTTTTTACTGGTCTGACAAGAGCACTTTGTTTCTTTCATACTTAAAAGTTTTAAACTGATGTAATCATCAACTTTGCGTATTTGATGCTCACGTGTGTTGACATTCAACTGCTCACATTCAATCCTTTTTTTATCGTAAATGTTTTTGCTTAACTTGGCATACAGTAGCGTACGCATACTTTTTTGAACCAAATCGATATATCTTCCATACGTACTTTGTATTTTGTGGAAATCGCTGATTCAGGCGATGCTGAAGAGGGTCGACAAAGGAATACTCTTGTTTTACAAGCAAAACTCATGATTCTGTGTACGCTGTAGAGTAGATATCAGCTATTTAATATATATCACACCACGTCTGCTTGTTATTAATATTGCAGCCATTCTTAAGTGGCATATTGTTATTTGTACAGATGAGAGGGGGATAAATGTCAATTATGAATTATAAGGGAAAAAAAACATTTCAGTAAAACACAAGTTATGATTTATTGTTTGAACAATCAGTATGTTATTTATTTAGCCATGTGGTATATATGCATGGCGTAAAGTGGAAAGCTTATTGTGTTATGCTGTGGGTATATTTGTTTATGTTCATATCTGTTTATATCTCACAGTGCCTATTTTAAGCATCAGGCTGCTTTATTTCAGAAAATTGCCCATTATAAAATCAGACGTTTTAAATGATATAAATGATTGGCCTGATTGGTTTCTCTGAGACGTGATCTGAAATCGGACTCTGTTGCACTGGTGTTTGATGGCCCTTTTGATGAGAAAAGGGAATGTTTTTCATTGTTGTAAATAATCGCTTGCAGTGGAACATTTTTGTGCTCATGGGATTTATTCTCAAATCCTGTTATGTTCTTTACATTTAGTCTATGAAAATAAAAACTGAATTTCTGGATCAATAATCTGTCTGAGCTAAACCTCAACAACACAACGCCTCAATCTACTGTGTATAAAACTGTTTATGTGTTTGCAGTATTGCAAGAATTTCTCTGTTTCATAGCAGTGTGCAATAATGTTTAATTTACTGAAATCAGATGAGTTTGATAAAATGTTTGAATTTATTTTAAGGCCCAAGTGCAGGTAAAACATGAGTGTTGCTTTCAACAGACATACAGTAAAGTGGACTGTACTGTGATAAACTGAAGGTAAGTATATGGGTATGGGTATGGGTAACCAAACCGTATGGACCCCATTGACTTCCATAGTATATCTCAATGGGGTCCATCAACTGTTTGGTTACCCATATCCTTCAAAATATAACTACTATATAAATTCATACAGGTTTGAAATAACTTGAGGGTGAGCAAATGATGACAGAATTTTCATTTTTGGGTTAACTACCCATTAAAATGTTCTTCAATCGCTATATTTCTGCAGTCCTGTAATTACTCTCCTGTACAGGAGGTGGCAGCGGAGCGCTCGACCATTCTAGACGTAGACGAAGAAATGTTTGTGTACATGTGATATAAAACAACTTTTGAAATTAAGAAACCTAATTCATTTATTTGTCATTAATTCGGCACAACATCATCATCATCATGGGTCGCGTATGATTTTATCTCTATTCAATGATTGTAAAAGTGAACGAGCGATCGCTTTGTTTATAACTAAGTTATACTAAGTGCTTGTCAGAATAATGTTTAAGACGCGGTCATATGCCGTTTTAGACTTTGAACCCAAAACGCATCCAATAAACTCCTCTAAGAGCTTCAAATAAGCAAAAACAAAAAAGGGAAGATTTGACATTCAGAAGGTCTCATAATACCTGTACCAAACGTTCACAATGCTAGTCATGAAGAAGAACAGCAGTGTGAAAAGGTAAGACTTGAACATCTTCTATCGTGAGATATCTACGTCATTGAATACAAGAAATACAGCTGTTTTTGTGCTGACACACAGTGGCGGTTCTACTCTGAATTACACCCAGGGCGAGACCCCCTTCGAGCGCCCCCCCCCCCTCCCCCAAAAAAAAACAAACAAAAAAAACCCAACAATAAAATCACATAACGTTCATTTGAAAAACACAGTTAATAGAATCCAGTTATTTTGCTAGATTAATCTAACTTTAAAGAGAGGAACTGAAGTAACCAGCGCATTGGTTATTGCCTTAAATTATATGCATGGCACACTTTTAGTTATAGCTTGTTAAACAATATTTGTCACGAAATGGAGTTTTTAAAAGTAAAAGGGTCTGAGTGATACTTATTTAGTAACACAATACTTATCTCTTATCTCTTAAATAATTTTGAACAGCTCTCATATTAAACACTATCCAAAATGTTATAGACCTAAAGTAGCTTTTGTAGCCCTATGTCACTCTTAAAATGTTAGAATGTTAGAAAATAGAAAATTGTACTTTGCATATAGGCTACTGTAAAAACACAAAGTTGATCATTATGTAAATTATTTTCATTTCATGAATATAGTGACCAACATGATCACATACACAAAAAGCCTAATACACAATCAATTCACCAAGTTAATAACATTAAAGATTTGTTTTAAAGGAGTGTCTTTTATCTTACCTATAAACTTAAAAAAAAGGTTAACACAAAAAGAGATTTTATAAAAATATATACCTCATAGGCTATTTCAGCATTCAATCATCTCTATAAAAAGAATGAGTCAATAAAGATACATTCCTGACATTTATAATGCACAGTAGCTTATCTTTTATTATTAATAGTAAAATTCGGACCGATTTGTCCATGGCTGTCGTTGCTATACAACCATGCACTGAGCTCTACTCAATGAAAAACAAGTTTTAGTAGCTAATGTATTTCCACCACAGAAAAACGTTTGCTGAAGCTCTGCTAAAAGATTTTTTTATGGAGAAGAGAAAAAACACCCAAGTGTTTGGGTGCACGAGCACTCCCATACTGAAAAGTTTATGAGCGCGCCTCCCGCGAGCGCATAATGAGTGCGCTTCCCGTGCGCCTAATCGCCTATTTGAAATAACGACCTCGAGCGCGCAAAAGACGCGATACGTGAACTAATCAAGAGACCCCCTTGACATCGCTTCTGTGCACGGCACCTTCTCAGCAATTAGGGGCGCCATTGCCAATAATTGAATCGAAATGGTAAAAAAATAGAAAACCTTCGAGGCACAGAGGATTTTTTTAACTGCTCGTGCCGCCCCCCATGTGACATGAAGAAATGCCGCCCCGGGCGACTGCCCGGTTCGCCCGTGCCTAGAACCGCTACTGCTGACACACGAGCCCTACATGTAACTAGTTGAGTTGTTTATGTGTTTTCCCCAAGACCAAAGCTGGATTGGAGGTTTCTGCAAAGGTTCTCCAGGATTCTGAAGATCCTCTTCCCATCCTGGTCCAACCAGAGTGTGCGGATGTTCATCACGCTTCTTGGAGTCACACTTTCAGGTAATAAACTTTTAACATCTGGTCTGAGTTATAATGGGGGTTGTTTTTTTCAATGTATTTTTCTTTTCTTTTAGTCCAGCTTGTGATTTATCAAGTGGGTCTTATTCCGAGTCAGTTCTACGAGGTTCTGTCTGAGAAGAGCTATGGGAAGTTCAAAGATCTGGTGGTGTTTGCGGTTCTGCTCATCCTGGTTAATTCAACCGTGAGTTTGGTCTTGTATTGGCTGTTAGATTATCCCGAGCTAATCATAATGCAAAATTTATGCCAATATCGTTTACCTTTGAGCCTTGCCTCAGAGAGGCAATTTAGAAACTGACCAAATTGTTTTATTGTGGGTCTATGCAGCTGTCTTCAACATATCAAATATGGGATAAATTGAGCAGCAACATTATTGATGGGCTATATTGCTTTGGATAGAAGTGTCAGCTAAATATCCAATCAACAATTCATAATAAATCACTAATCAATAATATATCTGTTCCTCAGCTGAAGAGTCTAGACCAGTACATCTCCAGTCTGCTGTATGTCAGCTGGAGAAAGTCTTTAACTGAAGAAATCCATAACACATACTTCAAGGGACGCGTTTACTACACCCTCAACATACTGTGCAAAGACATCGACAACCCGTAATGTATTCACACTACATTTGTTCATGTGGTTACACTTCAGTACTTAAAGGGATAACTAACCCTTTAAGAAAACTTCATTAAATCTAATGTGTTAATGGTTTATTGTGTTAAGAGACCAGCGCATCAGTCAGGATGTAGAGAGGTTATGTAAGCAGATGAGCACTATGGCGAGTCGACTTCTCATCTCACCGTTCACTGTGACCTACTACAGCTATCAGTGCTTCAACAGGTCAGAGAGTGTCTATATAAGATATCATCTGATTGTATTTGGCTGTATTCATTATCATCAGTGGCCATTAAAGGCATTCAAATATTCTGGACTCTTATAATACATTCATTAAAAAAGTATTTAAGTATGCTTTGTAATAATGAATTGAATGATCTCATAAATAATTTGAACCACAGTTATAATACATTCTAATACTAATCTATTCATTGTTACTCATTTAGAAAGTATAATGCATTAAATCACATGACAAACTACACATTTCAGATGTATGCATGTAATATAATGCATTAACATCATACATTATCAATACCTTTATAATGCATTATACAAGCAAAGTGCTACTAAATACTCCCTCTAGTTTTGCATTGAAAGATTTGATAGGATAACTTTTTCTTACTTTTTTGTTGCCGTAGTGCGGGCTGGATTGGGTTTGTCAGCATCTTCGGCTACTTTGTGGCTGGAACCATCGTCAACAAGATCTTGATAGGACCCATCGTGTCCATGCTGGTTGAGCAAGAAAAGCTGGAGGGAGATTTTAGGTAGACCTATACAAAACAAAAGAAATATAAATGGCATTCAGAGATGCTAAAGCAGAAGGCACATATTTTATCTGATCGTTTTCTTTGAATGAATTAATCTCTTTCCAGGTTTAAACACATGCAAATAAGAGTGAACGCAGAATCTGCCGCCTTCTTCAGGTTAGTATGCATGCACTTTTAGTATTTCTGCCTGCAGTGATCACTCGATTTCTCTCACATACTATCAAATCACAGAGCAGGAGAGCATTTGTTGTGTTTTGGATCAGGGCAGGGAAGGTGGAACACATGCGGACCGACCGAAGGCTGCAGATGCTCTTATCCACTCAGAGAAGCCTGATGAACAAAGAGCTCTGGCTTTACAGTAAGACAGCATTCAGAAGATTGTACAGTATATAAAATGTGCAATATTCCTCACTATTGTTACTGAAAATAAGAGAAATCTCATTTAACTCTGAACCGTCTTCAGCCAAAAAGTGTCATTTTGCAGGCATTGAGCTGCCTTAATATCAACTAGAGCCGGACCGATAAAGGATTTTGAAGGCCGATACCGATACAATTTTTTTTTAGAATTTTGATATTTTAAAATCTGATATTCCGATATATCGGCCGATATTTTTTTTTATTAAATATTGTTGGATTTCACACACGTGTAAAAGAAAAGCTAACTTTTCTGCACAAGATACGTTTGATACTTTTTCTCTATGTCTAAATGTTCACTCCTCGCAAGTATAACTTAAATTTTACAATGCAGGGACTGTAACTAGAGATATGCTAGCTATAAATACAGTAATCATTACTTTATTTAGGCAGAAAAAGTTCATTGTGGTTTCCAAGCTCATTAATGTTAACGTTAGCGGTCTTCCACTGATGATATAACAATATAACAGGCCAAGGAGAGATGATTGAAGCGTGTTTCGTCCGTTTTTATTTTATTTTTTAAATATTCATTTATAGGCCATTATAACTGCCGATACCGATATTATGGAAAATGCCTAATATATCGGCCGATATATCGGTCTGGCTCTAATATCAACCTATTTTAAAACAATGCAGGCTTTCTGTTCTGTTCTCTACAAATGCGTATTGTTTTGCTTCTTTAAAGTTGGGGTAAACACCTTTGACTATCTGGGAAGTATCCTTAGCTATATAGTCATCGCTATCCCCATCTTCGCTGGACATTATGACGGCCTAACACCTGGAGAACTGAGTGCTCTTGTCAGCAAGGTGAGTTCCTTCAAACTATAATTAATGTGGCTGAAAATGAAAGGTACATTAGAGACGGCAATTTTCGAAGAGGCTAGCAATAGGGAGCTAGCTTTGAGAGCATAAGATCCCACCCTCCCTTCAGAACATCTCAAAAGCCACGCCTCCTCCAAACCACATGACCGCATGAAACACATAACATTACAATAATAATGAACATAAACAACTTAAAGAGGTTTCACCTGTATCACCTGACTGCTGCAGATTGATTTCGGTGTTGATGGTGTTGCCATTGAAACGCATTCATTTGAGTCACAAACCGTGTATAATGTCACAGGTTTCCATTTTTTTTCCAGATTAAAGTAGTTAATGGTGTGAATACAGGATAAGCTCGTTGTTTTGGTTCAGGAGAAATTGTAAAAGGTGGCTGCTGTTTCGTTTGCGGTGCTCTGTGATTGACGTCTGTCTAAGGGGCCATTCACACAGAACGCGGTTTTGCTTTGAAAAACACGAGGAAAGGAAAAAACGCAAAGTCTCGAGACGTGTTTTTTTAAAAGCTAAACTACTTTTAACTTGAGGACCACATTTTTAGAAAACTGTGTCATGCCCGAGATGCAGCAAAAGATACATGTCCGCCTAGAGCGTGTTTACATTGAAAAATAATGGAAAAGTAGCGCAGTGGAATCGAAAAACGCGTTCTGTGTGAACGGTCCCTAACTCTGTATAGCATGAAACTTAACTTCTTGATTGCTATCAGAATGTGAAGAGACTATCAACCAGCAGTGCTTGAGTAAATCTCAGCTGTCCACAATGTTATCCACGTCACGTGTCTCTTTCAGAATGCTTTCGTCTGCATCTATCTGATAAACTGCTTCACACAGCTCATCGATCTCTCAACCACTGTGTCTGATGTCGCTGGATACACGCACAGGTGAGATGCACTAAGATTGCTTAAAAGCACATTTTATTGCATAAATGTTATGAAAGCTTATTGGTTAGCTAAAAAATTGACTGCTTTATCTTTCTGTCGGTTCCAGAATTGGAGAATTGCGGGAAGCGATGGCAGACATTGCCAAAAAACAGTGTGACTCTGAGCGGTATGATACGCTCTCAAAGGACGAATCTGACAGGTAATTGAATGATTGAAACTGAAACGGGTAAATTAAACTACTTGAAAGTTGTTTAGATTTGTTCACATAATTTTAAGACTCGAAACTGAGATCTAACGCAGATCTAAAAGAGTTCCTACAGTAGTAGTCCAGAGTGAGCAGTGTTATTTTATTATCAATGATATACTATTACCATTTTGATTCTATTTTCGTTTTTTCATTGTAAATTTAAATTTTGTATGGTTTTAGTTAACAATAATCATTTTGCACAGTAAATGCTATATCTTTGTGTATCAATGCGTTAATCAATGATAATTCATTCTAGCAATGTGTTAATTAATGTTAGCAATGTGTTAAAACATGCTAGCAACAGGCTAATTCATGTTTGCAACGTGTTAGTAACTTGCTAATTCATGTTTGCATTGCGCTAAACATGTTAGCAACATGCTAATTAATGTTAGCAGTGTATTAAAACGTGTAAGCAACGTGTTGTTTCATGCTAGCAATGTATTTAAAGCTGCTACAAACATGCAAGCAAAAAAAGTTTGTTCCAATGAGTTATCATTGTCACAATCTTGTTAACAATTAAAATAATTCTTCATCAGTGATCGAGAGCTTCACAGTGTCCCAGAAGACACCGCGTTTGTTCTGGATCGTCTCTCCTATAAATCACCCAGATCAGAGGAGCTGCTGGTGAAGGACCTGACCCTAAAGATCAGTCAAGGAATGCACCTGCTCGTGGTGGGAAACACGGGAACAGGGAAGACCTCCCTACTGAGGGTCCTCAACGGCCTGTGGGAACCATGCAGCGGTACACTAAAGAGATGGCAGAAGATAAAACGATGAACAAATCTGCATCGTTGAATCATACTGCTTTCTTGTTTCTCAGGTTCTGTGGGTATGACCACATGTTTTGGGCCGAGGGGTGTCCTCTTCCTGCCACAGAAAGCATATCTTACTGATGGCACTCTCCGAGAACAGGTGAGACAAGAAAAAAATGCAGAAATCTACATATAATTTTGTTAGTCAATAATATGCTTATGTCATTTTGACAGTGACACCGATTTGCTGTCTTTCCCTTGTAGGTTATCTATCCATTAAATGATATACATCCTTCCTCAGGTACAGATGAACCTAATTTAAATAGTATAGCTCAAATTATGCATGTAATTTAATTTAATGTGTTATAGAAATAAACTTGCCTTATTATATTGTGTGTCAATTAAACTGCACACTTCTGGTGTTGTAAATGTAGATTATAATGACATTACTCACTTTCAACCAATATAAATTCTTCTTCTAGGGTCTATAGATGATGAAAGAATATTAAAATACCTGGAACTTGTTGGTTTGGTATGACTGATCTTCCTCTTTATAATTTTCTGTCTTTTAAAGCTGTTTTGTAAGCAGCATATTCTTGTGTTTTTTTGTATGTCAGTCGAACCTTCTGACCAGAATCGGAGGATTGGATACACAAGTGAACTGGAACTGGTGAGAAATGAGTTTTAATATCTGCATATGAAAAATTTGGGGTGTTTTAAGAACATGAAAAAAGGGATTCCCTCTGTTTTTTTTTTTTAACAGGTATGATGTTTTATCACCAGGAGAAATGCAGAGGCTTTGCTTTGCTAGATTGTTTTACTTGCAGCCCAAATATGCAGGTCAGTTCCTGCATAGCCTCGTCAGATTTCCTGTAGTTTTAATAGCTATAATCAGTCAGATTAGTCCCATTCATGTGACCTGTGCTGTGAGTAAAACGTGCAGTTTGATTTAGTACTGGATGAGGCCACGAGCGCTCTGACGGAGGAGGCTGAGGGTCAGCTCTATAAGGCCTGTAAGCAGCTGGGAATGACCCTCATCAGTCTGGGTCACCGAAGCACTCTGGAAAAGGTGACTATATGTGACCTTTTCACATTCACCAACACAACACCACAAACATTACTGTGAACTTTTGTTTGGCCTGTGCATAATTTATTTTATTTTATGTGTGCTCTTTAAACAGCATCATGATGTCATGCTACGACTGTGTGGAGGTGGCCAATGGGAGCTCACCAAACTCAAAGAGGCGTGAACCTTCAGACTTGCACTATAATGAGAAGATATTGGAAGAAATCTGTTGTAATGTTTACTTGACAGCATACTGTCAATGTCTTTGTTTTTTTTGTTTTTTTTGATACACTAATAACACTGGTTAGATAGACCATAGTTATTGATGTTGTTATGCAAGTATATGCTGCTTCATTCAACCTTTATTGGTTGTTTGTTTCATACCAAACGGATTTGCAACCAAAAAAAGGGATTGCTGTAATGAAGAACATTTAAGAGTATTTCAAAAATATTTTGAGAAAAAGTGCCTATAGAATGTATTTCAAATATATATTTTATAAATATTAAATATTTTATAAACATGACTGATAATAAACTATTAATGTCCACACAAATGTCTAATAATGCTGTGTTTGCTACAAAAAAGTGCAATTTCTCTGCCTGACCATTAGAGGGCCAACATTTTCCAGCCAAAGAGATGAATAACAATTCAAATCCATTAAATAATATTGCATGAATGTATTAATCTCAGAGTTAAAATATTAACTAGTTCTCTTTCCTAATACATACTGCATTAATTCATTGGGGTAGTGAATACTTTAAAAAACGCATTATTATGTATTTGAATATTGAGACAAAAGTCTCAATAATACATAAAATGTATTATTATTATTATTATTATTATTATAAAAAGTATTTAGCACATCTATCCACAAAGGCATGGAACGTTTGGAGGAAATATAGGAGATTTACCATTCCACATCCCCACTGTATCTTGTTGCTAAAACACAATATATTTGGCTGAGAGTTAAAATTAGCAAACATTCACACTTTATATTTTTAGAAACGACTAATGTTATTATGTATTTATAGTATTCTGTATATATATATATTGCATACTTTACATCCTCTGGCCACAGTGAACTCTATTTATCTTAAGGAGCTTGCAGCAAGATGGAATCTATCTGTCACCATGCAGGGGAACAAGTTAAGTAGTTGTAAGTAAGTAGTTTAAACAGAACTACTTCCATGAAGAAACATGGCATAACCCGACATTTAGCACAAGCAAAATGATCCCTATACCACCAAAGAGTTCGACTGATCCCACTGCTTGAGTTTCAGGCAGTTTTAAATGTGAGCACAGCCTATCTGCTGCTGTCAATCAACAGGCACACTGGAACAGATAATGGGAAAGACCCACTATCCTTTCAGGAAAATATGAGACAACAGTAGAGGAATAACCAAACCGTCACAAGGGTTTGTAAGGGTGTCCATTATTAGTAAATTGAGCAATGAACTAGTTCAGATTAATCAGAACTTTTTTTTTTTTATGAACAGAGGTGATTGCTTGGCCTTAAAACTGGGCTGCTTAAATTTGCATTATTGTTAAAATAAAAGTTAGAGGAAAAGGATATATATATATATATATATATATAAATTTAAAAATCACGTTTTTTTATTTTATTATTTATATATTTATATATATATATATATATATATATATATATATATTATTTATTATACTTTAAAATGTAATTTATTTCTGTGATGCAAAGCTGAATTTCCATCAGCCATTACTCCAGGCTTCGGTGTCACAAGATCCTTCAGAAATCATTCCAATATGCTGATTTGATACTCAACTCATTACAGGTGTTGGAAACAGTTGCTGCTTAATACTTTTTTTGGAACCTGTGATATACTTTTTCAGGATTCTTGGATGAATAAAAGGATAAATAAAAGGTTAAAAAGAAATCTTGTCTAACAATAGAAATCTTCACTATCACTTTTTATCAATTTAACACATCATAAATAAAAGTATTAATTTTGTGCAAAAAGAAAGAAAAATTACTGACCAAACATTTGAACGGTAGTGTATATTGTTACAAAAGATTTATATTTGTAAATAAATATTTTATATTTATTTAAATGACTATATATATATTCAGTTTGATTGGGACACTTTCCCAGTCATTTCATTGGAAAAAGGATCCCAATTAACCTGAATTCACCCTATATAGATTTTTTTTTTCTTACAGGTAAATTGGAACAGATTTTGCCAATAAAATGACTTGGAAAAAGTGTCCCAATCAACCTGAATTCACCCCTATCCTGCCTGTCACTTTTGACCTATAGTCAGAATTATCTACTGCAATGGCTAGTAATACCTTGAGCCCATCGAATGCAATAATAATGCGCAGTTTGTTACTGAATAAAGTACAATAGCTTTTTAAAACTAGGGAGACTGTCTAAACTGTTGAAACGGATTGCCATACAGGTTGCGCGTGATTCTCTTCAACAATAACAGTTACTTCACCTCAGTCAGACATTTGCTCCGGTAAGTGACGGATCTATTTTGAACGGGAGGTTGGACAGAAAGAAGAGCGTCACACAGAAAGCAAAGACACTGGGGGATAAAACACACTGTCCTCCTCCTCTACACTTCACGGAATTTACCTGTTTTCACGCGGATATTTTCGCATGCCAGTATCGGATACTTATGAACATCTGCGCCGGTTTATACCATCTAACTTGAGGAGAAAAAGGTACGTTTTTATTTATTTATTTTATTAAATTCTGAAAGTAATAAACTTTTAATCTGAGGAAAGACTTTACTCCCGTTTAGTATGTTAATATTTCATAGAGAAAAGTCGCAAACTCAACAAGTTTGAATTGATTACGTTTCGTTATTAGCCTATTTCTGGCGCATTAGTAATATCATTAAACAGCTCTACCAAACGTGGATATTTTTCCACTAAGAAACAAACATTGTTATTAAGTTTTGATTGATACTGAGAATCTATTTGGATGCAATCTATATTGTGAAAAGCGCTATATAAATTTAATTGACTTGACATTACGTCTTAATTTAAACATTATTTTAATTGTGAAAATAAAATTTGCTAAAGAGAAATCCACCCAGACAAAAACTTCTGCCCCTCTTTGAGACTAAATTTATAGTACATGAGAAATGCCATTGACAAAAACATACATGTCCTATCACACAGCAGGTCGGATCTCTTCTACAAATGGACATACTGCAGACAGAGCCCGACAGCTGAGGTTATTTTTGGGACAGGCAGCTTAGGCTAGTGAGGTGTCAGAGATGGCAAATGTCATGCTTTTCAAAATCAACATCCTTTTGTTTAATTGTATAATACTGGGGTTTCATATCATCAGTAAAACTGACTTTCTGTGGTCAGATTTCACTAGATTAGCCACTGTTCTGTTGGAGGTAGTAGATGTAAATTGTTGACCTTTTTTTTTAAAGATGAGGGCCAATATGAGTATTTCAGTTTGATATATGATTTCCCAGGTCCTTTTGCATTTGTAATTCTGTGTAAAGTTCTGTCAAAATTGGACAATTGTAAATTGTCCATGGTTTGTGGCTTTTAATCCTTGTCCATTTGCTTTGAGGTCATCTATATATTACCGTACCCCAAAGCATTTAAGAAATAACTTTTTGCCTCTATAAATTCACAGTAGTTGAAATATATTTAAAATATTAATATAAATATATACCAAATATATTTTCCCTGAATTTTGTTGAACTTGCATGCATGAAAGTGCTCTTATGTAACACTGTGGCATTATTACCGTACTGTATATCATGCGGATGCTTGTGTAGTGTCACCTGACAGATAAATAGAAAAAGGCGGATTCTCAAAAAGGCCATACTTGTTTTAAACCCAAGGTTTATACACCAGACTCTAGTCATTCAATCAACTATTATCTAGTTTATTTGTGGTGGGGAAACAGGAGAGCTTTGAGTGAGCATCTCTAAAAGTAGGCATCTCTCATGTCTCAAAATGTCTATTTCAGGATCCTTGACATGGTTATTTGTCATTAGCAGATTATACAAACCGACTTACAGTATACTAATTTCAGGAGCAGCTTTCCAGAAACATTCTGGAGTTGGGTAGCAAGATATAACGGTGACAGGGTCTTTATAATCTCAAGTTCTGTACATTTATTAAAGTGTGTTGTTTAATCTCTACAGAAAGCAGTAATGGATCAGAATCTATTTGGTGGGGCTCCACGCTTCCTAACTCGACCCAAGGCCTTCTCGCTGTGTGTGGGACGAGACGCCTCCCTCAGTTGCACCATTGTGGGAAACCCTGTACCTGCAGTAACCTGGGAGAAAGACAAACTGCGTCTTTCTGCCGGGGGACGCTTCAAAACAGTCGATGATGGTGACGTTTACCGACTTACCATCTACGATCTAACTCTAGAAGACAGCGGTCAGTACATGTGTCGTGCCAAGAACAATGTCGGAGAGGCATATGCAGCTGTGACCCTGAAGGTGGGATTGCCGGAAACTGTGGTAGATCGTGCTCCGGTGTTTACAGTGAAGCCTGTTTCCACCCGCGTGGGTCTAGGGGGTGATGTTACCTTCTATTGTCGTGTGGCAGCCCATCCAGCACCTAACTTTGAATGGGAAAAGGATGGCCGCTACCTAGGTGAGACCAACCGCATCAAGGTAACCTCCGAAAATGACTCCAGCTCATTGAGGATCCAGAGCATCAGGAGCTTGGACAGTGGTACCTACACCTGCCGTGTGCAGAACTCCATGGGCCGCTCTCAGGCCGCTGCCACTCTGGCGGTGGACCCTCAAGATACTCGTCTCCTGAATGCGGACAAGAGCACATCCCTCCTCTCGCAAATGCAGAAGCGGAAAGAAGAGATGCGGAAGGATATCTCTTTCTACCGCACCATGGAAAGTTCCTCAACATCATCTTCCAAGATCACAGAGGAACTGGATCCGGAGCAGAGGGTTTCGGCCTTAGCCAGCATGTTGCCCAAAGGTGTGTTTACCCGAACATGCACCGTGACCGAGGGTAAACATGCAAAGCTTAGCTGTTTCGTCACAGGCCATCCCAAACCTCAGATCATCTGGAGGAAGGATGGGGGGAACATCAGCGAGGGCCGCAGACATGTTATGTATGAGGACCAGGCTGAGAATTTCATCCTCAAGGTGCTCTACTGCAAACAGAGCGATAATGGGCTGTACACCTGCAATGCATCCAACATGGCTGGACAAACCTATAGTGCTGTGCTCGTGATTGTCAAAGGTAAGAATAATGTCTGGAGGTCAATTTATGCATCTTATTTGATCCATTTGCTAGTAGATTGAGTATTTTCAGTGCATTATGTTCAAACTTAGATTTTTATAAGATGATGCTAATGTAGGCCATAAAAACCTTTTTGTCTATTGTCATAAGCCGCTTTCCGACCGGAGGGACTTTTGCAGTTCCTAGAACTTAACGTTCCTATAACCCTTTTTTTCTCGTGTTCCGAACGGACTAAATTGGGGATTTTTTAGTTCCTCAGACCGTAGTTCCTATACCTAGTCTAGAGCGAGGACTTTTTTAGTTCCCTTTCCCTAGGTCTACGTTGATTGGTTAAACTTCTCCATGCTGGTTTGTTGTTGTTGTTGTATGTGGCCGCAAGACCATCGCCGTACTTGCGTTACCCCTCCTACCAGTTCCTATGGCCACTTGGCCAGTGCGAACACAAGCAGCAAAACCGAGTTTGGGGGAGAATAGTTCTTAGAACTGTTTAGAAGTGGACAGTTCCTATAACTAAGTTCCTGTAACTACTTGGTTGGAAAGCAGCTATTGTCCTTACTGGGGGAAGCAACTTTTTTCATTAGTGGCTTGAACAACCAGATGCATTCATACTAAGCAGAGGTGGTCTTTTCCTAAAGTAACTAAGTGACAAAGGGCCAAATTTACTAAGATCTTGCTCCACCGCACACCCTCTTCATGGCTTTAAAAAAACTACTGTCAGGATTTACTAAAGGCATCCAGTGGAAAAAAGTGGCGCTGAAAAGGTGTGGACAGATTTATTTTTGCGGCTGACACACATTTGTTGGAGTTTCCCTTTCGGATTCAAAATTTATGGGAGGAGAGTATTTAAAATAATCTGCTAGGTGCCAGGCTGTGTAAATCCACAAATACACAAGTACAGTGGTTTACAAAATCAAGTATGAGTCGGTGAGTATCATTATTTTATAGAGTCTGGCAGATCATCAGCACAGTAACTACCGTGTTAAAATACAGTTGGCCCGATTGAACCACCAACCTTTAAACTGAAATTTTATCAACTAATGACAGTCATCTTTGCCTTCCAGCTCATTCTGTGCTTAGCAAAGTGCTTGAACAGGGTGTAGCATTACAACTATTTTCTGCTGGTGATGATTAGTTCACAGTTGTTGTGATGGCAAGTTGCAAACTCACTTCTGACACCATTATGTGGGTGACTTTCCAAGTGATGTCTTCAGGGTTTAAACATTGATCTGTATCCAAATTCTTTGTTAACTAAGCCTTCATTAAGACAATGATTTTAATAGATGTATATGTTTTGTATGTTTACACAGAGATCTAATTTTAGCCAGAAGTGTAGCAATAGTATTTTGCTACCTTGCTCCTTGGTCTTAATCTCGACTCTCATGCCACAGGCACCTTAGAGAAAGGTCACAGAAACTTAGCCGAATGCCAGTCCACCATTGCATTACAAAAAGCTGTGACGCCTCTGTGTAGGGATTAGGAGAGTGAAGTTCATGACATTTAAGTCTGTTTTTGTGTAAACATGTTCAAATTTCAGATGACATAATTACAAAAACATCATATAAAGTCATAAAAATGTGAATGTATTTATTTAATTTGATGGCCAGCTTTATTCTTTAGATTGCTGATGTCACTTGTTTAAGACGTTATTACACCTAGTTCATTTGAGGCACTCTTAAGTGGTCTTTTGCCGAAATAATGTGTATTCTGTATATGATGTAAACACCCCAAATAATCTCAGGCCCACCTAAAAAGAGACAAACAAACTGTCGTTAACGATTTGATTTTAGTATGGTTTATTTAGCGGTACACACATTATGAACACCAAAAGCATTGTGGTCCCTTGCAGCGTTCTCCCATTCTGGTTCACTTTTAAATGAACGTTGAACTATTAACGAAAGTTAAAAGTCAAACTTTTAAGTTTGGTGCATTTTAGTAATACTATATATGGAACCACCCTAACAGTTATCATTATATTCTTGTAGACCTAATCAATGTGAAACCACATGCAACAAAATTATGACAGCCAGCTAAAAAGACCTTAAGGCCAAAAATTCGCGCACGTTAAAAAAATAAATATGACCTCACGTAATGACAATCACGCTTGCACACTGCCTCCGAAACTTTCGTCCATCATAAAATCGGATCGGGTTCGATTTTCTGTGTTTTTCGCCTCCGTAGCAAGCAGTTTGAATGGCGTTTTGACAATTCAGAGCCCCCGAATCACGAAAACGAAAAAACGCATATGAAAATTTCAGACTCAGTATGCAAGGGCCTTTACTGTGTATGTCTTCTGTATATTCACTATATTCAACATGTCCTTGCCAGAGCCAAAGATTCCATTCAAGAGAAAGCTGCAGGATGTTGAGGTGAAGGAAAAGGAAACGGCAACACTGCAGTGTGAGGTACCAGTGTCGAATACAAAGGCTAACTGGTTTATGGAGGAGACCCGTCTGGAGGAATGCAGCAAGTACCGCATGGATGTGGAGGGTACCCTGCGCCGCCTCACAATTCACAATGTCACCACCAACGATGATGCCGTCTATATCTGTGAGATGAAGGAAGGCAGTCGCACCGTGGCCGAACTTACAGTGCTGGGTAAAATCTTTGAGAGGAAGCCCATAACCACCATTCCAATATGGTTTATTTAGTTAGCTATGTGTCTTCATGTGATGGTTTTTTCTGCATTTTCAGGCAATATCACTAAAAAGCTGCCGAGGAGGACAGTGGTGCCGGTTAGCGATACCGTGATCTTCTGTGTGGAGCTGGAGAAACCAGTAGATGATGCATACTGGACCAGGAATGGGGAGAAGCTGAAAGAGGACTCTCGAATTATTATCGCCCGCATTAACAGACAGTACACACTCACCATTCGTGAATGTACCGCGGAGGACTCTGGTGAGGTGGCCTTCATCGCCCATGACTGTAAGACCTCCACCCGCTTCTCTGTCACAGGTGAATGCATTTGTAAACCTTTCCAAAAGATTTTACAAGAGGTTTTTTGCATTCTTGTGATTCAAAAACCTCATATCTGCCACAGGAATAGCATCAAATTGTATGACACTAGAGCTACTACTGTATGTGATGGTATTCGTATTTCATACTCCAATTCTTTGATGGAGTATGAGTGGAAACTATTCAACACAATTGACCTATGGCTAAGCCATGCCTCCTCCACTCACTCGGACAAACAGTCAACATTCGGGGACAGGCGCTACGGCAGCTGTCACAGTAGGAGACATTTTACAGGAGGCAATTGGTGATTTTTGGAGACAGAAAGATTATATATCATCCCGAATTCACCTAAAGGGTCGATGAAAAGCTCCAGCTCTAGGCAAAAATTTACAGGTCACAGTGTAAACGTGATAAACCGCATATCATTGCAATCACCGTTTGGTGCTACAGTATTCTCATGAATCATTCAGCACAACATTGTTAACATTTGTTATCTCGGTTATTTACAGATACGTTAATGAAGCTAAGTGACATGATGTACAACGCAGCTAGACGTTAACGTTTTCTAATGTTAGGCTTACATTAGCCTAACGTTACGTTAGAGATTTTAATACGTGTTTGACTTAACTTAGAACAAATGTAGACATCCTTGTTTAATTTATCCACGTTTAGTTGTTGTTGTGGTCTACCGCATAACTTAATTCAGAGCAGACACTTTTCTCGGTTGAGATGTGGTTTGGGAAAGGGTAAAATAATACACACCGTCGCCCAGCCTCTCGGTAACCTAGTGTCGGAGTTGCATGTACCCCATACACACCGTTTCACTATTTTAAACTAAAAAAAAAACAAGAAAAAACAAATGAAAACTGACTATGCATTTCAATGGACGTGGAAGCAGAGAATGTCTGAGTGTATTGGGTTAGCTGTGCACTGTGATCGGCTCATCACGTTTGAGGGCGTGGCTTAGCCATAGGTCAATTGCTCGTGACATTTACAGTAGAGAGATTCTTTTTCTTTAACCTTATTAACAATAATTTAAACTTTGACCTCAGCACCGAGGAAACACCCTCCAGATCCCCCAGTTGAACCAACGGTGCAGAACAAAACAGATTCATCGATCACACTGTGCTGGTCTCCACCGGACAGTGAACGGCCTGTGCCCATCACCGGCTACTTCTTGGAGCGCAGGAAGGTTGGAGCCCAAAGCTGGGTTAAAGTCACTAGCACGACTGTGACTAGGACTGAATACACCTTCAGCGAAATCACAGAGGAGGCGAGCTATCAGTTCCGTATCTCGGCGGTCAATGATTTCGGTCAGAGTGCCTACTTGGAGGTTCCTGGAACATTTTATCTTGGTGAGAAAGGCTTTGTTGTTGGCCGTGGACATTCATAAAATACACTGCCAGACCAAAAAAAAAAGTCGCTGTTTGGATTTAAATAGGCAAATGCTTAAGAGTCTATGATTGGATCAAAATTAAGTGATTATTATGGATCTATCATGTTATATGTTTGGGAACAGTTCTAATTGATGGAGTGTGCAGCTTATCATTTCTTAAACAACCATGTAGGAAGACACATCATGGCCATATTCCAGGATGACAATGTCAAGATTCATCAGGCTCAAATTGTAAAAGAATGGTTTGGAGGAGCATGAAGAATCATTTCCACACATGAATTGGCACATTTATTTCCATCAATAGGTGCATCCATTTTTGGTCAAGATGTTGTATTGACAATGCAATTCAAGCATTCTGTAAAGTCTACAGCGACTTTTTTTTTGGCTGGGAAGTGTATAAACCAATATAAAGTTACATAAATCATTATATTCCAATAAGTATTTTGGGAATTTGTTTGATCAGAGCCCACAGCGTCAGTGAAGACAGGCCTGGTGAGCTGCAGTGCACATGCAGGCGAAGAAGCCACCTTCACTGTGGAGCTCTCGAGTGTATGTTCGGGCTCCTGGACCATAAATGACCGAATGATCCGCAGTGGATCGGAGTATCTGATCACACGCTCAAAGACCACACACACACTGGTCATCAGGGAGGTGTCCGTGGAGCTGAACGGGGCACAGGTCAAGTTTGTGGGTGGTGGATCTCAGAGTGTTTGCACACTTACTGTGAAAGGTAAGAAAGGAACAGTTTCTGAAAACTAAAGTACAATAACTTTTTACAATAAAAAGTACATAACAATGTTCCTGATTTTATTTTATTTCTTGATGTTCTTTAGCTGCACTTTCACGTTTCACCAGTAAGTCTTCTCAGGTTGAGGTATTTACTTTCAGCATGCACTCCTCTGCTCAGATGCACACAGAAGTGTCCGATTCAAGTGTCCAGGTGACAAAATGCATGTTTTTTTGTCTTGCAAAATCCAAATAAATTTATTAAAAATATACATTAAGTATTTTACCAAGTTTTTTTAATGCTTGCTCCTATTGGAGTTTAAATTGTATTGTCCAACCAGTGGCACAGTTGACTTTGAGATGCATTGCCCTTACAAAACAGACAAAATTCAAATATCTACAGTAATAGATGTGTGGACATGATGGGTAATAAGTCATTTTTTCTTTTTGATAATTAACTACATGTTGTGTCTGTGCTGCAGGTTGTTTGGATGAAGAATGGGAAGGAGCTGAGGATGGGTAAAAAATATGAAGCCAAGAGTGTGGAGCGCAAACGCATACTGACAGTCCACAACGTGGACCTTGAGGACGTGGGCATTTATGAATGCATGTGTGATGGCGATAAAATGTCTGCCCAACTTGCACTTAAAGGTGAAACAGGCAATTTGTCTCTTCACTTACTGACCTTCAGTTACTTTTTATAGCCTCTATTTCCAAACTAGCCTCTATTTCTGTTTTAGCCTCTACATATATATTTCAAGCTTAAAATTATATTAATTATACATACAATTATTTACATATATGAAAATGGAACAATTTTAAATTGAAGCGCGTGCTTCTTGCAGTGTACTATTTAGGAATTTCCCAAGAATTAAAGTCATTGCTGAGTAGTCAGTGCTTTGTATATCCCAGCTTAGTACAGAGATTTCTGATTGGATAAATGGTGCAAGCGATCAGTGTTGACAGCTAGGAACAGCTGGGCTCATGCTTCTCAACAGGAAGTGTTAGAAGATGTGTTTTAACACTTCTGCTTAGCACTCATACACTCTCAGGTATCATATATTACATATGCTTTGGGGTAAGATGAGTATTTATGATGTACTCACAATTCTATTTAAGACACTACTGTTTATATAAAACTATTAGGATACAACATTTTGCTAAACAGGATGTACAATTGATATTTTATTTAGCTTGATTTTTGGAAATAATTTAATATGATACTGATATCATACTCAACAAAACAATGTTAATAACTATATTTATTATAAAATTTTGGGAACATAATATTTAAGGAGTTGGTAGCTGCATAAACCCAATTATAAATGCAATTACCCTCACATAAAGGCATAAAAACAACGTTTAAAGTATTTTACAGAAGAACTACATATAATATTCATTTTTAACTATATGGTAACCAATATTTTTTATCAGCATTTTATATTCTTTTTCCATTCAAATGACTAACCAATGTTTATATTTAATATACATATACATAAATCAGGAAAGTTTCAGTTGTCACATCTGTTTGTTTTGGGGGGCTTTTGTGTCACAAGACATCTATTCAAATGGACAGTGGATGTGACTGTTTCTTGCCGTGTTTTATTTGTTTTCTATAAGAGAGGTATGGTATTATGGCATATAATCCTCCATTTTACCCTAACAGAAGAACCAACTAAGTTTGTTAACAAGCCAAGGACTCAGCCCCAGGAGAGTGGCGCTCTGGTGGGCGACGTGGTGTTGAGCTGTGAGGTTGCTTCTCCTGGAACCACTGTTGTGTGGAAGAAAGACCAGATAGAAATAACGGAGGACAAGAGGACAACTTTTATGTCTCAAGGGACGCAAAGGAAGCTGTTCATCAAGGGTGCCAAGCAGAGCGATGAAGGACACTACTCGTGTGAGACGGCAGAGGACAAAATGACATTCCTGGTCAAGATAAAAGGTAAGACTATGCGCTAATTAGTCTTAAACTAAAAATTTAAATGAGCAGGATTAATCAGACATGCCACAATACCTAATTAATGTCATAACTTTATGGTTTTTTGAACAGTGAAGCTAAACGCTAAATGCTCCTACAGCTAATAAAATATTTAATAAGTGAAATTAAAAGTTATACCAGCCTTGTACAAGTTATATTTAAGTTTAGCATGTCATTTATCTTACCATTGTCAGATCTTACTGTAGACAGCAATGGTATTTGAAGGTACAGCTCTTTCCAAGACGTATTGTTTGCAGTCTCAAAATCTAACCTTGAATACAAAAAATTCTAGATTATTTTCTGGAAAACAATCCATTAGAGGTTGTTGAAATTTGCACATAACATTTATTATTAGTCCAGTGTGTTTTTGTCCATTTCGGAGATGTTTGAGATCTTTTTGCGGTGCAGAACTACATTTTTTTGTTAGTTTGTTTCACTAAAAGAATGAATTTTCTTTTTTAGAAACTCGGGCTGCTTTCTCCAACAAAGACTCTTATCAGAAAGAGGTGAAGGTTTCAACTTCCCAGAGGGCCACACTGAGCTGTGAAGTTTCTGATGCCAAAACTGAGGTGAAATGGTTTAAGGATGGCAAGCAGTTGAGCTCCAGTAAGACTGTCCACATGGAGTCAAAGGGCAAAAGCCGTCAGCTGGTGCTGGAGAACGTGGAGAAGAAAGATGTTGGAGAATATACCTGTGAAGTTGGGAATGAGAAACTGCTCTTTAAGATTCAGGTGACAGGTATGGAAACATCCTTGTGTTTGTCTGTTAGCTTTGCTGTTCTATTTTCGTTTTTTCTTCTTCATGGAAGATACCACAATTAAAATACAGTAAGTCAACAAAGATTAAGAAAACCAACTTAAAATATAACAAAGGGGTTTGATACAGTATGCCTTGCATCTGGTAAAAAAAACATGCCACAATATTTCATTAATGTGTCTTTATAGATACAACTATTTATGTACTTTTCTTTCTTTAAGAAGTGGTACACTTATAGGTAGAAAAAATGTGTTGCATGCTTCAGTCTGCAATGTAATTTTTTTTTGTGTGTGTGTGGAAAGATTTCTCTGATATTGTCCAATGCCCATCCAGACATTCAAGCCGCCTTCTCCAACAAAGACTCCTATCAGAAGGAAGTGAGGGTTTCAGCATCCCAAAAAGCCACACTGAGCTGTGAAGTTTCTGACCTCAAGACTGAGGTGAAATGGTTCAAAGATGGCAAGCAGTTGAGCTCCAATAAGACTGTCCACATGGAGTCAAAGGGCAAGAGCCGTCAGCTGGTGCTGGAGAACGTGGAGAAGAAGGATGCTGGGGAATATACCTGTGAAGTTGGGAATGAAAAGCTGGTCTTCACGATTCGGGTGGAAGGTAAGAACAACATGCCAGTGTTTTGTCTTGGGTTTTTTTAAGGTTCCATTCAATCAATTAAACATGACCAAAGCAAAATTTACTTAAAACTAAATGTAGTTTTTGATACTGCATTCCTAAATATTGATTTCTGCACCAGACATTCAAGCCGCCTTCTCCAACAAGAACTCCTATCAGAAGGAAGTGAGGGTTTCAGCATCCCAAAAAGCCACACTGAGCTGTGAGGTTTCTGACCTCAAGACTGAGGTGAAATGGTTTAAGGATGGCAAGCAGTTGAGCTCCAGTAAGACTGTCCACATGGAGTCAAAGGTCAAGAGCCGTCAGCTGGTGCTGGAAAACGTGGAAAAGAAGGATGCTGGAGAATATACCTGTGAAGTTGGGAATGAGAAACTGCACTTTAAGATTCAGGTAGAAGGTAAGAACAACATGCCAGTGTTTTGTCTTGGTTTAAAAAAAAAATATTATTGTTTGTTTTTTAAGGTTCCAGTGGCTTAATCAAACATGATCAAAGCAAAGTTTACATAAACTGAAAGTAGTTTCTGATACTATATTCCTAATTCTGTATTTATACCCCAGATATTCAAGCTGCCTTCACCAACAAGGACTCCTATCAGAAGGAAGTTAAGGTTTCATCATCCCAAAAAGCCACACTGAGCTGTGAAGTTTCTGACCTCAAGACTGAGGTGAAATGGTTCAAAGATGGCAAGCAGTTGAACTCCAGTAAGACTGTCCACATGGAGTCAAAGGGCAAGAGCCGTCAGCTGGTGCTGGAGAACGTGGAGAAGAAAGATGCTGGAGAATATACCTGTGAAGTTGGGAATGAAAAGCTGGTCTTTAAGATTCGGGTGGAAGGTAAGAACAACATGCCAGTGTTTTGTTTTGTTTGTGTGTTTTTTAAGGTTCCAGTGACTCAATCATACATGACCAAAGCAAAGTTTATATAAAACTGAAAGTAGTTTCCAACACTGTATTCCTGAATCCTGATTTCTGTCCCAGACATTCAAGCTGCCTTCTCCAACAAGGACTCCTATCAGAAGGAAGTTAAGGTTTCAACATCCCAAAAAGCCACACTGAGCTGTGAAGTTTCTGACCTCAAGACTGAGGTGAAATGGTTCAAGGATGGCAAGCAGTTGAGCTCCAGTAAGACTGTCCACATGGAGTCAAAGGGCAAGAGCCGTCAGCTGGTGCTGGAAAACGTGGAAAAGAAGGACGTTGGGGAATATACCTGTGAAGTTGGGAATGAGAAACTGCTCTTTAAGATTCAGGTGACAGGTATGGAAACATCCTTGTGTTTGTCTGTTGGCTTGCTGTTCTATTTTCGTTTTTTCTTCTTCAAGGAAGATACCACAATTACAATACAGTAAGTCAACAAAGATTAAGAAAAACAACTTAAAATATAACAAAGGGGTTTGATACAGTATGCCTTGCATCTGGTAAAAAAAACATGCCACAATATTTCATTAATGTGTCTTTATAGATACAATTATTTATGTACTTTTCTTTCTTTAAGAAGTAGTACACTTATAGGTAGAAAAAATGTGTTACATGCTTCAGTCTGCAATGTAATTTTTTTTTGTGTGTGTGTGTGTTTGTGTGGAAAGATTTCTCTGATATTGTCTAATGCCCATCCAGACATTCAAGCCGCCTTCTCCAACAAAGACTCCTATCAGAAGGAAGTGAGGGTTTCAGCGTCCCAAAAAGCCACACTGAGCTGTGAAGTTTCTGACCTCAAGACTGAGGTGAAATGGTTCAAGGATGGCAAGCAGTTGAGCTCCAGTAAGACTGTCCACATGGAGTCAAAGGTCAAGAGCCGTCAGCTGGTGCTGGAGAACGTGGAGAAGAAGGATGCTGGAGAATATACCTGTGAAGTCGGGAATGAAAAACTCTCTTTTAAAATTCAGGTGACAGGTATGGGAATATTCTTGTGTTTGTCTATCGGCACTCTGTTTCTACTTTAATTTTTCTTGCAAATGAATAATACAGTAATACAGTGAAGCTTGACAAAAGCTACTTCTACTTGTAGCAATAAAAAACTGGCCTTGGTGAAAGAGACCATTGATATTAACATGTGTTTGTAGATTTATTAATACATGTAGTTTTTCTGTTCATGAAGTGGTAAATTAAAAAATGTAAAAAGTAGTGTTTTGCTGAATTCAATGCTACTAAAAAAGTTTTAGTCTGTAATGTGATTTGGATTTATTTGCTTAAAATATGGACCACAATTTATGATCCATCCTGGCTTTCTCAACCATCCAGTCCTTATAGTATCTACAGTATCTTCTATAACTTTAAGTACCGGTAATATATTGACTCATATAATTCTGTTTTTGTTATATTGGATCCATGGTGGACTGTACCTGCCCAACTAGACATTCAAGCTGCCTTCATCAACAAGGACTCCTATCAGAAGGAAGTCAAAATAGCTGCTTCCCAAAAAGCCACACTGAGCTGTGAGGTTTCTGACCTCACGACTGAGGTGAAATGGTTTAAGGATGGCAAGCAGTTGAGCTCCAGTAAGACTGTTCACATGGAGTCAAAGGGCAAGAGCCGTCAGCTGGTGCTGGAGAACGTGGAGAAGAAAGATGCTGGAGAATATACCTGTGAAGTTGGGAACGAGAAACTGCACTTTAAGATTCAGGTGACAGGTATGGAAAACATTTTGCACTGTTCATTTTGGCTTGGTCCATTTGGTCATCAGTGGTTGCTCTTGGACACACCAAATAACTTATTCACAATTTGCACTGATAAGTGAAATATGTCAAATCTTAACAGTCTTCTTTGGGTTGTTTAAAAGGTCCTATGAAAATATTTCTTCTCTAGTGTCATATGTAATGTGTCACTTTAGTATTGACTTTTCTGTAAATTGGCAAACTAAACTCTTTGAATGAACTCTTTATACCTTCTCATTAGAGCTCAAAACTGCCTTCACCAACAAAGACACTTATCAGAAGGAAGTTAAGGTTTCAGCATCCCAAAAAGCCACACTGAGCTGTGAAGTTTCTGACCTCAAGACTGAGGTAAAATGGTTCAAAGATGGCAAGCAGTTGAGCTCCAATAAGACTGTCCACATGGAGTCAAAGGGCAAGAGCCGTCAGCTGGTGCTGGAGAACGTGGAGAAGAAGGATGCTGGAGAATATACCTGTGAAGTTGGGAATGAGAAACTGCACTTTAAGATTCAGGTAGAAGGTAAGAACAACATGCCAGTGTTTTGTCTTGGTTTAAAAAAAATATTTATTATTGTTTGTTTTTTAATGTTCCAGTGGCTTAATCAAACATGATCAAAGCAAAGTTTACATAAACTGAAAGTAGTTTCTGATACTATATTCCTAATTCTGGATTTCTGCCCCAGACTTTCAAGCTGCCTTCACCAACAAGGACTCCTATCAGAAGGAAGTTAAGGTTTCAGCATCCCAAAAAGCCACACTGAGCTGTGAAGTTTCTGACCTCAAGACCGAGGTAAAATGGTTCAAAGATGGCAAGCAGTTGAGCTCCAATAAGACTGTCCACATGGAGTCAAAGGGCAAGAGCCGTCAGCTGGTGCTGGAGAACGTCGAGAAGAAGGACGTTGGAGAATATACCTGTGAAGTTGGGAATGAGAAACTGCTCTTTAAGATTCAGGTGGAAGGTAAGACTTTCTAGGACATTAGTGGACCTCCATTAATGAACAATCTTCCTCCAGAACATGGTTACAATTTAGTGAATATTTTTGAATTTTTTATTCAGATGTCACTACCAAATTCCAGAAGACATCCGTGACAAAAGAAACTGTGATGGTCGAGTCAACAGAGAAGGTTGTTTTAAAAACCGAGGTGATGTCAGAGAGTTGTAGTGTTAAGTGGTTCAGGGATGGAGTGGAACTAAAAGATGGATCAAAGTATGAGATGAAACAGGAAGGTCGCTCACGTGTCCTAATTGTTAAGTCCTCTGAATCCAAAGACAATGGCATTTATTCCTGCCAGACTGCTGATGACAAGGTGGAGTTCAAGGTTCAGGTCAAAGGTAAAAGCTAATTTGCAATTTCAAAGCAATGAAAATGTTACCGCATATTCATTTTTATTTTTTTTTACAACGCAATTGTCTCTATACTTAAACATATGAAGTTTTCAAAGTAATTCATGTAAGATATAATTGTGCTTGTATAAATACTAAATCTTACTGATTGCAGACAAAATGTGATTTAATTTTTCCCCTCAATTATTCCATGCAGAGGCACCTTTAAAATTTGTGGTGCCATTGCAACCGGTATCTGCAGCACTAGAAAGCACCATGACCCTTTCCTGCACCCTCAACAAAGCCACCGGTAACGTCCTCTGGAAGCATAACGGCAAAGAAATCAAACCTGGCGGCAGATTCAGCATCCGTACTGATAGCACCAACTGCACCTTGATTGTGTCTGATGTGGCTCAGGAGGATGAAGGGGAGTATAGCTGCGAATGCAAAGATGACAAAACCACCACTAAAGTCACCACTAAAGGTAAGAACCATCACTGTCATGTCTGAAAGTCATTAAGATTGTTTTAAGTGATAGATGTTTTGAAATGTTCAATCTAATTTCTCACAGCCCCACGTCTGGTGAGGTTCACTACCAAGCTGAACAACGTTGTTGCAAATGAAGGCAAAGATGCCATCTTCAAATGCTCTATCACACCAGCCGATGTGAGTGTCAGATGGCTGCATAATGGTGTTCCTATAACAGCTAGTCCCAAATTTAAGCTAGCTTTTGGAGGAAGCACCTTCTCCCTCACTATCATAGCTGTCACTCAGGAGGACGCAGGAGAGATCAGTATCGATGCCGATGGGAAAGTGTGCAAGGCCACACTCCAAGTACAAGGTAAGGATAACTGTTAGGCGTGATGCAAAATATCCACAGGCAAGCACATGCTTCTCATTACACACATATCTGTACCTTGCAGAGCTTCCTGTCACATTTAAGAAGAAGCTTGTAGATGTGACTGTGCAGGAGCAGGACACAGTTCGGTTGGAAGTGGAGCTAAGTAAACCCTCAACAGATGTGAAGTGGATGAAGAATGGTGTGGTTCTACAGCAAGGAGGAAATCTGGAGATTCATGTGGAGGGTGTCAAGCAGACTTTGGTCCTCAAGAGCGTGATATATGCTGACAGAGGACATTACTCATGTGAAACCCTAGATGACAAGACCCTGGCAAAACTGACAGTAGAAAGTAGGGCTTCCTTTATTGTTACTCTATCACAGAGTTATTCTTTCGATCATAATATTTTCATTCTTTATGTTTGCCATGATGACTATATATAGCCTAGTAGTTTATAATAATTGACCATGAAAATGCACATTCAACTATTCCTTCCTCAACATTGGATTTCTATTGTTTTTTACATTTCAGTTAAGAAGATTCAGGTAGTAAAAGGCCTGAAAGAGGTGAAAGTACAAGAAAAAGAGACCATCACTATGGAGGTGGAACTTAGCAAGGCTGATGTAGAAGGAACCTGGAGCAAAGATGGAACGAAACTGAAGGCAGGACCCAATATCATCATTACAGCATTGGGCAACAAGCACAGCCTGACTATGTCCCAGCTGAAGATAAGTGATGGTGGATCTATTACCTTTCAAGCTGAGGATGTTCATACGTCTGGAAAACTAATTGTTACAGGTTAGTTTGTATATTGGGGTCTTTAGGTTTAAGCCCACTTATAATTCTTGGCATGCAAAAGGTGCAAGTCGGTAATTTACGGTTAATGCATCATCCAATAATTGGGTTGTGCTCTTAAGTGAATTGCAAGATTTGGTAAGATAGCATTTACATGAGATTACAAGTTTAGTACTTGTAGAAGCTGCATATACAATATTTTAAGTATATTCCACAATGCAAACCATATTAATTTCCACATTTTATGTTCTTATATTGTGTCCTTGAGCATGATTAACTTTTTGCAGCCTGTCTAAGAGTCGCTTATTGGGGGTTTAGTAGGTGTATATGAAGAGTTCAGATGTAAAAGCCTCTAAGTGCCATTTGAAATTTTCTTCTAGAATGATCATTTTTATCAAGCTTGTGTATTTAAGTTCAGTAATTTGCTGAAATTACTGAACTTAAATATACAAGCTTGATAAAAATTATCATTCTAGAAGAAAACTTCAAATGGCACTTCATATGAAACTTATGAAAAGAACCATAACTTAAACACCAGTGTTAAAATCTAGAATGATTTTAACCGTAATAATTGGTGTTGTACCCACAGAGCCAGCTGCGAAGATCCTCAAACCCCTACGGGATATCGTTTCTCCTGAAAAGGAGAAAGCCACATTTGAATGTGAAGTATCAAGAGCAAATGCTGATGTCAAGTGGTTTAAGGTATTAGTAATTCAATTTAGAATTGTTAAAAAAAAATTGAATACAATATAAAATAATTTGAAAATAGAACTAGTAAAAGAAAATGTTGATGTAGTTGTGTCGTTATCAGGATGATGAGGAACTAAAGCCAGGAAAGAAATTTGGCATTCAATCCCAGGCCAACAAGCGCACCCTCCTCATCCACAAGTGTGCGTATGAGGACCAGGGCCAGTATATGTGTAGAACAACAGATGACAATACTTCAGCAAAGCTCACGGTTCATGGTAAAGATGAATGAATTCTGAGTGGGAGATCCTCAAACATTTTGTAGTGTCATATGAATAAATGATTGTGTTTGAATTCTTGCAGCCCGAGATATTAAAATAGTAAAGCCGCTGCAGGACACCGAGGTGACCGAGAAGGAGAGCGCGACATTTGTTTGTGAGGTCTCTCACGATGAAGTAGAGGCTCAGTGGCACAAAGGGGATGCCAAGCTCAAAGCCGGAGACAACATCAAGATGAGGCAGGAGGGTGAGTTGAACATAAATTCAGTTCCAATAAGGACAGATCAATTACTCTCAAACTCATTAAAAACTCTCTTTCTCTCAGGAAGAACATACGTACTACTTTTCAAATCTGTAAAGGCTGAGGATGCTGGTGAAATCAAGTTCACAGCTGAGAAGGCCTCTTCAACCGCTAAACTAAAGGTTAAAGGTTCGTGGTCATGTGTCTATCGTATCCGCATGCATTTTGCATTCAGTGTTTAGACTAATAAGCTACAGCCTGTGCTGTGTAGTGTTTCTACTGTTGTCTAACAAATCACCCCCCAAGTCACCTTATAATCGTTACAGAACTGCCTGTCAGATTTGTGAAGAAACTGAGAGACAAAATCGCCATGTTCAAACACCGCGCATACTTAGAGTGTCAGGTGTCACGGGCCAGTGCTAAAGTCACATGGTACAAGAACAAGTCGGAGCTCAAACCCAGCGAGAAGCACGAGATCACTAGTGAGGACATCTACAGGAAGCTCACCATCATCGACGTGGACTCGGATGATGAGGACACGTACATGTGTGACGCCATTGATGATAAGACTTCATGTCAACTACTAGTAGAGGGTAAAAACCTTTTCAGTTATGGTTAAAATAATTAGAATAACATTTTAGGATGAAAGCACAACTGAATTCATGAAGCACAACCACACACTATTCAAGAAGAAAACTACAAAGAAAACTGACTGTAAAAGGGTGGACATAATGCAATTGCATGTTTTTACTTATTTGATAACAGTTTGTAGATCAGTTTTAATTGATCTGCAACAGACAAGTATGAGCCTGTTTGTGATTTTAACTATTTTTAAAATAATCGTATTTATCTTAGTAATTTGCCCTTCTAAACAGGGACAAATTAATGTTCGCTTACAGGTTATAAATTTAGCTTACATGCATTTTGTTTTATTTCCACGCACTTTTCTGAAGTCTAAAGTCTTTTTAAAGAATTTTTCTTCATAAACTTTTTATGTAGCAAATTTTTTGACACAGCACTGTACTGTATCATCACAAATTTCAGAGCAGGCTATCAGCATAGTACGGGAGCTGAGTTCTGTGGAGGTGACTGAGCCATTTGCCGCCCACTTTGAAGTGGAAGTCAGCGTGGAGACAGTCAAACCAGTGAAGTGGATGCTGAATGGGGAACAGCTGAAGGAGAGCACAGATATCGAGATGGAGAAGGAGGGAACCATGCACCACCTCACTTTTAAGAAGACCAAGGCCTCCATGTCAGGCCAAGTACAGTTCACAGCCGGAAAGAGCAAATCAACAGCTGAGCTCAAAGTGAAAGGTTAGAGACTTGGTTTAACCAAGATTTGCAAAGTAGCCACTCCCAAAAGTGATCTAATTTGAATCTAATAATTCTAATTAAATAGTTTTTGATAATGATGCATGATAGATTTGCTACAGAAATGTTACCCAGACAGCAAACTGACATTGAATCAACGTGGAAACGACGTCTCTCATGACATTGAAACAACGTTGATTTTGCTCATCGAATTAACGTTGAACCAACGTCAGACGCGGCGTTCTTCAAAGCTAAATGAAAATCGAAAATTGGTTTGCTTTCATAACGTTGAAACAACGCGTTGATTTCAAGTTGATTTTCCGTTAGTTTTGAAAGAATGACGCGTCTGACGTTGGTTCAACGTTAATTCGATGAGCAAAACAATGTCAGATCAACGTTGTTTCGATGTCATATTTCCACGTTGATTCCACGTTGAGTTCTTTGAGCTTTAAAAAGATTTGTTTTAGTTATATGTTTACTACAAATGAAATGTGAAAATGAAATTGTGAACTTTTATTTTCAAAGTCACTGTTCATTTCGCCCCACAGAGCGTCCCATTGAAGTTCTTGAGCCTCTCAAGGATGTGTCAGCCAAGGAGAAGACTTCCACCACACTGTGCTGCAAGTTCTCTGCCCCGCCAAAAGAAGTGCAGTGGTTTAAGGGTCAAACTGCTTTGGAGGCTTCTAGCAAGTACAGCATGAAGCAAAAGGACGCCAATGTGCAGCTGATTATACAAGCTTTGAGTGCAGAGGACTCTGGAGAGTATCGCTGTCAGGTCGGGGTCTGTGAGAGCAAAGCCGTTCTCAAAGTAGAAGGTAAAGTCATAAAGAAGGTATTCAAAGCATGTTGTTTCAAATTGCATTCCCTTTATACATCCAGCCCTCTAGGGTTAGGGTTGCTTGTAAGAGGCTTTGACTACACCAAAAAGTCATTATATAGGTACTCTTGGTTCCTCTTTGATGTATATTTTTTTACACTTGATATAGTGCGTAAAATCCAGATCACCAAACATCTGACAGATGTTGAGGTGGATGAAGACGGTGATGCTGTGTTCACCTGTGAGGTCAACTATTCTGATGAAGAAGTCCAATGGACGCTCAATGACAAGCTGCTGTTCAACAATGAGGTCAATACCATCACCCATGTGGATAAGACCCATACACTTTCTCTCAAGAACCTAGCACCTGAGGATGGTGGGAAGGTGTCATTCAGCGTAAGGGATGTAAAAGAAACAGTATGCCTGAAGGTCAAAGGTGAGGTCATACGACAATGTCTAAATAAAACAGAAAAGCTGAATGTGAAAGATGACATTTTTTAACTGATTTTGGTTTGATGCACTTTTTTATTTATTGACATTCAGAAAAGAAAGCTGTATTCCTGAAGTTGCTAGATGATGTAGTTGCAGAGGAGAAGGGAACGGTGACCCTTAAGTGTGAAGCCTCAAAGCCCAGAGTGGCCCCTGTGTGGTGCAAAGATGGTACAGTCTTGTCTGCAGGCAAAAAATACGAGCTCCTCCATGATGGTAAGTCCCTGGGACTGACTATCCACGACGTCATGCAAGCTGACGCAGGGGAGTACAGCTGTGATCTTGGCACGGACCTCTCCAAGTCCAAGGTCACTGTTAGAGGTATGTCAACAAACTATGGAAATACTGTTGTGCTATAGTGACACTGTAGTGTCATTTATTGTTGTTTTTATGAAAAACAGATTAAGTTTTGGGTGCTTTTCCAATAATGCCTTTGTTGTTAACCCCAGATATCCACATCGGGATCACCAAGCGTCTTAAGTCGTTAGAGGCCAAAGCAGGTGAAAACTGCACATTTGAGTGTATCTTGTCCCGGGAAAGCTCAGAGCAGTGCTCCTGGAGCTTAAAAGGCCAACCTGTCACTGATGGAGGCCGTTTCCAGATAAGCAGCAAAGGGCGCAAGTATACCTTAACAATTAAATCAGTCTCAGCTTCTGATTCTGGTGAGGTGGTCTTCACTCTCAAAGATTTGAGCTCAAAGGCAACACTTTCTGTTGAGGGTGAGTAAGCAGAGTGTGCAATAAATACAAGAGTAATGAATTTGAATAAAATCCAGTTTTCCTTAATCAGTGTGTATCTTATTTTGGGGGGGTAGGTGAAGTTCCTACCATATCTAAAGAGCTTCAGGGTGTTAGTGCCAAAATTGGTGAAGATGCGGTATTCTCCTGTGAGGTTTCTCAATGTGGCCTGGAAGTGAAGTGGTCCAAGGATGGAAAGTCTATCAGAAAGAGCCAAAAATATGAAATCAGTCAGGAGCAGACGCTCATAAAGTTGACTATCCACAACGTCACTGACAAAGACTCTGGAGAGTACAGCTGCGAGGTCACCGGTGGTCCAACCTCCAAGGCTAAACTGGAGATCAAAGGTAAGGATTTTAAAACTAATGGTTTTACATTTAAATATACAACGGGGGAAATCCCATACTCCTAAAAAGGAGAAATATATTTACCCTAGTGTTTCATTCCCTCTGTAGAACTGGCCAACAAATTCATTTGTGAGCTAAAGGATGCCACGGCAGAAGAGAATAGTACTGTCTTATTTGAATGTGAAACCGTCCACCCTGCCTCTAAAGTCACCTGGCTGAAAGGAACAAAGGAGATCAAGGCTGGAGGAAGGTATGAGCTGATGCAGAAGGGAACCGTCCTCATTCTCAACATAAAGGATCTAGAGAAGAGTGACAGCGAGGTATACACCTGTGACATTGGCTCTACAAAGAGTACAGCCAAACTGACAGTGAAAGGTAAGAACCTTGGTGTTTACTGCAATGTATTTGCCTAGCTCTTATTTTTTTAGATGGACAGAGCCCAGATGCTTACAGTTTAGATTGCTTTAATAAATTCATTGTTAAATAAATCTTACGGTCAAGTTTACATTGAATATGAACACGAAAGTCAGAGGGAATGAATAAAGGCAAGCTTTACCGAAGTAAAGAAAATCTTTGAAATATTTCTGGTAAGTACAGTTTAAGACAGCATTTGTGTTGTATAGTTTCTTTCTGCATTTTTGCATTTAACTTTTGGGTTTCTCTGTGGCGATGTTACTGCCAGGTATTTTGCTGATGGTCGCATTCATTGTTGTCTGCAGAAGACCACCTTAGTTCAGAGTAATGGCACTTTTATATTGTACTTTCACAATTATGTTTGTAGGCTACTCAACATGTCATTTAGATTTCTAGCAAGAAAGTTTGATGGAAATTTGGTTAGTCTTTTTATATATGTGCTGGAATTGTTGTTTTTCTTATTACAATTGATGTGATGGAATATATTTGTACTTTGCGCCCAGTGTTGGTGTGGCCGTTGTGTGCATATGTATAATAATGTACCATTAGAATCCTTGTCTTATTTATTTTAAGATTTTATGAAGAACCCATTGAGATTTCCAGTTGATATCTATCAAGCTTTCTGTAGAATTGTCAAATTTTAGAAATGGCACATCAGCATTTGTGTTTTGTGTTGGTTTGTAAGGTTCAGTCTTTGTATATATACTGTAGTATATCATATTTTTATTCATGTAGTCTTGGTACAATTGATGTATTGGAATTGTTTTTTGTTTGTATATTTCTGTGATTATAGACAACCAAGGATGATGTAAAGATATACATTAATAGCCAAATCCCATCCTGAAACAAAATAACACCGAATATCGGTTTATCATAACTTCCTTGTTATCCCTTCATCCCAATGATCCGCCATCCTGTCTTTCGGACATTAAAACTATGAAGAATTTTAATTATATGATGCTTGTTCGTTCTCCAGTGGTGCCTGCCAGGTTCAAGGGGCAGATGAAGAACCAGCAGGTTACCGAAGGCGGGAAAGTTTTACTTTCCTGCGAGCTCTCAAAACCTGGCTGTCAAGTGCAATGGAAGAAGGGAACTGAAAATGTGAAACATGGGGGAAGATATCAGATAACGCAGAGGGACACTATGTTTGAGCTACAGATTTCAGAAGTAGTTACTGAGGACAGTGGAGAATATTCATGTGAATGTGGAAACGAGAAAACAACAGCAAGTGTTGTTGTCAGTGGTATGGATAAAGCTTATTCATTGCAAGCAATACACTGAATTGTCAATTAACTTGATCAATTTGTAGGGTAATAATTGTACACCTCTGATTTATCACACAATTACACTTCAGCATTACCGGCGGTCTTCAAACGTGAGCTACAAAGCCAAGAGGGTGAAGAAGGAGACAGTGTTACTCTTCACTGTGAACTCTCAAAATCTGGGGTCCCAGTTGTTTGGAAGAAAGGAACGCAGGTACTCCATTCTGGGGAAAAGTACCTTATAAAGCAAGATTCAGCTACTTTTGAGTTGAAGATTGCTGACCTCAAACCTGAAGATGCTGGACAATACACATGTTTGTGTGGGGACAAAAAGACTACGGCAAACATTAAGATCAAGGGTATGAAGTTCATTCAGTCTTATATATGTGAATCTTTGCTTTTTCCATGAGTAAAAAGACTATTTATTTTATATTTTTACATTCACTGGTTAGTTACCCGAGTTACATTTATTTAAAATTTCCCGAGTTACGATTTACTACTACAAAAATTTCCCAATCTTGTCTTGTAAGATGTTCTGTCTTATCTTGTCTCCTGCTGTCTTTGGAAGGTTTGTGAATGGTGTGCTTACTAACAAACTGTTACAACGCCAATTGCTTCTTAGCTTTACCCCTGATCTTCAAACGAGAACTACAAAACCAGGAGTGTCAAGAAATGGACAGTGTTACTCTTCAATGTGAGCTTTCCAAACAAGGAGTTCCTGTGGTTTGGAGGAAAGGAACACAGGTGATCCATTCTGGAGAGAAATACCACATCAAGCAAGTCGGGTCTACTTTCGAGCTGAAGATCACTGATGTCAAACCTGAAGATGCTGGAGTCTATAGTTGTAATTGTGGGATTAACAAGACCTCATCTACCGTTACCGTCAATGGTAGGAATGATATACTGAATGTAAACACCATCATGACACCCATTTTATATTTTATGCATTTATTTTGTGAATAGTGATTGTGTAAAGGATTACTTTTAACAGTCTTCCGCTGTGCCGTGTTTTGTTTTGATCAATTGGTAGGGCTCACAACTTGAATACATATTATTTTGTTAAGATTGGAGACTTCTCTTCAGTCCAGTTCTTTAATATGGTCTTGAGTTGTTTGTGTAATATGGTTCCAACATTTCTTCATGGTTCCTTAGCATTACCAGTGATCTTCACACATGAGCTTCAGAACCAAGAGTGTGATGAAGGAGGCAGTGCTACTCTGTCTTGCGAGCTTTCCAAACCTGGCATCTCTGTGCAGTGGAAAAAAGGAAGCCATATTATCCAGTCTGGAGGAAAGTACATCATCAGGCAGTTTGCCTCAAAGGTGGAGCTGAAGATCACTGATCTCAAATGTGAAGATGAGGGAGACTACACATGTGTGTGTGGTGATAAGACAACCACAGCCAATATGAAGATCAAGGGTATGAATCTTTCTTATTCTTTCTGGTACTGTAGTTATTAACCATTCTTTCCTAGCTACACTATTCTGAAAAAAAAAAAAACAGTGTTACACATTTGAATTTGGTGTTTGTGAATATTAATGTTGCATTTGTTATGTTAGGTTTTCACTGATATCCTACAGTAGATTTGAAATGCCCAAAAGATATAGTTGTTCATCATGTAGAGCAAAATTACACTCTTGCAGATGACATGCCAAAGCAGAAAACCATAACTGCAGATGTTGTTAATGGGGAACAGAATAATTTTGTACATTATTAAATATAACTTTTAGATAATTTGTTGTATCCTGCTGTGGCTCCACCTGCTGTGCAGGTATGCCATAGTCTGACAGACATCTGTTTTGGAATTGGCTCAAACTTTTCTTCTTTGCGGTCTGTCTGATTTGCCTAGTTTGTTTTCTCTTCAGTTCAATGCAGTTCATTTGTGGGACAGATATAGATTAAGCCTTCAGCTCTAGACCGACTTCAGTCACAATTCTGTCTTTGCTTTGTTTTCTTGGTCAGCAGCTTGAATCCTTCTTGTTTGGACATGCTAAACTGTCTGGAATCGGTCAGTTTTGGGGGACTTTCATTTAGTCAGCATACATGAATGCTATGGTAAAATAAGTTGTAATCCATGACGTCTGCTTGTTCTGGATTTGCCATTATTGTCTGACAAGAGAACTATTGCTCCTACATTTTGCTACAGAACAATCTCAAATGAAGTAGCTTCTCCTATTTTATGTTTTAAAGAAGTCAGTATTTATATACAGAAACATGAAGCACATGTTGCTAACATGATATTGTTGGCTTTTTTTCTCTCTTATATACTTTCACTTGAAAATTAGTAGCCAAATGTGCTTTTTTTTCTCCTGCGCTTTATCTGCACCACTGCTTGTTTCAGTGTCATAGTTGGTGAATATTTAGATGATTTACTGTTTAGAGTGTTATCTGTTTCCACATTGTATTTGCTGATGTCAGAGGTGAAGAGGGTGAGAGTGGATGACGGTTGTAAGGAAGATATTATCTTTGTTAGTGTCCTTGGGTTAGTGAAAGTAGCTGGTTTGGGAACAGCAGCACTGATGCTTTACTTTACCAAATCTGTGATGGTCACTTCCACAACATTGAATATCATGGATATACAACATAAAGTCTAGACTGTTGGTGGCATTATAACTTAAATGTGTTTGGAGGTGTTGGTCTTTTTTTGTAAATTTGTTTTTAATTGCATCCTCCAACTGCAGCCTGTGGGATTTTTTTGTCAGTATCCTTTCACTCTGCTATTTGTTTTATTCATCGTATTATTTGTCGTATTATTGAGTATTATTCTTTACCTTTGCAGGCTGTTTTTTCATCATTTTTAATTTAAAATATATATTTTTTGGTCTGTTTTGTGTCTCTATATTTAACACAGTGCCGTTTTGTGTCCCTATACAGTATTTAACACAGAGCCGTTTTTAGAAGTTCGAAATAATCCAAAAAGTTATCCTGTTTATGGATGTAAACTGATGCGGACATTAACATTATTGACTACTTCAACACGTCATGTCACCAGCCTTGATGTGGATGTTTTATTTATTATTTTTGAAAGATCACATCTAGATTGCTTTAAATGACCATGTGAACCTGTGCAGTGTTTCCCTTTAGATAGTCCTACATTTTTTAAATTATCACTTTTTTTAAACCGTTTTTGTGTTGACAATGAAGACTAGGTGGCATTCTTTTTCAACTTAAATACGTTACTGATTTGATGGTGTGTTCTTTAACTTTCCAGAATTAGTAATATTTGGAAAGGATTTGCCTCTACAGATTTTGTTTTATTATAGAATAGTGTAAAAATGACTTCAGCTGTAAATTCAAAAAATACTCAAGAAGTGCTTACTTCAACAGCTCGCCCAGTTCAGTTTACACAAGAACTCTTAAACCAAGCATGTAATGAAGATGACAGTGTTACTCTGCACTGTGAACTCTCAAAAACTGGAGTTCCTGTGGTTTGGAGGAAAGGAACACAGGTGATCCATTCTGGAGGGAAGTACCTCATCAAACAAGTTGGGGCTACTGTTGAGTTGAAGATCATTGATGTTAAACCCGAAGATGCTGGAGTCTATGCATGTGATTGCGGAGACAACATCACCACCGCTAGCATCAAAGTCAATGGTAGGACGGAGCTTTTATTTGAACCCTCTTCAACAATGAATAAGCTTCCTGTTTTCTGATCTACATAGCTGTCCTTCAATAATGTCTTAATTTATGGTACGGTAGGGTAAAGTACTGTGTATTGGCTTGTCAGGTCCAATAAGTTGTTTGTCTAGTTTTCCCATTTACATAATAGTGGCTGTTTTCATCAAAAAAAAATTACAAGGTGGTAAAAATATAAGTTCAGCAATTGCAGAAGAAAGATTTGCGTCTATCAGTGAAAGGATTTTTTGATGGAAAGTGTAAATTAATCTCACAAGATCATGTTCCTGGTTCAACTACTTTGCCTGACTTCTTCAGCATTACCAGTGGTCTTCAAAGATGAGCTACAGAATCAAGAGATTCAAGAGAAGGACAGTGTTACTTTGCACTGTAAACTCTCAAAACCTGAAGTTCCAGTGGTTTGGAGGAAAGGAACTCAAGTGATCCACTCTGGAGGAAAGTATCTCATCAAACAAGTTGGTTCTACTGTTGAACTGAAGATCACTGATGTCAAACCTGAAGATTCTGGAAACTATGTTTGTGATTGCGGAGACAGCATGACAACTGCCAACATCAAGGTTAACGGTATGAGAAGACCAACTGCTTCAAGAATCTTTGAAATGCATGCTCACATTCATTCTTTGGATATGAAGTGTGAACGTTTCCACCATTTATCAAGTTAAGTTCAAAAAAGATATGGATTTGATTTTAAGTATTATTTGGAACGCTGCATTTTTGTCGTCAATACCTTCTCTGGAAAATATTTATATTTACATCATCTGTATGTCTGGAACTAAATATCTGGCATCTCATATCAATCTTTGAATTGTCAGCTCTTCCAGCCATCTTCACAAAAGAGATGCAGAACCAGACAGCCATTGAAGGAGAGAGCATCATCTTCCAATGTGAGCTCTCCAAACCTGCAGTTCCTGTGGTTTGGAGGAAAGGAACACAGGTGATCCACTCTGGAGGAAAGTATCTCATCAAACAAGTTGGGGCTACTGTTGAGCTGAAGATCACTGATGTCAAACCTGAAGATACTGGCGACTATGCCTGTGATTGTGGAGACAGCATTACGACTGCCAATGTCAAGGTTAACGGTAGGAGAAGACCAAATCCATCTTTGAAATGCATGATCACTCTCGCCCTGTGTTCAGGAAGTGTGAATGATTCCACAGTTTGTTATGGAGATAAAGCTAAGGAAAGAAACTTAATTGTAACCTGTACTTTAAGGACTTTGTGTTGTCTTGGTCTTACTTGTCTGGAAAATAATTGCATCATATGCCACTCTTTGAATTGCCAGCACTTCCAGCCATCTTCACACAAGGACTGAAGAACCAGACAGCTGTTGAGGGAGAGAGCATCCGCTTCCAGTGTGAACTCTCCAAAGCAGACATTCCAGTTGAGTGGCGAAGGGGTGAAATTGGTCTATGCCCCTGTGCTAAATACGAATTCAAGCAAGATGGTCACCATGCACAACTTGTCATAAATGACCTTGAACCTGAGGACTCTGGTGACTATATTTGTGATACCGGAGATCGCCAAAGCACTGCATATTTGGAAGTCAAGGGTAGGCTTGGATTGAACCCTTGGTCTAATACAAGTAAACATAATCCTGTGTCAATTGAAGCCATTTCTTCTGATGACCTTGAAACACTTGTTTACTCGCGTTTTGCAGCACTGCCAGTTCTTATCAAGTCATCACTGAAAGATTTGGAAACCGAGGCTGGGGAAAATGCAGTGTTTCGATGCGAACTTGGGAAACCTGGAGCCAAAGTCATCTGGAGGAAAGACAAGAGTGTAATAGAAGCAAGCCACAAATGTCAGCTGAAGCAAGATGGAGCTTTTGCTGAGCTTATTATTTACAAGCTACAGGGAGGAGACTCTGGAGAATACTCGTGTGAGACAGAACATGATCGGACATCTGCCAAACTCACCGTGAAGGGTAGGAATCACCTGATAAAAGTCCTCATCTCTCCTAACTTTACCTTATCATTCTATTTTGATGATCACACATCTACTCCATACCATCCTCAATACTACACCATCCATCTTCTCTTTTGATATCCTTGCCACCGTTCCCAGATCACTTTAAGCACCTACTCTTTGCACGTGGTTTTGCACTTTGAATTTAAACTTTCTCCAATGCACTCCCACTTACGAGTTTTTTTTTTTCCGATTAACATAACAACGTTATACACTTTTCCCTTTGCAATTTAAACGTTTTATTTTAAAGGATAGCTGTCTTGTTTTGGTTGTTTAATCAATACCGAGGTAGTTTATTTATCTATTTTTTGGCATATTGACTACTACTGATATTTTTACTTTTAGAATATTGTACTACATGTTGATTTCTTGAACCTGAATTTGCTTTCAGAACCTGAAATCACAATCTTAACTGGCTTGAAGAGCTGCATTGTTAATGAAGGCGAGGACGTTCATTTTGAATGCCTTGTCTCTCATGATAATGCACTCATTGTTCAGTGGACACTGCAAGACGTCCCACTACAGAACAATGAGATGAATGAAATTCGAATGGACGGCAAAAGGCACACACTCACACTAAGAAGTGTCACCCAGAAAGACTCTGGCACAGTATCCTTCCATGTGGGTGCCCACACTTCTTTTGCTTGTCTTACAGTCAGAGGTAAAACTGAAGAACTTTTTGGATGTATTTATTTTCACTCTTTGATCACAGTGGGTTTCAAACACATGCACTGTTGTGCACGTGTTTAGTGTGTCTGATCATCCTATATCCATATATATATATTCCATATGTAATATATCTTGCATTTATCTTTGTTTGATGCATGCTTTAATGCATCATATTGCAAAACATAAATAAAAATGTGACCAGCAACTTTTTAAGCATGTATTTTATCTGTTTTGTTTTCAATTGTCAAATATGTCTTATCTTAACCATTGCTTGTTAGTATGTTGAGTTTTGGATATTACATTCTATATATTACACGATATTACACGATCTATAACAGAAATGCAACAAAAAGCATTAGTTAGGCTTACTTTTGTACCTGGCTGAGAAATTGCAAAGGAAATTTGTTAACACCCCATAATCTTCAGGTTTAGGGTGTTTAAGGCACATGTCTAAGAATGTGTTCTATGTATCACTGTTTCCTGCCAGAAATCCCCGTGCTATCATTTTCGAAGGAGTTGACGAGCCAGGAAGTCACAGAGGGCGGCAGTGCCTCATTATGCTGCGAAACCTCTATCCCTGGTGCCAATGTGACCTGGAAGAAGGGCACTCAGTTCCTATCTGATGGAAAGAAATATTCCATAAAGAGGGATGGCGCAATCCAAACCTTGGAGATCCTTAAGCTATCAGTGGAAGATGGTGGCGAGTACACATGCGAAGCAGGAGACAAACGAACCAAAGCTACATTAACTGTCAAAGGTAACTAATGAGGATAGCATGATGCTACGTTTATAATAATAAACTACACTGTTTGGAGGATTAATACATCCTCTCACATTCTCATTCACTTATAGTAGATAAAAAGTACTAAAAGATATACCCCCGGTTTCACAGAAAAGGCTTAAGCCAAGTCCTAGACTACAATGCATATCTGTTTTAATTGAACGCAACTTGCACTGACATATCTAAAAAATGTCAAGTCCAATTATTTTTTCTCAAGTTTCACAATAGTAGCGGGGTTTTTTTCTAAGGCACATTTGAAGCTACTTCAATGTCCTAAATGATCTAAAGCCTAATCCCGGCTTAATCTAAGCCCTATCTGTGAAACCAGGCCATAAGTACAAGTCAGTGGTGAGAAATTTACCTCATTTGACTTTTTGGAAGATCCTCAAAAGTCCCTTTCATCACGTTCCTTCCCAGAATGTGTTAAAATCACGCGAGAATTAAAGGATGTGACTGTGATAACGGGCGAGGATGCTAACTTCAAGTGTGAGGTGTCCCAAACAGGGGTTACGAATGTTGAGTGGTGGCTCAGCTCCAACCACCTTCAAAACAATGACTTAAATCAAATCAGCACCCAAGGAAGGGAACACAGCCTAGTGCTGAAAATGGTCACACCCGATGATTCAGGTGATGTAGCCTTTGTGGTTGGCCCTGAGAAGAGTGTTGCCTACTTGATGGTGCAGGAGAAACCCAAAGGTAAAAGACTCTTATGGCTAACAGTGTTCATTGGTGGCAAGCAATCATCTGTCTGTCATTAGGTAGTAGCTGCATTCATTTTGCGCTATCATAACAAAAGGCTTCTAGCTGCTTTTCCATCTGCTTTGGCCATTCTACATCTACACCAAAATTGTGTAGTTCTCATCCATTTTTTTGGTTCAATATTCCCTTTTTATAATTTAGATATCTATGCTGTCTTTTCTCCAATTCCTATCCAAAATTGTTAAAGCATGAGTTTCTCACTCAGTAAAGATTTTTTAGTGTATCACTGTGTCTGTTCAATGGCTTCAAGTGTCTAAGTTTCAGAGTCTTCAGGTAGACAATATGATGTGACAGCACTTGGGTTTGGGTTTCTCCTGTCCATAGTCGTATTCTTAGAGAAGCCTCTGGACTTGACTGCCAAAGAGGGTCAAACAGTCACACTGTCCTGCATGACTTCCGACCCTGAGGCCTCTGTCACCTGGTACAAAGAGCAGGAGATGATAAAGGCAGGGGGCAGGTATCTGCTCTACAAGGATAGAGCCGTCCATCAGCTTCGCATCCTTAGGGTGGAGGAAGGGGATGCAGGGGTGTATACATCCAAAACCAAAGATGCAGAAAGCTGCGCCACCCTTACTGTAAAAGGTAAATGGGTTTGTAGGCCTTTAATTTATCAACATGCCTGTTGACTATGAAAGTGAACACAGATTCCAAGAAGAACCAACTTATGTTCTAGTTTCCGTTCGCTTTGTAACTGGCTCTCTTGTGGAACGAAGAAGATTTTGATTCCTTCACAGATATTGGCAGCATTTTTAAAATCTGACAATTACATTCTTTCAACTTCTTTTCTCATCCATCATCAGGTCAACCTGCATACTTCCAGAAGGAGTTAGAGAACCAGAATGCAATAGAGGGAGATAGTATCACATTGCGCTGTGAACTTTCTAAACTAGTTAAAAGTGTAGAATGGAGAAAGGGTGGAGTGGTGCTCCAACCCAGTAAGAAGTTTGAGATGAAACAGGAAGGATGTGTGCTGGAGCTCCATGTCCATGATCTGGAACCAGAGGACAATGGCTACTACACTTGTGATGCTGGAGACCAGTTGACCACAGCATCAGTCACAGTGCAAGGTATCAAATAACACTCTTAAGTCAATTGCATATTGCGTTTTAGTACATTTATAGATGAAACAGACAGAATTATCTCATACATGTTGGAGGTTATTTAAAATCTGTAGCTTTTTGAATATGCCCTAATGTCTTTATGAAGTTTGCATTATGTTTATGAAGTATAGGCTACTCAATGTATGCGCGTACTGTATTTTTAGACAGTGGTGATCTAAGGGTTTCTGTGTCTGGTCTCTGCAGAGGTTGAGGTCCTCATAGTGTCGGGTATAAAGAATACAGATGTGTTTGTGGGCGAACAGGCAATTTTCTCCTGCCAGCTCTCTCGCCATGCCAAAGGCAGAGTTCAGTGGTGGCTAGATGGCACACGTTTGGAGAACAGTACCTTCAGTGAAATAAGTGTGGGTGAAGACCATGTCCACACTCTCACCCTAAGGAACCTTTCTCCCAATGATTCGGGTACAGTCCTGTTCAAAACAGGTGGCCTGTCATCCTCCGCCAAACTGTTAGTGAAAGGTACCGAACGGGGTGAAGGGGCATAGTAGCACTTGGCAGAGCGATTTAAAGGCTTAAAATTAAATAAATAGCACTGACTAATATTGTGTTCATGAATTTCCTAACTTTTAAAGTCAGTTACTCATTTTTTGAAGCATTTGGGTTGCCTTTTTTTTTTGGTTTTTACATTTCTTGATTTTTATAAGTTACAGTCGGACCATAAATCTAGAATTTTGTCACAATCTGTCCTTTAAGTTGTTGATTACTGTTGTGTTCTTTGATATATGCTGTAGACTCATATTACTGAAAATAATAATAATACTAATCTTAATCCAAAGTATTTTTGCACAGAGTGCACTGGAGAATCCTTCGGTTCAGTGTCATGCTCAATAATGCAATCCTGATAGAACAAGATTTGTATGTACTTAAATCTATTTTTGGGTTACCCATGCCTAGGATGTAATATTTTTGTTAGCTGCCAAGACACTTTACTATTAGGAAAAGTATACAGTAAGGTTGAAAACAAAAATATGTATTTTTAATGGAAATTCATGGATGCGTGTAGTTAATGTGCCGTGTATTTCTAACCTTAAACGGTAGCTTTGGCTGCAATATCTTGGCTTTCTAATTACTTACTAAATCGGCATACTAATTAATAAATTAGTACAATGATTTTGGATTTGTATATGGACCAGGGCTCAACGCTAAGGATTATTTCTTCTGGCCCGGTCAGGCCAGTGGTTCAGATTTTTACTTGTCCAGACAAACTTTTCACTGGTCCTGCCAAAAGTTGTTGTTTTCATTGTTTTAGGCCTATGTAACCTTGTATTATTATAAATGATGAGGTTGCAATTGGTTTGACTTAAAAACGTGCAAATGATAAACTGGCCTACTGGGCATCCTTACTGTCGAGCTGTGAAGATAGTTTATTTATTTTTTATTAAAGAAAGTATAGTGTCGCTAAGATATTAGGATGTATTAGGAGCGCAACATCCGATGGGTTTTCCCAGATCGCATCACATATAGAGTATATATTATTGTTGGTCTGAATCAGCTACAGTATGAACACTTGAATATGTATTGCCTACTCTCAGTATGTGTGGTTTGATGAGAAGCATTTCACTGGTGTGGCATATAGGCCTGAATTGACTGCAGACCAGCAAAAATGCTGTATTAATTTTTTATCACAGTATTTTAGATATGTAATTAATTCTACTAAATGAATGTGCAAACTTTAAAAGAAAAATGTTCTTACATAGACTCTCAATATGATGTTTTATTAACAAAGTTCGGGAGGACCACTTTCAGATAATTAACACAGGTGAAGAGCACTCAGCAATCAAATGATAAGCGGTGTATATAGATTCAGCAGTCTCACCTCAATCCATTGACAGTTTAGCTGCGTCCCTCCACCACCCCTTCTCCACTCTTCTAGTCCTAACCCTTTACATACGAGGGGACAGTACTCTGGGTTCGGGACGAATTCCGCATTAAATAATATTACGCATTAAACTGTACTCCCTCTAATTGTATGTAAATGTGAACTCGTGAAAAGACCATTGTAGGCTACTCATCAATCTTAACTACGCTTCTGTTTTTGTGCTGCATGTACTTTTTCTAGAATTTGGCCTTAGTTTGACTTGACACTGCAACTAGGCAATTGGTTGTAATTGACCATGTCCTTGGTCAGTTTGGAGTAGAGAAGCAAAAGATGATACCCTTACCATACTAGTGATAACTAAGTAATGCTTAAGCAGTGACTTAGATGATGAAGTTGCAAAGGTTGCTGAGACTTGTATTTCAGTTGCAAATTAGATTAAATACCACCCAATATCTCAAAGAGGATTGAGGTGAAGAACTCTACTCCAAAGTGCACTGGGGTTTTGAGAAAATTACTTATCCCCACCACCAACCCTCTATAGATCCCAATGTGGAGGTGGTCAGTGCAATGGAGGACCAACACATAGCAGAGAACCAGCCTGCAGAGTTCATCTGTCAGTATTCCCGGCCAGTCAAGGCCATATGGAAGCGAAACGGCATACCTGTGCAAGCAGACGGTCGCAGGGTAATAGTGGAACAGGACTGGACTGTTGCAAGGTTGTACATTAGCTGTGTGGAGCCTCAGGATGGGGGGATGTACTCCTGTGAGGCAGAAGGAACCTCTGTTGTGGCACATCTCAGGGTGCAAGGTGAGCACACCTGTGGACGAGGAGAATCTGTGTGTCATTCATAACTCAAAAGTTTGGATCATCACAAAGACTCAGTATAAGGGCTTACTAAAAAGGGTTTTACAAGGACAAGTCTTTAGCAATTTGATGCTGATGGTTTCACATGACCACGATACCAAAATGTCAGTAGTCAATGAAATATAATACTCCATACCAATTTCAAAATCTAATACGTCATGACTTTATAAAAAAAGTGAATTACTAAATAAAAACTTTCAGTTATTTTTCCTTCCAGAATATATTGGGGGTTTTTTTGCAACATTTTGTATTTAGTACATTTGACATTTTTTTAAATCAATTTTTAAGCTAATATTCACCCACAAATAAAACATTTTTTTTTATACTCAAGTCAAAAATTGCTGTTTTTCGTCTGGCTGGCTATGCAGTAACCATCATGAGCTTTTATTGCAGCTACCTTTGCTTTTTATGCTACTCAATACTAAATGCTACATGCTAGTGAAATGTTGGAAGAATCGTCAATCGAGTGTGATTGTGCAATAAACAGTTATTGTTTTAGGGTCAGAAGTTATTATTTTTATTCATCTAAGGTCAATCAGTTATATACTACATCAACTTGTTTTGGTATGTTGAAAACCAGTGTTTTTTCAGGTATTGTGTTTCTTTTGCAGCTAAACCCATTGAAATTCTTCAAGAGCTGAGTAACATGGAAACCATTAGTGGTGGGGAAGCACTTTTTGAATGTGCCTTGTCACGTCCTGAAACCAAAGACTGCCGGTGGTTAGTCGATGGCAAGCCTGTAAAGGAGTCGGCAAAGGTAGAGATCGTTTCCTTTGAGAGTGGCCGACGCCATCTTCTGCTCTTAAAGGACTTGCATCCTTGTGAAAACACAAAGGTTACATTCCAAGCTGGAACTTCATCAACTACTGCTCTTCTGTCTGTCAAAGGTATGGCATTTCTCTTTTATGTTTTAGTTTCATGCTCTAGTTTCATCATATATTAAATATGATGCTAAATGCATAAATGTAAATGCATTTAAATGTTATGAATGTGTTCTGTACAGCTTGGCAACTGGAGGTGGTCAAGCCTTTGGAAGATAAGACCGCCATTGCAGGAGAACCAGTTGAGTTCACTTGTGCTTTGAATGAAGCTGTGCCTGAGAGTGAAGTGACTTGGTATGCAAATGGGGTTGAGCTTCAACGTAATGACCAATGGGCCATGAGAGCCAGTGGCTCTTCCTACAGCCTCATTTTGAAGAAAGCCCAGGCTCAACCCACACAGGAAATCACATTTGCAGCGAGGGATGCATTATCCATGGCCAAACTCACCACAATTGGTAAGAGTCGGTTTGTGCATCATTCATTACAATTTTCTACCATTACTTTCTGACTAACCTTTTTTAATTTTGTCTGGCTTTGTAGCTGTGCCTGATCCCCCTGAAGATCCAGAGCTGGTGAGTAAAGGCCCAACGTTTGTTACCTTGTCTTGGTTCACCCCTCTCAATGATGGAGGAAGCCCAATCATTGGTTACCGGGTGGAAATGCGTCTAGTGGACAGTGTCCTCTGGCTGCCCTGCCACACAGAACCAGTGTGCAATACTGAATTTCTAGTTGAAAACCTCATACCGGGGGCAGGTTACAGATTCAGAGTGGCAGCCATTAACCGTGCTGGCATTGGAGAGCCTGTCCAGCTGCCTCAAACTGTGACACTTGGTAAGTGGATACTCACTGAATTGACCAATTTATCGGAAGCAACCTTATAGAGTTCATTGTGAGTATATTATATGTTAATCTAACCCAACTGCTTCTATGAGTCTGTGTAGAAGGCTTGCTTTTAGCAGTCTGCCCTAGATCAGGGTTCCTCACTCCTTGGGCCTAATTTATAAAACTTTGCGTAGGATTTGCGTCAGAAGTTGCGTACGGATGAAACATAGGACGTGTGTACGCACAGAAATATTCGGATTTATACAACCGTGCGCACGCACATCCTACGCATTTTTCCCTGAATAAATCACAATCAATTCTAAATATAGCGCAGCTTTTGCGGCTTCATGTCACGCCCATAGTTGCCCATAAATAGTCCGTGAAACGCCCACAAGTTAATATTCATCAATTGCGAAATCATGTTAAACACAGAGAGGAATTTAAAAAAAACGTAACTTCACTCAATGTGAAGTACAAGTTATCGTTGGCAAGGTGGAAAAGAGGAGAAAAATGTTGTTTGGAGGGCACAGTGTGCATTACTAATGCCAAAAAGGCACTTGAGTGGCAAAAGGTTGCCAGACGCCGTAAATGCTGTAGCCTCGATCACAACCTCGGACTGTGGCCAGAATAAAAAAGAAATGGTCTAAAATGGCCATAAAATGTAAAATTGAAACTGTTAATAGAAAAAACACAATTGCAAATAATAAGACATACTTGTGATCCATAAACAACAGATTGTGGGAACGGCTACGTCTTTCAGGAGAAGATTATGTGCATAGACTGCATTGTACTCTGTCTGCTGTAAAATGTGCAGTGCACAGACAAACGTTGAGGTTATAATGTTCAGGAACATTGTTTTCAATCCTGTTAAGTTTATTTTAAACAGAGACAACGCTCTTCTCTAGCCCAGCTTAATCTTTTTTTGCGTGTTCTGTAGGCAGATTATTTAAATGAGAAACATTTTGACATTTTAAAATTTTAAAACATGTGAGTGGAGTTTAGGAAATATACTTTTAGTGAATTAATATGAAATAAGCTCATCTAAATTAACTGATTACTCCAAATAAGTATATTTTCTATTTTTGTAACTAATAATTTGTTCTTGTGGAGTTCTTGCTGCATTTCTTCAACTGTTCTTTGAATGGGTCAGTGACGTTTTAGAATTTCAAAACGGTAAAAAAATAAAAATTAAAGGACAAAGTAAATATAGCATTTTTTGTGTACATCTATGTGTATATTTTTTGTTTTTATTAGTGCCCTTTATAAAAAATAACAATATATGACATTTTAATGTGTTTCTTTGTATACAGTCCTTGAAAATGTCATACGGTAAAACGAAGTGATTTTTAGGAATAAATTAAATTTAATATTCATGACACAGTTAAAAACAACCATGAATGTAATAGTTGATCTGTAAGTATTATATAACAAGTTGCAAAATATAACCACCTACACCACAAATACTAGATATTTTGTTTTTTACAACCACAGCATGTCATCTATGGACATTTGTTCTATTTTTTTGCAAGAAATTAGTCAAAAATACCTTCAAGTTATATATATGTGTATATCATACTAGCTCTCCTCCATTATTTTCATGAACCTTGTAAACAAACAAAGTATCTATTTTTATTTATTTTAAAATTCAATGTTTTACCATATGACATATTTTGTTTTACCGTATGACATAGTACAATTTCAATGTTTCATTGCATTTTTAATGTAATAAATTTATGTAGGCCAATTCAAAATGATTTCAAAGAAACAGGCATCTCAAGTGAACCTTTTTTTAACAGTAGAATATATTTCCCAACACATGAACATTTCTTTTTTAGTCAACTCAACTCTCTTTCAGTACAAGGAACACATGGGACGTGCTATATGTAAAACATGACAATATCAGTTAGATTTACAACAGTGAGATACACACACACACACACACACACACACACACACACACACACACACACACACACACACACGTGAATAATATATCTACAGTGGGGCCAAAAAGTATTTAGTAAGCCACTGATTGTGCAAGTTCTCCAACTTAGAATAATGTGAGAGGTCTGTTATTTTCATCATAGGTACACTTCAAATATGAGAGACAAAATGAGAAAAAAAAAATCCAGGAAATCACATTAGGATTTTTAAAGAATTTATTTGTAAATTATGGTGGAAAATAAGTATTTGGTCAATAAGAAAAGTTCAACTCAATACTTTGTAACATAACCTTTGTTGGCAATGACAGAGGTCAAACGTTTCCTATAAGTCTTCACCAGGTTTGCACACACTGTAGCTGGTGTTTACAGTGTTTACTTTTTTCTCATTTAGTCTCTCATAGTTGAAGTGTTCCTATCATGAAAATTACAGACCTCTCTCAACATTCTAAGTTGGAGAACTTGCACAATCAGTGGCTGACTAAATACTTTTTGGCCCCACTGAATATAAAGCCACTTTCCAGAAACATTGTGATGCTGACTTCAACTCAGGCCTATAGATGAGATACTGCCTATACTGACTAAACTGGCACATCCTAACATTACTGGCATCATATACTCTCACATCATATACCCTTTCCCTCCTCTTGGCTAGGTTCTCCTCTCTAGCTGCAGGATCTGCGCTTAGCTTTGCACAGAAATGTGCACCCCTCTCCTTACTAGAAAGAGGCATCTGTAATAATGTGAAAAAATGCTTAAAATAGGCAGAAATATATTATATATGTTAATATTAATTCATAGTAGTCATACAAACTATATATGTTATATAACTATTAAGAAATAACAGTTAAATGCTCTGTGTCATATGGTATAACAACATGTCATACGGTAAAACCGTTTGTCTGTATGACATTTTTTGTTTGCCCTTATGACAATTTTGTGCTGTGTCATTTATAACAGGCAGTTGCTTGGCCACCTCCTTCCATCTTTACCCTTTACCTTGACTTTTAAACTTTATATTTCACCTGTAAATAAATATTTTTTCAAATTTTAAATGTTTTAAACCCTTTTTTGACGTTTGACCATATGACACCCAAATCTGTGACACATGTAACTCACTTGGAAAAGGTGAAATTACCCCAAATGTAGGAGCAAAATCTTAAACTTGCCTTCAACTTGGCTGGTCTTCAGGGGTCCTCTGAGTAATGTCATCATATTTCACATGACTTAAGTCATTAATATCCAGTTCCAAAATGGCTTCTAAACTTTGTTTTACCGTATGACATAGGGAAAATGTGTTTTTGCGGAACAATTTGTTTTAGATACAAATGACATTTCTGAAAGGACTATCTTACTGATACTTTAATATGCTTATCTTAAGACTTGAAAAAATATGCCAAATGAAAAATTGTATCATTTTTAAACATTTTTAATAATTTTAAATACAATTGTCTTAAATAACTTTAAGTGAATTCCGTTTGTCCGTATGACATTTGACCACATTAATAGTCTAAAAATTACCTATTTTTGAAATTTCACACAATTAAGAACAGTGAGGAGGACAGATGATGTGAGATTAAAACATGTATATAATTTTAAACCTATGTTATATTATTATATAATATGTATTGCTCCTGGAAGTGCAAATCAGTGCGGCACGTCACTGACCCGAATGTTCTTTTGGTCTTCAGATGCACCAGTGACCATGACCAAAATGTTAACCAGCTCTAAGCTCCAAAAAGGAAAGATGGTTCAATTGGAGTGTGAACTTTCTGCAGAAAGTAAATCAGTCACATGGCACAAGGACAACAGAGAGATAGAGGTTGGGGCCAAGTACCAAGTGGTAGAAGAGGGCAAGAGCCAAGTTTTGCTCATTAAGGATTTCCAGCCTACAGACCAGGGTGTCTATTGTTGTGTTGCCTCAAATGAGGCAAAGACTTCAATCAACCTCAACCTTGAAGGTACTTTATTTAGCTTAATCTCTACATCTAACTTGCTCTCCTTTTCCTCTTCCTAAAGTCTCTTTGGGTGGGTGGGTTGTTTGTTTTTAATTTTTAATTCAATGTTTTTAGCTCTTCTGTTTCGTTTATTGTTTCAGTTTATAATGCTACTTTATTCTTTATTCACACCTTCAGATTACCTGAGTTTTCTTAATCAATTGCTGTTGCGTAGACACATTATTGATGTATTTAATTAACTTTATGTCCAACATAAAAATGTTACCATATGCATACAGTAAGTGAGACTGATTTATTATGACTCCTTGATTACAGGAGATGGTACAACACTTTGTCAGGATGCAGGCAGCCAGCCCAAACTGCCTCCTGAAGCTGCTTCTGAGGGAGACCTACATGCTTTGTGGGAGGCAGTGGCCAAGAAGAGGAGAATGAGTCGGGAACCCACATTAGATTCAATTTCAGAATTACCAGAAGAAGATGGTAAAGAAAAGGCACAAAGCAAAGAAGAAAAAGTTATTGAAAAAGAAGCGAAAGAGAAAGAGAGACCTGTTGAGCCAGCTCCCAAAATCACAGCAGGGCCTAATCTCTATACCAGTTCTGATGAGGAATCTCTCAGTGGGACAACAAGCTTGGTGTCTTACCTGCAGAAAAGCAGCAATTCCTCGATGACAGTGGAAAGTCACACTGAGACCACTGCCTCCAAGAAACTGTATGAGCACTTCCAGATGACTGAGCAATCTGTTACAAAGACCTCTGTGGAGCCCCTCATGGAAGCTCAGAAAGGGGACGAGTTGCTAGATGCTGCTGTCAAGATTCAGGCAGCCTTCAAAGGTTATAAAGCCAGAAAGGACATGCGACCAGTCTTCAAAGAAGTATTCAAAGAGCAGACTAAGGAGCCCAATGGGACAATTCATCTCGAGTGCATTGTGGAGGGTAAGCCAGATAAAGTTCGCTGGCTAAAGGATGGTGAACCCTTAGTAGACGGCAAGCACCACCATATTGATATCTATAATGATGGTACCTGCTCTCTAGTAGTGACAGCTGCCACAACCAAAGACACAGGTGTATATACTTGTGAAGTCACCAATAAATTTGGCATTTCCACCCATAGTGGTAAAGTCACCATAGGGTCAATGCGGGAATCTTCTGGGCGACGACCCCTCACTCTAGGCTACAGTGCAGACAGTGAAGCTGAGAGCTCCTCGGGGAGTGAGATGGATGAGACTTTACGTCAAGCAAGTAAGCGATTGCGGCGACTTCTTCGCACTCGCCTTCCTCCGGATGTGGAGGAGGAACCTTTTTTGAGTGCGGATGAAGGAGATTTACCGCCACCGGATCTACAGTCTTACCGGGAAGACGATCAGTACATCTACATCCGCTTTGATAACCGTGCAGAAGCTCAAGTGGCTTCCCAGCGCTTCCAGGAAATGTTTACTTATCAAGGAGTGCCCATTGAAACGATCGTCATACCAGCAGCAGGTTCTAAGGTAGAGCTGCGTATCACAAAGATGGGCCTCTCCCAAGATGGCTCCCAAACCCCAACTCAGGACCGACCGATGCCTGCTTTCATGACAGGAACCCCTGGTATGACCCCTCTTCCATCTGGTTTTGTTTTTGCTGTTGTTTGGTTCTTCATTAAGTTGCATGGTTCAGTACTAGGGTTGGGTATCGAGAATCGAGTATCGATTGGAACCGAGACTAACTTTTCGTTTTTCCCGGAATCGTTCAAAAGTTAAAATTTCGATTCCTAGTTTCGATATTCACAGTCCGCCGAGCGGAAGAAGAAACAGCTGAACAACACCAACGAAGAAGCGTCTACCGGAAGTGTTGACATAACCACGCGAGTCGAACATGGGTACCTTACGTCGGCGATCCAAAGTGTGGCTTCACTTTTCTAAAAATAACGAAATCTCGGCAAAATGCTAAATTTGTGACAAAAGGAGTATTTTTACAGAAGGAGTATTTCCTTCAGAAAGGCCGTTGGTTAGCAAGGTTAGCTAAACTTTTTTGACCCTGCCTCTTAAAAGAATCAGAATCGAGAATCGTCAGGAACCGGAATCGAAACAAGGAATCGCAATCGGAATCAGAATCGTTCAAATTCAAACGATACCCAACCCTATTCAGTACTGGATTATATTTCACATTATAGGGCAGCACTTTTGATATTTACAAAAATGTTGTGACTTGCTTTGTTTTTTGGATCTTAAAGTGGTGGCATGTCATGTTTTTCGCCTGGTTCTGCATCAAATTGCTATGTTCTCTTCTTTTCGGTTTTGTTTGCTCTTCATCGTTATCTTAATCCCCCACCAACCTCCCAGCGACCCCCGTCTTCCTGACGGAGCTTCGTAGCCAGGATGTTCCTGATGGATTTCCAGTCAGTTTTGACTGTGTAATTGCTGGCAAACACCCTCACACTGTGCGATGGTTCAAGGATGGAAAGCTGTTGGAGGAAAACGACCACTACATGATCAATGAAGACCAGGAAGGTCGTCACCAGCTGATCATCACAGCTGTGCTTCCCACAGATATGGGCGTATATCGATGCATGGCTGAAAATGACAGTGGCATCGCCTCCAGCAAGGCTGAGCTGAGAGTGGACAGTGAGTACACTGTTAAAAGAAAGTGTCAAATCAAATATAGACGAGAAAGCAATGTAATCCACTATTAAAGCGCTTTAACAAAGATGGCACTTTCTTTTACCGGTGCATCTGTGAAGAGTAAGAATGCAACTGCATGCGTTTTGTAAGAAGAATTCTCATTGTTTGCCTGTAGATGTCCCCAAAATGCCCCTACATTTTCAACATACTTAAGATGAAGGCTTTATTATTTCTAACAAATCATTGATTCAGTCTTGTGTATCTTTGAAGTGTCTTGCAGCTCAGACTATGACACAGCAGCTGATGCCACAGAGACGTCTTCCTATGTCAGTGCTAAAGGCTATGTGTCTAGGTGAGAGCATGTCAATATTACAAGTACACAATACATTTTGCACAAATCCAGCCAAAACAAGTCTCTAGTTTTACACGGGCTTCTGCTTTTGTGTGGTTTGCTCTCTTAGCTCGGAGCACAGGGACACAGAGGCTTTTGAGTCTGTGGCAGAGGATGAGCAGCTTCCTCAGGTTTTGGATGAGTTGCACGATTTATTCCTCAGTCCTGGAGCACCCATTGCCAAAATGAGTGTTAAGGTCAAAGGTCAGTTATGTTTTTTTTTTCATGGATGCTAATTCTTTTGTTTCAGAATCTATTTTATCTCTATTTTGTTTATTTATGCACTGTTTATTCCAAGTGTTTCCTTTTTTACATCTGCACTTGTTGTATCTGCTATTCAAATCCAGCCACTCTGAGCATGACATTAATGTCCTACATTCTTTTTTCTGGCCATCCTATTTTTAATTACCTTGTTTATGTTCTTCATACACATTTACATAGCTTTGTATCTAAGACGACTTTAATTTTCAGCTGTTACATTGCAGAAGTTTCATGTTTCAACACCATTCTGCAGGATTTCCCTCACCAAGAGTTTACTGGTTCAAAGATGGCACCCCACTTCAAGCCTCCAGCAGAATTATATTGTCAACCGTGCGAGATCAGCACAGTCTTGAGGTTTTGGATGTTAAGCGGGAGGACACCGGAGAATACTCCGCATACATTAGCAATATAGCTGGATCTGCCTACTCTTCAGCACGACTGAATGTACTGGGTAAATGTTCATTTTAAGCTTTAAGCCTTTTTGTGTCACTTCCATGGGGTCTTTGATAGGAATTGGAAGCATGGTGAAATTATATTGTAAATGATCATTATAGTGATTTTTTTCAAATAAAATGTGCTTTTATTATAATGTGCTAAAAAAATGCTAAAATGTTTGTTTGTTTACATGATTTCCATTTGCTAGCTCCTGGAGAGCGCCCAGCTCCTGAACAGGGACGAATGAGAGGTAAACATCTGTAATGTCACATATTCTTGCACACAGCACATTGTGAGTCGTTGTTCCATATGGTATGAACGCAACTGCATTTTGAAATTTGAGAAAGATTAAGCATGCATATCATTTGCTATGCCACTTGTATTTTTCCACAAATAGATCCAAAGGTGCCACTTGTGCCACCACGCTTTCTGGAGAGGTTCAGCAACAAGAAGGTGAAACAGGGAGCAAGTATAACGCTGTCAGTCAAAGTGGAAGGTATGGCGTGTTACCACAATAAATTAAATTAATTTACATGCAATTTTGAGAAATACAGTAATGTTTAGTTGCACGTTACAAAAGGTGAAAACATGCTAAGTCACTGTCTTCCGAAGGTTCCCCAACCCCATCTGTGAACTGGTTAAAGGAAGTGTCAGATAAGGATGTTTTGTGGATCAAGGCAGACACACCAGGTTACAAGGTGGCCAGCTCTGGCCGTCAGCATAGTCTAATCCTTATGGAAGTGGAAAAAAATCATGGTGGCATGTACACTTGCATTGCCACCAACCGTGCTGGACAGTCGGTTAACACAGCCCGGCTGGATGTGGAGACAGGTCAGGAACTCATGGTTTAGTTATAGACGATAGTGATGTCAGGATATTATTATTATTAATATATAATATTATTTTATACCAAGAATATTTCTGGTATGTGTACCAATTTAAATGGATTTATTAATAAATAACCTGGTCTTTTAATCATCATGCTTATAATTTTCTATCCAACAGCACCAGAGCAAAAGAGCAAAGTGGGGCCACAGTAAGTTTAAATTTAAAAGGTTACAGCTATCAATTAAATTATTTTATTCATCTAAACATTGTACAGTTTTACACATTTGGATGTTAATGTTTAATTATAATATTTTCTTCTCCAGGGTTCTGGGAATTACTATTAGCCCACCGGAGGAAGTGGCCAAAGGTGAATATTTGATAGATGATTTTCTGTTTTAAGTTTTTAATTAAATTTATTTTAACTACTTTATACTTTTAGTGGGCTGTCAGATTATATCAGAGTGAGTGACTGCCATCAGGTAGTTCTGATGTAATTTACTACAATATAAGTGACTCTTTTGAAAACATCTTAGGAGAGATTAAACTACCTTACATGGGTGAAGTGGGTACAGAGGAATTCTTACAAAAACTCACAACCCAAATCACAGAAATGGTATCAGCCAAGTTCACCCAAGGTAAGAGAAAACAATAATTTTCAGCCAACAATATTGAGCTAATATTTTTGTAACCTGCACTACCACAGTTTACTGTGAATTACACTGTGTATAAATGTGTGTACTATTTGTGCTGTACTTTTTTTTAAATTAAAGTATTATTCTTGATGTCATAAGTAACAATAGTGCAAAATAACAATTTATTGTTTTAATGTAGTCTTTCTCTACAGAATGCATCCTAAAATTCACTCAAAACAGTATGCACTGTTTTTGAATGAGCTTTGCGTGTGCCCAAATGCTTTGAATTCATCTCACAGGATGTACTGAGTACTGAAATATTCACTTTTTAAATCATTAATTATACTCAGGACTTTTTTGTGAGCATAATTTCCTGGACTTCCCTTCCATATATAAACAGTATATACTGTATATATAATTCCTATGCAGTTTACTGACAAAAAAAAAAAAAAAAAAAATATATATATATATATATATATATATATATATATATAAAACCTTATCTTTCTGGATCCCCCGATTCCTGTGCAGTTCACTGACTCCATTCTTTTGTCTATCCATCAAACTATCCATCCATCCTCTCATCCCTCTATTCACTCACATTCTCATTGAAGCATTGATTTGTTCAGACAGCTTACAGAACCATCAAGTGCTCCAGTGGATGAAATCTTGGCCCAAAGTAACCAGTATGTATCCGCAGAACCTTCAGTGTATTACACCAGAACTTTGACTTTTTCTCCATGAGGCTATGCTGTTGTTAATCACGTTGCTTGTCTATTTCTTGGGTTCTAACCATTGAAAAATTAAAGAAAGAAAACACCTAAATCTAAAATGTAACGTACAAAATGCTTTAAGTGTGGCCAAGTGGTAATAAAGTCATGGTTCTTTAAAATCAGGGCCATTTTGTCACAATACAAAATAAACTGGACATTTTGAAATTCAGTGTCTCATTTTTACACTTACAAGGTGTCTCTGTTTCAGTATACACAGAGAAAATGGATGAACGCTCACTGCCATATTCATTTAGATAAAGGATTTTTGCATGAGCGATATATTAATGTTGTGTGGGCACAATTTTGGTTTTGCACAAGCATGACAGTGCATGTTAAAGCACAGGAGAAACATGGTTTACAGCAGTAGTTATTATATCATAGATGTCATAGATGATTTAAAAAAAAACTGACCTCAAAGGTGAGCTCAATTCATATTTGCATCTTTTCCTGTTTCTACAAAATAAGCTACACTACAGGCTAAAGCTTGTCTGAATATTCTCGAATATGCTCAAATTGAGCAATGGAAGAATTTGACTGGGTAACGTTACACTGTTAGTAAACTAACACACAATTATCTCTGTTTTCAAACTCTAGTCGATCCCAAACTTTTTAAACCACCATCAATATCTTGACACCCACCAGCCAGAGACACGATCAAAATGAAACACAATGTTCACTTATTATACGAGAAGCGAGAAGATACGCCACGCACGAATTTGAATTGTAGGCTAAATATGAATAATTCTGCTTACCTTGTCTTTAGGTTCACGAAACTGGACAGTTTTCCTCATAAATCGCTCTCAGGGTCCATTTTGGCGATATTATTTCCATGTTAGGCCTAGCACTGTTGATCTCTTCGTGCTGTCTCACTTTTTTGTAACTGTTTTTAGCTACAATTTGCAGTAGCTAACGTTATAGCTGTGCTAACTATTTTAAAAAACGGCGGCAATAATATTTCACAGGAGAAGAACTCGTCATCGCGATTCATCGCGAGATTAAATGTAAATTAAAACAGACATCAGTTATCAAATATCTTATGTGAATAACTAATTATGCTGCTTAGGTGCATCGGCTATATTTATATATATATATATATATATATATATATATATATATATATATATATATATATATGTATATATATATATATATATATGTATATATATATATATATATATATATATATATATATATATATATATATATATACCCGATATCAAGTAAGTATTTTGGATACATTTTGGATATGATTGAAATTCTGAAGTAGGCCCTTTATGTTAAAGGTGTGTGTGTGGCCTGGTAAACCATATGGGGGACATTTTTATATATATTTTTATTATTTTAGATAGATATTATAATCCAGATTAATATTATTAAATGACCCTACTTGCTGAGTCTGCTGATTTTTAATTGAATTCCATAATCTGAAAATATGTTATTAGTTCACATGTGATACTAAAGCCCATGCCATCAGAGCTGATAATAACATTATCTCTTTCTTCCTCTAACCTTTTTATCACTGTCTGCTTCAAGCTTCATTACGTGTCCCAGGAGCTGACAGTGATGATGAAACAAAAACACCATCGCCATCTCCTCATCACGGCCGATCACGCCCTGCATCTCTCATCGCAGACTCATCATCTGAATCGGATGAAGGAGATGCCAGGGGAGAGGTATCACAAACATCACACTCTTGATCTCATCAACAAATTTATTATTATATGTCAGACATGTTGCATTCTGTTTAAATAATAAACACATTTATTTACCATTTATTGTAAAACTGGGGAAAAAATTGTAGTTCATATTATTTATTATGTGAGTCTTTAGTTCACCAAAGGATATTTAAAAGCAGAATCTGGAGCATTGTCATGTTTTTAAAGTGAAGACAGCACTACACATTTTGTAAATGTACTGTTATCTCAATTTATCTGTGCAGATGTTTGATATCTACGTGGTGACAGCTGATTACAATCCCACGGGTGTCAGTAAAGATACCATCACTCTGAAAGAGGGCCAGTATGTGGAGGTTTTGGACTCTGCCCACCCACTTAAATGGCTGGTCCGTACCAAGCCTACCAAATCCAACCCGTCTCGCCAGGGATGGGTCTCACCTGCGTATCTTGACAAAAGACTGAAGGTCTGTTTAGAATATTTTTTTAAAATGATGTATATGTAAATATGTAAATTATATATATATATTCTATGTATGTGCAACTAATGACACTGGTTAATTTGATGAAAACTTAAATTAGGGTCATTTATAATGGACTAGTGATTTTTAAATTTGACACTAGGGTTAAAAATGCACATAATGTAATGACTAGTGTATCTTTATAATTTCTTACTAATGATGGATTGGTTGTGTTGTAGCTGTCTGCAGATGTAGCGGACCTCCCAGAGACCACCAGAGAGGAAGTCACCGAGACCGAGTACAAGAAGAAACTCTGGTAAAATTTGAACACATAAAATGTGCATTTTATTCTGTACTACTAGCTACTCATTCTATATTTCACTTGTACCCAGTCAACTTGTTCAGGAGCTGATCAACACAGAGAATGAGTTTCTGAAAGAGATTGAGTTTTTCACATCACACCATCTGAAGCGCGTGGATGAGGAGAGCACACCACCTGATATCGCCAGCCAGAAGGAAACCATCTTCCGTAATATCAGTGATTTAAAATCCTTCCACAGCAGGTACAACGTTCAGACATTTGTTTATATTCTAACATAGAATGGTCTAATCCTGGCTTAATCTAAACCCTGTCTGTGAAACCAGGCCTAAATCTAAAATTTAGTGTGTAAAGAACTATTTTCTTCATTTGTCATACAGATGTGACAACAGTAAAAAGCTTGATGAATACGGTTGTCTGTTTTCCAGCTCTTTGCTGCCCGGTCTGCGTGATTGTGAGACTGATGATGACATTGCCATGCATTTCTTAAAAAACTCTGAAGGTTTTGAGAAATATCTACAGTACCTCATTGGACAGTCACAGGCTGAGTCCGCCATCGGTGAGAAAGAAGTGCACCAATATTTCAAGGTGGGTTTACAAAAATACTGACAAGTATAGTGACGGATTTCTAGTGACAGACACATTTTTTCTTTGTCTGTAAACTAATTTGGTATTTAAAAGACGCAGAACATAACATGTTCTAAATCTTTATTCCAATAGGATTATACAGTCTCAGAGTTGGCAAATGTCGACCCCTCAGAGTGTCCAGTGCTCAGTATCAATGCTTATCTTCAGAGACCACCAGAGAGAATACTAAAGTACAGGGCTTTACTGAAGGTATCAAAAACTTGAATACCACAATACTGCGTTTGTTTCTGTGTGAAGAAAAATCTCCAATTTCCACTTGAATAACTATCTAGAAATGCATTTAAGAATATTTATGTATTCTGTGATGCATAATAATTGAAAGTGAGCATCCCTTTCCAATCCCCCGATTTCATTATAGGAATTGATCCGGAACAAAGCAAAGAACGGTCAGAACTGCTGTTTGTTGGAGCAAGCCTTTGCAATGGTGTCATCCCTCTCCCAGCGCTCAGAGAACACACACCATGTATCTCTCATAGAGAACTACCCCGCCAATCTGGAGGCGTTGGGAGAACCTATCAGACAGGTATGGTGCCTAATCTCAAATGTCATACAGTGCTCTCATATTTCTTGTATTGTAACTTGCTTGTTGTGAAGTTCTGGATTTTTCTTTGTTCTACAGGGGCCTTTCACTGTTTGGGAAGGAGCTCCTGGAGTTCGATCATCTTCCAGAGGTCACCACCGCCATGTTTTCCTCTTCAAAAACCATGTGGTCATCTGCAAGCAGAAGAGAGACACAAATATGGACACCCAAACATATGTGTTTAAGAATATGATGAAGGTTAGAGCTTATCAAATGCTTTTTAAATGACTGTAATTAAGCGACACACGTACACCGCCTGGCCAGAAAGAAAGTCGCTGTTTGGATTTAAATAGACAAATGCTTAAGAGTCAGTGAAATTGCAGTGAAAGTGAGTCATTGAAAGTCTTTGGGATGTGCTGGAGGAGACTTTACAGAGGGCTGGACTATTGCATTGTCAATACAAGATCTTGAGCAAATCTTTTAATAGAAATAAATGTTGTGGTGTTATTTCCATCAAGAGGTGCATACATTTTTGCTCAAGATCTTGTATTGACTCAGAGGTGCCGATTCATGTGTGGAAATGATTCTTCATGCTCCTCCAAACCTTTGAGCCAGATGAGTCTTGCTGGAATATGGCCATGATGTGTCTTCCTACAGGGTTGTTTAAGAAATGAAAAGATAAACTCTCCATCAATTAGGGTTAAAAGAAGTGTTCCTAAACATATAACATGATAGAAACATTAATAATCACTGCAATAATTATCTAGTCATAGACTCTTAAGCATTTGCGTTTGGGCAGTGTATTTTACACAACATTTACTAAAAATTCACAAAGCCAAGCACCAATGGCGATAATTCAAAATGGCCCAATATCGATTAAATGTCTTTATGGATTTCTTAATCACTGGTTTTGCCTCATAACGTCACTCAAAAAATAATACTGTATAAATGTAATATATTGTAAAAAATATTTTATTGTTTTGCTTTAGCTCACAAACATTGATGTGAACGACACTGTGGAGGGTGATGAGAGAGCATTCGAGATCTGGCATGAGCGTGAGGACTCTGTGAGAAAATACACTCTGCAGGCACGGACTGTCATCATCAAGAACTCGTGGCTCCGTGACCTCCGTGACCTTCAGCAGCGGTTCAGCATGCCAGCGTGGAGTAAGTCGCCAACGTTAGCATGAACCCTAGTTTTCGTTTTTTTTCCTTGTTTTTGGTTTCTCCATTGGTTTATGATTCTTACGTGTTTTGTTCGTCATGATATTCATCACAAATGAACAAAACTTTTCCATTTTGAAGCTTAAATACAATCGCCAAAAGTAAAAAGGTAAAGTTAGGCTACAAACGAACAAATTTTGTAATTTTGTTGCAAATTACGGCTCCTCTGTAATATATTTTGAAAATCAGTCACCAGATATGGAAACTAGAGATTGTAAGCTTTCAAATGATATCTAGTTTGTCAATATTACTTATGGTCTTTTCTAAGATAATATTGTTTTAAAAATATAATGGCAAGCGTCCCACCTGTGGGAGGGTGGCAGTAAGTAAAGTCATGGTCTTAAATAAACCCTAGTCCTAACATTTAGCATTTTACCTTTATTACAGGCCTTCCAGATTTCGACTCAGTGTTGACAGACTTAACAGCAGAGCTTGGACAGACAGTAAAGCTCGCCTGCAAGGTCACTGGTGCCCCAAAACCACAAGTCACCTGGTACAAAGGTAAGGCACCAAATCTTGGGTGTTTCCCCTCTTGATATCTTCTAAGAAGTAAAGTAATTCATTCACGTGACTCTCACAAACAGACGGGCGAGCTGTGGAAGCGGATCCTCATCACATCATCATTGAGGACCCGGACGGCTCTTGCACACTCATATTGGACAACATGACGGCAGACGACTCTGGCCAGTACATGTGCTTCGCCACCAGCTCTGCGGGCAACGCCAGCACACTAGGCAAAATCACAGTGCAGGGTGAGTGACGGACGTGACTAACTTGGTAAAGCTGGTTTCACAAGATTTCTTTAAATTTGTGTCGATTTTGATTCCGTATCTTGCAGTACCTCCACGTTTTGTGAATAAGATCAGGAACGCCACACTCTTTCCAGGAGAAGATGCTCAGTTCACCTGCACCATTCAGAGTGCACCAAGTCCAAAGATAAGGTAGTGACTCCGTTTAAACAAAAATTAAATGTCATATTTATATTCATTTATCAAAGAATTCTGGAAAAAAATTATCACCTTTCCAAATATATAAGCAGCACAACTGTTTTAACATGTTTCTTGAGCAGCAAATCATCATATCAGAGTGATTTCTGAAGGATCATGTGACACTGAAGACTGGAGTAATGATGCTGAAAATATTAAAATATTCAATCAGATTTATTTTACCAATGCCAAACTTTTATATGTTTCAATAATGAGACATCAAGGCATTCCATAAATGACTAAACCCAATAATGTCATCCATTTCACTGACAAAATGTGTTGGGTTAGTGTTAAGCCATGGCATTTCCCTGCACAGATGGTTTAAGGATGGTAAACTACTGACAGACCAGGAGAAGTTTCAGACATACACTGAATCACGCAGTGGAGTGTTGGTTCTTGTTATCAAGAACCCTGGAGAAAGAGACCTCGGACACTATGAATGTGAGGTATGGACATCCTTACTTTAGTCCTTTCAGTTCTTACTTCACTCCAAGCATGAGAAATTAAGCCAATGATCATCATATTCTTCATTTGCAGCTGTCGAACCGTCTGGGCAGTGCCAGGTGTGCGGCACAGCTGATCACTCCTGCTGTGGCAAAGGCTGGAGAACGTAGAGCAGATCAGGCCATCACTATAGAAGGTACGAGACACCTGTCAACACACATATGCCACCGAATTAAAAAACCATAAAAGTATGACAGCCTTTCCCATCTGTTATGATTTCACTTACTAAAAAGGGATTAAAAAACATGTTATTAATGGTTTTAATAAAAGGGGCTACTATGAAAGATCGTTTCATGGTTCCATAAAGTATAACCATTGTCACATAAATGTATGACCATGTATTTTTCATAGGGGTGTAACAATATATCATGCCGCAATACAAAAATGCAACAATACGTATCGTGGAAAGTGACAATATGTATCGTGGATGGTCCCCCCAAAATAAAAATTCAAGATTTCTGAGTTTTAGTGTACAATATATAATGTTGATTATAATGTATAATAATGCAATGTGGGAATATTTGTGGGTCCTGATAATGCCAAATGTCTGATGTTACCAGTAAAAAGTGTCCGACATTATTTTAAATATATCTAGTCAATGAAAGCGCGCAAGCATATTCATCTACAATAACTAGTAATTTCAGCTTCAGAATCATGAATATTGCTATCCTGGTGTCACCATTGTCCTTTTACCATATGTCTTGGAGTATCGCAATAATATCGTATCGTGTCGTGATATGTATCGAATCGTGAAATGAGGGAATCGTTACACCCCTAATTTTTCATATTTCAGCATCATATTTCTACCTCTTTGACAAGCAGTGAATTAACTGAAATTGAATAGCTAAAATAAATGTGATGTTTGTTTGATTATGCAACTCATTTAATATGTTGTTTTTCAACTAGTAACGGAACAAGAGACGAAAATACCGAAGAAAACCATAATTATGTAAGTCTCAAACATGCACCTAAACACACAAACTGCCATTCAAAAGTTTGGGGTCTGTATCTGAATGTTTTTTATTAATACTTTTACGAAGCAAACACAAATAAATGCTGTTCTTTACATTTTCTATCAATTAAATAATAATAAATGTTTCTTAAACACCAAATCATCATATTAGAATGATTTCTGAAGGATCATGTGACACTGAAGACTGGAGTAATGATGCTGAAAATTCAGTTTTGCACCAAGGGAAAAAGTTACATTTCAAAATATGTTAAAATAGTTTATCTTAATATAGTATAATACAATTCTTCAAAATGTATTATACAAGTATTGATAAGTGTAAACCGGGATGTAAATTTGATGGCAGATTTTTGTCTACTGTGTGCATCTATCATGAATCATACTCACAAATATGATTTTTTCCACTTTAAGCGAGGAGACCATCACCACAGTGGTGAAGAACACTCGTATGAAACGCCATGCGTCCCCAAGACCATCACCCATGGGAGCTTACCGCTCAGAGACGTCCACTCCCGAACCGCCCAGACAGAGACGAACCCCGGCCAGGAAGACCGTCCCGACACTGTACGTCCAAGATCCAGAGGGTGCCACGGCCAGGAACCCGAGATGGGTGGAAGTCGAGGAAATAATCGAGTATAAAGTGAACAAATCACCCAAGTTACCAAGGAGAAGGGGCGTTTCCCCCGGCAAGTTGTCACCACCTGGAAATCCAAACACTAATAACTCCAACAACAAGTTAGTAGAGGGTGCCGAAATGCTTCTACAAGCATCTTCTGGTACGGATGAAGAGGAAACTGTGTCTGAGGTTGACAATGTGACGATCTACCCAAGCGTTACAGCAGATATTAGTGACCCGTGTGTCTTGGTCGACTCTGATGAAGACGAGGAGGGAACTATCGTCCTGGAGCCCGAAGACGACCAACTTGGTGCGCGAGACTGCAAAACGCTGACTGATGGGAATCGGGTTCTTACTCTTGAAGACCTCGAGGACTACGTCCCTCAGGAAGGCGAGACTTTCGGCAGCCGTCCAGACCATCACGTCCCTGTTGAGAAGCCGAGTGAGATCTCGGTGTTGCAGAGAGAAATAAACGAGTCGGTCATCGGAAAACCCATTCTGCTGCACGTGGGGCGTCCAGTGGCGTCCGCAAAGCCTCGCGTGGGTTTCTTCGGATCCTTCAAGGAACATATTTCCAGCATGTTTACCCCAGGTTCATCCGTGAGCAGCAGGCGAGAGAAGACCATCCCTATTCATGTGACTGAAGAACCAGGCCACGCCAGTAGCTTTGCGAGGTTTGACGTCCAGCCGACGTACTGCTCCGAGGTCCAGAGAGGAAAGGAGGGAGGTCTGCAGAGCTTCAAAACGCAAGTGTCCGCGCAAACCTGCAGCTACACACCAAGCGGACAAGTCACTCTTCAGATCAGCAAGAAGAAGCCGGTCGAAAAGCAGTAATCGAGAGGCATCGAATCTTCGAAGCTTGTTTCCGGCGTGCAAAATGAGGACATGGAGTAGCCCGAGTCTTAAATGGGAACACTTCTGTAAAATCTTGCAATCTAATTCAATCGCAAAGCTTCTGGATCATTCCATGTTGAGGCGACACTTTTTGCATAGGATTCACTCGATGCCTTTCTAAGACTTTCTAGTTCCTGTGAGCGTGAAATCAAATGTGCAGCTGCACTTGGGAACTACAAGTTTAACATGAATGTGCAAATATGGACAGTACGGCTGTCTTTTTGTCTAAAGGACATACTAAGAAATACACAAGAAATCCAAATTCTCCAACAATAAGATTGTGGTTTACCTGACTGTAATTTATGTGCTGTATCTACATTTATACACTGGCCAAAACAAAACAAAAAGTCACTGTTTGGATTTAAATAGGCAAATGCTTAAGAGTCTATGCATTGTATTATTTTTATGTTTGGGAACAGTTCTTTTAAACCTAGTTGATGGAGAGTTTAGCATTTCCTTTCTTAAACAACCCTGTAGGAAAACAGCCTGATGAATCTTGACATTGTCATCCTGGAATATGGCCATGATGTGTCTTCCTATATGGTTGTTTTAAAAAAATTAAAAAGCTACACACTCCATCGGTTAGGGTTAAAAGAACTGTTGCCAAACTTATAACATGATAGATCCATAATCACTCAATAATGATCCAATCATAGACCCTTAACCCTAAAACCGTATTCTGGACAATTGTGGGCAAAATAGTTGATTTATTTTTAATAAATACTTCCCTAGATCTGAGCGGTACAAGACTTGGCTACTTTTCCTAAGTTTGCCTCCTGAACACACACACATTTTTTTTTTTTTGACTCAATTTTACAATGTTAAGTGGGTGAAAAAAAAACCTCCTTAATCTTGTATTTGGGTCAAAAATGGGCACCCATAGAAATGAATAGGAAAAACTGTAATTTAGAGCATTCTAAAATAAGCCAAAATAAGACAGCAAAGTCACTTCATCTTTAGGTTTTAGCTCTAAGAACTTAATGGAATGATATTTTAATGTAGTTTAAAAAAATAAGCATAATTTACATATAAAATATGGTACTTTTTGAAGTAAATAAATTCAAAAATACCCCCAAAATAAAAAAACAAAAAACACCATAAATGGATAGACAAAACTTTATCTAAGACAGTGATATAACATTTATAATAAATAAAAATTAGGATCACACTTCTGTGCCCACATTTGTCCACAATTACAGGATTAAGGGCTATAAAGTGAATACGGTTTGAGGGCTACTTATTTGCCTATTTAAATCCAAACAATATTGCTTATTTTGGCGGGTCAATGTAGTAAGAAATACTATGTCAAGAAATCCAAATTAAACTTCTTTGGACTCCGACAATAAGATTGTGGTTTATCTGAATGACATGTATGTGCTGTATGGAATTAATGTACCTCAGCATTATATCTACACATATTCAGTATAAAATATTTGAAAATCCAGATCAACTTTTTCTGTCAAGTTGATTGCACTAGTTCGGAGAATCGGAGGTCTATGTTAATGTATCAAAAACTTTGGATATGTCATCTTGCAATGAAGACTATTCAGTGTGGTCAGCATTTTAGTGTTGAGATGTGAATGTATGGGGTTTTGTAGACGGACAAAAGAATAGTGGTGGGAGATTTTTAAGACTTAAGAAACATAAACACAAAATCTATTTAATGACTTTAGAAGATTTATTTTAAAAAGTATTTCTTGTGCAACATGACTTTAAGCACATAGTATTTACAGATTTAAAAAGTTTTGAGATTTACTGGAGTAATACTATATATATATATATTAAACGTGTTTGAACTTAAAATTTTATCAACCAAAATTTGCATGTGTAACATAATTTGTGTTGTTTTGGTGGATCACATGGTTTGAAAGGTTTTGGTAAAAGCAAAATAAATTAGGAATGCCAAAGGTGTTCAGCTGATAAAAGAAAGAAAGAAAAAAAACTTGAATAAATATAAATAAAAATGTACATCTTGAAGTTCTGATGTTGTTGCTCTAAAAAATAAAGAGTATATTTGGATGTGTATTATAAACTGATATCACATGATATTGATATTAAAGAAATACAAGTAAAAAAAAAAAACTTTCAGTTTACGATTTACTGTCTATATTGTGTATGGTGAAAATCGTCGGACACGCACAGTTGCTTTCAATATTGCACTCTCATTTATTCATTTCACTCTAGACATGCTTACCTATGTGTGTAAGTACACATCTTCACTGTATACATACTAAAGTATGTATACACCAACACACACATAATTAAACATGTAGAATTGTACATATATATTTATATAGACGTATAAATTTACATGTACGCACATTTATAAAAGAGTGCACACAATGCACTCTTGCACACACACGCGCACACACTCGTACACAAATGTCATGCATCTGTGGCTCAATGTTTGTCTCCTGTACGTGAACACGCACGCACTCACAGACGCAAACGTGTGTGTGTATATAATCAGACATACTTCATATCCAAAAAGGTTCCTTTGAAAACAACACCAGGTTGTGATTTTGGACACTTCTTTTTCTTCAATTTTTAAAGCTGAGAATTAAAATGAAACGGAAAACAAAAAAAACAAAAAGGCGTGGTGCCGTTTCGTCCGATCATAACCGCGGGTAAGGGGGTCAATTTGCATAATGTATACAGGTTAAGATTTTCTTTCCTATATTTATTGTATTTTTTTTTTTAATAAAGATCTTTTTCTCTTTTTATATAAACAAAGCAGAAAAACAAAAACGAGAAAAAAAAAAAGAAAAGAAACTAAACTCTACAGAGTAGGTCCCCATCCACAGTCCCTTCTGCCGACAGGGGTGACATCAAGCTGTACAGCGCAGTCAAAAACATATGTATCAGCTTCATTTACAGGTACAGCCATAATCAAGGCACAAAGATCTACAAGTAGATTTTTTTTTACTCTCTTTCAATAAAGTTGTACAAAATAATATAACATTTTATAGTCTGTACAGGAAAGGAAAGGGAAAAAAAAAACAATTCAACCTTGCACAGTCTGTACAAGATACGAACCTAAAACAATAAGAAACGGGGGCGTTTCTTGTCACGGACGTGTTGCCGTCATGTTCTCGAGAGCAAACCGAGGCTTCGGCAATGTTCCCGGAGCCCCGCCTCCTCGTTTCAAACGCCCCGCCTACTTCCAATGAAAGGGGGCGTGGTCATTCCCACCATCCTCTGACCTGTCCGCAAGTGGGAGTGGGACAGAAATTCATGATGTGATGCTACATTGTGTGTCCATCTTCGTAAAGAAAAACGTCAGTCAAAACCGGATGGAAAAGTGCATTACTTCACTTCGTTTTCCCAGTGTTCGACAACCCCTAGCCCCCCCCCCCGCCCCGTCCCCGCCTCTGTCCCGTGGGCGATCTTCAGTGTTCAGAAACAGAAAGAGCAGCAGAGAGCCCTGTAGGTCAGAAGATCAAGGTTCGGGGTGCGAGACTAGGACTCCTGGAGGTCACAAGGTGATGCGATCTTCATAATCTGGCAGGAGCCAGAAAATATACACAACGATATCATATTTTGTTTTAGCAAAATAAAAAATAAGGAGGTAGCCAGAGGCTTCATGGAATGGCAAAAATAAAGGCAATCCAAATAAAAACGTGGGGGAAAACCCAGTGACCCTCTCCGCCGATCGAATCACGAGTTGAAATAAAACGAGTTAAAAACCGAAGTGTGGTGTGCCAAACGTCAGTAGTATTCTTTGTCTGCGGAGTTTGGAGACGCGGTGGGTCCCGCCGATCACAAGAGCTCGTACTGCCGCAGGTGCATTCTCTGGATGATGTCTCGGCAGTCGTTGAAGACCCGGCGGATGTTCTCCGTGTCCACCGCACATGTAAAATGGGGATAACAGTAGTGACGGCCGTCTCCGCTTTCTGTGCTGATCCTCTGTGAAAGGAGAGGTGGACTAACGGTTAGGCGTTTCGTATCGTTACTAAAAATTATTTTGATGTTTACAGGTAATCCCCCAAAAATGTGTTCGTAATTCAAATTCATTAAGGAAAAAAAACCCAACTAATTATATAAATATTAGGGCTGTGCAAAAGTTAATTGCGATTAATCGCATCCAAAATAAAAGTCTGTGTTTACATAATATATTTGTGTGTGCTGTATATAATTATTTTGTATATATAAATACCTATGCATGCATGTATATATTTAAGAATTATTTGCGCTTAAATTCTTAATATATTAATAAATCCATATTATATAAATATAAATATTTCATATATGAATAACACATTTTCTTAAATATATACATGCATGTGTGTGTAATTTATATATACAAAATAATTATATACAGCACACACAAATATATTATGTAAACACAGACTTTTATTTTGGATGCGATTAATCGCAATTAATTTTTGCACAGCCCTAATAAATATATATTATAATTATTGTTTAATAATTAATTATTATTATAGTAATATTTACTAAATATATTTTAGTATAAATAAATAAAAATATAGATTTAAAAATCATATTTTATTTTTGTTTTCATTTGTTTTTTTTAAACTTGATAATTTTACCATTTAATTAATTATTCGCTTTTTTTTATCAAACCCACAAACCCCGAATTGCATGATCTACAGTACACAACCGAGTCAATCCAATGATTGAGAGTGTGGATGAAGAATGATTAATGCTGAAAATGAAGTAAACAGCACGTTTGTTCTTTGGGTGTCCACAAGATGGCACCGACTATCAGTTTACCGGATTAAGTGGCTTGTGCAGAAAAATTTTGCTAAAATAGATTATAAACTGCCCGAAAAAGCACAACAAAGTGAATCAGTCTAAACCGTGACTGCAATAGACAATTAAAAAATACTAACCAGAAACTCGTCACGAATGAAAAACTTGGCTCTTGTCACTCTGGGATCTTCACCTGGTTCAGGAGTTACTAAAACAGAAGAGTCGACAGATTAACACACAGGGAAGTTGACACTGACCCGCACATCACTCAGTCGATTCGAGGTCAAAGTAGCATTTATTGTCTCCCTTAGCGGTTCACAAAACTGAATAGTGCACAAGTCATTTGGACTACGTTTATAGAGCTAGTATACCTTTAACCCAAAGATGTAAATTATCGAAAACTTTGTTTCTGGGTCTTTAGTGATGTGTGTGTCTGGGTGAAAAGTCTCACCTTTATCTGGTATGGTGTAACAAGCATATTCAGGGAAATAATCTTCAATTTTAGATTTCCCAGCTAATACTTTCTCTGCCAGCATGTCCTGTTTGTTAAGGAACAATATGACAGAAATTGTTCGTAACCATCTGCAGAAAGAAAGGGGGAAAAAAATCCAGAGTTAAGCTTGCGCTCACACTTAAAAGCAAGCTGAAAATAAAGAGAGAAAATAAGAGGTTTCACCTGTTGTTCCAGATACTGCGAAAAAGAGCAAGTGCTTCCCGTAGCCGGTTTGTGTTGTTGTCTTCCCTTATGACCATGTTGTAGCTGCTGCTCGCTACCACAAAGATGATCGCTGTGACGTCTGCAGAGAAACGGCCAATCAGATCCACACAAACTCAATATTAGTAGAGGACTTCAAATATCAAAGTATGTTAAAGATCACACAGCAGTGCCTCTATTATTCTTTTTGGGATATTATCTTTCATGTAGTGTGTGATATGACTTTTTGCGAATGTTAAATGCAGAAAAAGTCTCTCAAAAGAAATAAATCTCATTCTGAACTGCCTGAAACGAGTCGACCTTGGATGTGTGTAAACATGCTGTAGGAGACTTAATATGGGCACTTGTTTAACATGCATGTGCAACTGGTGTAAATTCACACACTCAGATTCACATACCATTAAAACACTGAATCCATTTTCTTCTTTCGTCTCTCTGACCTCCGACATCAAACATACTGGAGAGAGAAGAACAGAGACGTGAGGTTTATAGGAAGTGAAATGTGTCCCTCTAGTGGACATACGAAGACATGGCAACACTTTATCGAAACTGTATGGTCTTTAAAATGTTTTTAATGGAGCTTTTTAATAAGTGAACTCACTGAAAGTTGACTTTGTCTACTTGAAATCGCGTCTCAAAGATCCCTGATGTTAACACTCTGCAGCGAAGCAAGTCCTGAAAGAAGAAAGGTTGAGAGAAAGAGTTAGGCTAGGACAGTTTTTGGAAAATAAAGAGCGAGACATTTACACAAAAAGCTGTCTCTCATCACAACGGTGTGTGTTTTTGAAAAAGCTCGAACAGTACCTGGTCTGTTGGTGTGTAATCGCTTTGTCTTACTGCGTCAATCCGGTCAAGAAAGCTGTAAAGACACAAATGAAGAAAAAGTTAAATCGACTTTACACAAGTAGGTTTTTCATTAATAAATATATTTTCATGACCAAACTACAGCATTCATATTTCATATCATATCTTTATCTATCCATCCATCCATTCGAAGGTTTGAGGTCTGTAAGATTTTCTTAAAATGCACTGAGGCTGCATTTGTTTGATAAAAAAAAATAAAAAATAAAATAGCTGTTTTCTATTTGAATATATTTTCAAAAGTAATTTATTCCTGTGATCAAAGATTTGCTGCACAAGAAACATTTCTATTTATTATTATTTTTTATTCATTATTTCTATTTATGTTGAAAACAGTTGCGCTCCTGCATATTTTTGGGAAACCGTAATACATTTATACTAGGGATGGGCAACGATTAAATCGCATCCAAAATAAAAGTTTGTGTTTACGTAATATGTGTGTGTGCACTGTGTATAATTATTTTGTATATATAAATACACACACATGCCTGTATATATTTAAGAAATATTTGCATGTATATACTTTATATATATATTTATACATAATTAATATTATGTATAAATATTTGATATATTAAGAACACATTTTTCTTAAATATATACATGCATGTGTTCGTATTTATATATGCAAAATAATTATACACAGCACACACACATATATTATGTAAACACAAACTTTTATTTTGGATGCGATTAATCGTTGCCCATCCCTAATTTATACACATACACATCTCATATATATACAAGCATGTGTGTGTATTTATATATATAAAATAATTATACACAGTGCACCCACATATATTATGTAAACACAAACTTTGATTTTGGAATTGCAATTAATCGTTTGACAGCCCTAATATATATATATATATATATATATATATATATATATACACACACACACACACACCATATCAGTAACCTGCAAAAACAAATGATATTATAATCACAAATTAATATCAAAAGACACTGTTCAAGTACTACACTAGAAAAGAATATGAAATCTACACAATAATCTTCAAAAACACTTTGATTGTGTCTCAAATGAGACTTGGTTACTTTCATCAATTCAAACGTTATTAAAAGTGGCAAAAACTATCAAAGAAGAAGCAACGCTCTCATTCTAACATTGCCATTCGAAGGTCTAGTCTAGATATACCTGTTGCTGTATCCGAAACATTCACAGGATCTGGTGTGATATATATATATATATATATATATATATATATATATACACACACACACACACACACTCACTGGCTGTGAATGAGAAGTGAACCCCTGAAAGCATCCCTACAGCAAGTACGCAGCTGAAGAATGTTAGATAACAAGCCCATATCTTTCTCTTACTTCCCTGCAGAAAGGCAGAATATTAGCCCAACACTCTGTGACCATCATGTGATATTAGTGCTATCAGCACTAACACAGACAAATATAGACTCATCCCACAAGCTTGTGACAACAAGACAATCTGTAACGACATTGCCAAAAAAAAAAAAAAGAAAAGAAAAAGATAAAAAGATTAAGAGAAATAGGTTTGTGTGGAGATCCCGACTCTTGCTTTTTTATGATGGAGCATTTCTTTCAGATGTGAAAATACATATGATAATTAGTAATATTTTATACTTTGTCAATACTTTTAACTTATGAATAGCAAGGATAGATCAATTGAAACAAAAGTGAAAGGTAAAGACTGTTTTAAAGTGACTAAAGATTTCAAATCAATGCCCTTATAAAACTTTCCATTCATCAAAGTTTTTAACATTGATAATAAAAAGAAATGTAATTATGGCAATTACGATGGCTCAAGAAACAAGATTTCAACTTGTAAAAAGCATTCACGTCCTTGTAGAACTCAGAATTACCCAGTTTACAAGTCAAATACCACGAGACCGTCGAACGTCACGTTCGAGACAACAGATGAACGAAGCAGAACACTGACTTCTGAAGGATCATGTGACACCGAAGAAAATTCAGCTTCGATCACAGGAATACATTATATTCTGAAGTATTTTACAATAGAAAACATTTATTATTTAAAAAGAAATGTAAACATTATATTATTTTAAACTGCAATAATATTTGACATTGTATTTTTAATCAAATAAAATGGTCACCATAAGAGACTTTGCAACCAGACCCCAAACTCCATGACCCTTGACCCCAAATGTGCAATTAAACTTCAGAATTTAAAATCATATTCTGGGTTAAATACATGCTACTGACCACAGAAATATACAATATTTATCTAAACAAATATAGATATTTGCCACTAAACATCTAAAGTCTTTCAAATATACCTGATCATATTATCATCTTTAATATTGTAAATTAAACCTTCAAAGAAAAAGAAAAAAAATAATAATAACGATGAGCATTTCTTTGCATTTTGTTTTGCGATTTTTCCGAACAGATAACGACAGATCGGAACAAGAACATTGTAACGTTTGACAACTGATAACAACCTCAACAATTAGTCAGCAAAACATTGCAAATTATAATAAACACACACTGAATGGCCTGTGTTGATACAGAAGAATCATCTGTTGCTGTCATCTTTGGCGTGAGCAGTTTCATAAGGTGGTGGGGACAAAATCGCCCATACAAAAATGTAAAAAACACCTATGCATCCCAAAATGCACTTCACCACCATTAAATATGGCCTTGCGTTTCCAGTGTTGGCCTCCAGAGGGCACATGTCGGATCTGTGAAGTCCAGCGATCAACCAAAACATCTTTCTCTGAATAAACCGTGACCATACATCTAGAGACTATAAAGAATCTCTCTTTCTCCACATGAGGTGGGCCGAGGCGTGTGTGTGTGTGTCTAAGAGAAAAGCAGAGCTAATTACGGGACAGACTGTCCATCAGCCATACAGGATGAACTCGGTATTGAAGAGATTTGCACGACGAGTCCACCGACCGTCTTACGTGGGATCCGTATCGACACAGCGGTCAGAAGGAGCATCCAAACATATTCCACAGAACAAAAAATATACTGACAATCACAGACTGACTCATCAAATGTCGCTTTTTGCGTAGCATCATAAAGAACAACTTCATCTTAATCGGATTTGAAGCTAAAACCAAATATATTCCATTTGATTATGGTATTAAAAAATATATAATACAAATATATTATTATATAAACAAACAAAACCAAATAATGATTTTTATACAACTAATTTTCTATGACATTAAATATAAAATTCAAAACTTTAGAATTCTATAAAAACAAAACAATGGTAACTTTTTGCACTTCATTAACTAACATTTACTAACAATGAGAAATATACTTGTTACAATGTTTATTAATCTTAGTTAATAAAAATACAACTATTCATTGTTAGTTCATGTTAGCTCAAGTCCATTAAATTAAAAAAAACCTTGATTTTCTTAAATAATAAGCAAATGTTGAAATTAATATGAACTAAGATTAATTGCTTTAGAAGTATTTTTCATTGTTAGTATATATATATATATATAGTTTATTAGTTAACATGAATACACACACACACACATATATATATATATATATATATATATATATATATATATATATATATATCTCATGTGTGGCATGACAATCAGATTTCAGAGATCAAAATGAAGCATTGTAAAATAGTTATTTTGAACGTGTTTATTCGAATTTCGTCGCTCTTCTGCTGAAAATAACACGTCTCACACGGTTAATCTGATTCATCATTGTGGTTCTTGCTAGTCTTGAGAATGTTCTGTACCCAAGATAAGATAAGACAAGCCGAGATAATAAAGCCCAGATTGTTCTCGATGGGCGCTTTGTACGCGGTTTAGGAACATGAGTTTGATTCTAGATCACAGGGGAAACAAGAAATTGTACCGGGAGTCATTCCAAAACCTGTAAATCCAGTTCACACTGAACAATATGGGAATGTTTGAACACGTTTCACATGTCCTATTGAGTACAACGGCTGTACGGCTGGGAGTATCGGTGCAAGGTTTCTCATTAGATCAGAGTGTTTAACTGCCCGCCCTTTTTTCCAGCACTACTGGTTTCATTTCCATTCAATTTTTTCCCGTAGGTTTTTTTGGGGGAAAAAAGTCGCCATGGACCAAGCCAATCAGCTACAAGCTGAATCACAAAACGAAAACTTTGATTTGAAGCAAAATAAGTTTTTGAAAACAAAAAAGGTACAAGACTGTGTACTTAGTGAGGGAAATAACTACAATCCCAAGCACTGCGAACACCACAATCAAATTGAAAACGATGGATAAATATAAAACGACTCATTTACAAATGTTGACATGTCTAAACAATACAGTAGTTCCAGTTGCATAGTTCGCCGGTGCTAGGCTAGCGCGAGTCAACGGTATCTGCTAGCCTGCCATTATAAACAGTTTTACCCAGTCCACGGTTCACCAAAAGCAAATAAATTATAACGCCAGACTATCGATGTAAATGTCTGTTGAGAGAATAATGTCAGAAATCAAACTATTGCATTGCAATACACTGTGAAAAATATATATTTCAAGATTTGTCATCACGTTTTTTCTTTTGTCAAATCAACTTAAATAATTTATTTACTTCAGATAACATATTATTTTGAGTTTTTGAGGATTAAATCAATCTCCTTGGAAATGAGGCCCGATGTCCAAAATCCTGAACCACCCCTTTAAGTGCATTGCAAAATATTATATTAGGGCTGTGCAAAAGTTAATTGCGATTAATCGCATCCAAAATAAAAGTCTGTGTTTACATAATATATTTGTGTGCGCTGTATATAATTATTTTGTATATATAAATACCTATGCATGCATGTATATATTTAATAATTATTTGCGCTTAAATTCTGTATACATCTATAAATACATAATCTATATTATATAAATATAAATATTTTATATATGAATAACACATTTTCTTAAATATATACATGCATGTGTGTGTATTTATATATACAAAATAATTATATACAGCACACACAAATATATTATGTAATCGCAATTAACTTTTGCACAGCCCTATATTATATACATACATTTAGGTATTTTGAGAGCGTATAGAGATTGACTCGATCAAGTTATTTGCAGTGCTTCGTGGGAGTGGGCGGAGTCTAAGAACTGTTGCTTTTTTGATTAGTGGATTTTTCTGAACATCATGGATAATGTAAGTTTTCCAAACAGGAAATGTGCTGTTGATCACGATTCTTTTAAAAATAAGCTGAAATAATGCTGGCTGATGGCTTCAACGGAAGCAAACACCATTGATTAACAGCTCACAGTAGGTCTAGAAGTTCAAAATCAGTTTCCCTATGGAGAAAAAGAATGGATTTTTCACTTCCGGAACCGACTGTTGCACTATTGAATTAGACTAAAAAAGCTATTTTTTGAGCTTGTATTTCTCCTGTAATATACAGAACCTCTTCCAACAAAACTTTTAAAAGTTACAAACTTTAACTGTAGAAATGATGCCCCTTTTTTACTGCAAGCACAACAGTAAAAGAAAGTAGGGTCCGAGACCAGGGTCCGAATCTGACAAGATCAGACAAACTTTTGAATATTAACCGAGGCTAAAGCAAACTTCTGACTTTTATTGGGTTTGGACTTGTAATTAGCCAGCTACGCAAAGATTAATCGTGATTAATCACATCCAAAATAAAAGTTTGTGTCTACATAATAAATGTGGGTGCACGGTGTATAATAATTTTATACATATATAAATACACACACATGTTTGTATATATTTCAGAAATATTTTCATGTATATACTGTATATATATATATAAATTTATATTATATATAAATAAAATATTTTATATATAAATATACATGCATGTGTGTGTATTTATATATATAAAATAATTATACACAGTGCACCCACATATATTATGTAAACACAAACTTTATTTTGGATGCGATTAATCTTTGCACAGCCCGAATATAAATATTTGTATATGCATGAACTGAAAAAAATGTAAAGCTAAAATGCAATGCATCTACCAAATGCACGAAAGTAAATAAATTAAAATATAATTTAAGAGTGCAACTAAGCCTGTCATGATCATGAATTTTCTGCTGATAATTACAAACAATTATACTCTTTATAATGTTAAATAATTTAGTCTTTCATTTAGTTCAAACTCATTGAAGATTACAAACAAATCAGTAACGAGTCACGTCATTTGTCATTGTTTTCCAGCAAAACGGTTTAAAAAACATTTTCACAAAATAAAAATGTTGCTAAAATAATTCTCATATTTGTGGGACCACATTTGTATATCCTTACAAATAAAAAAATAAAAAATGTTGCTAAAATAAAATTTTACATCAGAGGAAAAAAGTGAATTACGGAATAAAAAAAAAAATCCTTGAGCTTAAAGTAATCTGCATGCTTGACAAGAAATCGGTCTATAGTAAATCATATTAAAAAACTAAATTCAAAGTCAGCATGAAAAGGAAGTTGCGACAGTCTTTTCTTCCCTATAGTTACATTGATTAAAGGTTACGAGCGCACACGAGTAAAAACAAAAAGTGCACAGATAAACAATTTATAACAAATGCTTCAATATTCCATAAAAAAAAGATTTGTCCATTTTTAATTGATGGTAAGTAACATTAATATAACTGCATGATGGTTTAATAATCATTACTGGTTTTAATAGCTTTGAGGAGTTTGTTCTATTTTTAGGTAAACGCTGGCAAAAAAATCTCGAAACAGAAATCCGAAATGCTAAAAAAGGAATTCATAATCTGTTGCTATTTTTATCAACTGCACATGTGCGTGTTTGTTTGTGTATCTATGTAAGAAAAGGCAGGAAAAAAAAGAAGAGAAAGAGAGAGCGCCGCTGTACATCACATCAGTGAATGTTTATTCCATTTAAGCACTTATGAGGGTCTGATTTGTATAACCGCGCACACACACACACACACACACACACACACACACACACACACACACACACACACGGGCCCTTTCTGCGCCTCACCTTCTCTTTCTGACCTTCCTTTGTTTACGCGCATTGCCGGGATACTCCCTTTGATTCGGCGGCGCGCACACACACACACACACGTGACACCCTCCACCAGTGAGTGCTCTGCAGTGCTGTGCTATAAATAGCTCCTGCTTGCCCCGGCTGCGCTGTTCCTTTACATAAGCTCTGGTGGAGGGAGGAGGGGGACAGACAGCCCAAACACAATCTCCATACAGAACACACACACAACTGGGATCTCTCTCGCTCGGACTGCTGCTTTCACCGTTTCTGTACAAGTGTCCTCTATCACAACAGCACGCTCTCACTCGCGTACAGACGTGTATTTGTGTGCGTCTCGGCCGTTTGACATTGACATGTAATCCGTTTTCTTTCAGCCTTAAAATAGACACGCAATAGAAACGAACACAGACAGATGTCACAAAATCACGAGGGATCGTTCAATGATCTCACAGGCCAAAGGCCAGTTAAGATGCATTGCGATAAAACAGCTTGATTATTACACACTGCTCACATTTACAGTAACCTGAATAATTACAAAACATTTTTCAACAAAAGACACTTTCTGTGCATATTCTGACAATTGAGGTCAATTGTAAAACTCTCCGATAGCAATTCGAGTATGTTGTGTTGTGAATGCTGTTTACTTTTATTTATATATATATATATATATATATTTCCTATTTTTTTAGATGAATGCCTACCACACATATAGATAACATTTTGCAAATTACATATATATATACAATTTTAATATACATTTTATAAATTATCATCTACATGTTTGGTAACCCAACATACAATAATCACTTTTTTTTTTATTTGTAGAGCTTTAGTCAGTGCATGGCATTTTACAAGCTTTAAAATGTCATAGTAAAAAAAAAATACTTTTTTGAATAAATACTATAATTTAATACTAGATAAATGTTCTTAAACATCTTTCCTCTGTTTATTTAGCCAAGAAAATAGTGCATTTTCCTGTACTTTTCTATGGTTTTTTAGATTAAATTATAGATTGTATATATATATATAAGTATTATATCTCTCTTTAGACTTTCAACAACACTATATATATATATATATATATAGTGTTGTTGAAAGTCTAAAGAGAGATATAATACTTTATTACTGGTATAATAATTATTGGATTAAAGGCGTTTGCTAAAGCCAGCATAAATATTATAATTGTTCTCGCTCAGGGTTGGTTTTCTAACTTTAGCGCATAACTCGTCCTGCAAAATTTGTGTTGTATGAATGACACCTCCAAATCATGTGGTTTGTTGAGGAAATGTGTGTGCTATTACTTTAAGGTCATTTAATGAACACCTGGGTGGACAAACACAGGCGTAAAAATCTTAAATCTTAAATCCGTTCACACTGCGGATGAGATCTATAACGATAAATATAGTTCTAAAGATTATTCTAAATATTAAAATATAGTAGTTCACGGCAGACGGCACAACTATAAAGATAATGGCACAGAGAAAAAATATCGTTGGAATCACTTTCAGAATGAATATTTCCAGCTGATGAACAGCCAATCAGCTGAAAGCGGCAGACGACAAAACTGCAGAGCGTACAGAACGATATCATCCGCTGGTGTGGATGCTACTATAGTTAAAATAAGAAATATTACTACTGTAAAAAATACTATAGTAATATTTTTTTTTAAATCATTTACATTACAATACCAATATAAATATCTCTTAATTGCTTAATTTTCAAATGTTACACCATCAAACTTTTATTTGGACTGAAAACCACAGGAAGCCCTTAAAGGGATAGTTCACTTTGAAATTAATTTTTGGTATGTTTTATCTTACCTCAAGGAAATTCAAGATGTAGGTGTCTTTGTTTCCACAGTAGTTTCAATTTTGATATTTTTAGGTCAAACTGTTCTTGTCTGTCATATAATGAAAGTCTATGGTCACCACCTCAAAGAGCATGCACAGAGAAGTCCAAATTAAACATGATGTAATGACTTGTAAATGCAAGCACGATATCGAGATATCACTTCCGATCACTTGGACGTGGCTGTGGTTACAAGAGGTAAAAACGATATAAATACTGTTCGTTTTCTCACACAAACCGCTCGTTTCGTGTCTTAGGCCATCAATGTGTACTTACATTTACGAGTCATTAAATCATGTTTAGTTTGGACTTCTCTGTGCATGCTCTTTGAGGTGGTGACCATAGACCTCCATTATATGACTGACAGACACGAAACGGTTTGACCTAAAAATATCAAAATTGAAACGACTGCGGAAACAAAGACACCTACATCTTGGATGCCCTTGAGGTAAGCTAAAACATATCAAAAATTAATTTCAAAGTAAAGCTTCACTTTTGTGGATAAGCACCTCTCATTACAGGCATGGGAAGATTGTTGCCACATGTTGTGTTCACAAATGAATGTATTATTTATTTTAATCGCGATTTCCGTTTTATTTCGATAAATTGCGCATCTCCAGAATCATGAGGGCGACTTCTGCGGAGCCAAAGTACAACAAAGTGGAAGCAATTAGATTTATCTGAAAACTTTCTCGCCAACTGCACACCCCTGGATCGACCTGGATCGCAGCAAACATATCTGAGCAGACATTGATTCGAAGTTGTATAACAGAGGAATTCTCAGTATTGTAAAAGTCTTCCACAAAGAACAAGCCTGTATTGAGAGCAGCTGGGTGTCTGTGTGATTCTCCGAGTATCTCCGGGCCTTTTCTGACTGAGAGACAACAGTCGCCATTATGTGTCAGGCCCTGCACTAGCTGGTGATGGTATCTGCGTCCTACAGAGCGGCTGACCAACTCCCATGACCCGACCACCCTCCTCACACTTAATACCTGACACACGGCCACTGTTGTACAGGACAAACGTCAGCACTGGCCTAAAAAAGCCAACAGTGGACGTAAAAACACGTTCACGCACCTAGAACGTCTCCATTTCTAAGGCAAAGAAACTTAAATACATATACGACATGTTTGTAGTCGGCTGCCTGAATAAATAGGTTGGTTTAAGGTTCTTCTGAACCTGATCAGGCACGTTCCTTACAGGGATGTGCAAAACTACATATTTGCAAAACGGACTAATTCATTGTTTGTCTGAACTGGTTTACAGATCCAACTTTTCCAAGAATGTTTTCCAATGCACACTGTCAAACAGCTAAAGCTCAGCGCCGTCAGTGACTTGCACAACAACAATAGTTTGCCTTACTAATCAACTAGTCAGTTAGATAACCTATCCAAATTAGTGTCACAATAAATACCTGTTACAAAAGATTCAGATTTCAAGCAAATCCTGTTGTTCTGAACTTATTTCTTAAGGATTCTCTATTATTTAAAAAGTATCACGGTTTCCACAGAAATATCAGCACAACTCTTTTCAACATTGATAATTATGATCAGCATATTAGAGTGATTTCTGAAGGATCATGTGACACTGAAGACTGGAGTAATGATGCTGAAAATCACAGCAATAAATTACATTTTAAAATATATTCAAATCATAATATTAATATCTCCCTATTTATAATCAAACAAATCATGGCAAAAATCATGACCGACCCCAAACTTTTGAACAAGCTCATACCGAGTCTTGAAATGTACACTGAATATATTCCCTTTAGATTCACATTAGCACACTATAACCGCAGCATAAATACAATTCGGATTAAAGGGATAGTTCAATTTGAGGGCATCCAAGATGTAGGTGTCTTTGTTTCCGCAGTATTTTCAATTTTGATATTTTTAGGTCAAACCGTTTCGTGTCTGTCAGTCATATAATGGAGGTCTATGGTCACCACCTCAAAGAGCGTGCACAGAGAAGTCCAGATTAAACATGATTTAATGACTCATAAATGTAAGTACACATTGATGGCCTAAGACACGAAACAAGCGGTTATCAATGTGTATCAATGCAACGAGCGCAGACCGAAGCGCCCACGTCCTCAGAGTACTTGGACGTGACTGTGATTATAAAAATACTGTTCGTTTTCTCACACAAACCGCTCGTTTCGTGTCTTAGGCCATCAATGTGTACTTACATTTACGAGTCATTAAATCATGTTTAATTTGGACTTCTCTGTGCACGCTCTTTGAGGTGGTGACCATAGACCTCCATTATATGACTGACAGACAAGAACAGTTTGACCTAAAAATATAAAAATTGATAAATACTGTGGAAACAAAGACTAAAGGTAAGCTAAAACATATCAAAAAATAATTTCAAAGTGAACTATCCCTTTAAGAGATTCTGTTAAAAACATCAGTAAAACCAAATGACTGACCGTGAATAAGAGCTGTGATTAATTATTTGTACCAGTGGTTCCTCTTATTTGTGCTAATATCATAAATATCAACAGAGAAAAAGACATTTTGCAGCTGCATCTTAAGCAATATGCAATCAACTTCAATTTGAATTATGCCAGCATCATCATCATAGGTTTCAATTAAAGTGAACTATTATGATAAAACGTATACTTACTAATGCGCACAATCGATTAGTTGATATTCGTTGGACCGTTCATAACACGCCTTAACGCCTTCATCATCCCAGAGCTTCTTCGCATGGTCGAAAAACTCCTGAGGACAAAAATAAATCAATGTTTATACGTTTATAAAACCTAAAACATTGAATTTAGCAACCATTTTTAGAACCAAGTCTGCCTCACTTCATTTAAGAGCGATTGTTTGAACTGATACCACGACATACTTCCAGCTACATTCATAAAATGTGTTTTGGTTAAAAGCCTTTTGGCTGTTCTGGAAATAGACTTACTGATCACACATCTCATCATGTAAGCATTCAAATGTTAGTTTCTGTTCTTAGTTGTTTGCAACTTTACATAAAGCTAAATAAAGCTAAGCTAAAGCTAAAGTTGCAAACAAATAAGACTACTTTAGTTAGTTAACCTGAAAATTATATAATAACCAACATAAATGTTTCACATTCTTTTTTGCGTGAAGAAAGCATCCCTACAACTTCTGAAAGTGAAGAGCGGTGTTTTACTGTAGCATTACCTAAAAAGTAAGTGTGATTTTAACGTCAGTGTAACTTTACAGTACTTATTGCACATAATAACATTAAGCATGTCACATGTATGTAACAATCCTGTGTCCAGTCTACTCTCTGCTGTCTGCGTCGACCTAAAACTTGGACTTTTTGTAATATTTTGGAGTAGAAAAATGTAAAAATATTTTTTATGAACCACTGAATATCTATTGAAGGAAGTAACAGCAGAGGAACAGTTCTTTCTGTGTTAATGTTTGAAATCTCATTGTTATAAGTTACTTCATAACAAGGACTCATTTGTACGGAGACTCTAAAGAGACATGGTGATTTAAAAAAAAATATATATATATATATATATATATATATATATATATATATTCCATCGTTTTTGCGTTTTCTCACAAAACTTTTGCGTTCCCCAAAAAACGACCCATACATTTGTTCACATTAGTTATTGCATTAACTAAGAATGGGCAATATATTCTTACAGCATTCATTAATCTTTAATGTTAATGATTAAAAAATGTTCATGTTCGTTCACAGTGCATAAACTAATAATAACAGATACTAAATATATTTTAGTAAATGTTGTGATTACCATTAGTTAAGATAAATAAATGCTGTAGAATCATTGTTCCTTGTTAGTTCATACTAACTAATGCAGTTAAATGAAACCTTATTGTAAAGTGTTACTGAAATCTCTATCTGGATTCAGTACTTCCTCCAGTGTGATCTTGCAAATTTTATGCAAATTTAAGATAAACAAATAATGCATGTTAGCAGTCAATATTGTATCTATCACCTGTTGAACCCAAGAGTAAACAGAAAACTTCTCTCTAAATAAGAACTGAACTTTCTGGAAGTTCCAGTATTTACAATCCAACCGTCAAAACATTTTAAGATGTATGAATTCACCGGTGAGTATAGATGTCTGCCATAAATTAATTAAAGAGAAATCCAGGACTTAATTTGAGCTGAGAAAAGATCTGGGGTCTAAAACGGTCTAATTACAGATCTCCATTTCAAGCAGAGTCCACACGGTCTAAAAACGACAATCTGAAAAAGAAGAGCCAACATTTGTGCAATCAAAAAAAGTCACAGGCTGAAGACGGCTGAACACTTTTCTGCAAAGGCGTCAAATGTGCTAGAATATCACAACAAAATCATAATGAAAATAACTGACCCCATTGCACACGGTCTAAAGCGAACAAACGAAACTCAAGCACAGCAGAAACATATGCTAAGCTAAAGCTAGCCTAGCACTGCATCAGTTTGACAGAGAGAGAGAACTTAATAGTGTCAGTTTCAGATCAAATGGGATTTTTCATTTTTCACTGGAAGAAAACGACATCGACAACTTTTCCATGACTGGTAAAAATATCGGTTTGAGTAAACCTATGCCAGACAGGAACTTCATTACAAAAAAATCACTCACTGACAATCTCAAAAATACTATATTTATAGAGTTTTTGATAACTAAAAGCAATTGATGCATTTATTTAATGTGAAAACCTACATTGTGTTTCTCTGTCCCGTGGATTAGTCAAGGCCTCCTGGATTAGTCAATTTCGAAATTAAATCCTACATATAAACTCAAAATATTTCTCACAAACCTGTAATTTAACATAAAAAGCTTGTGGTTTAATTTGACTTGATGTGCTCACAAACCACAGATACAACAACAATGCATGACACACCAAAAACTGAACGCAAGCTATCGTAGCAACATGCTAATCATGTTAAAGTATGCATAATTTTAAAAAAAACATTCACTTTGACTAGCATTCAATATAACTACAATAATTTGAGTACTGTTGAAAATGTGTGTAAAATAATATACATACAAAGAAAATGCTAACTGAGCATGTCTGTAAATGCATTAAAACGTTACTTAGGCTAGAAATGCAAGAACTTTTTCCCATACTTGCTGATAAAATTATTGGGCCTTATTCATATTCTTAAAAATTGTAATATTTACCAATCGCAAACTCAAACAACAACAAAGCAGTCAGCATCTATCTTCCCAATCCATAAAGTAACGTTCCTTAGAAACACGTCCAAACTCTCAATTTACCTCAGGTACGTGATTTAAAAAAAGACCAAGACCAATTCATAATTTTAATAAAGCTGCAATCATGCAAAAGAGTCCGAAAACCTCTCGGTAAGCGGTTCAAAAACCTCAACACATTTACACAAATTCAAATGTCACTGAAAGCATCTTAGGTAAATGATGAAAATGAGACTCCTTACCTGTGTGTAATCAAAGTCAGAGAGCGGCGCTATGCTTTTGATATAGTCGATCCTAAACTGGTCCTCTGGATTAGCGAGTGGGACGGGTGGTATTAAAGTGCTCATTGCTGACACTATGGTCTAGAAATAAAAATGAAAGGGTTATGAGCTCTCATGAGACTGAGATTGGATATAGAAAACTTCGAGAAACTAAATCAGGACTGAGAACGGCTCACTTACCACGATGGCGTCCTTTACATTCTTGCGAATGTCTTGAATTTTCTGTTTCTTTTCCCTATAAGTGAAAACATTTCAGTTTAGTCAAATAAAATGCAAGGCTGAATTGTACACCTCGTTCTAGGAATGGTTCACCACAAAAATAACAATTCTGTCACGGTTTTAATCACCCTCGTGTCATTCCAACCCTGTATGTGTATGTTATGTTTTTTTTTTAATAATGACAACAACAAAAACATTCTGTATGACTTGAGCACTATATTTCAAGCCTTCAGAAGACATGTGATGGCTTAGTGTGAGAATCAGCCTGAAACTTATTGATGCCAAACATCATTGCTTCTGGCAAAACGTAACCACCTAACGTGACGTTTCATGAAATATGACAGCTGAAGTGAATGGAAAGATTTAAATTTCAGACAGTTCCTCAAATGCAGCTATCATATGACTTCAGAAGACTTGAAATGTCATGTTGATCACTTAGAAACATAAATATAGTTTGGAGTTGGACACAAATTCTCATTTTGTGTTGCACATAAAAAAAAAAAAAAAAACAGCATACGGACTGGAATGACATTACGATATTCATTTTTGGCTAAACTTGACTTATTGACTTATTATTTCCCCCCATATATATGGTAACACCTTAGTTTAGGGTCTAATTCTCACTAGTAACTAGTTGCAACATTTTTTCTTTTGTCAAATCAACTTAAATAGTTCAGGTAACATAATATTTTGAGTTTCTGATGATTAAATCAATCTCCTTCATTCATTGTATTAACTCAATTTTTCCATTTCAATGAACTTAATTTTAAGGCAGCCAGGTTGCTTAATTTTTTAAGTTAAACCAACAATATTTTTTTCCAGTGCTGTTTATTACCACTTATAAAGCACAGATTATCCATCCCAATTCCTAACTAATACTGTGCCAAAAGGTAACAACTACCTTACAAACTATTAATAAGCAGTAATTAGGAGTTTACTGAGGCAAAAAGTCATAGTTAATAGTAAGAATTGGACCCTAATCTAAAGTTTGACCATAAATACATATGTATTTTTCAAATTCAAGCATAACTTGCCAAACAAAGTTATGTCATTTAGACATATTTTTAGGATGCAAAACCTGTTTAAGAAACTTGAACACTCATAGGCCTGGTGAGCATTTGGTAATTGATTTTAGTCACTTCTCAGCCATGCATTACCTCCATCCAGATTCTGTATGACCATTTAACAGTGATGTTGCAGTGAAGCACTAGCCGATAGCACGCAGTGCTACATCACTATCAGCTTCAGCATGTACGAGTGTTTCCTTCGCCATGCCGAGGCTGAACACAGGGCCCAACCTTCATATACCGCCCTTCCATGCACACATATGTGACATTAGTACAGTAAACATGTACTCACTCCGCATTAAACCCGTTGACATGAAGAATTTTCATCTGCTTCACGATAGTGCTTTTGCCCGATTCACCAGCCCCTACGAAAGCAACGAAAAACAGCAGTGAGAATACATGCAAAGTCTCTCAGATATACTTCAGATATCACGGTGTGTGTTCTTCATATGTCCAATCCGACATGCCAGATTGAGCTGTCAAACACGGTGCGTTTAAACACACAGCCTCGGATGGGTCTCGTATGTCAGCTATAACGCCTCAAGTCTTCTCTTACCCAACAACAACAGTCGATGTGTGGCTTTATAAGCCTGTCTCTCTTTTTGCAACTGTTTCTCTATTTTCTTGTTGGCCTCTCGCTGTGTTTTCTCGTCGATGCGCTGGTCTTCGGTTTTACTGCTCCCCAAACACCCCATCTTACTCCCTCGAAGCCAATATGTGCGCTGTCCTTATGAATGATCAATCCAATTCCGATTCCAAAGAGAAAATGATCCACAATAGACAGAAAAGAAGAAGAGAAAAAAAAGGTCGCCGGGAAGGTTTTTGTTTCTCCTCCGTTACAACGTCTCAAGCAGTCCGGGCGTCATTCAAGCGACGGGATTGATAAAATTGATCACATATCGATCGGTAAGGTGGGATGTGAACTTGCATCTGGATCCGGGGGTCTCTGTGAGCCCCTGCCAGGCGCTCTTCCCTTCTCTTCGGTTCTCTCGCCCTCTCTGTGTTTTTTCTATGTGATATTCTCTGCCTGTATCTCTGCTGTAGTCTGTAACTCAGCACTGCCTCTGTCGGTCGCAGCTGGTAATGACCGGAACCAGGAAAACTGTTACAAAGTATCACTGACTGACCGACGGACGAAACACTGTAACGGACGAGATCGTAAATCGAACGTTCCAATGTAACAACAAGAGTGAAGAATGTTACAATGTAAAGTGTAGCGGATGTGTTGTAGCAGATGAATGCATGTGTCTCAAAGTATGCTGGGGGGGAACATATTTACTAGTCTAAGCAGGTTTTGCTTATCTTAAATGGTTTAAGATGGTCTGCTACATCATTGTAGCAGACGAATGGCTGGGTCCTAAAGTCTGTCAAGTTTTATCCTGAAAAAACTAAACATTAAACCAGTCTAAGCTGGTTTTGCTGGACTTAAAATGGTCTGCTCCCTCTAAAACCACACTCGGACAAGTTCAATTGTTTGTTTTTCTCAAAATCAAGGAGTATAACTTGCCCAACAGTTATGTCATTTAGACATGCTATTGCCAGTTAAAGGGTTGGTTCACCCAAAAATGAAAATTAAGTCGTTAATTACTCACCCCCATGCTGTACCAAACCCGTAAGACCTTCGTTTGTCTTCAAATGATCACAAATGAAGATATTTTTGAGTACATTTGAGAGGTGGATCACTGCTACATCATAGGCACCCTAAGGGATCGAAACTTGACGCCCCAGAAAGTCAATGAAGAAAATGTTTAAATATTCCCACTCTTAGAAAAAAAAAAAGGTACAAAAGCTGTCACAGGGGCTGTACCTTTTCAAAAGGTAACACTTTTGTACCTAAATGGTGCATACCTTAATGGTACATATTAGCACATAAGATGTACACTCTAAAAAATGCTGGGTTGTTTTAACCCAATTTTGGGTAAAATGTGGACAAACCCAGCCATTGGGTAAAAAATGTAATTTAAAAATGTAACCCAATGGCTGGGTTTGTCCATATTTTACCCAAAATTGGGTTAAAACAACCCAGCATTTTTTAGAGTGTAGGCCTACATATCAGCACATAAAATGGACAAAAGTTTACCTTTTGAAAAGGTACAGCCCCAGTGACAGCTTTTGTACCTTTTTTCTGAGAGTGAACAGTGGCTCAAGTACAAGTTTATCAAGTCACATGGAATATTTAAACATTTACTTCATTGACTTTCTGGCCGGTCAAGTTTTGATCCCTAATAGGAGCATCTATAGCAGTGATCCACCCATCAAATATAATCAAAAATATCTTCATTTGTGTTCCAAAGTCTGAACGAAGGTCTTACGGGGTTGGTACAGCATGGGGGGGGGGGGGGGGGGGAGTAATTAATGACTTAATTTAATTTTTGGGTGAACTAACCCTTTAAATACAGAAATGTAAAATAATAAAAACACTGATTGAAATAAAAAGGAGGAAGGTTGTGCAACTGCCCCATTTTGTTTTAGTTTAACTCCAATGGCATCGCCAGATCTGGAACTGGAAGGGAGTGAATTTACCATCACCAACTACATGGATAACGATTTCCATAACAGTGACTTCAACAAGAACGTTGGATTTCCCTAGAGATTAATTATTTGGCCTGTCTGGTCGTATCAGCATCAAACAGGAATATTTGATTGAATACTCATAAAAATACCATATCACCAAATTACTTCTTTAGAAATTGCAGTTCTCCTATTTTATACTTAACACATATGACTTTCACTTCTCATATCAATTCTAAAAAAAGCTTTTAAAATTCATGTGAACTGAAGAGTGTTTTGTTAAACCATTAAGCAACTGTGGAAAACCAAATATGACCACTAGCTCCATTCTTGTGAATATGATCGAGCATGGATTGAAATTATGATGAATCAACTTTTACACTGAGATATGAAACATCAAAAAAATATATAAGAAAATGTTTTGTAGGGGTTCAAATGGGTATAACTATTCAGAAAACAGAAGTGCATTTAGGGATGTTAAATGACATTAAGATTTAGACATTTTAATTTAACATATTTTATATAACAACAACATGCATAAAATTAAATTACTGACAACTTATGCCAAAAAAAACACTTAAGGTCCAACTATTTGCCAGCCACAACAAGGAAGACAACAAAAGAAGCTGAAAACATTGCAGCAACATCATGTGAAGTTTTGTTGATTCAGAAACCACTCTAGTTTTATTCATTATTTATGTGTGATAGTGGAGCTCAGCTTTGAAGGATGTCTGAATTATTGTTTTCAAACAATAAAACAAAACAATTCATACCAAATACAATTAAGTTATGCAAGTCCTACAATAACAGCTGATAAAGCCGATATGGATATATAAACACAATTCGAATACACCAATTTCTTTAAACTCATAAATCAAACTCTCATAACCAAGAAGTGTCATTGTTTAAAAAAATTAGATCATCAATAAGTCAAGGCAACATGTTTTTCCATTACTTTAACTCCAATTTCAACTTCAAATTCAATTAGGCTAAATTGATTTAATATTTAACGTAAGGCAGCAACGTAAGTGCATTCAAAAACAATACCACATCTTGATATTTATAGACATGTATCAATTTGTTTCACTGCACTAGATTAAATAGAAGACAAATTTTTGGCAAAATTGTTGAAGCTTTACTCAAGGACAAAAGCCACATGTGCGTTTCTGACCTAAAGCTCAAACCTTTCTAAACAACAGAGCATATTGCATAATGCTTTCATTACAATTAGCCAGCGATATGCAGTTAGGGCCACGCTAGAGCCAAAGTACACGTTCAGTAAATGATAAAACCTATTTACAGGGTGACAAAGTTCAGTTTACATACACTTCACATTGCAATGCAACAGAAAGGAACAATACCAATTTGTGTGTAAGCATGACAATCTCTTGTTTTGCCCTTAAAGATTCCCTATGGCACAAAGCATTCAACAATAATACGAGTACTACACCCCTTTTTGCTGTTTACAGGTGAGGCATCCATTATTAGACTAAACATGGTCATTAAATGGGCTATTTCTGCACATTCATTAAATACAAGCTATAGTCATGTTATTTAGTCCATACTATAGGCAAAAATACCTGTTACCTCTATTAAAAGGAACGGATGTTCACTTTAGGGCTGTTTTATCTACTTCTTGATTACAGTACAACTTGTACAAAGACATTCCCAAGGATGTGTCATTCTTCTAAACTAAAAATAACCATCATAAAGCTTAAAGATAACATTAAAGTTAATTTATAAGCCACATCTTGCATGACTTCTCTGTCTCTTTTTATTAGCAGCTTCTAAAAACTGACAACACCTCAATCTGCAGCCAAACTTGTTTAATTTGGTCTTTACCAAATTTCAATCTCACAACACTGAATGCGCAAGGATTTGAGATGCCACTCTGTGTTTGTGTTTGACCAACTATGCCAGAGTTCAAATGAGCCATGCGTCAGTAAAACCTGAAAATTTGCCCTCTCCATGTTTTCCCATGAAGAAAACACTTTCTTCTGAATCCAGCAATGATTTGAGATCTATTTATCCTTAAATTGCTGGATTCAGAAGAAAAGGTTTTATATGGAAGTCTAAAGGGTTCTGACAAGCACTTCAAGAACATTTTAGGGGTTCCCATCGTTTTAGGGATTTAATATTATTTTTTTATTTTGATTAAAACAGCTCATAAACTTACGTTATCACTAGAAAAAGGCCTGGTTTCCCAGACAGGGCTTAGATTAAGTCAGGATAAAGTACCTTTTATAAACATGCCTTAGAAAAAAACATTTGGGTGTGCATCTTGAGACTAAACAATTCACTGAGATATTTTAAGATATTTCAGGGCAAGTTGCTTTCAGTTAAAACAGCTCAAACATGCATTTAATCTGGGACTATATTAAGTTAACTGTCACCGCCCCACTGGTGGGATGCTTGCCATTATATTTTTAAAACAATAATATCTTAGAAAAGACCTGAAGTAATAATGACAAACTAGATATCATTTGAAAGCTTACAATCTCTAGTTTCCATATTTGGTGACTGATTTTCAAAATAAAATACATAGGAGGCGTAATTTATCAATTTACAACAAGAATATTTTCATACTCATAAGGCGTGTTCAGACCTTTATTTTGAAATAGCAAATGAACATCATGAAAAAAAGGTAGAAATCTCAGTTTGTTTTCATGCCAAGAGTTCTAAGGATTGTATCCATTCAATTATTTTAGAAAAAAAAGGTCTGAAAATGTTTTAAATATTAAGGAAAAAAGAATAAATTCACCGTTTGTGATGTGGCAGGGAGCTATAACGCACATGCGTGTTCTTTGTATGCGTTTCTTAGAGGTTGAATTAATATAAAAATCTGCCAAACTTCCTATGCTACTTCTGAATAGGATCTCTACTTCATAAATTGTATTAAAATTGATGGTTCATATCACCCAAAACACATATGGAAATGGCGGCACCCTTATATGGGCAGTAATGGAGTCTGGTTGTGCCCTAGTGGAAGCGTTCAGTACTGCACCCAAACAAAATCTCACAGAAACCTAAAATTTTAAACACAACTTGTTCAGATTTTTGGCTTAGATTTTTCTGCAGTTTTAGAGTAGCCCATATATATACAACATATAAATTGTATATTTCCATAAACTCAAACTTCTATAACTTTTTTCTGTTTCACTTTCTTAATTTATTTCACTTCAACACAAATCTGCCAAATGTCTTCTTTAAAACAAGACCAACTTTACGTCTATATTCCAAAGAATTCTTGAATTATAACCATTTAAGTTTGAAATGTCATGTGCATTTCCATGTCTATTAAAAAAGGGGTGACGGTTAATAAGCCTTGTCTGTGAAACCTGTGTAAAATTAATATAGGCCTAACTATTAAAAATGAAAGTGTTATGCAGTCATTCAAGGCATTTCTGTTTATATAGCACCTTTTTGGCATAAAGTGTTCTTTAAAATTGAGTGAAGACCCCTTCTATGTGGAACCCCACTGAACTTTTGTTCCTGAAGGTCAGATTAATAAGGCTTCTGTCTTACTTTATGTCAAGTGCCATTTGATAGCAGCATAAAAGCGTATGGAAAGACTGGAAATTCCCAGTATGGGTTATGAAGTTAGCCAGTCCCATTGTTATCAGTAGCAAAGGACAATAAATGAATGAAATCAAAATTGTCAGAAAGTCTAATGCCTTTAGTCTCAATGACTCATGCCTTTAGAAACACGTATGCAGACTTCACTTCGCAACTTTATAGCCCAGTACTCAAGACGTATGTGGAAAGAGCATTTAAAACAGCTGTAGTCATATTCGATACAGTTTGATTCTGTAGTGTGTTGCTTAAAGACGCCTGTGGTGAAAATCAAGTTTTAAAGTGTGGTGTTTTTAATATGCTTTAAGACAAACCATGTGCAAATTCATAAATCAGCACCATCGCTGAGTATTTTCTCAAACCGCAGTGAACCAAACCAAAGACAGTCTCAAAAACGCGGTTTGATATCGCTGGTGTTTCTGTCGTCACAAACTATCTTGTAACCAATAAGATCAACGCGTGATCGTCAACGAGTGGATCTCTGAGCTGGCGTGAGTGCGTGGAGGCGGGGCTAATTTGCATATTCATATAAAACCATGTATACTAAATGAGGCAAGGGTGTAGTAGAGTTACATTTAAGCTATTTGAAGGTTTTTCTAAGTAAAAAATGTTTAAAATATGTAATTTTGGTGAGTTTTAAGGGATACAAGTATTGACAACATAACAATCAAAGGTGCATGTGTGTAGTTTTGCAGGTTGCTTCCAAGAATTAAACAGAAAGATCCTGTGTGTGAGTTATCAGTGTCCCAGAGGTCAAAGTGATAGATTCTTGAACTGTGACTTATAAAGTATCTTATCAAAGCATCATGCACTCGCTGACAAACTATATGAGCTCAGTTTTATTTTCTGATATCTTTACTCACTTAAATCACCACAAGATCCATATATTGTCTAAGGCATATTGATTTTTTTTTAATTTCTCCTAGTGTTATGGCTAATTAAACGGACTTCAACACAGACCAAATAGACAGATAATATTAATCTATGACAAAATGATTTTCCTGGAAGCCTGAATTTGTAGAAGTATTATTAATGCCCTGTAATATACATAGCAATGCATTCTTTTAATAAATAGTAGCAGGAGAATGATAAAATTATCTGTAACATGTCATGCACATACGGTGTCCTTGTTGCATATGTTAAATTTACATAGTAATAGCAGTAAATCATGCATAATTACATGCAACTAAACCCCAACCAAACCATGATCCTACCCTATTGTTAATTAATATTACTCAGCACTTAAAGTATATAATTACACTGCAACAATGCCACCTTAAAATAAAGTGTAAACAATAATCGTAACCCCATTACACGTTATCATATTATCCTTTTCACGCAATGCAATGGATTAAAATAAATGGCAAATTCACCTCCAAATAATATGGATATTTCATTATTAAACATATTTTTTGGTAGGTTCGACTGATATATTTAAACATTAAGTTTTCCACTTAATTTGCAAACCCCACTGTTTAGAAGCAGTGTCATACTTGAATAATATTGGTATCATTAATATTATTATGAAAATATCCATTATGCATTGTCTATTGTTTAATGGTGTCGAAAGAAGATACGAAAACAAGCATATAGACATTAAACCTTAAAATAATCGGTATCGGTCATTCAAATAAGTATTAATTGATCTCGAAGTGTGATGCGTTATAAAAACTATCGAGAATATATTATATTCATTCAGGTTTCAAGTAGAGTGCTAAGCAATGCTTTATGACGTCAATGCCAGCATATTTTAAATCCTAGCAATAAAGAAAGCCATTATACGGTAGGCATGGCAGCATCACCCACCTAAGAGCAGCAGCCGATGCGTCTGTTTATATTCCCGTTTGAGTTCCTTCAAGGCCCTGTCAATGTTCTTGCTGACTTTCTTGGCCTCCTTCTCGGCCTCCTTCTCCTCCACCACCAGTTTGTCCCAGTTCTTGTGTTTCTGGGCGCTGCTGGGAGTCTGGAGCAGCTGCAGCCTCTTCTTTCCTCCTCCTCCACCACCTCCACCTCCACCGTTCTGGATGAGCGCTCGGTCCCCGTCGCCACGGCGGAGCTCCCCCGCCGGGATCTTACCGGCGTCCCCGGTGCGTAAAGGGGAGGTGGATGATGTCTTCCCGCTATTCCCCCCAGAGTCCTCGTCGCGATGCCTGGAGCCCCGGACGCACGACGGCATCATCATCATCCCAGGATCCGGAGACTGGTGATCTGACTCCGAGTTGGCGTTGGAAATGGATCCACTGAGGTCCCCAAACAAGCGTGGACGCAGACTGTAACACAGCCCCATGATGTGGCCAGGCGCTCACTGCTGATATTTGGTCATAAATACACAACAAACGCTGTATTTCCCAGTGATTTAGCGCATCATCACATGAGCTGGTAGTACACGGTGCGGTTTCCAGCCATGCGTAATCCCAAAATGATGCTCTTGTATTTAAAAAATGCCATTTTGTGATTTCTTACAGTCCAACCTACGCGCAATAGTCGGTTGATCACCTGACATCTGCCTGTGCTGACAGTGCAGGTCCACCTTACCGTAATGAAACCAAAAGCCAAGCCGCACAAAACCGGCGGACACATGTGGGGTCATCTAGGTGCGCGTTTGTCGTGCGCTCGCTCGGGGATTGTGCTTATAAATCCCCGTTGAGGGCTCTGGATGGATTGTAGTCTAGACTGAGCATCGAGGTTGCTTTATACCCCTGAGACTCACTAATGAGACATTTAATGAGCACACCTGATGTATTCGGAGAATGGAACATTATAATAAGCAGTACGTTTAATTGTCCCAGGCATGATAAAAAATTGAACACAAAAAAGCATCAGAAACCTCCTTCACATACATTTACAGCAGCAGAGATGTGCGGAAAAATGAATAACACTTTATTTTACAGTGTATAATTTGGTTGAGGGTTAGTTAAATGCAACTGACCCTCAACCAAATCCTATTCCTAACCCTACATTTTGTTACTTAAATATATAATTACACTGTAACAATGACATCTTAAAATAAAGTGTAAACACACTTTACAATAACATTAACAATGATCAATAAAATAGGATTTTTTCATCTTTATTAACATTAGTTAATTAAAAAAAAAAAAAAAACGTAGTTCATGTTAGCTTAGGTCCATTAAATAATAGTAATATATACAACTTTTGTATTAGTAAATGTTAAAATTAACATTATCTAAGATTTATAAATATTTTATTGCTATTACCAATGTAGTTAACTATTGAACAATTGGAACCTAATTGTGAAGTGTTTCAAAAAAAATTAATTAAATAAAAAGAATGAAAAAAGGATTAATGTATTTTACATTTCTATTGTATTTTTTAATGTAGATTTAGTCATATGGATGATGTGACACTGATTTTTTACAGTGAAAAAAAAAGGTTATGATGAAACTGGCCAAATATATTACAACTTTACATACTTTATAAAAATGCAGCTATTTGTGTGATCTAAAGATATAACTGGCCAAATATATTACAACTTTACATACTTTATAAAAATGCAGCTATTTGTGTGATCTAAAGATATTGGTTTTATTAAAAGATTTTTGGGCCCTCTATAGGTCAAAGTAAATACATCTCAGTTTGTGACTAACAGTGCTGTCTGAATAATGTCTTTGGTTGGAAGACTTATAAATCTAGAGCTGGTATTAATAAATATTTTACACTAGCACATATGATTTCCCAAAATTTAGCAGGAGAATGGGAAAATTATCTGTAATGTGTCATGCACATAGCTAACTCAACAAATATTTGTAATGCAATACATTTTATTTGCTTTGATTTGTTCATCTGCAGTTATGAAAGCACCCCAAATTGAATTTTATAATAAAATGGTTATTTTATTGTCATTTTCATAGTTCTTGTATAAAATGAATAATGAAAGTATTTCAGTACATATGTCCTCAAGATCTGCATGTAGTCGTCTGTAAAGTGTCATCTTTTCTTTTTTTGAGAATTCTTCAGCACTTTAACACCAATCCTCAGGAACATCAATAAACTGCAAGAAAGAGAAAAAACAAAACATATTTCAAAAGCCAAAATAGTACATTCCAAATTAATGTCACGCTACCTTTATGCTCAAAAGCTCACAATTTTTCGGATAAATAAAAAAAAAAATTATATAAAAATAAAATATTCCTGCCTTGCTCCTGCCATGAGTCCAGCTGGCATAATCTTCCATGAACTCAAAAATCTCGCTCCCATTAAAGCAGTCAGTGATCCAGAGGTGCCTGCAAATTTAAAAAACAAACCTGATTTGCCATATTTGATCCTTAGTTTTGTGGAATATAGGTTATGAATTGAAATAAAGACAGTTACTTACCCATTGAAACCCAGATATCTTTGTCATTTTTTGACATCTGATAAGCACCATAAAATGCTGCAATGCCAAACATCAGCCCAGTAACCAGAGACATCAAACTACCTACAACAGGAACATGACCATATTAGGAAGTTCCGGTACAGTTCAGGTAAATGATTTATGCTCCAAAATAGGAGCATAAACTATAATACATGTGTTCTGATTTACTCACATATATCGGTGAGATAATTCAAGTAAAGTTTCAGGGTGAGTTGTTGATGTAATTAAAATAAGAAAATATTTAAATAAAATAAAAAAATCAGTTAAATAACGCTTGGCTACATCTACGTTACACGATTAGAATGTGCTAATATTTTTATTCATGTTGGGATATTTTTTTTAAGTGTTTTACATATCCTAGCTAACTTTTCCCAAAACTAAACCAGGGAACTGAACACCGTCGTTTGTCCCACGCATGAGATGCTTACCTGCTTTAACAAAACCAAAAATCCCTCCTATCGTTATTAGAGCAGCATAACCATAACCAAGCCAATCCACAGACATATCTGCAAGTTTGTTCAACTCTCAAATAAAACAGAAAGACGTGATGATTGCTGCTAGGGGGGGAAAGCTAAATCTTCTCCACTTTTTAACTTCCTGAAACATTGCATACTCGCGATTTTCAAAATAAAAGTGCAAGTGAGAACCTTTAAATGTATCAATTTTATAGATAGATAAATAATAATAATAAAAAAAATAACATACATATACATTTTCCGGTTCACTGTCATTCAATGTGTTTCTTCCTTTATTACAACTGCTGTGTTATTGACATCAATAATTGCATACATATGACATGGGTAACAGGAAATGTAAATAGCAGAACACCAATAATTTCAATAAAAGTCTTTATTGCACTTTTTATTTTTTCTTCTTTTTTCCTTGCTTTGTGGACTTGCTTTCCTCCTCTAGAATCACTTCCTCTCCTGCTAGCCTCACCCTTTTCCCTTTGGCTGGCACATGCGGCTCCGCAACAGCTGTATTGAGAAAAGAAAGTGAAGAAATTGAGAAAATTCACCCAAAAATTGAAGTTCTGTCAATACTGACTCGTCATGATTTTCTAAACCCAAAAGACTTACGTTCATCTTCGAAACACTAATGAAGATATTTTAATGAAGATAACTCTCCACTGAATTTATATTTACCCAAAACTCTGATGGTTCAAAATATTCATAAGAGATCATAAAATGAATCCATTTGAATCAAGCAGTGATGAGACTCGATCGCTTTATATAATAAATAGAATTAATTTAGGCTTTTATTCACATATAAACATTGATGAATGGAAACTCAACCGTAATTGCTCGACATGCAAGAACAAACCTCATTGGTTCTTACGTGCTGCGTAACACGAGAATGAGCCTCATTGGTTCTTACACGTCAAGCAATCGTGCTTGAGCTTTCGTTTACCAAATTTGAGCGCCCGGATTCTCGTGACCAACTTGAACGCATTGCAAAGTCTCTGCTTTTGCTCTCTCTCTCTCCCACAAATGGCAATTGAAGTGAAATTCACAGAACAACAGCAAATGTGACCGCACTTTTCGAAGTTGCAGGTTGGGCCGACTGCTCCACAGTTGTCTCTTTCGCTTCACCAGGTATCCAAACGGAAAGACAGGTGAGTCTGGCAGTGGTGTTCACCTGGCCGAGCAAGGAAGCAGTCTCAAGTTTCTGCATAGGAAAGAGAGTTTAAAATGCTAATTAAAGTAAGTTGAGCGCTTTGCAAATCAATGGATCAATCAAAGGATGTATTAGGGAAATTAAAGTTAAATGATCAGGCTTTCAATGTAAAATATCTAGGGAAAATATTTGGATACAAGGTCGAGTTTTGGTGAGAAAGTAGACTATTTTTTAGAATAACTCCTCAAAATTAGTCAATCAGTTTTGGAAATGTATATAAAAGCCATGTTGAAAGTATTTTAGTGTTTAATATTACAGCCTGGCATGGACTAAGTTCTTAAAAATGTTTCAAACACTATTTTATACCAGTGACGGGTGATTTTGAATGGAATTATGTAAGGGTAAGGCTCTTTTGTAGAATAATTAATTTTATTGGGTGGTCGTATGATTATTATCTGTCATTACATAGCTTTTATTATGAGAAGCATAAAAAAACATATTGGTGGATAATAAAGTTATATCATAATCAATGAGATAAATCAATAAAATCAAAATAAAACCTCCAAACCAAATGTTTTTTATGCTTAAAATTGTGCTTTCCCACTCTTACAGGTCAAGCATAATACCTCAAGATTGAGTTTCCACAACTTAATGAATCCATCGTTTGACGCCGTAACAAGGACACAAAAATCATTCTTCATGAAGCTCTCAATGGCCTTTACTCTGAAAACCAAAACAGCAAATTAATAAAAACCCCGATGCTAACTGCATTCAATGCATTAAAACAATACTGATGATAAAACAGCCCAATAAATTGGGTTCATTCTGTGAGATTGGGATGCACCCATAATGAAGTGGTCATACCTGTTCTCATGTGCTTTGAACTCAAACACACACTTCTGTGAGGTCACGTCATATATACACACTCTCTCCTCATCTCCTCCCACAGCCAAGAGTGTGTTCTTGAAGAGACAGAGAACAGAGACCAGAGTATAATCAGTTGAGCAAAACTTCAGGAGAATAAAAACTAAGTTAAAGCGCCCCTATTATGCTTTTTCGGATATTACCTTTCATGAGGTGTGTGATATGACTGTTTGTGAATGTATAAGGAGTGCAAAGTTACCAAGAATCGATTCTGACCTACCTGAAATGAGTCGATGAGTAATTACACTCACTTCCTGCACGAAACTATGTAGGTTTCTAACTAATTTGGTCTGCCCACAAACAACGTCTACTTTGACTATCAAACACTTTAGTTTGGTTTGTGTTGTCGACATGTCGAGAAGACGCTGTTTTCAGCGCTGCAAAAGCAAATCCACTTTGCTGCACTTCCAAAGGATGAGAACTCGGCTGGAATTGGTTAAATTTGGTTTAAAACCGCGCTAACTTGGTTAAAACCGGAGCCATCGTTACTATTCGAATCACTGTGTATCAAGCGCTGAGGAACATCCAGAGCTGAAATTCAGATATGGTAATGGACGTTTAGTTTCTAATACACACTGTAAGCGGTCGAACAATCACAACAGACTGGACCATCTGACCAATCAGAGCAGAGTAAGTTCCTAGAAAGGCGGGGTTTAGAGAAACTGAATCCTTTATTGAACCTGTCTCAGACACTGCAATGTATATTATAAGAAAATTCAATTGTTTTTTGACCTTGGATGCATGTAAATCTGTTGTAGGCAGCAGACTCCAAAAGAAACCTTTAGAACAGCATTATAGGGGCACTTTAACATATTAATTGCAAACTAAACTAGAACTATCTAAATAGACATATATCATTCATTACCTTGCAAGACTGCTCACCTTCAGAAACTTCAGACATGAAATCCTTTTTGGGAATGCGATGGTTCCAATAACAGTGGCAGACTTCACATTGTAAATGTCCACTTTGTTATTCATAACCACTGCATATTGATCTCCGTCAGGTGACCACAAGACGATCTCGGCAGCTACAAAACATCATTTTAAAGTTTTTGATTTGGCTAAAGTTTCTAAATACATATTACACTAATTTTATCAAACTAATCATTAAAAAATGATAAAAATACAGAATCAAAAACATTATATTAGAACTTACTCTGTTTGATATTCTTGATGAAAGCTGAACGTCCTTCGATGAGATTCCAGGTTCTGCAATTAGAGCAATTACATTGTCATAATTACTTTTTTAGCTGACTAAAGTAAACAAATGAAGCCCAATGATATCTATTAGCAATCAAAACACAAATATGAATTAAAACATACACAGTTTAATCTCAAATATTCATGTTGGAATAAAAGCATCTGTTTACATGCCTCAGAGTCTTGTCTGTTCCTACAGAGAGTGCAAGCTTTCCAGAAGGATGTACGGACAGTGAAGTAACATGACCCCTAAGAAATGAAACGCAGGTTTCGTCATTTATACACGAATAAAAGTCGGCGAGATATAAAATATTTTTTGAAAGAAGTCTGTTCTGCTCACTAAGGCTGCATTTATTTGATCATAAACAGTAATACTGCGAAATATTATTACAATTTAAAAGAACTGTTTTCTATTGTAATAGATTTCGGCATCATTACTCCAGTCTTCAGTGTCACATGATCACTCAGAAATCATTCTAATAGGCTGATTTGTTGCTCAATTTTGATTATTATCAATACTGAAAGTTCAAAAGTACTACATTTATTTAAACCTGAAATCTTTACTGTCACTTTGAATAAAAGTATTTATATATATATATAAACACCTGACCCAAAACTTTTGATTGGTAGCACATTTTGTGTGTTCACATTACTCACTTGTGAGCTCTGATAGTTTTTAAACATTCCCATTTTTGGGTGCTCCACACACAGATAAGACCGTCTTGTCCTCCACTGAGCAAATGGGACGTGCCGTAGAACTCCAGACACGAGATGGTACCTGTCGAGAAGGTGAGGCATCATCACATGAAACATAAATATCAATGATGCAGCATCTTTGATGCCAGACTGTCTTGTCCAATTAGAAACCAAAATAGAAGTCCTTACCATTATGGTGCAACAAAGCCCCGTGTTCAGTTTTCTTGCTCATGTCATACAGTTGAATGGTTTCATCTTTGCTTCCTGTGGCGATGAATCGATCACTGGATGAAACTACAGTGAGTGACGCTGTGTGTGCATGATGGCTAAAGTTGGGCTCAATTGTCCACTCCTAGAACAGACATGCAGAACATAACTAAGATCATATCTGAAATTAAGTCAGAACTATTATTATAAATGAAGTGAGCTATTGTAACCATAATAGGCCTGTTTTTAAAATTATTGCAGTTGAAATATGGACCAATATTATATAAAAATTATTGCACTCAAGAAAACGTTAATAAACCAAGGCACAAATGCATATTTACTATCAACACTAATGAAGATTATAGCAATTAAAGAAATAAAAGTTATGAAAAAGGATAATTACCTCGTCACCAGTGCACACTCGATATCCAAATGCTATCTGTTCATAACAGCCAGCGACTAACTCGACACGATCCCCCATGACTATAAAACACGTGCTCAGTTACACACAGCCTTTAAGAGACAGATGACACACTGTCCCTCATATGTAACTATTTATATTATTACATCTATACCTGGAGTTTATAATAAAGCTTAAAACACTGAAGTTCGTTGAAACTAGAATACGTTTTCTCATGTAACGTTACACAACAACGTGTAGACTCCTTTAACTCCCACCGGAAGTACAATACTTCATAATAAGAGTCCCGTTCACAATACAAGTCAATAGGACTTTTGTTCAAAGCTAGGGAAAATAAATAAAAACTTACCGGTAAATAAAAATAAATTAAAAAAGTTCATCAGCACAGTCGATTATGTTGACGATAAAAACAACATATAGGTAATTCCATTTTTCAAATAAAAAATAAAGTAAATGTATTGGAATAGAAATTCAGCCCATTTTAACATGGGATCTCTTTTGCAGTTGACCTTTTAACTACAAGGTTAAAAGTAACTTGTGTGAATGACTAATGTAAGCTGTTTTTCTTCACTGTTTGTAAAGAATAAGCAAATGTCCCAATTTATAAATTAGGTCAATACTTTTTATATGAGATCAAGGCATATGTCCTGATAACTTTATGAGGCTTCTAAAATGTATAAATGAGGATAGCAAAATTATGATGTTAAAAGAAATCCATCTGTAGTCATTTCCAGGGGTAAATTAATATAATTCAATCAAAATACATATACATACATAAAATCATTCTAAAAATATTAAAATGAGATGGAATACTATGACCGGGCAAACATTTTGAATTATTACACTTGTGTTTTTGAAACAAATGAATCAAATTCATTCAGCACAGTGTTTGTGCAAAACCAGCGACTTCTATGAAATCATCTGCCATCTGTCGATGTCAATGCCATGCATGTAAACCTCTTTAAAATGCACATGGAACACACTGTATCAGGAAAATATGCTCTCTTTAAAAATAGCTGACACGATGTAAGGGTTGAAGGGAGATTTCGATGACAAATTCATGATGTTTTTCAACCTGAGATTTAAAAATCGTCGCCTCATGACCGAGGCATTGCTTACAGTAGAAAAGTTCACACGTCTTCCTTACTGTTACTGATTTTGCAATTGTGCACTGGACTACATGGCTTCACTAAACGGTGAGTCCTAAGATAGGCTGCAACCTAAACCTGAGAGAACGGTTTAGATGTCTTTCATTTAACAATTCATCAGGTATAAGCTACTGCGCAGACTTATTAAAATACGTCACCTGGCCGTGAGGGTTAGATATCGGTGTCTAACATTATACCCTACACCTCCTGTGAGGAGACTAGGCCAATTTTTGCCAATATAAACCAAGACTGTCAACAAAAGTCTCTCACCATAGTGTTCCCTCATTTTTGCACTGTTTGGTATAGTGAAATAAAAGTCTTTTAAGTCCAGTTCAAACTGAGCTCGATTTCTTTGTCCTCATCCTGTCAGGTTGAGCGATTGCTGCTTACAAAGTTGTAGACCAAAAACTGAGTGGTTCCACAGTAATGTGTTGCGAAGAGTTTGCCGTCAGGCGTGGGATCGGAAAAGGCGATTTCATCTTTACTTAGATGAGACCCATAGATGAAATTATTCCTGGAGAAAAAAAAAAAGATGATGAATAAACATTTGGGTCTGAACTGTAAGAATGCATTATTTTGTTTCCTTTAATATCCCAGAAAACACTTTAACACAACTTGAAATCTGTAGAAAGTATCATTCAAAGGTTTTGGGTCAGTAAGATTTTTGAAAAAAGTCTCTTATGCTAAAAAAAAAAGGCTGCATTTAATTGATCAAAAAGAAATATTATTACAATTTGAAATAACTGTTTTCCATTTGAATACATTTTAAAATGTAATTTATTCCTGTGATCAAAGCTGAATTTTCAGCATCATTACTTCAGTGTCACATGATCCTTCAGAAATCACTCTAATATTATGATTTAATGAAAACAATCAATGTTGAAAACAGTTGTGCAGCTTAATATTTTCTCTCTTCCTCTCTTTTAGGATTTTACAGATGACTAGAAGATTGAAAAAACATTTAAAAAAATCTATATCAAAATCACATATAAAATCAATTTAATGCATCCTTGTTGAATAAAATAATGAATTAAAAAATATGACTTTTTAATAGTGTAATGTAAGGTATTTTAAAAGTATTCTAAACGCATAGCAATGGATCCATAGTGCATTGTAATACACATTATACTTCTTTATAATTTTTCAAAACTAATACAGATAAAAGAAGTTGTTTGAAATGTGTTTGGATGCATTTTAAAAGTGTAACCATCCACATTTATGTGCTACAACATGTTAAATGGGTCATGAACTGGCTTTTTAAATTTTATTATATTGTTGTCTGAGGTGAACTTATGACATTTGCTAGGTTTTTACATTCAAAAATATCAAAATGAATAAGTAATAGGCTATTTTCTACCCAAGTTTTGAGCCTAGCTCAAAAACACTCGTTTTTTATGGGCATCTTGCACTGAAGACTTGGAAGTAAATGCTCACTGCTGTGAGTGGAGAACAGTTTTGCATATTATAATGAGTTTCACTCTCGATCCGGTTCGTCATCAAGAGGAAGGCCTATGTTATTTAGCTATGCGTGTAATGCGCGAATCGGTGAGCGGGGCTAAACCGGCTGTGGTGAAGTAGGGGTTGATCTTGGAGGTGGTGTTATATCCTCTTTGTCGTCATAGTTCCCCACTTTGAAAACAGTGGTTACAATTATTCATATGCACCCATCCAACCATTTACCTGAGGCACTCGATCATCCGTGAGGCGATGCCTCTCCGTCTCATCATGCTGAACACCCAAATGCGACTGATGCCACAGAGTGCCGGCTCAGGTACGGTAGAGCAGCACCAGGCTCTCTGACGCTCGTACATGACCTTCTCTCCTTCTGAACCTTCCGGAATGGTCTCCTCTATAACCCTGTATCCCTGCACACAGCAGCCAAAACAAACCCATCAGATGTAGAATAGACTAGAATAATAATAATACGTTTTATTTAAATAGCACCTTTCCAGGGCTCAAGGACACTTTAAAATGAACAAGACACAATAATGGCAATGGACGATGATATAACAAACAAAACAACAGTAGGTAGATGAGAGTAAACGTACAGTAAAGGAGATTTATGTACAATCACTAGACTAAGATAAACATTACACAAAGAAGCAGCACTTTCAAAGACTTCAATTAGTTTTAATAGGCCCACATGGATATACACGCTTTTCACATTTTCTGAGTTAATTGAGGCCAGAGGAAGTCTGATTTAAATATTGTAAAAAAAAAAAAAAAAAATGTTTTAAATGAGCTTGGAGTATTATTGGTTTCTTCAAACAAGATTTAATGCAAGAGGTGGCGAATATGTAGAACTTTAAATTATGAGGAAATAGATTCATTCTATAATTAGATGATATATAATGCACAAAACATATGCAGGTCAATATATTCTAGCGATTTCTATATCTTGTACATGAGAATGTTTAATGACATTTCATAAAAACTAGTTAGCTAGAACTAATTATGTTTTGAGTATTCCATATTATAAAAGAATAATGTTTCTTAATGTTATTACTAAAAGTTAAACCATTTTAAACAATGATTTGGTTTTTTTAACCCACAGTAAAAACACAGATGCGGATATACACCTATAAACATGCTATTAAACACCTGTATGTTCAGCTGACCTCTTGGATGTGCTCTGCAATAAGGCAGCCTGCGACTTTCTTGTCATTTGAAATGAAGAGGAAGGTTTTGGTCTGTGATGGGACCTGGCTCTCCACTTGCTGGAAACCCAAGTCATTGTCCACCATTTCTCTGATCTCTTCAACCTTAAATCAAATAAGACAAATATCATAAAAACAGACATAATATTTATCAGGGGAACAATTAGAAATCTTCTAAACATGCGGTATGGCTACAGCAGACAGTTTGAGAGCTAATTTAGTTAATGGAAATATATGAGAAAGAAACAAGTACCTTTTTCAATGCATACTTCGGATCCTCAGGAAGAACGAGAATAATCTTGCCATCAGGATACTCTCCCAGGATTCTCTCTTTCTTCCAGCCCTGGACCACATATTACAGTAATGATTTTCAGACATGGGTATGTAGTTATTTTGAGACTGTATTACTCCCATCATAAAAAAAAAAAACGCTTGAATTATATGCTAATTAACTATGTTACATATGTTTATTTTGTTATATAGACCATTTCACAAGATGTAAACAACACTGGTCCAGAAGCACTTCTGTTTCAGTTTTTTAACACTACATAAAAGCTGGGATAAAATACAACCAACAGAACATATACAACTGAATCAAAAAGTTAAACAAACATCTTTACATGTGAAATAAAGAAAACAGTTACAAACTGAAACAGGAAGTGCTTCTGGACCAGTGTTGTTTACATCTTGTGAAATGGTCTATATGGTCTTATTTTAAACATTGGATCTTATAAGGTTATTAAAGCAATAAGACTTCTGCTTTAATGAATCTGACTGAAACAGCATCTATATGTCGATAACTCTGAATCACGTAATAAGAAATATGTGGCTCACCACGTATTTGACAGCACTGATGAACTGGTTGTGGAAGAGGAGGTGTTGGGATTCGTCCTCTGGGCTCGAAGGGGAGTACAGCATCCCACACACGTTACACGTCACCGCACCAAAAGCCTTCTGACCAGCATCCTGCAAAGCGTAACAGTCTTCACAAAATGCTAATGAGCACCAATGCTCCGATGCATATGCACTATAATGATGGGCATGATGTATTCTTCTCTTGGTTTAATTGTTTATTTCAAAATAATTGTAAAATAGCAATTGAATATTGAACACACAATCCATAAGTTAAAGAATGAAAAAAAGAAAGAAATATAAATGAAACTAGGATTAATTAATAACCAAACAAAGTTCATTAGAATATAACTGACTTACATTGCTGGACTGTGTTGCTGTATTTGCAGGTTTGGGACTGTCTCTGACTTCTTTCTTCTGTTCTGCTTCAGGTTCAACACCAGAAATTGCCCTGAAATGACACCAAAAATTTAAGACATACTTTAAGTTTGTCTCGTAAAATTATTAATAGGCTATGAATAGACATTACTGCAATCATGACACGGATTCCTTTGAGATTATCATTCCAACAACACATTATAAGCTGTGTAATTTCTGCTCAACCAGCATCCCCAAATGCAATTACAAAAATAATGAACACTTCTTTTTATTGAACAAAAAGACTTTTTCAGGGAAATCAAAGCACAGCTTACTTGTAGTTGCATATTAAACTAAGACAGGAAAAAGCATTTTCACAAAACAGAAGACAGATATTCTGCCTTTTATTCCAGACCTGAAAGCAAGTTTTACTTTTTAAATCTTTCAACAATGAATTACCTGTTGCTGTTTTCTGATTGCGTGTCTTGGACAGGTTCTTGCTGGGGAGAGGGTGTCGACTTACTATCTGTGGACCACAGGATAGTTCATAAATGCACATTCTGTATCATCAAACATGGTGTCAAAGAGAATTAGTTTAGCAACCTTGATACATTATCTGGGTATGATAAGCCCAACAAACACCTATCATGAAACTAGCATTGTGTGTCCAAGTCAGGCTTTCAGTGAACTCAAAATCAAACAAATCAACACAATGTCTACCTGCAGGAGTGGGCGTACATGGCTTCTTCTCCACTGGTGGTTTGGGCTGCACTGGAGCTGATGAAGAGGACTGCTCTGGTTTGACCTGTGAGAACTGTATTTTTAATTTAGATTGATGTAATGTAGTAAAAAATAATAATAATTCAGCATCATTACTTCAGTCTTCAATCACATGATCCTTCAGAAATCATTCTAATATGCAGATTTGCTGCTCAAGAAATATTTTTTTATTATCATACATTTTTGTGGAAACTGTGATGCATTTTATTCAGGATACTTTAATGACCAAAGTTCAAAAGAACAGCATTTAATTGAAATATAAATCTTTTATAAAATTATAAATGTTTTTGCTTTGGATCAAATTAATGCAGTGGTTCCCAAACTGGAGTGGTGGGACCCCAAGGGGGGCCAGAGTTATAAAAAGGAAGGCATGTCAAGGCTAAAGGATAGTGTCTGCAGTCAGCAGATTGATATACAAAAGAAACCTCTCCAGGGTGAAACAAGAACCTACTACAAAATAATCCCGATAATTATGCCGCTACTTGGCACACAAGTAAATATTTAAACACAAAATTTTAATTTGCCATTTTATTACCTCAATATGACTCGCATAAGCAGTGTAATTAGTTGTTGTCCGGGAGTAACAGACTGGTAGATGGCACGATTGAAGAATCAGAGTTTAGCCATGTAAAAATGTAAATGAAAGCCGCATGGTTCTGCTCTAAGCATGGACAGATTCGTGAAAGGATTGCCAGTGCCAGGTAAACAAAGCAGATGATTAATCTACTTTAAACTACCAAAACAATTGGTTTACACTAGAGCCCGACCGATAAAGGATTCTGAAGGCCGATACAATCCGATAAACCGGATAAAATCCGAAATATCGGCCGATATTTTTTATTTTTTCAGGAACGCACAACAAAACATTAACAGATTTCCCTAACATTAGTTATTTGTAGTTATGTATGAGTTTTAATTAAAATAATATGATAATGCATTTTAAGAAGAAACTTGTTTTATTGTCGCAACAGAACAGAGGAGGAACCAAAGCTCATTAATTAATTAACAAAGCTCATTAAATTCCATTGATGATAGTGGCATTAGCTAGCTTTGTGGTTAGCTAGAATGTGTTGCGCGTTATAAACGAGGGTTGCCAACAGGCCAGGGATGGTATATAGTGCCCTCTGGTGGACAAACTTATACAACTCCAACATGACATGGTTGAAGCGTGTTTCATCCATTTTTATTTTATTTTTGAAATATTCATTTATCGGCCATTATAACTGGCGATACCGATAGTTTGTAAAATGCCTAATATCGGCCGATAATATCGGTCTGCTGATATATCGGTCTGGCTCTAGTTTAGACCAGACGCTAACCGCACGACGTGACAAAAACAAACAGAACCCATTATAATCAGTGATGCTGTTTATACTGGATGTGGATTGGACGACATGTCTAATTTTCTACAATAAACTGATGCCCCGTTCTATTTTCTGATGTACTGCAAGCGCTCAAGACAAGGAAATATTCACTCTCGGATTCACCAATACAACGGTGGGTAAGGAAGAGAGGCAACGGCGTGCCTCAAAATTAGGGATGGGCAACGATTAATCACATCCAAAATAAAAGTTTGTGTTTACATAATATATGTGTGTGTAGTGTGTATAATTAATTTGTATATATAAATACCCACACATGCATGTATATATTTAAGAAAAAATTGTTATTAATATATCAAATATTTATATATAATATTAATTGTGAATAAATATATATAAAATATATACATGCACATATTTCTTAAATATATACATGCATGTGTGGGTATTTATATATACAAATTAATTGTACACACTACACACACATATATTATGTAAACACAAACTTTTATTTTGGATGCGATTAATCGTTGCCCATCCCTGCTCAAAATATGAACTTCTGACAGTATAAAGCCGAACACGCTCCACATCATGAACACAAAGAGAAACCCATTGAAGTTGAAAAATTGTAAAGTCCTAAAGGATTTTGCGAGCAAGCTCATGTCAGAGAGCGTCTTTATGTGGGTGCATGTAGGAAGAGGACTTGAGAATATACTTCTCTACAGAAAAGTTTGGGAACCACTGAATTAATAAATCCTTGCTAAATAGTTTTTTACCTCATTTTTGGCAGCTGGTTTGGTCGTCTCATCTTCAAGACCGTCAAGTTCAAAGTCATCTGGTGAATACTTGCGTCTGGGAGTGTAGGGTTTGTACTCCATCACTGGATTGGGTTTCGGGCTGGTGATTCCATTAGGCATGGGCGGCGCCTGAGCTGGAAGTGCTCGTCTGGGTTCAATCGAGCACACTTTGGGCACGCTTTCTGGCACAGGAACCTGTGCAGGGGTGGTGGCCGGGCTCGGCGAGATCGATGGAGCGTCGTCCTTAACGGGAGAAGCAGCCTGACTCGCTTGATCCGACTTCAGCTTCTTAACACGAGTCCAGGTCAACTTATCCCGCTGAAGCTCCACCTGCCTGAGCCTCTGATAACGGGATAGCTTCTTCTTCTCCTGGGTCTTAAGCGGAAGACACACCTGGCTGAGGAAAAAACGTTTCTTGGGCGTGCTATCCTCGGGCACGGGGTCAGCGGACTCCTTGTTGGGGGTTTCGGCGGGAACGGTGTTGTCAGAAGCCATTTCCTCCGTTTCGCTTACCTCCATAGATTCACTCTCCTCCTTTTGTTCCACAATATCTTTCTCATCTGAAGCTCCCGGAGCATCGGAGGCGATATCATCTGCGATTTCCTCACAGAGAGCCAGGAGGTTAAGCTGTCGCGGTGGGGGTTTCTTGGCGGCAGCCGCCCTTTCCTCGGCCAAAGCTGCAAGGCGTGCCTTCGTCCGAGCCTGAGGGTTCATTGCTTGCTTTTTCTGAACCCCTTGCGAGGAATCCGTCGCACTTTCCTGGGGCAAAGAGGGCGAAACAGCTTCGCTTGTTTGCTTTTTCGCCGTTTCATCCTCAGAGCTTTGAGATGACTGCTGACTGATGTCATCCAAATCCTCATAGGTTTCGATCTCTACAACGCAATGCTCAATCTCAATGTCATCATCCAGAAATGCTTCTGAATCTGGGAGAAACACTTTCGCCATGTCTGTACTTTGTACATCGTCCTGCAGGGAACACGTGTTCACCACCTCTAACTCATCCATGTCAGAAATGTCTTTACCAGCGTACGAGTGTTTAGTGATGCTGGTTTCTTGGATGACTTTGAAAAGAGCTTCTAGAGGTGGCGGGGATTTGCTCATCACATCAACTTTTGCATCCACACTGACTGTAATTTTCTCAATAGAGTCTTTTGGCAGCTCTTTATGCTCTTCTACTTTGCTTGCTCGCGGGACGTGAATCGATTCCAGATCAATTATATTGGCCACATGGATTTTGTCAGGTTTGGGTAGCGTGATCTCCTCATTTTGGAAGTCAAGCAATCGCCCATAATTGTGCTCTATTTGCACAGGGAACAAGGCTGCGACCGTTTTGATCGTTTCAGAGATGGAGGGCTTTTCTTTCTTTACTCTAGGAACATATTTCTTGTCCCCTTTTTTCAGGAGAGACATATTCTGAGAGGGTTTATCTCCGGAGACTTTCGGCTTCAGCCCATCTTTCCGTCGTCTTCCTCTCGCTCCCTTCTTTTGTGGAGTTTTCAAGCGAGAGGACCGCCGAACAGGTTTTCCGTTTTCTTCCCTCGATTGCGTCTGATGGTTCGACTGATTTTCCAACCCTTTGTTTTTTTTGGGTCTTCCTCTCAAAGACTTCTTGGGCATCTGAGATTTATCTGACTCCACGGGACTTTGATCCATCTTTGTCTTCTTTACATCAAGTTCAGAAGAAGACATCTTTCTTTTCTGCCCAGGCATCCTAAGGAGAAACAACAATGCAAGTTATATGCAATTATAAAACAAATAATTCCTACAATGATGTATGCATGAAGTTGTTTACTATTGTTTATAAATATAAAAAATAACACAGAAGGACATAAAAAAGACAGATAATGACAAATGAACAATTGAACTAATCAAAATACGATTAATATAGAACTAATAATAACAGTGGACGATCAGCTGTCATCCAACAGAAAAGATTTCACAAGTGACAGCGGAGACAAGAGCTGACAATTCACTGATATTAAACTCACAATAAAACCTATTACAATCAGCATCAACAATAAAACTATAATCTCTAGCCATAATGCATTAAAGTTACGCGAAATTAATCATACAATCTTGATTTAAACACATCGACATGTCAACAGCTCAGAGTCATTATAAGTCATTTATTCCCATTCCTAGTGTATTTAAACATGCTATTATGATCCGAAGAGTGTGTAAATCATTTTTAAAAAAATGAATCACATTTTTGGAGTTAAATACAGATTCAAGTGTCTCCTCAGTCTGACGTAGAGAAGAAAGTTAGCAGAGCTGGCTAATCCGTTAGCTGCCTCCTTGTAAAACCAACGACATTCACTACAGTAAATTATGTATTAAAAACAAGTAAACAAGAATTAAATATAATTATTACGATAATTAGATAAAGAAACAGCAGTAATAGAGTAGAGTACCGAACTTACCTATCTTTCTCTGTTACTAAACAACAGCTGTTTTCCGCTGTGTGGAGCAAAGTTTAGCCTCACTTCCGGTTCTGAGTCTTCTTCGGCGGATCTGCTCGGATCTGCTGCGTTTGCGTGTGATTGAGCGACACCTACAGGACTAGAGTAGAACACTATTAGTGTTAGAATTTAGAGTTTTGAAGGAAGTCTCTTATGCTCATGAAAATTTTCTATTTTTCTATTTTCTATTTCCATAAATGACATTTTCTATTTTAATATAGGCTACATTAAAATACAAATTAATCCTGTGATCAAAGCTGAATTTTCTTCAGAATGATTTCTAAAGGATCATGTGACAGAAGACTGGAGTAATGATACTGAAAATTCAGCTTTGATCACAGGAATACATTGTATATTCATATATATACAATTATATTTTCAAATAGAAAACCATTATTTTAAATTTTAATTATAATTCAAAATAGAACATTTTTTTCTGTGTTTTTGATCAAATAAATGCAGCCTTGATGAGCAGAAAAGACTTAAAAAAAAAAAACGTTAAAAAATAATAATGTTTCCCAACCTTTAAAGGAGTAGTTCACTTTAAAAAAAAAAAAAAAAAAAAAAGTTTGCTCATAATTTACTCACCCCCATGCCATCCAAGATGTCTATGTCTTTCTTTCTTCAGCCGAAAAGAAATTAAGGTTTTTGATGAAAACATTCCAGGATATTTCTCCATATAATGGACTTCACTGGTAACCAAACGGTTCAAGGTCCAAAAGACAGTTTCAGTGCAAACTGCAAACTGTTCAAAGGGCTTTAAACGATTCCAGACGATGAATAAGGGTCTTATCTAGAGAAACGATCGCTCATTTAAAAAAAAATAAACAAAGTTTAAGTTTTATAAGCTCAAATGCTCACCTTGCTCTGTTCTGTGATGCGCGTTCGTGACTCTCCTGTTCGAACTCGTTAATAAAAATGAACGAATCTTTTTTCGTGTCATTTGGTTCGAAATGAACGAATTGACTCGGAAAAAGATTCGTTTATTTTGATAAACGAGTTTGAACAGGAGAGTCACGAACGCACATCACAGAACAGAGCAAGGCTTATAATTATTATATTTGATAATTATTATAAAACTTAAACTTTTTTTTTTTTTTTAATTTTAAATGAGTGATCATTTCGCTTGATAAGACACTTAAGGTTTTTGATGAAAACATTCCAGGACATTCCAAACGAAGGTCCAAATGAGAGTTTCAGTGCAAACTGTTCAAAGGGCTTTAAACGACACCAGACGACGAATAAGGGTCTTATCTAGGGCCCTTCGAGTCATTACTCGGAAAAAGATTTGTTCATTTTGAGAGTCACAGTCAGACCTATGTGTCCCATAGGTCTGTCCAGCGTATTTGTCTTTTGTTTGTTTATTTATATCATGTATTACTGTATGTTATCATGACAGCTAAGATAGATAGATAGATAGATAGATAGATAGATAGATAGATAGATAGATAGATAGATAGATAGATAGATAGATAGATAGATAGATAGATAGATAGATAGATAGATAGATAGATAGATAGATAGATAGATAGATAGATAGATAGATAGATAGATAGATAGATAGATAGATAGATAGATAGACAGATATTGCACTCTTAATGCAGTTTTCAGAGTGGCCACTAGATGGTATTGAAGCCCTTACTGACGAACCTCTGCTGAACTCCCAGAATCCACCGCGAAGGCGCGGAATCCGAATGTTTACATAATGGAACAGCAATTTCACGAGCTCTGCGATGCGCAATTTTATTTTTAATATACATGCCTTGTTCTGTTCTTATAGGCAAATACATGTAGCGCATGATGTCGTTCTGGAAACAACCAAAAGGAATATTTTAGTCTCTCAGCTGTTTGAAATGTGAGCGTGGTATAGCGAGGTCCAACTTTATGTTTTTGTCTCAATACTTGAGTTGTCACTTGTGTGTGTCGACTGAAGGGCTCTGATAGATAGATAGCGCTAGATGGAGTGTTTAAGGATGAGTACTTCAGATCTCAGTGGACACAGTCCTGCTTCCAGCACTCCTGCAGAATCCAGAGAGAAGCTCCAGGGTCTGCTGCTGTCCGTGAAGGAGCTCCACGACTCCGCACTGCACGGTAAAGTTACAGGACAAGCCTTTCTCTGACTGCCAATTAAAATCTACTATTTCCTGCACATAGGACAAACAGTCAAGCTTTGGGGAATCATAAGTATTTCTTAATTACGTCATAGTTCTGAGATAAATAGGCGTAATTGACACAGGAATTCACAATTTCAAGATTTTACCTTATAGTTACGATTTCTTATTAACTATGTATGTCACTCATTGTGACTTAATATGTCATAATTTCGACGTTACATCATTTCAATTAGACATAATTTTTTATTAATCACATAAATTTGCTTTAATAGATTAGATTTAGTCATATTTATGATTTTGACTTTTTCTGTCATTCATTTTTTTATGTCATAAAGAAGATTTACCAAAGCATGACTTTTGTTTTCTTACTGTTTGTGGTTGAAATGGGGTTCCATTAAAAAACTTCGAAAAATTACTGTAAATACTAGTTTATCATGTACATTAAAGGCCCTATGAGTTGAAATCAGTTTGTTTAATAATATTTTATTAAAAGTTTAACAATGTGAGATGCTTTTGCACTGATAACTTTTCTAATTTTCAGAATTACAGGCAAAAATAACCAAACTGAAAAAAGAGCGTTGTCTGTAAGTCTAAATCTTATATCATTACTCAAAGCTGCATGAACACATTTTTTTAATCAGTTTGATTTAATGACTATTATATCATTAACATTTTGAAGGACTTTTAGAGACTGGTGTAATAATTCTGTAATAAATGTCAAATATGATCTCTAACTGTAATAATACGGCTTCCCTCTCAGAGATGCTCAGAGACTGAGTGAATTTCACAGCAAGAACCAGCAGTTGCGGGAACAGCAGAAGATCCTGCAGGAGAAGATCAGACAGTTAGAGGACAGGTGCTCTCTGAAAAACACATTTTTACCTCTTTAGCAACATATTTATGATGTTTATTTTGAATTTTTAATCTTATCCGAAAGTTTAAGTTGCCGTTTTCTTTGTCTCTGGGTTTAGGGTGCATTCTGGACCATGTGATCGTTGTGCTGTGACTGAGAAGCAGATTACAAAAACAAACACAGAGTTTATTGATGCTAATCAGAAAAATCTGTCCGTCATATCTGAGCTAGGTGTGGATTTTTGTTTTCCGTTTTATTATTATTAGTATTATGCATCATGACATTGTGACTCAATATATATCTATATCTATAATATGCATCAGGCGATTACTATCAACCCAAAAATCTGCTATAATGTGTGTATTGCTGAGTTTAGAAGCAGAGAGGAAGACTCTGAAGGATGAAAACAGGAGACTGAGTCTTGAGCTAGAGCGACTTAGAAAGTCTGGGTGAGTCTCAGAGTCAAATGAAACATGATAAAGTGCATCACATGAGCGTCTGATGTCTTTATGTGTGTGTGTTTAGTTCTCCGCAGAATGTGTTTTCTGAGGCCGAGATGATCCCAGATTCTCCTCGTCGTCCGCTGTCTTTACCTGTCGCCAGCAAGATGAAACGACGGAAAGAACAGAACTACGTCCGCTACGCCGAGACACCATTATCACTCTCACACCCCGGTTAGAGATTTAAAATGAGGGAAAAGGCTTTAAATGACACTGATATTATGCATGACATCCACTAATTTGATCTTTAAAAAGCCATATTTTGTGTATATTGTGTGTGTTCAATATATATATAAATAGTTATATATACATTTTTAGTTAAGTAACAGCTATTTTAAAAACATATATATATATATATATATATATTTATTTATTTATTTTTTTAAATATAGTATATAAATAAATAGCTATATATTAGCATGTGTATTTAGATAATTTATTTGGTTAGTTTTTAAAAATATATAAATAGTTTTATATTAATTTAGCTACTTAACTGCTAATTAAAAAAAAATAATTATAAATACACTACCGGTCAAAAGTTTTAGATTGGAAAGATTTTTATTGTTTTTAAAAGAAGTCTCTTCTGCTACCCAAGGCTGCATTTATATGATTAAAAATACAAAAAAAAAAAAAACCCATTAATATTACAATTTAAAACAGCTGTTTTCTGTTTTCTTTATGAAAATATAGTAAAGTGTAATTTATTCCTGTGATCAAAGCTGAATTTTTAGCATCATTACTCCAGTCTTCAGTGTCACGTGATCCTTCACAAATCATTATAATTATATTGCATATATTATATATATATATATATATATATATATATGTTTTTCTTTCTTTTCTTTCTTTTACAGAACCCAAGCGAGGAGCTCCATCTGTGCCCTGTAATGGCAATGGTGTGTTGGTCGCTGAAACATGTGAAATGGATGTGACTTGTATGTCAGGTATTATGAGCTGATCTTCACGTTTTAAATGATATACTTTGTAAGCATAAATTTATTGTGTTTTTATTTTATTTTAGAGCCTAATACCAAAAAACATTTCAGGCCTGTGGTACCGGAGACCTGCCATATAGAAGTCTATCCAGAACAGGTTCTTAAAGTTTGACTTGTATGGCTTAGTCATTCGTTGTATCCCAAATATGCCTTTTTAGGTTTAGTTTCAGTTGTGCATTTTGAAGATGACCTAGAAAATACTTAGTTATGTACAGAAAACCTCTATATATCCGCACTGGCAGTGTGTGTTCACATATGTTTCTCTTCAGGATGATGAAGATGATGAGGATGATGATCTTCACACTGAACGAGGCCAACAACCTGAGTCAAATGACTGCACAAACATGTACCTACACACTCTTAAATCCAAACAAACCACCATTTTAACTCTCACTAATGACCAGTGAGACAGAAATATTGTCTGGAACTGAAATGCTTCATAATAGTAGCTGTTGTTTTCTATATATCTGTTCCAGCATCACTGCAGTCCAGAATCACGATTCTCCGTCCATTTTGGATTGCCGTCCATTGGTATCTCGAGAACAGCAGCAGCCGCCCGCAGACGACTTTCCACACACACCTTCAAATAACAGCACGTGTGTGCCAGTTAAAGGAAAGAGAAAACATACAGATGGCAGGAAAAGAGAAGAGAAGGTTTCTGTTTCCAGCCTGGATGATCCCGACGAGACGGAAATCAAGGGGATGATGCTTGCTTCCACTCCAGCTAATAGTCATAAAGAGAGCAAGAATCAGGAAACAATGGTTAGACACAGTCAGACAGAAGCAATACAGACACACACTTAAAAAAGTTTTATGTAACTATTTTATTTTGTAGGATTCCAAGAGAAGGAAATGTTTGGACCAGCACACACCTCGCAAAAGTTCACTTCAGAACCAAAACACACATTTCCCATACGGTAATATAGAAACATTATGAACAGCTTGCCATAATAGTTTTCTGATAATCTGGTGTAGTTTAGGGTGAATCATTTTGCTAATGTTTTTTTTTTTTTAATCTGATGACAGATCAGAGCTGGAGTGTGGATCCTGGAGTTGATTTGGCTCAGTATGATACAGAGAGTTCTCTTCAACCAGAGGTACACTCAACATACACAACATTTACACTACACTGCTATTGTTTATTCAGCAAGGACGCATTCAATTGATCAACTGCAACAGTAAAGACATTTATGACTTCTATTTCAAATAAATACTGTTCTTTTGAACTTTCTATTCATTAAATAATTCGGGGGGAAAAATGATCATGGTTTACACCGTAATATGAAGCAGCACAACTGTTTTCAACATTGATAATAATACGTTTCTTGAGCAAGAAATTGGCATATTAGAAAGATTTCTGAAGGATCATGTGACGATGCTGAAAATTCACAGGAATAAATGACATTTTTCAAATATATTCAAATAGAAAAGTTATTTTTAATTGTAAATAATATTTCACAACATTATAATTAGTACTGTATTTTTGGTCAAAAAATGAATGCAGCCTTGGTGAGCAGAAGAGACTTCTTTCAAATATCTTTTGCATTTACTGTTTATGTAGACCATTTCACAAGATGTAAACAACACTGGTCCAGAAGCACTTCCTGTTTCAGTTTGTAACTGTTTTCTTTATATCACATGTAAAGAAAACATCTTAAAGATGTTTGTTTAACTTTCTGATTCAGTTTTATATGTTCTGTTGGTTGTATTTTATCCCAGCTTTTATGTAGTGTTAAAAAACTGAAACAGGAAGTGCTTCTGGACCAGTGTTGTTTACATCTTGCAAAATGGTCTATAATGTGTTTGCATTAGTGAAATTTCCCCCCCAAATTGCACTAGGCCAGATTCAGAACAGACATGGAAACAGTGGACACTGACTGCACATTTGTGAGTCACAGTCTGCTCATGAGAGGCCAGAAGAGGACGGGACGATCCCAAACGACTGGTATCATATGAACAAACACATAGCTTCGGATTAATTTCTATACCGCCCGTAAACAACTTCTACATGTGATTGATCAACAGGGATTGGGCAGAGGGCAAACGACAGCCTTGCTGACATCTTCGATAAGACAGGGTTCGGAGAATATGAGTCTTGTCCTCAGGACGAGAGCTCTGTTCCCAAACAAGACAGTACGTTCGAGGAGGAGAGAGGGGAAGATGATGATGAAGATGATGATGATGAAGAAGTGGCAGCAGGTAATGTTTCATTTTTCCAGTCATTTCCAAATCGCAGACACAGTTTCAGTAGCTTTGTTTTATAAATTATTTGTCCTTCATCTTTTAAACCTTTTTACCAAACATATTGCGATTGTTCAGAGAAATTCCTCCGGCCTGCTGACCTGAAACCTGTGACGTCTGACGGTGATGCATCTAGCAGGTGAGAAATGTGCTTTTATTAGTAATAAAGGTTCTTGTTGAGCTGCTTTGGAAAGATTGATATTGTGAAAATCGCTATATAGTTTGAAATTGTGGTAGTTTAGTATCATTAAGATATGCAAGCTTTATATATATATACTGTATATACAAATACATATACAGTATATATATATATATATATATATATCAACATATTATTATACATTTTTGTCATTTTTAATACATATTTTTTTTTTAAGAACTGTCAGTGTAGTTTTTAGTATTTAGTTTTTAACTATTTTAGTATATCAGATTAAATTTTAGTATGAAAATGAAAAATATTGCTTTGGCAACTAGCTGAAATAAAATATTTTTATTTTATATCAAGTAATTTTTTTTAATGGTTTTAGTTAACTATAATAATTCTGGTTTGAAAAAATATTAAAGCATTTAATTTAATGCAAATACTTCAGATTACAGAACTTTAAATGCATATGCTTCTAAAATACAGTGATTCACTGTCAACAAAATAGATGGTTTGAATAATAAAATTATTAGCAAATTAAAATCTTTCATGTACTATATTTGTACAAGACATTGTACATGTTTCGCTTTCTATTCCAGGAATAAGTCTTTCGCTCGTGTGGAAGTTGTGCGTAAGAAAGATGAAAGGAGAAAACTAAAAGGCCATTATTGTAAAGAGTGTGAAATTGTGAGTCAGTTTATATAGTTTATGACCAACTCCTTTTGCTAAATAATCATAGCATCAGTAATTAAAAATGTTATAATTAATACCATTCTGTTTCAGTATTATGCACACCTTCCAGAGGAAGAGAGGCTGAAAAAACTGTCCTCCTGTTCACGGCATCGCTACCGCTACATTCCTCCTTCCACTCCGGAAAACTTCTGGGAAGTGGGCTTCCCGTCGACACAGACCTGTGTGGAAAGAGGTTCTGCATTATGTCATTTTGACAAACAGAAAGAAATGGATCAAACTTTGTAGTCTTGCACTTTTAAGAACTATTTAATAACATTATTTCCCCGTATATACAGAGAGTCTGAGACTTTTAAAGAGCACCAATTGTGCTTTTTTACATTTTCAGCTTTCTTTAGTGTGTAATGTTGCGGTTTGATCATGAAAAGTACAAACAAAAAGCACAAAGTCACTCCAAAGAGAGTTGAACTCCCTCCCTTGTAGTCTTGAGTTTTTTTTTTTTTCATTCCTCATTTAAATAATTCCTCCACAAAGGATATGCAAATGAAGGGGGCTTGGGGGACTGGTTGAGTTAGTAGTGTGTTGAAACTGTGTGTTGGCAGGACATTTCCCAAACACGCTCAAAGCAGTTGACCAATCACAACACTCTGGTTCAGCCGACCAATCAGAGCACATTCATAGCATTACTGACAGACTGGGAAGAGAGGAGCTGCAACAATGGAGAATATGTGGAAAAAATAGTGTTTTTTTAACATTCAAGTCAAAAACGTATTCTAGTAGACACTAAAAACTAAAAGGGTCAAATATGGCCTCTTTAATATATAGATGTTTATTTTTTCAGTTTATCTCTGTCATTGAAGCATTTAGGTAACATTCATTGCTTTGCTCTCAACAGGATACATCAAAGAGGACGATCAGCCGGACATACGCATACGCAGGAGACGACCGTACCTCGCCATGTTCTCACCGAAAGTCAAGTCCCAAAAAAAGCAGCACTGAGTCGGCCCGTTGTGACTTCAGATGGGATTTAAAAACCCCACTGGAACTAAATGGATAAATGTGAAATGTTTATTGAGAGTGAATCTCCTGCTCATGACCTAAATCACAGCTGCATATTTTAATTTATTTTATATGTGCGTGTTACACTGAGTAATTCATTGTCCTTGGGTTTTATTAAGTGAATTTGATTAATAAACAAACTTTATTTTCTCTAGAGGATTTTTTGAACTAGGTCAATTGTTTACATGTTGTGTGCTTGATTTTGACTGTATTTTGTAAAAAAAAAAAAAAATCTTTAAATGGTACTAATAAAATATATTTTTTTAAAGTGCATTTGTTTACAGTGCATCTAAATATATGATTGTGCAATGCATATAGACAGTAGGTAAATAAATTATTTTAATGGTGATAAAAATTATTCTACTATAATTTTATGACAACAAAGGTTATAAATCACATTTAAGCCGTTTATACAATTATTTCTATTCAGCCTCTACAATTTGCATAAATAGTGCATATTCATAAAATTAAAAATATTTTGTGCAAACCGAAGCACCCGTGCCCTCAGATCACTTGGACGTGTCTGTGGTTACAAGAGGTAAAAAATTATATAAATACTGTTCGTTTTCTCACGCAAACCGCTCGTTTCGTGTCTTAGGCCATCAATGTGTACTTACATTTACGAATAATTAAATCATGTTTAATCTGGACTTCTCTGTGCATGCTCTTTGAGGTGGTGACCATAGACCTCCATTATATGACTGATAGACAAGAACGGTTTGACCTAAAAATATCAAAATTGAAACGACTGCACAAACAAAGACACCTACATCTTGGATGCCCTTGAGGTAAGCTAAAACATATCAAAAATGTATTTCAAAGTGAATTATCTCTTTAATTTCTTACTCAACCTGTCTTCTGTCGAACACAAAAAAAGATATTTTGAAGAATGTTGGTGAGCAGGCAGCTGATGGACCCCATTGACTTCCAATGTATTTTTTATTCTACTGAAAGCCAAAAAACGTTACTTTTGATTTCACGGGGACTTTAACTCCGCTTTTAACTTACAAGTGTGAAACGTTCCTTTACCCAGGGTTAAAAGTGGGGTTTAGAGCGATGATAACCCAGGGGGTTAAGAGCAGTGTGTGTGTACAGATCAAGTGTAATTACAAATATTTGAAAATCAAATTCTGTTACATCCTTCCATTTTATTTTTCAGCAGAAAACATTTTTTTAAAAATGGTCAATGGAATTCTTTTATTTATTTTTGCAAAACAAGGTGATTTACAATACTAAGAAAACTGAATTATTTTATAATAGAATACATGGTCAGCTTTAGAAATACAATATTATGCAAAGTGGCTCTGAAATACAGTAAATGCCTTTCAAACATAATAATAACAGTACGTTTTGCAGGACTCATTTTAGTTTCGTTATTTATTTCTGAGTTATTATTTGAAACCCCCAGATAATATAATATTATATAATAAATATAACCGTCGATCAACCTGCTATAATTATGGATAATTGTAAAACATCTTTTTTAAAACCACTGAGATACAGAAAGCTTATGCATTGATGTTTTCTAATTTTATCTTGTTTAACTCTCATAAAGAGTACTGATCTAAGGTGGGACAGTATTCAGGATGTGATCCAGGACTCTTAAAGGTAAACACTGAAGGACAATGATGTGCAAAGGTCGAACACAAACAGCAAACGCTGCTTCTGAAATAATACAACTGGAAAAATGGTCAATGGTGCAAAACTTCGAGTCGGAATCAGTTGACTGGAATTAAAATGCAGGAAATTACAATATATGGTAAACAACAGCAAGTTTTTTTTTCCAATATTTGGTTTAACATGTCTCTCAAGACTGAAAATAAGAAGAAAAAAAATAAGACGCAAACAGAATATTACAGTAAAAAGAGTTTTGGGTTTTGCAAGGCTTATAGTGAAATAATCTCATTGAGGCAACTGGCTTTGGTCAATTAATAAAGTCTTGGAGTGACGGATTTGGAGAATCTTCAAAGGCACGGTCCATATTCTTCACCAAACTTAATGAAATCTATCAGCATACATGAACAAGGCCTCTCCGGTGTAGTTTAGGATGACGCTAATGAGTGAAAAACAATATACTGTGACATTTATTTCACTTATAACTCAAAAAATAATCCAGACTATTGTTATGAACTCACCAGCACAGTGTCACCGGACTGAGCACAGGGTTGAATGTGTAAAGGGAAAGACCCGAGGCCAGTACCTGCATGCAGTCAAAAAACATAAAGCCATTGTATCATTTTTATTGCAAGTACTGCAAATGCATATTGAGTGAAACCGGCCTTCTTGATAAACGGAGACACTAAACAAAGAATAATTGTGGTTGAAAATATCATTTTTCTCACCTTGGCCAGGACGCAGCAGACTCCACAGTGCTCCTGAGACAGACTGTTCTTCAGTTTTACAGTTGCCAACATCAGACAAAAGCTCAATATAGCGCTATGAAATTAAATTGAGGTCTAATTAGCATAAGATTCGCAAAAACAATCGATTTCTTATAGCAAAATGACATGCATCACTCATTCTGTACTTTTTGGAGTACCAAAAAAATCCAATAAATCATGCCAATTTTCAATGCATTAGTATGCAGTATGTTGGTGTTACCTGCCCAAGCAGCCAGTGTGGAACCTGTATGAGGTCAGGAGAGTGAAATCTAAGGCCCCGGTCAAGTCACCTGAAAGACAGGACACCAAGAATCACACATGGATCATGGCAGAAACATATAGAGCTCTAGACAAAACTAATCTCTGGTAGCTTAAAATACATTATTACCTGTTGAGTGTGCAAGTGAGGCGAGTAACAATGCACTGAAAAATAAAAAGTGTAAAATTAGAGTAGTTCACTTATTTACTCACCCCCATGTCATCCAAGATGTCAATGTCATTCTTTCTTCAGTCGAAAACAAATTAAGCATTCCAGGATTTTCTCCATATAATGGACTTCAATGGGAACCAAACGGTTCAAGGTCCAAATGACACTTTCAGTGCAAACTGTTCAAAGGGCTTTAAACGATTCCAGACGATGAATAAGGGTCTTATCAAGCGAAACGATCGCTCATTTCAAAAATAAATAACAAAGTTTAAGTTTCACAAGCTCAAATGCTCGCCTTGCTCTGTTCTGTGATCAGCGTTCGTGAGTCGTGACTCTCCTGTTTGAACTCGTTCATCAAAATGAACAAATCTTTTTTCGAGTCATGACTCGAAGGGTCCTAGATAAGACCCTTATTCATCGTCTGGTGTAGTTTAAAGCTGCACTGAAACTCTCATTTGGACCTTGAACCGTTTGGTTCCCATTGAAGTCCATTACATGGACAAAAATCCTGGAATGTTTTCATCAAAAACCTTAATTTCTTTTCGACTGAAGAAAGAAAGACATGGACATCTTGGATGACATGGGGGTGAGTAAATTATCAGCAAAAGTTTTTTTTAAAAGTGAACTACACCTTTAAGTGGGGCAGAAAAAAAGTACTAATATACACACACATATGCAAGACATTTATATACAGTATATAAGCATTCAAAACACGCATGTGTCAAAATCTGGGGGTGCATATATATATATATATATATATACATAGGATGACATTAATGTTCATATTTAATCATTTACCTGGTCACATAGTTGATGAACTGCTCTTCAAGATCACTGTAATATTACAAATTAAAAATGACACTTATTATAAAATATCTAATAGATAAGTTTCTATTATATTACCAGGCATCTACTTACAGTATAAGCAATAACAACATACTTTCTCATTCTAAAAGTTTGGGGTCACTGCGCTGTTTTTTTTTTTTGTTTTTTTTTTCTAGAAATCAATCATTTTACTGATCAAAAGTGACAGTAACGTCATGTATAATGTTGCAAAAGATTTCTATTTTAAATAAGCATCCTTAAAATAAATGTATATGGATCATGGCTTGCACGAACATATTAAGCAGCACAACCGTTTCATCATTGATAATAATCATAAACTTTTCTTAAGCAACAAATCATCATATTAGAGTGATTTCTGAAGGATCATGTGACACTGAAGACTGGAGCAATGATGCTGAAAATTCAGTTTTGATCACAGAAATAAATTATTATTAATCAATATTAATCAAGTCTTAAATGGTAAGAATATTACTATATTTTTGATCAAATAAAAGCAGCCATGGTGAGCAAAACAGACTTCAATCTTCCCAACCCCAAACTTTTGAATGGAGGTGTACATAAAAACAGCAAACCACCTCAGATGGCTCGTCTTTGTGTTTTTCTGGAATACTTTATATGCACCTAAATCAAAAAACACACAGGTAAAAATGCACAATTTCATATCTCCACATTTTCTCTGTACGTTTAAGATCATTGCTCATAATTCTGGGTCCCATAACAAATACATACACACTCACCAACACAGAACAGATGGACGGACGCCCATGTGTAGCCACTGGGACCAAACTGAGAGGAGAAACGCATGGGACCATAAAGAGGATATGACACGGAGATTAATGTTACAGGAAACAGAACATCACCGTTACGTTTGTGAGAGTGAACATACCCGAGGATTGTACAGAATAAGGCTGGCGGCAGATCCCAGTAGCATGCACACACTGTAAAGATGATTTCATTAAAAGCATAGATTGTTTAGTCTTTGTTTTTTGTACAATATTTCTTTAATAATCCCAAATCATAACATATTTGGTTCAACCAATTTAAAAGCCATACAAACATAAGCTCTTTTCAAGTCATTTTGGACTATTTGGTTTAAAGAAACATACCTTATTAATTTCATCCATGATGATTTCTGAATAATGCAAATACAAAGACAATTAGAATGGCATAAAACGAATAAATCAAATGTGAAGTCTGCATATGTTATGCAACTTTGTTGTCCAATCTGGGTTTTTGGGATGTGCACACCAGTTTTGTATTTTTGATAACTATAAAAACAACGTGCATCATGACTTTTAATCCTACTGAATAAATGTTGAAGAAAAAAAGCATGCAAAAAAAAAAAAAAATGCATCAAACTAACTAACCAAGCAGGATCCAGACTTACCTCTCTGTGAGTTACTGCTACCATGAGAAAAGCAAAGACTTCGGAGACATTTTGTAACACAAAGAAAAAAGGAATGGGCTTAAAAAAGAAAGAAGACATATTTCAATATAAGCAAATAAAAAGGTTGCACATTCAGTCTCACCATAGGAAAGATACTGAAGTCTTCCTACGGTTCATATTTAAACATATTTTGTATACTTACTAAAAGCGACAGTGCTTTGGACCCTGCATAAATGTTTCCGATAAATAAAAAGGATCCAGGAAGCTGGGAAAATGCTGCAGATCTAGATTACAAGCAAATATTACAACCCGATCATATTAATCTCTATTTAAATATATAATACTTAAATAAGTATATTATATAAGTGCATATTTAGTTAGTTACCTGGAGAATCCATTGATTTCAACCAAACCAAGTTTCCATGTAACCAGTAGCAGTAGAGCCCCAGTGGAGGTCTGCCACCTGTAGAGTTAATGATAACTATTCATATTGAAATAACATGGAAATGAGGAGCTGAATTTTGATTATAATGTCAGGAATACGATACGTACCCCTGAAAAATTGTTGGAAATGTAAACTTTAAGATAGACAGGACATACTGGAAAGCAAAGAACAATTATATATTATGTCAATACTATAATTTCACAATCTGGGACAAAAAAAAAAACACACACTGGTGCTGTCCAAAGTATAACAAAGTCAGTTTACCTTATTTGTGAAATAAGATGCTATGAAAAGTGTGCAGAATATAAGAACGAGAATTCCTCGAGCAACGTTCATTGGATTGAATGCATCAGTAACTTTGGTTTCGTGCACAGTTCCTTTGATACTCTTCTTCTTTTTCAATGTTCTGACATCTCATCTGCACTTCCTCTCTTCTGCTGCCACGCCCACTGTGACACGCAGCACATCTTTAACCAATAAAAGCCTGAACGAAATCTGCTTTTGAGAAACATCAGAGAATGTCTAATTGAATTTGTGAATGTCATCAGAGAATCTCTAATTTCTAATCCGTTAGGCGGGCTCTGGAAACATCCTCATTTTTTTTTTTTTATGAAAGTGTGAAAAACAACAACAACCGGTAATGCATAATTTTATAGTAATTGTAATATTATTTTAGTTTTACTATTTTTATTATTTTTAATATATTATTATTTATTTTTATAATATTATTATTGGTGATAAACGGATGCATTTTATTCGTCCATTTATCTTTTTGATTGCAAATCAATAATTAGCATTCCGCTGTATAACATTACAAGAAATTGTTCTAATGCAAATTTACAAATCACAGCAACGACAGAAACAGAATAAAACTAACTTAAATAAATAATTTTTTTTATATTTGAATGACAACAAATTATGTGATAAATGAAAAAAAAAATAAAGGGATTAGTTTTTACTTTTACCATTAAAGGAAAACACATTATTTAAAAAAAAGTTAAATAAATTAATAATTATCAAAAAAAAATGTTTCATAACATGAAGTTTTGACTGTTTTTATTAACAGTTTTTGCATAAATATAAAATGTATCATTTGTGTTTTTATTGTACTTTTATTTTGAAAAAAGTTATTGACGTCATATTGGGTTGTCCCACCAACCATTGTAGTAGATCACATCTATTTTTATCTGACACACTGTCGGTAACGAATTAACTTCTTGTTTTAAGCCACGTTTTAGCGGTCTAGGTCAAAGATAGTAATAAGTATTGTTACATATAGAGTTGAAGCCGATATTAACGAACCTTACACGAGTTTTACCGAATCAACAACCCGAAGAAAGTATTACAGGCGCCACGTTCTTGAATCTAAACCTTCTGTCAATCAACATGGACCAACTTGAAGTGATAGCTACACAAGAAACCAAGGTGAGATTTCCTAACAATCTGATGTATTGTTTTTCTTCGGGGAAAAAATACGGGAATTGTTATAATATGAGTTGGTTTAGTTCCGGGCCTGTCAACCATTATACAACACAAGGATGAGTAATGAGTCTAAATAACACGATGACTCAGACTCTACTAAACCTGATGAACTTTACTCAAGGGAAGGTGTTTGAGCATGTGGACTTTGAAATTTTTTGAGTCATAAGTGTAATAAATTACAATACTGAAGTCCAACGTTAAGTATTATTATTATTATAGTGTCATTAATATAATATTACTGTTGTTTTATTATTATAAATAAACATTCTCATTATTATTCATTGATTTATAAAAAAAATAAACTTTATTTTAAGAATTATTGCTGTCAAATCGAATAATTGTGATTAATCGCAACTAACATAAGTTTATTTAGATATGTGCGAGTATGTATATAGACACACACACACACACATATATATTTATTTACACACGTGTGTTAGATGCAATTTTTATTAGAGCTGTCAAATCGATTAATCATGATCAATTGCATCTAACAGTTTGTTTATATATGTGTATATATTTGTATGTACACACATTTTATACATTTACAAACTTGTATGTTAGATGTGATTAATCACGATTAATCGGTTTGACAGCACAGTTTATTACCGTATTAAACAATTATAGTATTACCTTTTTTTATACTTTCAGTTTTCATTTTAACTAATATTTACTCGATTTATTATGTGCTTTTGACAATCTTATTACTTGTATATATATTTCTTTTCTATTTAGCTTTCATTTATTTTCAGTTTTAGTAATTATACTTTTTAATCTTAAAGGAATACTTCATTTTTGGGTGGAGTATCCTTTTAAAACTATAACAAAAAATGAAGTATAATTACTAAAATGATATAATTATCATTTTTGGGTGGAGTATCCCTTTAAGACTTTTTATATAATATGTCGCCCTATATTTTATTCGCTAGTTTATTTCAGTTACCAAAAACGTTTGTAGTTTTAGTTTTTGTCATTTTTGTTGTCATTTCACCTAACAATAATAGCACTGCTTGAAACTTCACATTGCATTCCCATCACCCTGTATTAAAACGAGCAAATGTTTTGCCACATGATCTAACTGTCATGAACATACAACTCAATTTGACTGGTTTAATGTAGGCCATGGCACATGTGACAGACTGTTATTCTGCTTGTTCACTGCTGATGGTGTTAGTTGTTGTAATGTAAACCTTACTTCTGGTGATGGAGTGTTTCAGTCATTAATGTGATTTTCTGTTGTTTCCCAGAGCCCCTGGGGCGCTCCCGTCCTGGCACCGTCGCCCTGCTCTCTGGCTGATGTTATGAGTGAGGAGTTGGCCCGACAGCTGGATGAAGAGGGCAACACTTTCCCAAACTGCCCAGAGTGAGTCTTACAAACCTATATATCAAATTAGTACGGGTCTAGTACCTCGATTATTTCTACAATGGTAATATATGGTACAGTGAACTAAGTAGAGCTGCACGACTAATCTTTAAAAGATCACGATCTCGATTCAAACACTCACTTGTCTATTAAACCTTTGACAAAATCACACCAGAACTTTTCGATCTGTGTTAGTGCTGACGACCCAGAGAGAGCTGTTGTCTTGTATAGGTGTGAAACGGCTTCACAAACAGGCTTTTCCAACACACAGTCTCATTATTTCACTTATTCATATTATCAGTGAAGTACTGGGATAAAAGATTTTAGTTCAGATATTAACATTGATGTCTACAGAAGCGAATTACCATTTGTAAGTAAGTTGACTCCTTAAATAAAGATTGTGTTGATTACATTATGCCATCAGGTAACGATAAGTGACTGTTAACAAATGTGTTTATCACTGAGTCATTCTTTCAAGAGATTCATTCAAAAAAGCAAATTCATCCATTAATAAAACAAGCAATGTATACATGAGTGAGTTATTGAATCATTTTATTTTTTATAATTCAGTCAAATGAAACATTTTGAATAGACTGCGACTTACGAATCTCTTACGAAGTTAGTTTTCCTTCATTTCTGAAGGCGTAATCATCTTTTGTATGTATTTACTTCATATTATTTTCAGTACCGACCTGAAGCTGACCTGCGCTTCAGAAGTGGAAACGTCCAGCGACCTGATACTGGCCCAGATGCTTCAGATGGAGTTCGATCGCGAGTTTGATACGCAGCTGCGCAGGGAGGAGAAGAAGTTTAATGGAGACAGCAAAGGTATAACCATGAAGACGTATATCAAGCAGCTTTTCCAACAAGAAGAAATGTTGAGCCAGTAAACGGGTCACGAGAAAACAAGAGAGGATGCAAGAGAGAGGAAAACCTATTTTGATTAAAGATTATTTAAAAAAAGTTAATAAATACTACAATATTCAATAAAAAAATCAAAAATTGTCCATTTGATTTCATGGTAACTTTAATGCATGTTTTGTTCTCTTTCTATGTAAATACTTCCATTATAACCTGAACGATTAATTTCCAGTGTCCATATCATTTGAGAACTACCGCATGGTTCATCCGTATGAGGACAGTGACAGCTCTGAGGATGAGGTGGACTGGCAAGACACTCGCCATGACCCTTACAAAGCCGGTGAGCTACAATACCTAAGAACACTGTGATTTAGTATTTTTACAATATATATATATATATAGTTATATACTTATTTATTTAGTTTTATTTAATTTTATATTTTATATATATATATATATATATATGAAGAGTTCAGATGCAAAAGCCTCTAAGTGCCATTTGAAATTTTCTTCTTTAATGATGATTTTTATCAAACTTGTATATTTAAGTTCAGTAGTTTCACTTAAATGGCAATGATAATTACCTATTAATTGGTATTTAAGTGAAATTACTGAACTTAAATATACAAGTTTGATAAAAATCATCATTACAGAAGAAAATTTCAAATGGCATTTAGAGGCTTTTGCATCTGAACTCTTCATATATATATATATATATATATATATAGTTTTATACTTATTTATTTATTTTTTGTTTAATTTTATATTTATTTTTATATATTGTTTTATATTTGTGTATATATATATATATTATATTTATTTAGTTTTATATTTATTTATTTATGAGAATTATTTTATTATTAATACACATTTATTGCATTTATTAATATTTTAAATTGGCTTTTATTTTGATATTTTGATATTTTAATTTGTTTACATTTGAATCCATTTTTTTTATGTGCCTTTGTCATTCTTATTGGTTAGTTTTATTATATTTCTATTAAACTTTCATTTTAATACTTCGATTTTAAGTCAAAATTTTTCCACGTTTAAGTCTAAGCTTTTCATGCATTATTTGTACTTTTTATTTCTGCTTGTTTGTGCCACATATTCAATCATATTTATAGGTGCTCTTACCAGTTAATGATTTTTGACCTGCCTGCATTTCATTTACCCGCTCAGACAAACCAACTGTTACCCCTAAAAAGGGCTTTGTTGGTAAAGGCAAGAACATCACCACCAAACACGACGAGGAGGTCTGTGGACGGAAGAACACAGCACGCATGGATAATGTAAGGCCTGTTCACACTTTATCCAAATAACATTTTGAGAACTGTCTTCACACTTTTAATCTTTTTTTTTAATATGCCTTTATACAGTTTGCTCCGGAGGTGCAGGTGGGAGACGGGATCGGCATGGACCTGAAGCTCTCCAACCAAGTGTACAACGCTCTGAAACGCCACTGTCAGTCAGAGCAGCGCCGTAGCGCTCGACTTCATGAGAAGAAAGAGCACTCTACTGCTGTGAGAAGTTTTCCTTTTTAAAGTTGTGATACTCTATTCCCCCCTATTGTGGCGTATATCCAAATGAAACTGCTTTTCGAACAAGAACAAATGTAGGATGGGACATGATTGTGTCTGTGGGGAATTGATTGGATGGTTGTGGGTTGCTATTGGTGGATCTCATGTGAGTGACAGGTTGCCCCGCCCTCTCGCCAATAAACGCATCATCAGAGAAGAGATGTCTCCAAGACGGAGGGGATGTTTTTTTTTATTATTAAAAATTATGATGGCGTATGAATTTGAATAAAAAATAATGATGTTAAATTAAAAAAAATTACATTACATTCTTTATTATTTTGTTATTTTATTAAATTTAGTTTAGACTCAAACCTTAGAAGTTAAATGTTATGTAAAGAGCCCAACCCATTCTTTATTTATTGTTTTATTTAATTAAACTTTAGGGGCACTTCCGAATCAACATACTGTATGAGAAATGTATTCTATAATGTGTTGTGACTGTACATTTAATGTCTTCAGGAACATGCTGTGGATCCCAAGACCAGACTACTGATGTACAAAATGGTGAATGCTGGGATACTGGAGACCATCAATGGCTGCATCAGCACAGGAAAAGAGTCAGTGGTGTTCCATGCTAACGGAGGGAGGTGGGTGCTAATGATTACTGCGTTTGCAACTCCCTGAAGTCTTGCATCTATCACAAGGGTGCCTTTATTTAGCAACACTACTCCCGTTGTGTCTCCTGTAGCTTTGAAGAGAAGATTGTTCCGGAAGAGTGTGTCCTCAAGGTTTTCAAGACCACCCTGAATGAGTTTAAGAACCGGGACAAATATATCAAGGATGACTACCGCTTCAAAGACCGCTTCAGCAAGCTGAACCCTCGCAAAATTATCCGCCTGTGGGCTGAGAAGGAGATGCACAACCTCACCAGGTACAAGACAGATGTTTAATACATTTATCATGATGCAAGACATTCATTGGATTTGCTGATGACACTACAGTATAATATTGTTTGATGCATCTTGTTCTTTCATGTACGCATAAATCTACGTGTAGGATAAAGAAAGCAGGGATCCCGTGCCCGGATGTGATTATTCTCAAGAAGCATATCCTTGTGATGTCATTCATTGGGCAGGACCATGTTCCCGCACCTAAACTGAAGGACGCCATCCTGAGTTCTGAGGATATGAAGAAAGCCTACTACCAAGTGCTAAACGTGAGTGCACTCAAATGCTAGAAGGTTATTATTTAGGATTTGTTACTTTATTGCAGTGTTTAATTATCATGATTTTGGGGTGAAGAATAACTTGAATATTTGTTTTTGATTCACTGTTTCTCAGATGATGCAGCGGCTGTATCAAGACTGTAACCTGGTTCATGCTGATCTGAGCGAATACAACATGCTCTGGCATGATGGACAGGTTTGTATAAGATCAGACATTATTAGTTGTACATCGTTTTAAATTTCACACACCGAGGATTTTCATGTTGTCGTGAACTACACTAACCGTTCAAAAGTTTGAGGTCGGTAAGATTCTTAAAATGTTTTTGAAAGAAGTCTCTTATGCTCACCAAGTGTGAAAGCAAATTTATTTGATGAAAATGTAATTTATTCCTGTGATCAAAGCATGATGATTTTCAGCATCATTTCTCCAGTCTTCAATGTCACATGATCCGTCAGAAATCATTCTAATATCTATGAAATATCTACTCAAGAAATTTGAAATGATCAATGTTGAAAACAGTTGAATAGAAAATGAAAATAGAAAGTTTAAAAAAATAGCTTTTATTTGAAATGGAATTCTTTTATAAAATTATAAATGTCTTTACTGTCACTTTAGATCAATTTAATGCATCCTTACTGATTAAAAGGATTAATTTCTTTAAAAAAAAAATAAAAAAAATCTTACTGACCCCAAACTACAAGCATGTTGGTTTACAATAGAGCTCTTAAAGGGATAGTTCACCCAAAAATGAAAATTGTCATCATTTATTAACCCTCACGTCTTTCTAAACCCGTAAGACTTTAGTTCATCTTCGGAACACAAATGAAGACATTTTTAATGAAATCTGAGAGATTTCTGTCCCTCCATCACCCAAAACTCTTGATGCTGCAAAATGTTCATGAAGAAACCATAAATAAAATTCATATGAATCGAGCAGTTTAGTCCAAGTCTTCTGAAGAGACTCTCTTTATGAACTTTTTGAAGCGTTTTAAAAATGAACAAAAGTCTTATACGTTTGGAACGACATGAAGGTAATATATATGCTTTGGTTGTACAGTTTTACATATGAAAGCACTATATAAATGCCTCATTCATTCATAAATGAATTTATCAAATGCAACATGACCCCACAAAGTTCTTTTCTGTGTCTGCTCATGAAGGTGTGGTTCATCGATGTGAGTCAGTCCATAGAGCCGACTCACCCTCACGGTCTGGAGTTCTTGTTCAGGGACTGCAGGAATGTGGCCACAGTAAGTGTCTGGACTATCTGCTGGCATATTAAAGCCATGCAGGTTGTGCTCAGTAATGTATGCTCTTTTCTGTTCTCCAGTTTTTCCAGAAAGCAGGCGTGGCCGAGGCTCTCAATGTATTCGAGCTGTTCAACATCGTGTCTGGACTGCAGATCAACAGCGACAATGAGGCTGATTTCTTAGCCCAGGTTCGGACTTTAAATGTTTATTATTTGCAAAATAATTCAAAAAAAGCAATATGTTGGATAACAAAGGGCTCGTTTACACTTGGCATTAGCATGTGACCTGTATCCAGATGTTGTCCACACGCATATTGAAAAGACAAGTTTAAAGGCATTTGTGTTATCCGACCTGTGTGTGCTGGTCTGGAATAATCGAGGGCGCGCTGTGTGACATTTAACACGTTCTATGTGTAGGCTATTAGATGTCTTTTAAACATAAAATTGTTTGCTGGGTGAAGCAGTGATGCCTTATTGTTTATATACATTTTAGTGGCCAGTGCTTAGATATAGAAACCAAGCACCTGGGTGTCGACCCAAACAAAGCATGCAGATTACAGATTAAGTATCCAGGTATAAACCCATCCCTAACTAGATACAATCAGCGGAACAATTCAAAGAATGGGACAGGGGCTCTAAGAGCCATTAAAGACACAAGGCGAGGGTCTAGATAATCCGGCTCATTTGACTTGCAATGAACAGAACAGGAACTGGTGGAAAACTCTTGCTAGAAACTTTGCTTTAGCTCTTAAAATGCTAAATATAAGGTCCTTCACCTCAGTTTCTGTGGTGTGGTTTAGATGCAATTTGATTTGAAAGGTGGCAAAAAGATCCAACACATTTTCAAAACGTTGTTATTAAAAAAACCTGTTTCATGCATTTTTACAGATTGAAGCCCTGGAGAAAAGAAATGAAGATCATGTACAGAAACCGGGCAAGAAAATCTTCAACGCCACCTGTGACGGCAGTCCACCCCAGTTAAACACTGATGATGATGATTAACACAAGCACAATAGTCATTTGAATAATAAAGGAGAGAAAATTCCTCCGGTCACAATAAGGAGTGGAATGGGATGAACGCCCGTGTCCATGTGAAATACTCACACCATCCTTCTGCTGTCTGCTCGGTGTTGAAAATGACACATTGTGGTCATTTGAGACATCAAGCACATCCTGTCTTTTTTTTAACGGACAGTTTTGGAAGATGGTTAAACAGATATTCAACAAAAAAAAAAAATAAGGAAACCAGTAACTATAAAGACACATGTGATGTTTTTGAATTGTGTGGTGTTAAAAATGTGTCTCCTTCCACAAAAAGGGCAAGAATGCAGTGAAGATCTCCTGGAAATCTCTGAATGCTCTGTATGTGTGTTGATTTGAGCTTTTGTATTGAACAGAACGCAGGACATTGCTTCAGTTCTGCATGAAAATGACAGCCTGGGTTTTTTTGTGGAGTCAGTTTACTGCTAAGATGACTATTGATGTAGATCAAAAATGATGTGGTCTTTGGAAAATCAGGTAAAGATGAAAATAAACTCTTGAGTCGCAAGCTTTGAGTTCTTCTTGTGCTGCTATTTTAGTTTTTTACTAAATACATTTTAAAAGTCTGACTTATGATTTTGTGTTTATAGGAACAGGAACTTTTTCTAGGCCAAATTTTAATCCTTACTTACAATATTTATCAAGGGCAGCACGGATACTCAGGATTTGTACACTTTTTTTTACTTTACAATATTGTCTGTTTGAATAAATACAATATTTAGGAGCATATGATGTCTAATGTCAGGAAGTTGGAGCTACAGGATCAGGTATGACAGCAGAATGTTGGGAAATGTTATTGGACTGTTTCAGTTTAGCTGAAGTTTCATAACTGCCTGGCATATTTTATCCATAAATATTTTATAGATAAGATTTTAAAAGTAAAAAGTCGTTACGTAAGTCGTTAGATATATCTCAATCAATGAGCTTTCAATACGATTTTGTTCGCAGTACCCAACGTTTCCTCTAGATTAAATTCAACTTCTAATGCACAAAGAATGAAAGTGTAAGTATTTTTCAGAACATAATCTTTTTGAATCATGTTTGCCTACCTACATGATTTTTCCCCACAGAAGTTTCACAGCATTCCGATGAAATAAAATGCCCAAACACCTCAGGGTTAATTAATATATTTGCACATTCCCAGGGCTGCAACTGGAGAACATCATGTAAACAAAAACAAACCAGAACACCAATAGGGCTAACTATTTTTTATCTTCTTTTCTTTTTGCTGATTCATCTTGTACTCTTCCATGTGTCAACATGAACATACACGTCAGAAGTTTTAAAGAACAGTAGGTCATTGGCTTTTAACTCATAACCCCATACTCGCAAAATATGAGGGGAAAACATGTTAACATTTTCATATTACGGATAGGCCTTTCTAATGTAGGCTATCAAATTAACAACACTGTCGGAAGGCTACATGAAATAAAGACATTGTCGGGAATGAAAATAATAAATAGACGATAGGCCTATTTCTGCTTTCTTGCGCATAATAATGCTATTAAAGGAGGAGTAGTTCACTTTTAAAAACACTTTTGCTGATAATTTACTCATTCTTTCTTCAGTCGAAAAGAAATTAAGGTTTTTGATGAAAACATTCCAGGATTTTTCTCCATATAATGGACTTCAACGGGAACCAAACGAAACGGTTCAAGGTCCAAAAGACAGTTTCAGTGCGAACTGCAAACTGTTCAAAGGGCTTTAAACGATTTAAAACTATGAATAAGGGTCTTATCAAGCGAAACGATCGCTCTTTAAAAAAAAAAATACAATAAGTTATTGTGCGTTCATGACTCTCCTGTTCGAACTCGTTTATCAAAATGAAAGAATCTTTTTTCGCGTCAAATTTGATTCAGTCAACGAGCGAAATGAATGAGTTGACTCTGGAAAAGATTTGTTCATTATAATGAACGAGTTCGAATAGGAGAGTCACGAACGCGCATCACAGAACAGAGCAAGGCGACCATTTGAGCTTATAAAACTTTGTTATTTATTTATTTTTTTAAATGAGCGATTGTTAAGACCCTTATTCGTCGTCTGAAATCGTTTAAAGCCCTTTGAACAGTTTGCACGTGGACATGACATGGATGGAGGTGAGTATCAGTGGGGTTTTTTTTAAGTGAACTACTCCTTTAAGCGGTTCAGAAAGTGATTCATACGTCGATTCAGTAACAGCTCGGTGAGTTTATTCAGTTAAGGATTCGTCAAACTGATACCTTCTCCTGAGTTCGTGAGTCTTTTCAAAAGATTCTTGAAAATATTCATACATTATTCATTTGTTCTTAGCTAGCTACACGACACACTGAAACGTAGGCTGTAGTATACTACATACTAGCCGATGAATATCGACGCTGGAAACACGTCAAACTATGATTCTGACCAAACCAACGAACTTCGTAACTGAGTTCAGATATTTTTCATTTCTGATTGTGACATGGCATAGGGTTCAGTATTTTCACACGTTCGCAAACCCCCTTCCTGGATTGAGCAATTTCTAGAGTACTTGTCCCCATTCCTCAAAAATGCCGAGGGCGACGTCAGCCTGTTATTTTCCCATGAAAACACGGTTAGTGTTATTGTGTAATCAGATTACAGCATGTCATCTTCACCCTAAAAAACAGCATAATCTGCATTATGTATGCAGAACTGCAGCAGCTATTATCTACTTTAATTACTCTGTTTATGTTATTCTGCTTTCTAGAGATCCCATGACCCAATTGTCTTTAACATCTCAACTTATTCTCCAATAGACAAATTAGATGAAGACTTGAAGAAATGAAGAATTTAATTTATATTTAATTATTATTTCTCCAAAGGAGTTTTAGAAGGAACATTAAACAATATTGATACTTAACTTCAAATGAGTTCTGAGTTATGAAAAAGCAATAATAAATGCATTGCTTTATCCCGTTGCGTATATTGACAACAGGCCTAAAACTTCACACTTGCTGGAAACTATAACAGCTGTAGACATTTAAAGACATTTTATTTTCCTTTAGGATGAAGCATTATAGAGTCAAATGACATTATATTGATCTGCCCAATAAAACAGTATACTTTTAACTAGTAAAATGTGCAGACTAGTAATCATAATATTTCACTATAAGGTGAAATGACATGATACTGGAATTTACAACTTCGATAAGATACCTTGGCTTGGAACGACATGAGGGTGAATCATTCATGACATAATTTTCATTTTTGGGTGAACTAACCCTTTAACATGACAGACAGCAGCAGGTTTATTAGGCTGCTGTCACTTTAAGAGCATACGCACAGATCCTTTATAGCCTACCGTTACACAACATTTCTGTTCCAAAACTGACTGTATTTACCTGAATACTCGGCAAGACAAGCGTTGTGACTAAACTTTTTATGTATTTGACCATTAAGAGCAATAAGCCACGATAAGGCTTAATAAGGCTTTGTACGAGTGTATCGATTTTGCAGAAAAAGAGGAAACAGTTTCAGATATTTCAGTATCAAAACATATCAAAATAGCAACATGAACAAAATATCAACATATCAAAATTATTTTTGACAACACACACACACACATATATATATATATATATGCTACTTTTCGTGATGTTGATCTGGAATGCAAGATGTATCTATAATAATATAGGCCTATATATATTATATATAGACCCAAATCTTGGAAAATCTTCAAATCTTCAATTCATCAGGCTAAAGAAACTAAAATTTCCCCAAAGCAGCCCAACAGGCTCATCCACATTTGCAATGAATGTCTTTGTCACACACACCCACGAGAAGAGGAAACATCATGGTTGCCATATTTCAATGTTTTTTTGGCTTAGTTTTGATGACTATAAAGTTTACCATCTGTGAGACCGTCACACTTGTGCACATTGTTTTTAATATTGCTTTATTGTTGTGGATTTTGATTGTGATTGAGCAGCTTTCGGTTACAAGCCACATGTGGAAGCCCCGCCCTCTTCATCTAAATCACTTTAGCTTTCACATTTCCCCTCTCAAACCATTTACATGATCAACCTGATAACATCTGTGTCTTGAAGTAGAACAAGAGTGCTGGCAAAATGAAGCAGTGAGAGGAATCAAATGGAAGGAGACATGCTCATCTGAGGAAGAGACCAACAGTTTACAGAGAGAACTTTCCAGAGATCACAGTATAATAATGACCTTTATTGAAAAGGGTCAAAAGAAGACCTACATTTCAACATGCAGGTTTGAGCTAAAGCCTGCCCTGGATGGGCCGAGGAGGACAGAGAATAGAGTCAAACTGAAGCACAGAGAGGAGAAATCAGGTAAATCAGCTCAGAGATTTTTTTACCATTAATTTAAACTGAGACATTAAAGACATATTTCATTGTCATGATGTTCAAGAAGTTTGGGAAGCTTCTTCTGCTCACCAAGGCTGCATTTATTTAATTAAAAAACAGTAATATTTTGAAATCTGCAAAACAACTGTTTTCTATTTGAATGGGTTTTAAAATGTAATTTATTTCTGTGATCAAAGCTGAATTTTCAGCATCATTACTCCAGTCTTCAGAGTCACATGTTCCTTCCCAAATCACTTTAATATGATGATTTGCTGCTCAAGAAACAATTCCTTTTTATTTCTTATTTTTTGTGATACATTTGTACAGGGTTTTTCAAGAACAGTATTTATTTGAAATAGAAAGCTTTCGTCTTTACCGTCACTTTTGATCAATTTAATGCGTCACTGCTGAATAAAAGTATTGATATTACAGCTTTAATTGCTTACACACAATTTTTGAAACTAAGGCTCCATTTCTCAAAATTGTAAACCACAAAACATGCACATGATGCAAAACCTCACACATCTCTTGCAATAGCAAAAATTAAAAAAATCTATTTTTGCATAATTACACACAAAAAAAAATAGTACATTGTTGTCGTGTGTTGTTGAAGGCATCATCCGAAATCATATACTCTCTTTGAGTAGGAACTTATTTTTAATAAATGCATAATGACCACTAAAAAGGTATGTTCTATATAGTATGAATGTGTAGTATGAAACATTCACACTATATAGAACATAGTTTTTTATATACAAGTCCTTCTCAAAAAATTAAACTTTCATATATTTAAGATTCATTGCACACCAACTGAAATATTTTTAATACTGATGATTTTGGCATACAGCTCATGAAAACCCAAAATTCCTATCTCAAAAAATAAGCATATTTCATCCGACCAATAAAAGAAGTGTTTTTAATACAAAAAAAAAAAGTCAACCTTCAAATAATTATGTTCAGTTATGCACTCAATACTCAATTGCAGAAATGACTGCTTCAATGCGGCGTGGCATGGAGGCAATCAGCCTGTGGCACTGCTGAGGTGTTATGGAGGCCCAGGATGCTTCGATAGCGGCCTTAAGCTCATCCAGAGTGTTGGGTCTTGAGTCTCTCAACTTTCTCTTCACAATATCCCACAGATTCTCAATGGGGTTCAGGTCAGGAGAATTGGCTGGCCAATTGAGCACAGTAATACCATGGTCAGTAAACCATTTACCAGTGGTTTCAGCACCGTGAGCAGGTGCCAGGTCGTGCTGAAAAATATAATCTTCATCTCCATAAAGCTTTTCAGCAGATGGAAGCATGAAGTGCTCCAAAGTCTCCTGTTAGCTAGCAGCACTGACCCTGCCCTCGATAAAACACAGTGGACCAACACCAGCAGCTGACATGGCACCCCAGACCAGGCATTTGGGCATTTCCTTCTCCCCAGTCTTCCTCCAGACTCTGGCACCTTGATTTCCGAATGACATGCAAAATTTGCTTTCATCCGAAAAAAGTACTTTGGACCACTGAGCAACAGTCCAGTGCTGCTTCTCTATAGCCCAGATCAGGCGCTTCTGCCGCTGTTTCTGGTTCAAAAGTGGCTTGACCTGGGGAATGCGGGACCTGTAGCCCATTTCCTGCAAACGCCTGTGCACGGTGGCTCTGGATGTTTCTACTCCAGACTCGGTCAACTGCTTCTGCAGGTCCCCCAAGGTCTGGAATCGGTCCTTCTCCACAATCTTCCTCAGGGTCCGGTCATCTCTTCTCGTTGTGCAGTGTTTTCTGCCACACTTTTCCCTTCCCACAGACTTGCCACTGAGGTGCCTCGATACAGCACTCTGTGAACAGCCTATTTGTTCAGAAATTTCTTTCTGTGTCTTACCCTCTTGCTTGAGGGTGTCAATGATAGCCTCCTGGACAGCAGTCAGGTCAGCAGTCTTACCCAATGATTGTGGTTTTGAGTAATGAAACAGGCTGGGAGATTTTTAAAAGCCTCAGGAATCTTTTGAGGTGTTTAGAGTTAATTAGTTGATTCAGATGATTAGGTTAATTGCTCGTTTTGAGAACCTTTTCATGATATGCTAATTTTTGAGGCTCTGTTTACACGAGAACGCTCGCGGGTGAAAACGTAAAAATATTTTATCGGATGTGCCTTTGGTTTACACGGCGAAGGCGTTTTGGGGGCTTAAAACGCAAAAAAGGTGAAACCACCCTCAAGAGTGGAAATCTTAAAAACCCTCCACCGTCGCGTTCCCGTGTAAAGTGTTGTTGTTGTGTGGTAGTGCTCCACATTGCCACCTAGCGCCTGGAGTGCATACTAAATTGAATTTCACGCACTTTTGCGTCACCATATGCACGCGGATTTCCCACCCAAAACGTTAGTCTAAACAACGCAGAATAAAAAGTAATAACACAACACCACTTTTGCGTTTTCTCTTCAGAATCGTTTCCGTGTAAACATAGCCGAGATAAGAATTTTGGGTTTTCATGAGCTGTATGCCAAAATCATCAGTATTAAAACAATAAAACACCTGAAATATTTCAGTTGGTGTGCAATGAATCTAAAATATATGAAAGTTTAATTTGTATCATTACATTATGGAAAATAATGAACTTCATCACAATATGCTATTTTTTTGAGAAGGACCTTACATGTCTTATTCAAGTTCATGACTTGTGTGTTTCATTGCAGATGTTACTCTGAATAAAACGGCCAGCAGTTCAGGTGAGTGTGTGATTTCTGATAAAATGTTTCAGTTTTACTCACTAAGATTTAACAAAGCTTTCAGATGCGTGTTAGAATGACAAATTTAGAGTGCTGAATATTTCAGAACAAACTGGATACATTCATTAATTTAACATAATTGAACTAAAGTTAAAAGCATTTTTTGGGGGGCTACGTAAGATTATTATAAATTAACAACCCATAAATCATGAGGTATATATTTTTACAGTGTTTTAACATTTGTTGATGTTAGTTCAGTGCATTATTGTAAACTTTCAGAATAATTAATGCTGTAGAAGTTTAAACCTTATTGTAAAGTGTTACCAAAATAACACTGGGGCTACAAACTAATTCTGATCCTCAAAATGAGCTCAATACTGTAACAAGAATTGATCTTATGCTGTAGCTTTAATGGTGCAGCAGCATCTTTGTGTCAGGTACAGTAGTCAGCCTGTTTGTTGTAATGACTCCGACTGTTTTCCAGGTGCAGTAGTTGAGTTTTTGGACCCCCAGCTGCCGGTCGTGGCTCGTGTCGGAGAAAGCGCTCGACTCCACTGCCGTTTCAGAAGCTCCGGGCCGGTGGCTTTCTGCTGGATTCGTGACAGAGAAAAGGTCAGACCCGTTTGTGAAGCATTAGTGCTGGGCTCCTCGAATCAGACTCACCTGTTCCTCCATTGAGCTTGATCAGCTTGTTCAGGTGTCTTTGATTAGGGCTTGAAGAAAACTGCTGCTAGGAGATCTGACTTCATACCAGTTAATTAGATGTCACTGAGAAGAGAGGTGAATTTGGTGTAGAGAAATGCTTTGTTGGTTTGATATTTAATGCAGTGATTGTGGTCATTGTTCTCAAGATCAAATCATTAAGATCTGTCCTCGAGTCAGTTTGCATGTTTTCTGTCGCTCTGGTAGGTTGTGTTAGAAGGCCCACGAGCGAGTGTGGAGAGCAGCCGCAGCAGCAGCACACTGGTTCTCTCTAAGCTTCTTCCAGTAGACGCAGGACGTTATTCTCTTTTTGTTCGTAACCGAGGTGGTACGGCTCACTGGACCGCAAGCCTCAGTGTCATTGGTAAGACTGTTCATTCTCTGAATAAAAGAAATGTAGACCTGTTGGATTCTCTGATGTATAAAATCATTCTACACACATTTACATCTGTGGTGATAACAACTCGCAACTCTTTATTTTATTGGTGTTATTTTAGTTATAAAATATTAGTTTGTATATGTTTAAGTTTTGTAATTTTAATTTCTTTTTATTTTTAATTAGTTTTTTTTACATTTTTATTTTGGCTTAGTAATTGGTTTTATTAATTGTATATTCTTGTTTCCATTTAGATTTGTTTTTTACTTTTTTTTTTTATTCCGTTTTTAGTTAATATTGTAGCTCGTTTTTGCTGACCGATTGATGAATCAGCTATGATCATTAACCCTTGTACATCCTTATGGACATTTGAGTCCTCTATTTATATTTTTAGTTTGGCTTAGTAATTGGTTTTATTAATTATATATTCTTGTTTCCATTTAGATTTGTTTTTTACTTTTTTTATTCAGTTTTTAGTTAATATTGTAGCTCGTTTTTGCTGACTGATTGATGAATCAGCTATGATCATTAACCCTTGTACATCCTTATGGACATTTGAGTCCTCTATTTACCCGTGTGACTTTTTTTTTTTTTTTTAAATTGATTCACAAGGGTTAAGTGTGAATAAATGCTTGTGATGAACACAAAATGAGCTTGACGGTTAACCTTGATGTGGATCGTACTTAACTTTTTTGCTTTTGTCATTTTTATTAAAGGGATACTCCACCCAAAAATGAAAATTGTCATTTAGTCAAGCTCAAGTTGTTGCAACCCTGTATGAGTTTTGAACCTGATGCACAAAAAGCAAGATATTTTGAAGAAGGATTGGAATAGATTTTTTTTGGCACAATTGACTTCCTTAATAGAAAAAATATCCTATGGAAGTCAATGGTTCTTCAAAATATCTTCCTTTGTGTTGAGCAGAAAAACTCACACAGGTTTGCAACAACTTGAGCTTGACTAAATGACAATTTTAATTTTTGGGTGGAGTATCCCTTTAAATCTCTTAAGCTTTTAATTGATCTAATTTTTCAATTTGTTTAACTTTAGTTAACAAAAACACTGGTTCTCCTCAGATTGTCCCGACCCTCCAGCCTCGTGTCCGTTCGTGTCCCAGCTGACCTGCAGGTCTCTGGTTCTGTCGTGGTCTGGGCCGAGCTTCGACGGAGGATCTGCCGTCACTGCATACGTGGTGGAGCGGCAGAGACTGGACCAACACGAGCCCGGGGACTGGACGGTACTCGCTGACCAGTGTCAGAACACCTCATATCGGGTCCGCTCTGGTCTCGACCCGCAGGGACAGTATCGCTTCAGAGTACGTGCCTGCAACGCAGTGGGAGTCAGTGACCCCAGCGAGGAGTCGGACTGCATTAAGATGAACACTGCAGGTAAATGGACGCCATTATAAATTATGCTCTTCTCACACATACAAGCCAGTAATAATTATTTTAAGAAGTCTAAAGTTCTGAAGCAAGATTAATGTGTTACAGTTGAGCAACAACAGGACTTGACCTCATATGTGGATGTTGTGATTGACACCACACATAAAGCCAGGGATCATTATCACGTCCATGAAAAACTGGGAATGTGAGTGTCAGCCGCTTTATAAAATGTAAAATTGGGATTTATGTTGGTCATCCCAAACATGAATATCTTAACGTACCTCCACACAGGGGGAAGTTCGGAGAAGTGTTCAGGATGACCCATAAGCAGACGGGTCGGGTGTGTGCGGGTAAAATCTACCGGGCCCGTGTCTCCAGAGACAAAATGGCAGCGCGGCAAGAAATCAAGCTGATGAACGAACTACGCCACTCGAAGCTGGTGCAGTGTCTCGCAGCCTACGACACATCGTCCGAGATAGTCATGGTTCTGGAGTAGTGAGTTGAAAATTGACTAAAATTTCACATTTAAATGCCGTTTGCTTCTACATGCATTACAAACAGTTCTGAAATGATCTATGGAGCTGTTGCACTTAGTGAGTAACTGGTGACAACTATTCCTTCAAGACCATCTTAACATAGTGGGTATTTTATTTAATACTTAAATGCATTTAAATCACTAGAATGATACTCGTAGGTAGAGCATGCTTTCAGTTTCTGTATTTAAAATGGAAAAACATTTAAGTTTGTCGCATTCTCCAAATTTGTTCTTTTTACCCACCAAAAATGTTTGCATATTTCCTTTTGAAAGTTGAAGTAAATGCCACTAATATAAATGTTTCTAATCCATGTCTTGAAGTATTGCAGGCGGTGAGCTGTTTGAACGGATTGTGGATGAGAATTTCGAGCACACCGAACCCAACAGTGTGAACTACATGCGTCAGATCCTGGAAGGAGTCCAGTACATGCATCGCAAACGCATCATTCACCTGGACCTGAAGCCAGAGAACATCGTCTGTGTGAACGGCACTGGGACGCTCATCAAGATCATCGACTTTGGATTGGCCCGAAAACTGGGTGAGTTTTACGTCTGGGCGACGTTACGTCTTCAAACTCAAATTTTAGTCCCAACCCTTTCGCAATACGCTGTTAGAGTTGCATGATTCTGGATAAATGGTTTAAAATGGAGATCCCAATTCTCCCACGATTGTAAATGGATAACTAAAGTAATTTAATAGAGGTTCTACTTCTAACAAAATGTAATTGCTATAGTCCATTTCAAAAAATATAGGTTTGCATGAACTCATTAACTTCTCGTTTCATTACTGGTTGAAATTGCGTTTTTGAACATCTCTCATTAATTCACTTGTAAAGACATTAAGTCACTTGTCGCCACTTACTGATGTAATTGATACAATCTTTATTTACTTTCAAAAGCTGATTGACCGTATTTTGAACGCTACTGTAGACGACCCCAACTATAAACTTAACCAAGTACTTCTGTGATATTTTGAATTATTGTAAGACCGAAATAATGATACTGTGGTTGAGAAAGTCAACGTTCATTCCAAAGTAAACTTTATTTGTTATTCACAATTTATAAAACCTAGATTTATTCTTTGCAGTCCATTTTTCACGTCCGGTTTCAGTGTCTGTTACGTTGGGTTGTTGGGGAAAAGCCACATGAGATGTCCCTTTGAGCATTCCCACTGAATGCGGATGAGGCTCCCCGATGTTAACGTTTTGAACTCCAGAACTGGATCTCCACACTGATGGCAGGTTCTAAAAAGTCCCGTCAAACTGGATTTGTTGACCACCCATTTTACTTCCTTCTGATCATTTCCTTTTGTCATTGAAATGGGTTCTAATGCTCCATCAGTTAAGGATCTCATGACGTTTAAACGCTGTTCCAGTCGCTGTGTAGTCTGTGCCAGTTCATCCTAGAAGACCGAAAACAATTGGTGAGCTTACTGGATAGATTTTGCGCAGTTTGGAAACCTTTGACTACATTTATTCTTGTGGTATTAACATCTTAACCAATCTGAAGGCTTAAGAAGGCTCTAATTTCTTTGCAAAACATTTAAGTAAACTGAAATAAGTGGATTAAGATCTGTTAAGCATCCCAGGATGCAATGATTTTGGTTGAGAATATTTAGAGCAGTGATGTCCAATCCTGCTCCTGTAGGGTTACCGTCCTGCAAAGTTTGCTTCCAACCCTTATTAAACGCCTGAATTGGCTAATCAAGGTCTTAATAGGCACACAAGAAGCTTCCAGACAGGTGTGTTGAGGCAAGTTATGTTAAATTGCAGGACCGTGGTCTTCCAGGACTGAGTTTGGACACCCCTGGTCTAAAGTGTTAGTGAGTATTGACGACTTCACTGAACTATGGGAAACTAGTCTTGAAAAGTCTACATTTTTCATTGGAAAGACCATTTGTAGTACAGTTTTACCAACCTTTATTTCCTCCCAGTTCATTGCATTGTCTTCCTCTGTAGTTGTGCTTGAAGACGAACTATGACGAGCAAAGCCGTAGGATGGTTCAATGGAACCAATCACGACATCTAGATCAGATCCATAATTTTGTCTTTCAGGCTGTGCTTGTTTATCCTAAACGGAAAATAAATAGTGACTTAGTACTAGTAAGAAAGGCAAAATTATAGTGCAGTAAGCGGTAGCGTACAGTAAACAACATTTAATACGTTTCAATTGAGCAGTCACAAGTGTGCAGATCATCCATTTTAGGATTTGATTGTTAGTAGCCCCTATTTAACCATTTGAGGAAAAGCTTAAGGTCAAAGATATTAAATACTGCTGGATTGTAAGCACTGTAATAATGGCATAAGCAGACCAAAGTAGTTTTGAAGTAGGACTTACTGGTTTATTTGGCCAAAGGGAAGGAAGGTCATGGCATTTACCAAGGACCTCAACGTTTGTGGGCTGGGGATCCGGACTAGGCTGAGATTCGGAGTCCGACTGGCGGTCTGAACTGGACTGAGAGTGGTCTGTTGAGGAGGGGTCTGGACTGGGCTGAATGAATCCCAAAATAAATACTTGTCTGACAAGAGATGCTGGTGTTTCCTTTCTGTTTATATGGTTATTTGCAACTGTTACCTTAAATACTTGGTTTAGGCGGACTGTGCTTGTTGTGTAAAACTATATTTTCTTCCATACCTCAGTTTTCGGTTCAAATGTTGATTTCCGCGGTCGTCCTCTCTTTCTCGGAGCTGCACTGGGTTGGACTTGTGGAAGATGTTCCCCACACACCCTTATAAACGAAAAGAGAATATGAGAATATGAACATTGTCGTTTGGTAATTCTGTAACGTTACTGCAATAACGCTGGCAATCGTTATACGCTATAAATAAGTTAATGAACGCAAATACTAAACATCCCCAATCGACACCAAACGAATTTGTTTTTAATTTTTTTTTTACTATCAGTTAAGCCCCATAACCTTAGCACCTGTCCACAGTGTCCAGCAAATAGAGAGCCAGCTCTAGGTCGGTCTTGAAGCCCTTCAGCTCTCGCAACTGTCGCCATCGCTCAAAAGCCCTGCCGATATTGATTCTAGTTTTGCTGCGGATTCTGTCGCTTTCTCTCTTCCTCATTTTGTGTGGAGACACCTTTGCTTTGACCACGGGGGTTTCTTCGGAGGTTAAACGATCCATAATCAATCTAGATGACTATTTCCAAAAGTACAAGTATTTTACTGCAGTCACTCACGAGCACAGTCCCGCGCGCTGCGCGCTGTGTTTATGGAAGTGACGTAAACGCGCGGTTTACTGACCCACCACTCTTAAAGGGATAGTTCATCCCAAAATGAAAATGGCTATTTTACCACAAGTTTATACTATTTACTCACCCTTATATTCCAGAACCTGTATACATTTCTTATGTTGAACTAAAAATATATTTTGAATGTTGGTAACCAGATTGTTAACAATAATATTGACTTCCATTGTATTTTCTTATTATTGAAGTCAATGGCTACTGTAAACTGTTTGTTTACCAGCATTCTTAAAAAAAAACAGTATTTTAAAGTACACGCTGGTAAATTAATTTATATTAAAATGCAAACATATTTTACTGGACTGGGTATGATAGAAGTAGAACGTGTATAAAAAAAAATTACGGAACTGGGTATAATACAAGTAGACTGCTCTTTTATGAAGTTATTTCACTTAAGGACTTAGTAAGATTATGCATGAAAAGGAAAAGTGTTGAAAAATTATGCATTGGTTTTTATTTTTGTATCATATGTTCATTTAAAGCAATTGACTGCAATTGATTTAATTGTGTTTATATGAAATCAATCAATCAACTTTATTCCAGACACAAAGGTCCATAGAGACAACACAGTACAGATATTTAAATAAATAACAATACAAACAGTTTAAAAAAAAGGACGTGGAAGAGGCATCATTTATAAAATACATACAGGTAATTATATTTTTGTAATTGATTTTTTTTTTTGCCATTAAAATACCCTTAGATGCTGACATTGCCTTTAATGATTTTTTTTTTTTCCTAATGCCAGGAAATTAGTAGTTGCATGCAGGTTACATGCATTTATTTTACTGTCTAATATGTTTGGCGAGCGTTTGCTATGTTCTTCTTTGTACACTACACAAACCAATACTGCAATCTACTGACGTAGAAAAGCAAGCATGGCATTTGCATGTACGTTACAATGTCAAAACTGCTCAGAATCAGAACTCTGAATCATTTAATATGACCTGTAATGAATTTTCTCTGTTGTAAAATCGTTCCACATTGTGTATGCCGTACTTGCGTTTTACTTGTTATTTGTCGGTTTTTCTGTTTTCGTGTTTCGTTCTTTTCTTTTTCTAAATATGCATGCATAAATATGCAATTACGTATGCATTTGAAGTTCAATGTGTTTAAATGACGGATTTGGTAGCAGTGTTGAACACTTCTTCACACTGACAGCTATCGGTGTTGTCGCAGCATTATATCCTACAAGTACAGATTTATGATGACGCGACACTGATTCCTTTAAACAAGTGTACATAATGTAATTCATTACCTGTCCAGCAGATAACGAGCAACTTCTGCGTCATTCTTCATGCCCTTTTCCACCTTCAGCGCTTTCCACCTGGAATAGGCCGCGCCGATGTTTACTCTGTTTTTCTGCCTCAGTCTATCTTTTTCTCTCTTTTCATCTGACCTCTTTCGCTTCCTCGGCAGAGTTTGTATTGTCCCTGCTGCTAATGCATAACCGTGGTCCATAATTTAATGTTCCGAACGGCATTTAATGTTCAAAGACTTTGGGAGAGAGAGATTGCTGAGGTGGAGATTGTCAACTGTTTGTTTTACAACACGATCGTCATCTCTTGAAGACTATTTATGTAACTGCGTTTTGTAGCTTGGTAAAACAGTGCTTACAAAACCTAGTCACATAATTAAATGGTATGTTACTTTCCCGTGGCGTCATCATAGAAATGGGTTACCAGTTTTGACAAGAGTTTGACGTCTCCCTTCAGTTGCAGCGGCAGCCAATGAGCAAGACGCGTTTGGTCACGTGATTTCCATAGTTTCCATAGTTTTTTTGTTATTTTTTTATTTTATTGAATCGTATATCAAACATACAAGGCACATCACAATCATATTCAAAGCGTTTCCAATGTTAAAGGGGCATTCGCGGATTTTCACGTTCGTCCCATGTTTTATCAACGAGCTCCCCCTACAGCTGCGGTGCGAATATTTCACAACACTGTCGTAAATTCACTTGCTTGAATCCGGTGTGTTGAACAAATGAGTATAAAAAATTACATGTCACGATCTGACTCCTCGCCGATCTTCGACACCACTAGTTGTGGTGGTCTGGACTGGCCCTTGTGTAGCGTGGACGTTGTCGCTTGCCAGCGCTTGTAGCTACAAACAAAAAAATTGAGGGGACAGGCGTCACCTTTACACAATGTGTCAAACTGAACAGACATTGACAAGTGCTAATCCATTACGAAATCCGATGTTTGTAATTAGTTCATTTAGCAGACACACAGTTTTGAGTGATTAGCAACCCAATGCAAACGATAGATAATATAACGTTACACAGAACAAACGCGTTTGATCGCAAGCCAGTTACCCCAGGCCAGACAGTCGTGGGTTGAACACATTTATTATGACTAACAAGAATAAATAAACCCAAAACAAAGGCGTACTTACAGTACACTTGCATTAGCAGAAACGCCAGATCGGCATCTGTTTTGCAATATTCAATGTCCCTTAGCTCTCGCCATTCCGTAAACGCACGACCAATATTTATTCGTGTGCTGTCACTCGCTCGGTCAACGGCTTTCTTCCTCTCCCTCACCTCCTCCGCCGAGTACCGTCTCCTTTTACTTTTCACTGGAGCTTGTGAAGCATTCTCCATCGTCGCGTGTTCCTTTAGTCTGGGGTTTCCGCCTGTGAACGCTGGGGGAATTCACCACTCTCTTCAGAATTGGTTATTTAAACATCCAAATGATTTCTAAATTAATTTATTAAGTTGAAAAAGTTGCTGCTTTAATGCCTAGAGAGTCCTAGAGGTCTTGGTTTATCGTAATATTATTATTCCCCTGACATTTCCTCTTCCTCATCTTTCTACATGTCCATCTTTCTAACATGTTGGTAGCATGTTAATTTGTACACTTGAGTATTATAAACTGAAATAGGCTGGACTAAATCAGATGGGACTTCTTTAACACTTAAAGGCCATGTGGGATTTACTTTGTATTATCATAAAAATATTTTATTTTTGGGTCCTTGCAGAGCCTGGGAAACCTCTGATGGTGTTGCATGGGACTCCAGAGTTTGTGGCCCCAGAGGTCATCAATTATGAACCTGTAGATCTGGCCACTGACTTGTGGAGCATCGGCGTCATCTGCTATATTCTGTAAGGACTACAAATGCAGCCATTTTTGACTAATATGTGCAGTTTTGGTTTCTGTAACACTTCAATGTCCACGCTTTTCCAGACTGAGCGGCGAGTCTCCATTCCAGGGAAACAGTGATGCGGAAACCTTGGCTCTGGTCACTGCAGCACAATGGGAGTTTGACCCTGAGAGTTTTGATGACATCACGGATGAGGCCAAGGATTTCATCAGTGGCTTATTAATGAAGGATAAGAGGTGAATGATCAGTCACATGATGCATGTTTTACAACAATCGAACCTTTATTTAATCGCTCATTTTCAGTCAACATTCAAAATATAAGTGGTCTGAAAGTCATCTGTTATTTATTTTCAATTTACACTCCTAGAGCGAGACTGTCCTGCGAGAAGGCTTTAGCTCATCCCTGGATAGCATTATTTGACGACTCAAACTCAAGATCAACTAAATCCCTTAACAAAGACAAGATGAGAAGATTCCTGGCCCGACAGAAATGGAGGGTATGAAAATCAGGAGGTTATTCGCTTGCAGTTGTTTTGGTATAAAACTCCCTGATGGCTTTCATCACTTCATTTCATGTGGTTATCAATACTACTTTTTAGTTCTTAGGTAAACTGTGTGTAACGTTTCTGTCTTGCAGAAAACCGGTAAAGCCCTGCTTGCACTAAAGAGGATGACTCGAAGCAGCAAATCTGATGGCACGCATTCTCCCATTGCAGTAGATGGTACGACAACTAATGTGGTGTCGGGAAGCTTTCTTTTGTGATTATTTTCGGTTTGGCTAGTGACATGAAAATGACCTGCAACTGCCTGAGGATGACTCGTTTGTCCTTATGATGTCCCTGTATTACAGAGCTATCTTTGGGAAAAGAGGCTGAGCAAGCGGTAGCGTCACTGGAGAAACGTCTGTGGACTGAGCCACGTTTCCACCGAACCCTGCGTGACCTAACCGAGAGCCGTGGAGCCACAGTCAACCTGGCCTGTACAATACATGGTACGGTGCAGTAATCATTTAAGAGTAAAACAATTGATAGATCAAACTTGAGCATATCTTCAATATCCTCCTGCAGTATACTGTACGTCTGTTAACCCTATAAAGCCTACTGTATCTTATGATGCACACATTTAGAGGCCTTAGAAATGATCAACTTTTGTCTTGTGAAATGTGATTTGCAGAATTGTAACCCTTATATTGTTAGTAAGATTTCAAGATGAACACTGACTGGACAGAAATAAGTTTACTTGATAGGCCAGCTTTTATTTTTAGAAAAACGGTTTAAAATGTATCAAATATATTTGTTAATCTCTCAATTGCATGTTTTGCCCCCAACACTTAAAACTACAGAGCTTTGATCATAAAACTATGTATTAGTAAATGCTAAAGTGCATATAAATATCATTTGTCGTGCTTTATCTCAATTATACTGTAAGTAGCGAGCTATACTCTACTATAAGATCTCAGATTACAAGCTATCAGAATTTCATCTGTTTTTGGATGCATGAATATCAGAAACTGCACCAAATTACATTGAAATACAGATTGCTCAGTTTGGGCATATTAAAATTGAGGCAAGTGTGAGTTCCATATTCCTATATTAGCCATAAAAGCCTGATGTATGATACTCTAATGCTTTGAAATATTTTTAGATTGTCTAAAGATGCAGTAAACCGCCCCATTTAAAAACACTAGATTTTCAGACTTATTTCATGTGTCAGGGTTCGTTAAAGTAGTAGTTCACTTTTAAAAAAACTTTTTCTGATAATTTACTCACCCCCATGTTATCCAAGATATTAATGTCATTCTTTCTTCAGTCGAAAATAAATTAAGGTTTTTGATGAAAACATTCCAGGATTTTCTCCATGTAATGCACTTCATTGGGAACCAAACGGTTCAAGGTCCAAAATACAGCATCAGTGCAGCTTCAAAGGGCTTTAAACGATTCCAGACGATTAATAAGGGTCTTATCAAGTGAAACGATCGCTCATTTAAAAAAAAAAATCAAATGCTCACCAGCTCTGTTCTGTGAAGTGCATTCGTGACTCTCCGGTTCGAACTCGTTCATCAAAATGAATGAGTCAATTCATTAATTTTGTTTGTTGAATGAACCAAATGACACGAAAAAAGATTCGTTCATTTTGATAAATGAGTTCGAACAGGAGAGTCATCACAGAACAGACCAAGGCGACCATTTGAGCTTATAAAACTTCAACTTTATTTTTATTTATTAAATGAGCAATCTTTTCACTTGATAAGACCCTTATTGATCGTCTGGAATCGTTTAAAGCCCTTTAAACAGTTTGCACTGAAACTGTCTTTTTTGACCTTGAACCGTTTGGTTCACATTGAAGTCCATTATAAAATCTTGGAAGGTTTTCATCAAAAACCTTAATTTCTTTTCGACTGAAGAAAGAAAGACATGGACATCTTGGACGACATGGGGGTGAGTAAATCATCAGCAAAAGTTTTTTTTTTTTAAAGTGAACTACTCCTTTAAGGTTTTTATTGGATCATAATTCCCCTTTATGTTTTTGTTTTCGCAGGATATCCTGATCCTGAAGTGACCTGGCTGTTTGATGAGGCACCGCTGGAGAAGTCCGCACGAGTTCAGATGAGTTATGAAAACAACGGCATTTGCACGCTCACCCTTGTTCACATACAACCAGGGGATTCTGGGATCTACAAATGCTGTGCATCCAACAGCCTAGGACAGGCGCTGTGTTCAGCCAGACTCACTGTCAGACACTAGAACGTGGATTTCTTAAGTGGGACACAACTGAGAGAATTTTAGGAACCATGTGCAAAATTTGTTGGAACAAAAGCACTTTAAAACCATTTTATCTTATATCTGAGGTCACTAGATGCTGTTGTAATTCACAATTTCTGATTCGTTCTATTGTTGGTTTTCAGTCACAGTTTCACCACACACCCTTATTCATATTATCCCTTAATATCTGTTTCAGTCACAGTTTCACCACACACCCCTATTCATATTATAGTTGGACACTTACTAGTTTGAGCATGGTCTATCTACAGAAGTTGGACATGGTATTTAATACAGAGAAAGACATTTTAAAAAGTTACATTTGTTGTACATGCATGTGTATATATGAAGAGTGAATGCATTAAAGTTTTATGAAATTAAGGTACCAGTTTTATTTTTAATGGCTAATTTAAAATTATTCATATCGACTTTTTTCGCTGTCATAAAAAAATCACTAATTATTTTGCTTTGAATCACTGAGTTATCTATTATGGGTTAATCTGATTTTTTTTTTTTTTTACTTTGGTATTCAGGAGGCACAATATAGATTAATAACCATCTTCATGTATAATCTACACCACAATCATGTCAAAGCCCTTTTTCAGTGAACATAACTTCAAAAGTATAATGAGAATGTGACCACTAAATATAAACTGACAATATTTCTAAGAATAGGCACAAGAATAATTGGTAGACTGTAAAAGAGCTCATGAATCTGTGAAAACTATTTAACTGCATTAAAAGAGCTCGAAGTGATACTGGCTCGTTTGCTTATGAAGAATGCTTTTGATTCAACAAAAGATAAATGCTATAAAAAAAAACAGGTTTATGCTTCTGAAATGAGTCAATTAAGAAATTTTTCACAAAATTCTGAAAGTGTTGATCTGGTTAAGCTTTAACAGAAGTCTGTCAAGCGCTCAGAGTGAAGATCTGGTTGTCTCTCGCCTCTTTTGAAGCCGATTCTGTAACAGATTCCAGGCTTTCAATACCTAAGGAGACACGCATTCGTTATTGATCCGCTGCATATTTTGAGGTTAATAAAGCACATCCATTGTGTTTGGCGTATACCTGTCTCTGAGTAACGTCAGGCTCCCACAGTGTGCACAGCACTACGTTAGCATGTTCTATTAGCTTTGCATTCGGCCACTGACTCTTCAGTCTCCTCAAGGCGTCTTCCTCCTTCACACCGTCACGCTGGACTATACGCTTCACTGCCTGAGAGAGAGTTAACACATCTAGAACATTACAATCATGACAACTCTATGATTAGTTTTAGCATGTCAATGGATATGACAATGTATTTGGTTTGGACTATATATATATATGAAGAGTAGAGTTCAGATGCAAAAGCCTCTAAGTGCCATTTGAAATTTTCTTCTAAAATGATCATTTTTATCAAGCTTGTATATTCAAGTTCAATAATTTCACTTAAATGGCAATGAAGATTACCTATTAATTGTCATTTAAGTGAAATTACTGAACTTAAATATACAAGCTTGATATTTAGCAAAAGTAACTTTTTTTTTTCTTTATAAATTATATTATCAGCAAAATAATCTGCACAAAGGGTCACAGTGCCACTAGCACTTACAGTACTGTTACATTTTTTTTAAATAAATACCTTTAATCAGCAAGTATGCATTAAATTAATTAAATTCAAATTTTTATTAATAAAAACATTTCAAAAGAATGCCATTATTTCATATTTTATGTTCATTAAAGAATCCTTAAATGTATCACCATTTACATCAAGAACAATATTAAGCAGCACAACCTTTTCATCACATAATATAATAAATGTTTTTTGAGCATCAAATCAGCATATTAGAATGAATGAAAATTCAGCTTTATTTTGAATTATAAAAATATTTTTTAGTACTTATTTCATTTTATTTTTGATTAAATGAATGCAACCTTGGTGAGCAGAAGAGAACAAATCTTACAGACCCCAAACTCTTGTGCAATAGCGTTTTATATAATATTAAATATAATATAATATTAAGAAAATTCGGTAACACTTTACAATAAGGTTCATTAGTTAACATGTACTAAGAATGAACAATACTTCAGCATTTATTAATCTTAGTTAATATTAATTCAAACATTTACTAATACATTATTAAAATCAAAGGTTGTATTAGTTAATGCACTGTGAACTAACATGAACACACAATGAACAGCTGTATTTATATTAACTAACATTAACAAAGATTAATAAACACTAACTAATGCATTGCTCATGGTTAGTTCATGTTAGTTAATGCATTTACTAATGTTAACTAATGAACCTTATTGTAAAGTGTCACCTAAAAATCTTACCAAACGGTGCACAATCTAAAATGTTTTCATATTTCAGGTTGTATGCATGCTTCTTTGTGTTACATTTTTCAAAACATTGTGTTTATTTCCAGGTTTAAAACTGATTTTGAATCCCAGAAAGTGGTCTCAGACTTTTCAACCTTACAGAGAATTTAAAACCAAAAACTTGTGTGGCTATATTCAGCTTTTGGTAATAAAAACTATATTCAAAGTTTGGTACCTCTTCCTCTGGGATGGTGGCCACCCAAACCTCATGCACCAAATATGTCCATCCCGCCTCGAGCAACACAGCCGCATCGACCACGCAAACACGCTTACCTGAAACCAGGAAGACAGAACTAATCAAACTCACCCAGAAAAAAACAGAAGGATTCTGAATGAAGTGGATCAGGGATAAAACGCCTCACCCTGTTCTTTTGCTTGTTTTATTCTTTTCTTCACCAGCAGAGCAATCTCGGGCCACACGATATCTGTCAGAGCTTTCAGACGCTCCTGGAAAACACATACAGAAACATGCAACACAATATGAACAGGACGAAAACTACGTGTTCTGAATCCAACTACATTAATCAGCAGTTAAATCACCTGGTTACCAAATACTTTCCCGCCCAGTACTCGTCTGTTAATTGTCTTATCCTCATTAACAATATCTGATGGCAAAGAGAAACAAAACATCGATTAACTGACATTTTTCACGTTTTCTGTGAAGGACAGTACAAACTGAGATTTATTACACTGTAAACCCCAATATGTTGGCATTAGTCATTTTTGATATCAAATTCTTTCAAGTTAAACGAGTAGAACTTTACACTTTGATGTTAAATTCACTTTAATAGAAACACTGATCAAACTCATACAATTTGATTGCATAAGCATACTATTAACTCAAACATTCGTTTGTTTTCAAACATTTCACAGTGCAAAATGGCCCCAATTAAAGTTCAGTTGCTGCCTTAAATTTGAAGTATATTCAAATTGGCTGTATAAGTAATTTCAACTAATTTTTTTAAAGGGATAGTTCACTTTGAAATACATTTTTGGTATGTTTTAGCTTACCTCAAGGGCATCCAAGATGTAGGTGTCTTTGTTTCCGCAATAGTTTCAATTTTGATATTTTTAGGTCAAACCGTTCTGTTAGTCAGTCATATAATGGAGGTCTATGGTCACCACCTCAAAGAGCATGCACAGAGAAGTCCAAATTAAACATGATTTAATGACTCGTAAATGTAAGTACACATTGATGGCCTAAGACACAAAACGAGCGGTTTGTGTGAGAAAACGAACAGTATTTATATCGTTTTTACCTCTTGTAACCACAGCCAAATGATATAAATACTGTTCGTTTTCTCACACAAACCGCTCGTTTCGTGTCTTAGGCCATCAATGTGTACTTACATTCATGAGTCATTAAATCATGCTTAATTTGGACTTCTCTGTGCATGCTCTTTGAGGTGGTGACCATAGACCTCCATTATATGACTGACTAACAGAACGGTTTGACCTAAAAATATCAAAATTGAAACTACTGCGGAAACAAAGACACCAACATCTTCATTTCAAAGTGAACTATCCCTTTAACTGCCAGGTAAATCTTGTATAACTTCATCATTTCAATGAGTTAAAGTAATGGGAAAACATATGTTGCGATTACTTACTACTTATATATCTTTTTTTTACAGTGTTATTCTCCTTATACAGTCTGACGCAAAGCATGCTGGGAACTTGAAATCTACTGCAACTCATTCAGCTTATTCAGTTGAGCTCACGTTACCTATTTTCTGTACAATGAACATTTAGTAATGTACTGTATGAGTGACGTGAACTCATTTCTTTTAGGTTTTTTCGACGTGTCCTCTCCCTACCTGGACCGAACTCCTGGATGACGTTCTGGTAGGCGGATGTTCCCGGCAGGTACACCTCATGACCGAGCTGATCGCAGTCGATCCGCACGGCACCGAGACCCTCCAGTCTGAGTGCTATTGAGCTCTTGCCCGACCCGCTGCCACCCGTCAGACCAATCACATAGGGATCCAGAGACAGATCCGGCTGCGGCTGCAAACACAAGAACAGGAAATCAAACCAAGATCTACAAGAACTATGTGGATAAAATCTAATTAATAAACAAATAATTTAATTTTTTTCAAAACTAGATCAAGAAATAAAAATGTTAATGCTAAGTTAAATGTTAAAATTTGTCACATGACAAAAAATTAAATAAATATGAATACGTCTACAATTTTAGTTATCTAAAGGAGCCCATTTAGTCAATTATTAAATTTGACCTTTAAAAAGGTTACATGAATAATTGCTCATAAACATATATATGAATGTACACTATCGTTGAAAACTTTGAGTTTTTTAAAGAAATGTATACTTTTATTCAAAACTGCATTAAATAGATGAAAAGTGAAAGTAAAAACATTTATAATAATAGAAAAACACTTCTATTCTGCTCTTTTGAGCTTTCTATTAAACAAAATAACCCGACAAAACGGTATTCCACAAAAATATGAAGCAGCACAACTGTTTTCAACATTGATAATAATAATAGTAATAATAATAATGAGCAAATCGTCATATTAGAGTGATTTCTGAAGGATCACAGAAGACTGGAGTAATGATGCTGAAAATTCAGCTTTGATCACAGGAATAAATTACATTTTAAAATACAAATAATATTCTAAATTGTAATAATATTACTGTTTTTTCTGTATTTTTGATCATTTTAGTTTCATCAGTTTTGAACTTTAGTGTATATGAGTAAATATATAATCTCAAAAGAAAAAGCAGTAGCAGCGAAGCCAAACCAGTCATCACATGATCAACAAGATCCACATGACTGAATATCCGTCATTAAATTACACCAGCAGTCACACTGCCATGACTCTTTAAATTAATGTCTGGAGACCCGTGATACAGAGGTCTGTCACTCTTTCTGCTGAACAAGCTTTACGTCCATAATCCTGCACTGAAAAAACATCTCAGGGACACGAAACCACCTGACATTCATCCCGATGAGGATGAGGAACACCATTCACTAACTCCTCCTGCACACAGACCTTTTCCAATAACACATGCTTTAGTTCAAATATACCAGATTCAAAGGATCATAAATAGGACAGTTATTGAGTAATGAATGATGGACAGAACATTATGTGATTGTGCAATTTTTTTAAGTACTGGTGAATATGAATGAATGAATGTTCATACAGGTGGAGGTTTGAGCAGCGTTCCCAGCAATCGTGTTCTCAGGCTGGAAGAACTGATCTTCTCCTCCTCGATGTCAGCGTGATGGGCGTCCTTCAACAGCTGGATCTCGTACAGAAGCAGTTCAGCCAATCCCTGCACAGACACCAACACTTAATCGCACACCGTGAATAAACAAACGACCAAAAACTGGCCAAAAGCCGACAACAGCAAAGTCCAAATGCACCGTGGTCAACATGGTAAGGTCAAAGATCACAAACGTCTAACTGCACTCTAAACAATGCTGGGTTGTTTTAACCCAAATTTGGGGAAAATATGGACAAACCCAAATGTTGGGTTAAAAAATGTACATTTTTTAATTGCATTTTTAACCCAACATTTGGGTTTGTCCATATCTGACCCAAATTTGGGTTGGAACCACCCAGCATCTTTTTTGAGTGGTGACAACAAATGTACATTAAACTTCCAGAGCAAAATATGTTAATTTATAAGCATTTTAATGTATGAACTTAAGTTTAATTATTATTAATATTGTATAAAACACTATTGTACAAAAGTTTGGCGTCTGTTAAACGTTTTTGAAAGTCTCTTTTGTTCACCAAGGCTGCATTTATTTGAACAAAAATACAATAAAAACAGTGAAATATTGTTACAATTTGAAATAACTTTTGCATTTGAATATATTTTAAAATGTAATTTATTCCTGTGATCAAAGCTGAATTTTCAGCATCGTTACTCCAGTCTTCAGTGTCACATGATCCTTCAGAAATGACGATTTGCAGCTCAATACGTTTTTTTGAGATATCTTTGATAAATAAAGTGCAAACGTATAGCATTTACTGGAAATAGAAATAATGTATAATATTATAAATGGGCTTACTGTCATTATTTTCCTTCATAAGGAAAATACAACTAACCCCAAACTTTTGAACCATAGTTTATATTGGTTTTATTATTTAACTAACAAATACATTTGAGCTACTGTATGTCACGATTGTGGTTTTCTGTTATATTCACAAAAAATTTTTTTTTTAATAGGAACCAACGGTCTCACATTTTCCACACGTTTCCTGTTGACAGCTTCACCTCCTTTCCTCGTCTCCTCGCTGACCACAATGCACTGCAGCTCAGGGTCGGTTATGGAGGGGCCGAAGGGGTCCGAGAGAGGAACGATTTCATACTTGAGTGATGGTTTCACGTCGTTCAAAAAATCCCGGAGCTTCTGGACGCGCTGATCGTATGGCTCTATCAACTCCTTTAAGACCTTATCTACGCATTAGAGTCAGAAAATAAGAATAAATATACAAGATTAGACAGTTTTTCTGTGGTTCAAACTGTTTCGCCACAGTTCCAAGTGGTTTATCAGTTGATAAAAATGGTGGCAGAACGAGGCGTTATTTATTTATACACACACAAAAAAGCTCAGCACAGAATGGCCTTTAGTCATATTCTGCCAAAAAAAAAAATCAATCAGAGAGGGCAATGGCTTTTTAAGTAGTGTATTTGCTTAAATATGGCTAATTTCCTGAAATTATAACTAAACGCTTAGTGTTTAGCCATTTTGGGCTTGGCTCAGAAGCATATAATACAGAGTCAGTTTCTAAGCAGCTTCACAGTCATAAACAGGGAAATTACAGAATCAGTGATGCAAACCATCAAATATGAGAATTCAAAGTCAGTGTTGATTCAGTTTAGCTCATCAATTATGAAATGAGTTAAATTCAGCTACACTAAAGTAATTTGTCATCCAACAAACTTGTAAAGCTTTCCAGAGGGGCTCCACTTACTTTTTAGGAGTTCCTGGTCGCACACACCAATGACAAAACGTCTGTTGGCCAGCAGACAGGAAATATTCAGCAGGGTCTTGTGGGCGCCATGTAGACGGTCAAAGGTGCCGCCGACAACCACATCACTGAATGTATCTAAAGGTTTTAATTGTGCACCTCTTCCTCCTCTATCATCATCTTCCTCTCCGCTAACCTCTTTTAGTCGTGGGTACAGAAGCACGGATGAGAGGCTCGGGGTGCAGACGTAGCAGTGACCTGTGTATTTCTGCAAGCACTGGGTGACCAGCGAGGACTGGCCTGAATCCTGGATGGGGAAATCTGTCAGCACGACTTCCGGCGAGTGGGACAGCGTCTGTGGGGTGGGGAACGGGCCGTTGTTTCCGCTCAACGGTGCCGGTTGGCCACGGACATTTGTGAGCAGGACCCTGACATCAAGGTGAGCGCAAATGTCGGCTGCGTTGCTGTAAAGGCGGGAGATGAGAGTGCAAAGGTCAGCCACGGGTGGGATGTAGACGGGCCGCACCTGCACACCGGTGCCCAGGTTCAGGCCGGGGTGGAGATGGACGTAAAGCGTGCGCTCAACCACCTGGGCGGCAGACGTGAGTACAGGCGCTATGCGGAGAGGAAGAACGTGTAACGGAGACGTAAGGACCAGGATACCGGTGCTGAACATGGACATGATTGACAGCCGATGGAGACGCTGAAAGATATAATATAGATATAACACAGTGATCATGGAAAAACTGCTTTATGCAATATGCTCATAAATACATATGAAAATGCATATCTTACATAGTCACTGTGCAACTAATAAATACCACAAATAAATTATTATGTAGTTATGTTTTTGCCTACAAAAAAAAGGAACCTAGCTCTTTAATCTTGCAATTTTTGTTAAATTAATTCAATAAATTAATTTAATAATCGGGATAGAATAGAAATATTGCTGTTAGTCTTGGAACGTTTGATACATTTCAATCAAAAATGACTAATAAAAATGTAAACAAGATAAGAACAGAATAGGGGAAATTTCATACACATACGTAGCCTAAATACCTTTAATAACTAATTTACTGAATCGGTTACTTATTTAAAGTAGCAACAGACATTGAAAAATTGCTGAGCTCTTATATTTCCTATATCGATTAATGATTCCAGCCAGGTTAGTGCAAAATCAACACAGCTGATCCGGAAAAAAAAACACAACACACAATACAATAACACCAGACTACTTCAGCAAAACCTACCTTGTATATTCTGCCGATTAGGGTGTTGAGAAATGCTAAATGCGGAATAATATTGCAGATGACAACTGTCTAATATCAGCCTTCGTCATACTGACCATATAAAAGACTAATGTTTTGCTCAGGAGACCGAACTCATGTCCAGTTGACCTAGACGGCCATGTGCTGGAATACTGACTGCTGATTGGCTGTCAGAGAGAGTTCCTGCCCTAATGAATCATGGGAACTGTCGTTTATAAAGGCGTACGTCACCATATATGAACATTTCTCTTCTTGTCATTTCAGATTATTTAGACAAATTATTATTTTTATCATCATAAAATGTTATTTTTTTAAATAATTTCACTTTTCAGATCAAGTTCTAGTGAGGATAATCCTCTATGAACTAATGGCCTTTCACATACAAGGCTTAAACAGAGATTATGACAGAATTAGGCCTTGGTTAAAAAAATAGGACATTTAAGTAGCTTTAATAAACGCGCCTTAGAAAAAAAAACAAGTTGCTTTCAATTAAAACATCCATTTTAACTTATTTGTGTCATACAGTAATGAAAGAATAATGACAACAACAACAACAATAAATACTTTATTGGAGGGCCTTTGACTGTATTTATGACAGACCACTAAAAAGTATTAAAAGTACAGATTTTATTTGACAAAAATACAAAAATAACTTTTCAATTCAGAAATTTCTAATGTACAAGGTCTTAGTGACTATCTGTCTGTGCAGGGTAACAACAAATAATTGTAGAAAATCTAAACAATGTCCATAACTATCTCCTTAAACAATTAAACTCAATCTGAAGATAGTAATAAACTTTCAAAGTTTCACAGGCTCATTTCAAAGATATTTGTGCATCCATTTTATAATGTCAGCCAACTTCTGTAGCAGTATTTTGTCTGGCAGACGGGATGCAGACGGGAGGAATGACCCAGTTTATGTTAATTTAATTTAACAAAGCAGCGAATTTACAATGCCTATGGCTATAACCATGTATTGTCTATAACATTTTTTCCCCATTTCACACAATATTTAGGGATGGCAAAATAGATTAAGTATATACAGTATATTTGACATATAAAAAAACCTGAAATGTCATCAGAAACCTGAAACAAATGCACACAATATTTCTGTACGAACACAGTGCTAAGACTGAGGTCAGAAACAACAGAAACAACAGAAATAATTTTCACAGCAAGCCATTGCTAATGCTCACTGAGAATGCAAAGTGTACTTGCATTGCATTAAGAAGGTTATGCAAAACTGAGTTTACTAGATCGCATACTTGGACATCATTTGTTTCAGGCCTAAAAAATCAACACTTAAAATGGTAGCGGTGCTGCTGACTTTGCTTTTGCAAAATACACATTCATATGCAATAAACCTCAGTATCTGATATAAAAAGCAATCAGGAGTTTCTACAAGATTAGAATGTCATATTAGTCTCTCATAAAAGTTTAGGCATCGTTTTAAAAGAAAAGTAAAAAGATAAATAAAATCCAAGCTGGTGTTTTGACCATTGTTGGCCACCATATCAGTTTGATACCTAAATGTTTTATGGTGGATTTCTGAGGATCAAACTCATCAAGTTCTCTTCATTTTAGGCTTTTCAGCGCATATGGGTAGTATTTGAGGAAGATCCGTCGTGCAATGTCATACGTGTTGCCCAGAGGTTTGGACGGATATTTCCTCTGGTTGTAGACGAACCCTTTCTCAACCTGGAACACGGCCTGGTTGAACACGTCCTGTTTGAAGGGTCTTCCTCTGTCCAGACACTCCACTAGTGTATTAACAAACAAGCCCCAGCGCTGTAAATAATAGTCTTCCACTAGACCACCCCACTCCTTGCTGGCGTAGTCCAGGATTTCCCCATCGGGTCCCCATAGGGTGATCTGATTTCGTGCATTGATATCATACAGCTGCGCCTCGTGCTCGTCCACACCCTGAGACTGAGCCTGATCAAGCCACGCCCCCAAAAGGAAGTGTTCGTTGCTGGAAAGGAGACGGTCCAGTTCAGGTAAGAGATCGTAGACAAGCACACCACCAGCAGTCAGGAGGTCAGGAAGCTTTTGGTTCTGAGAATCGAACAAAGAACATAATATTTCAAAATATATACATAAATAAAAGCGCAAAATAAAGGGATACTTCACCTCTGGAAAGATGAATGTGTATTTAAAATGTATGTAGAAGAAATGTGAAATTGTTTTTGAACTTGGAGCTTTCTAGACTGAGAAAAGCCAGAAAAATGTCATTTTTGGCTTATGTGGATGAAAGACAACAACTCCCAGAATGCACTTGCTTCGCTGCCCTAGGAGGCCACGCCTACCAGTAACAGAGAACAGTAGTTAAACAACAAGTGTAGGCCACTAGTGAGTCTCCATGATGAGTCTGCCTAAAAATGTGTTTCTAGATCTCCCAAAATGTCGGGATTCGGCTTTTGCGTTCTACAGTCGCCATTCATTATGTTTATTGTGGCGAGCGGGACGAGTGAGGGCCGCGGGAGAACGGCGCGAGGCCGGTGGCGTGATTACCGATGAGCGATACCTGTGAGACGCACCGGTCCCGTTTCTCTCACGGAGGAGCGGGAGCTCATCAACCGATCACTTGTTTAGCGTTCATGTAAACACTACATTCAGATTCACCAATCGGACTGAATTCAGTTAGATTGAAACAAAAGCTGTGCATGTAAACAATGAATGTCGACTGCAGAAAGCAAAAGCTGAATCCCGGACATCGGCGGCCAGATATGTCCGGGAAAAAGAGGATGGTAACCCCTACTACTCAACTTTCTACACAGAACAAGAGCCTTATATTAGCTTCCAAAAAAAGATGGCCGACACTATGTGTTCATTCTGTGAGTGAGATCCTACCATAGACAGTATAAGAAATGGACAGAGCGATCTCATTGGAACTCCATTGAGACGATTGAAGCCCGTTTTTGGCGATTTTTTTTTAGCACTTCCGTTAATTATTTTGTCATTTTGCCTCCACGTTTCCCTGATTGCGCGCGAGCTTCTTCTCCTGTCCATACGGTAATCTCTTTACTGTGCGACAGAGAGTCGCGTGGATATGACGCAATCGTTAGCTTAGTTTCACTAAAACTGCTTCTACGGGGCCATAACATAAGCTACAAGGTAATGGAGCATTTTATACATTATACAAAGGACAAATGGGGTCTTCAAACGCCTCAGATGTAAAGTTATTCGCTGTCAAAGTGACGCCAAAATGAATGGGAGTCAATGGGATGCTAACGCAAGTGAAGTTCTGCTACAAGATGGCAGCTCCCGCGAGGCTTCAACTTCCGGGCCAAATGGATTACCCCCTTGGATCCTACAGGTCCTACAAATACTACAGGTTTTCTGCTAATACAAAGCTTAATGCTAAATCCTGAAGTATCCCTTTAAATCTATTCATCATATAAAGTGATCGAGTCTCTTTAGAAGACTTGAATTAAACCGCTCGATTCATAAAGATTTATTTTACGATCTTTTTCTGAATTTTTTTAAGCTTCAAAGTGGTAGTTGCGTAGCTGTCAATGGAGGGATAGAAAGTCCTCAGATTTCATCAAAACGATCTTCATTTGTGTTACGAAGATGAACGAAAGTCTTAGAGGTTTGGAACGACATGAGGGAACTATCCCTTTAAATTTTCAACTAATCAGGCTGGGGTGCGTTTCCCGTACAATGACATGGTTCACTGTTTCACTACCATAGTACGATGTATCGTTGGAAAAATCAACTAGCTAGTCACGACTGTTTCCCGAAACCCACTGTCGCAAAGTATCGTTCAACCACGTTGGTTTCGCACGTGGCGGAGTAATAACTACTTTTAATGAAACTGTTTGAGATCCAATTAACGCTAGATTTGTTTTATATAAATTACAGACATGTCATCTGAGGACTATTTCTAATTGCTCTCAGTTGTTTTGCTTTAATACCAGACTCAATATTTGACTCGTTCTTACATAGTAGAGCACGTTCGCACATGCGCACTCTTCAAACACGTTACTTCAAATCTTTTGAAAAACTAAAGACGTAAATTACATTTGTATGTATTCTAAATAAAAGGCACCGGTTTTACTGAATGTCAGCTTGCTTATTTTGCTCAAGATAAGGATTTATTACTTCCAAATGTCTTCTAACTACAGGTCGAGAGCTGTCGTTCAAACCACACAACTTTGCGATGCTGTTTCCGAATGTTCGTTGGAACGATGGTTTCGGGAAACACCGATTCGTTGAACTATGCTGATAACGACGGAACTTGCGACCATAGTTGGCTAACGATGCTTTCGGGAAACGCACCCCTGGTTTGCTAGTTCATCAGTCTCAACCGTAACCATTGCGTTTGTGTTTACCTGGAAAGCATTGCGTATTTCCTTGTAGAATTCAGTTGTAAGAAGCTGAAGAGCTTGTCGCGTCACGTCCGCAAGATCATACCGGAAGGTTTCCAGAGTGACTAACCCTGGCGATGCCTCGAACAGAAGCTTCCATGCCTTGTAGAAGTCGGCCGGTTTATACCAAGTGTCTGTTTGCATGTGCAGGGACGGCCGATGTACCAAAGGACTCCGGTTGTGGTTCTTGTATTTCGGAAGAGTGCAGTTGTAGACGCTGTGAAACAAGAGTTGCCAGGCCACTGTCAGGTTCTCATCCATGGTACCATAGCGCCGCAAGGCGTACAGCGATACCCATTTGGAAAGGTTGACAGGTTCTTTGCGCCAGGCCAGCTCAGTCATGAGCTCGTAAACAACTGGGTTCTGCTCGATGCCTTCAGGGGTCAAACCCAAACCCACTAGGGTCGAATTCGGGAAGCGGATGGCATTGAAGGGGCCGGAGTTAATGCTCTCCACCGTTCCAAACAGACCGCTATTCCCTCCAAAATTGTGAAGCATGCACCAGATAAACGGCTGGCCGTAGAAGGAGTTTGTGGAAGAGTAGACAGGCATGGATTCAGCAAAGAGATCCAGGACAATCATGCGCCCCAGGGGGACGCCGTGTAACAATGCCTTGACCTGGTCTGGTTTCCAGAACGAAGGGTCACTGATAAATAGCCAGCCCTGCATCAGCCAAATCGCTTGAGGGTCCGCTGGCAGAAAGAGAGAGTAAATAGGAGATAATAAGTAATCAACGCATCTGTGTGAGCAGTTGTGAGGGCGCCATGCCTCAACCCATCATGGGGTTGGGAACTCCAACTGTGCCTCAGAAAAGAAACAGGTCAATGGTGGGTTATAAAACTAGAGCAAATGCAAAATGAGCAACATCTAGGACAACACCACTTGAGCTATTTTCAATTTGTTGCATAGTTACCTGAAGTCATAGTACTGAAAACGGCACGGCTTATAGATGCCAGGTAAGTGGGGTCTGAGGAGGCTGGGATCATCTCATTAAAGGTGTCTGTGTTGTAAATGTGGTCTGTTCCAAACTCCTTAATGACCTGGGTCAAAAAGAGCGTTCCTATTCGCTGGAAGAGCGGGTCGCGTGGGTCCAGGACGTAGGCGCAGGAGTAGGTGCAGTTAAAATGGCTCCAGGGGCTCAGCTTGGTCACGTTTGCTTGGGGAAACAACCTAGGGGACATTGCTAAATGTGATTATCACACTATCTTCACATATCTGGTTATATGTTCTTTAGACATTTTTTTTGCATTGATCATATCCAAGTAAATTATTATGCGGTTTATTATTTTTTTTTAACGCCATTTCAGCGACGAGGCTATTTTCATGGTAAATAACAAAAACGTACAATTAACAAAAAGCTATACAAGACATAAAATACATTGAGGTGAAACTTTTTAAATACATCAGTTCCAAAATATCTCTGAATAAAAATGTTTTCTAAATTAAAAACAGGGCAGTCCAGTAAAATATATCATTGGAGTTTAACAAGTTGATGCCTCTTTGCCTTTCACTTTATAACCGTGTGTGAATCATATTTTCATATTTCAGAAATCATACCTTGATTTGAAATTACGAAAAAACAGCAACCTTTTTCTTATACTATGATTTATTTAATGCAACTTATTTTCATTATCTAAAGAACAGTTGTAAAAATGCACTCAAAAACATCTCCTGAAAAATGTGAGAAAGACATATTTGAGGAATATTACCTGGTAATACCTTCAGGTACTATTCCTGAAAAAGCAGGCAATACAGGTATCATCCCAAAAGATCTCATACGGTCCAATATTTTAAACTGCAGGAATAAAAGGTACAATATTTAAAAGCTTTTTAATCCATGACTATGTGCAACTCGATTTTTACATTTTATGGTGGTGTTTGAAAAAATAAATAAAAATATTGATATATATACTGTATATATATATATATATATATATATATATATATATATATATATATATATATATATATATATATATATATATATATAATAAATCCTCACTTGTCTGGTTTATGCTACTTTGAGCAATGTTTGAACTTTGTATTTTGAGCACTTCTTGTGTTATTTTTGCCTCTTCACGATAACTCTTTGGTTTGGTTTAGTCCTCAGATGCAAGTCGCTTTGAATAAAAGCATCTGCTAAATGACTAAATGTAAATGTAAAAAATGTTTGCCTATGCAAAAGTTATCATAATGCTAGAGTGCCTGTGATGTCTTTAGTAAGATAGGTTTTTAGCAACTTGTAAGCTTGTTTTATGATTGCTACCCAACAAGTCTCTATGACTGCCTCTAAATGTGGCTTAGATATTCTGTGACCTCTTAATATCAGTGGAGTAAAGTATTTGAGAAAATGTAATTAGTTACTATACTTAAGTATCTTTATGGTTACTTTGTAGTTTTATTGAATATCAAAGATATAAGCAACTTTGGCTCTCTGCACTCAGTATATGCACTCTTTACCCCAATACATTTGTATGAAAGCTTGATTTCGCCACAGAATAAAACATTTTAAATGATAAATTCTGACTTTATTTCTTAGAAATGTAAGATATAAAGTCCGAATTGCGTAAACAAGTTGAAATTGCGTGTTATAAAGTCAGAATTGCAAGTTTATCTCTCACAAATGCTATGTTCAAGCTCATTCCTAAATAGAAAATAGTAAAAATAAAACCTGAAAAATACGACCACATCACTCCTTTTGTTATCTGATCAAAAGTCTGCTCAGTACCTGCAGGTAGAGCTGTTTGACATGCCAAGACTGAGGAAGTGGTCCTCCCCACTGAAACAGGTTTCCCATGCGGTTCCACGCTAGGAAAGCTGGACCTGTGAAGAAGCGATCCATCTCAGTCTGGTTCAAACCGAGAGACCGATAAACCTACAGCACATCAGGAAAAGAAAACAGGCAAATATAAAAACACAATACTCTGAAAAATATACATTTATAAAACTGAATTGACAAATACTCTCACCTCTTGCCATAGCACCTCCTGTCCAGTGAATGCCAGAGGAAGATTTATGCCGTTCAGTGCCATCCAATCAATCTCCCTTTGCCACCTCGGCCAATCCCACCACACGGAGGAGTAACTCTGGGTACACACGTTCTGATAGTACCTGAACCTTCAGTTACACAAACACTAAAATAGATGAATTTGCTGAAATGGGTTTGCTGGCACAGTCTCCTACTTGTGGCAATAGGTTTTGGAGCTGTAAGGAACACGACCTCATTCATAACGTCATATTCACATTGTGTGAAAATCACTGTTCGCCGGCATCTCTGAAAGTGACATAGTACAGGCCTGCTCATGCAGAACTAACAAGACAAACACAATCAGACGACAAATAAGGTCCGGCTACAACAGAACATGCGCATGAATTATAGCGGAGAGAATCAACAATGCTGCATTTTCACACACACACACACACACACAGTGGGGCTGTCCTGATTGGATACATGAGAAAATGTAGAAGAACGAAACAAAAACAACTGCTCATATAATGACAAGATGGCTGCAGAAACATGCAAATAAACAAAATGAACAAAGAAGACGCATAGACAATCTGGCCTAGACTGCTAATAAAGAGTGCATTAGTCTATTAGTCTATAAAATTATGCTTATTTGCACAAATCTGAACTACATTACATTACAATGAATAAACATTAAATCGTCCAGCCTTAATCACACTGAGAAAACTAGTAATAGTTACTGGTATTTCATTTTGTTTGATATCTGTACTACAACAGACATTAAATGTTAAATGATTTTGCAACTATGTTATAGAAATATACAGCATATCAATTGTGCTTGACCAAAATTGATTTTTCAATACCTGATAATTTCTCAAATTATTTTTTTTTTACACAATATTTAAAATGAAAACATTCTGCACAAAATTCACATTAAAATGCCAATAAAAACGTTATGAGAAAATACAACCAGTTTATTTTGAATTGACAAAAAGAGGAATATGTTAATTGATATGATAATTGGCAAATATCACCAATATCTAATTTTTGTTTTAGTCCAAGTATGGAAGGTTGCAAGAAAAGAGGAGAAAAGTGAACGTCAATTTGGATTGGGATTGATGTTTAACGTAGCCTGCCCCATTGCCATAACAAGGTGTATGTTAATCAATATAGTAATATTAAAATATCACTAGTATCTAATTTTTGTTTATCAAAATATCTGGAAAAATTGGATCAGATATGAGCTTCAGTCCCTATAGGATTAAGAATTAAAATGCAAATAAAATGCAATAGGAACATTTAGGTTTGAAACACTCTCCAGACCTTCATTGAATAGTTATTAATCTATGATAATGATATGATTAATGATAATTTATTTGCCCTGTAATTTCATTTATGTGTGGCTTTTTTTTAACATATGAATTCCTGTATGGCTCAGTGACGAAAAAATTAATAATTAAAAAAAAAATAATAATACATAAAATAACATAATTAATGTTATACTCTGTGGAATATGTTTTATATATTTTTTTTTCGAACTTTCTTTTTTACTTATGATTTATAGTCTCAATATCGACTTTTTTTCGAGCTATGGAGATTTGTAACATGTGTACCTGTGCGGTGTTTTGATGCGCAGGACGCCGGTGAGAGGAGGCAGAGGTCGGGGGAGATTTAACTGATCTCCAGACCAGGACACATGACAGTTGCAGAAGTATTTCAGATAGTTGTATATCCCGGTGGCCACCGCGACCCCCGTGCTGCCCACAGCTATGATCTTGTTGTTTTTCGCGGATCGCAGCTCACACACGTCTAAAGTGTCATTAGACAGAGTTCTGTTGACTGACACGATGAAATCCCGAGATCTGTTGCCCAGCAGTCTCCTGAGCAGGTCCACCACAGCTCTGGACTGGGTTTTATCGCTCGCCTTCGCTCTCAGATGCGCGAGAGTCTGGAAGTCGCTGCAGACCGATTGCAACAATGCAACAAACACCAGCGCGAGCAATGCGCTGCGCGTACACTGTCTCATTTTGAGTTCGGTGACGTTAGTTGCATCGGTGCAACAGATGTAGGTTTTAAAACTTTACACTTTTCTACTATTGATTTCCTTCGCGTGAGCAGGAAGCAATGTGTGTCAATGGGGAGGCAGGCGACCAATCACGAGACCGTCTCAGTGGCCTCTGAGGAGTTTGAGCCAATGAGAATTCCGGATTGGAAGAAAACGAGGAAACTTTGTTGTATTCATCACATGATTCCATTCCAATGAATGTGTGTGATCCTTATAATGACATACACAACTGATTTTTATGAAGCTGTTTAACAGTATAAACATATAGCGATGCTGTTTATCAGGAAGAAAATGATGAGGAAATTGGCAAAGAGTGGATGGTTATTATGAAACTTTCCAGTTCAAATGGGCGGTGAAATGCACATTTTATTACAATAAATCGAACAACTTTACAGAAAATAGTTATAAAGACAAAGTGTGGCAAGGAAAATAAGGAAAATGGTCAGGTAAATAAGGAAGAACATTTGGATCGGGAACCAGTCTCTAATTGGCACATATTTAAATAAATGCTATATATACTAAATTGTGATAATGATAAAACCATAATTATCCATAATTTTCCTTATGTTTAGTAATAATTACATTGTTATTTAATAAACAATTAAATCAACTACAGTAAAGCAACAGACTGGATGTATCAATTTATTTATCAATTTATTATATATATATATATATATATATATATATATATATATATATATATATATATATATATATATATTCTATTTATTTTTATTTAATATTTATTTTATTTATTTTTATTTAATATTTATTCTATTTATTTATTTATGAAAAAGATACAGCAATGAGGAAGGCATTGCACATTCATTGGAATAAATCAGTGTATGTGTTCAGACTTTTATTTTGAAGGGTGGCTTGACGGAAGTCAATGCAGCGTCCTGTGTGTAAAAGTTACTGGTAAGAATTTGTTTTTTCGCTATTTTTGTGAAACTTCATGAAGGACGTGAGTATAATTAAATAATTTTTGTTTTTTTATATAAAATATATATTTATGAAAAGATTAGGCAACCCAGAAAGTTGATAGGAAGCAAGCACGTGGACATTTGGACATTAAACACCTCCTCTAAGTTAGGTCTCTTGAAGCATCTGTTTTAGAACTGTACTGATGATATGTGAAGCTCACTGTGAGTTATTTCACAAATCTCATATTATTGTTAACATAAGCAAGAACTGCATTCACATTATGCACACATTGTAGTGAAATGCTGTTATATGAGCTCTCAGTTATTTACTTCACAGATCAGTGTTTATTGTAAAGATGTCAGAAGAGGTCTTGCTGGCTCGCGTGAAGGCTTTGGAAGAGGAGGTGGGGAGACTGAAAGCTCAGCTGAAAGTAGAGAGAGATGGAGCTGGGACAGAGGAGAGAACTGAAGCATCAGACAGCTTCAAACATCAGAAAGTTGAAGAGAACAGATCCAAACAGAAGAAACGAGGAGCAGAAAGGCCCTTTGACTTCTCTGCACATCCTCGCAGACATGTGGCACTGAGGCTGGCATATCTCGGCTGGCAATATCAGGGCTTCGCTGTCCAAGAAAACACAGACAACACCGTTGAAGCTCGGCTTTTTGAGGCCCTGCTGAAGACTAAACTGATCCAGGACAGACAGACCTCCAACTATCATCGCTGCGGCCGCACAGATAAAGGAGTCAGTGCTTTCTCTCAGGTACTGTGTTCAATTTCATCATGGGTTCCTACAATCTTGGAAAATAGAGATTAAACAATAATGTATTATACAGCTGATATACCATATAATTAATTTTTCCATGTGTCTGATAACCAATATAATAACCTCATTAAACTATAACAACTAAAAGCATGACATGAATAATACAATTAATCATTATTTTATTATTGTATTAATTATTTTTATTCATGTATACATCTGTAGTGTCATGAATTCTTGATATTCATTTTTTTATATTTATACTAATTTATATTTCTGTAAACTGTGTCTGATAACGTATATTTAGAACCATTTTTTTACAAGAATAATTTTGCATATATATTTATTATTCAATTAGATTATAACAAGTATATATATTTATGTATATTTGTTCTGTCAAATTCATTAACAATCACGATTAATCACATCTAACATAAACAATTGTGTTTATATTAGATATGTGTGTATTTACTATTGGTAAACTTATGGATTCTTGATCCTGATGATTTCTGGCTGAACTTAAATTCAGAACCAAATTTTTATTATTTAATTTTGACGCAATAATAATAACAATGAAAAATAAACATTCAATTATAACAACTAAAATCATAACATGAATTGCAAATTTAAATATATTAAAAAATATTTACTATTTACGCCACGTGATCTTTATAATAAATATGTTTTCATATTTTGTAAAGTCATGGATTCCTGATATTGATTGTCTTCTCCAGGTTATATCCATTGATCTGCGCTCCACGCAGTACGGAGGAGGTTTAGGTGTGACTGTCCCGGCTGACGTGGAGGTCAAAGGCAAGGCTTCTTCAGAAGAATTACCCTATGTGAAGATCCTAAATCGAGTCCTGCCTCAGGACATCAGGATACTGCAATGGGCCCCTGTAGAAAGCGGCTTCAGTGCTCGCTTCGACTGCCAGTCCAGAACATACAGATACTACTTTCCTCGTGGAGACTTGGATGTGGAACGCATGGCAGAGGCTGCTAAACGGTCAGTAGATGAAAACTTCAACATTATAACTCTATCTACTCTGAGTCTGCTTAAAAAATATGATCTACAGTCACTCAAGTTTAAATAAAATAATGCCACTGAATTGATGAAAAATACACCATGTCTTTATTCAGGAGCTCGGTCACAATGGCTTCTTCTTTGTGTTTCCCTGGCCATGCAGGTATGAGGGAACACACGACTACAGGAACCTGTGTAAGATGGATGTTGGTAATGGAGTCTTGCAGTTTCAAAGGACCATCTTGTCTGCCACCGTCCAGCCAGCCCAACTCAACCCCACCTGTCCTGTCGACCCCCACCAACTCTACGTCTTCCAGGTCAAAGGTCTTGCTTTCCTCTATCACCAGGTAAGGATCCCGCCGTATACAGGAGGCCTTTGATGCTTAAAGAAGAACTCCGGCGCAAAACAAACCTTTGGTCTAATCACTTTTGGTCTAATCTACTCACTTTTGACCTGAAGGATTTTTCTAGTAATATAAGGAAAGTGCTATTGAACAACCAGTTGTGCCAGCATAGATATTTCTGTATGTAAATATGACTTTTTAGTGAGGTTTTATTGATGGTTGAAATAGAGAATGGATGAATGAATTAATTGATAGTTGTATTTGAGCGACTAATTATAACATTTTATATTGTATATTTTGCATTGTAATTCACCTGCTCGGGGACTGCAGATGGAAACTAGCTTAAGCTAAATCTGGTGCAAAGCATCGTTAATGAATGTTTTTTTGCACATTGTCCCTGTTGAAATAAATAAATAAATGAAATGAAATGAAATAATAACACATTGGTACCTATTAGTCAACCGTTCTCTGAGATTTGTTTTCAATTTTTCAATTTCAATTTATTTATAAAGCACAAAAATATTTTATAAAGACAGACAGTCCACTTCGCGTATACAGGCAGGAGCCATCTTTGGAAAACAGTCACGATAAGTCAAACCACGAACGACGTGACAAGTGTGAATGAAGATCAGCGAACTTATGAACTGTATGAACGGCGTTCGTGGTTCATAACTGATCTTTGCTTTTGCAGGTTCGCTGCATGATGGCTTTGCTGCTGCTGATTGGACAGAAACTCGAAGCTCCAGAAATCATTGATCAGCTGATGGATGTGGAGAAAAACCCAAGGAAACCTCAATACAGGTGAGATTTATTTCAACATTTCCATAGCTAAACCTTGATCCCACATGGTGTTACTTATTACAGCTTTTCCACTGTCATCTCTTGGCTTAGACCAGCATGAACTGGATTTTTTACGATGCTTAAAGGGTAACTAAACCCCTGGTCAGAGCCTGACTCCACCCACTGGCAATATTTGAAAATGCTGAAAAAGTGGAGATAGAGGGGACGAAATAGATGCTAAAACACTCTATCCTGATCGTTTTCAATATTCACAATTGCAGTTCCTGACTCCCTACAGTGGTTTTGACGACACAAGATGGTTTTTATACGTAGCTCGCGTGGTGAGCTGAAACCTGCGTACGTCAGTGCAGAACATCCAATAGGAAAATTCAACTGCAGTAGCCACCCTTCAACCTGAAGAGGGCAGCACTAAGACGCTTTTACTCCATATATTGTAGAAATAAAACACTTTATAAACAAATGTCAAAAAAGTTACTCGAATCAATGACACATTGTGGTATTAATAAAGATCCATTCTTACAGATCATTAACTAAAAAAAGTTTAGTGTTTAGTTACTCTTTAAATTTCAGACCGGTAGGAATTTTAGTTTTTATGACTCTAAATTAGTAACCAATTCTTTTTTTTTTTTTTTTTTCATGGAATATGCAGTATTTATTATAAATTATTTATTAAAAAAATTTCAAAATTCTTATTCTTTTTTTTTTTTTTTAGAAATTAAGTTTTTATTGGTTTTCTCATATATAACAAAATATATACATAAATAAATGCAACAATCAAAATAATAACAATGAATGAAGGAAAAAATAAATAAATAAATAAATAAATAAAAAGGTTATAGTTTATGCACAACAGTATGGGCAAGTTACAACTCAAGCCTGTAGTCATCCTTCAAAGTAACCAACTGAATAAAATTCTCCCACATGTTAACATCTCTATGCTTTCCGTTCACTTTAGCTAACATTCTTTCATATGATACATTCTCCACCATAGACTCAATCCACATTTTAAATGAAGGACATTGAATATCTTTCCAAAATCGGAGTATCAATCGTACTGCCGTGATTACACCCACTGTAACAAGGGAAAACTCAATATATTTAACCTGGGGAATCTCAGATTTATCGCCTAAAAGGCAAATCCTTGATGAGAATGGAAGGTTAAATCCCAAACATTCTCCAAGATATTTTAAAATTCTTATTCTTAAAATAACTTTCCCCTCCCTCCTGCCGTGACTTCTCTTCTCTGATGATGTGTTTACTGGTGTAAGGGCGCGGCAACCTGTCACTCACATGAGATTGACCAATAGCAAACCAGAACCGTATAATCAATTCCCCATGGACAAAATCAAGTCCCGCCCTGCATTCATTCTTGTTCCAGAATCCGTTTCACTCGAAATAGGAAAGAAAAGACTATCGCACGACTTCAGTTTCATGCCGACTTTAATTCCAGTTCCTGTGTTCTGTAGTATGGCGGTGGATTACCCTTTGGTTCTGTATGACTGCCACTTCGAGGGTGTGAATTGGAGGAATGAAACGGAGGAGGAGAACCACGTCCTGAACTCACTGCACCAACACTGGGTTCAGAATGCAGTCAAGACGCAGGTTCTGCTCGGCATGATCCAAGGCCTTCAGAACACAACCACAGGTGGACATGCCAACCCACTGCCTGCTTTTTATCTTAAATTAGCTTGTGAAACCGTTCTAAAAAGTCATTTTTCTGTTGTTGTGTTTTAGAGATGGCTTCTCTGCAGTGTTGGCTCATGGAGGGGTCCAGGCAGAAGAAGTATCAGCCTCTTCTGGAGAGGCCACGCTGCCAGAGTTTGGAGTCCAGGATCCAGCACTTTGTGAAGAGGGGAAGATTGGAGCAAGAAGAAGGAGAGAACGGGGAGGAGACAACCGTTTTCAGGGGGAAAAAATCAAAACATTCCCATGTGACAAACTCAAACCAACTCCAGGAGCAGAACCACACAGCAAAAACCGAGGAGAACTTACAGTTATGAATCTTTGTTTTCTGCTCTGACTTTTGGTGTGTACAGAATGATTTGAAAGCAAAACAGAAATGTTATTTTTTTTTCTTTCCCTCCCCCTAATATCCTACCTGCCTTGTCAAAAATAAGGCTTTTATTAAAGGATTGCTCCATGGGCTCTGATCATGTGTGGATTTGTATTTTAAATGAGACCGTCCCTCATTTATACACAACATCAGGGTGGAGATGAGGCTTTAACGCAAGAAAGTTACCAATTACTGGCTAAATTGACTGATTTATAGACATTAAAGCCATGTGGTTGATTTATTAATGCCATGTGCTGACCCAGAATATGTTGCTTTCAAAAAATAAATAAATAAATAAATCCTCCTCTGTAAATATGTAACGGTCAACAAAATCAGTTCGACGAAATTATATGATGCTGCTAATCCAAATATGTTTAATTATCATATAAATTATTCTTAATTATCTTACAACTATTATTGCAGGTCCAAAAAGCTTTTGATTCTCTAAGATAATTTGCTTACACTTTATAATAAGATCTTGTTAGTTAATATTATCTAACATGCACTAAAATTGAGCAATATCATTTTTAGAGTATTTATGAATGTAAAAATACAATAGTTACAAACTATCAATTACAACTTTATTAAAAAAAATTATAATACTACACATTTTTAAAACTTTAGATTACATGTTGGAAGGAACATTAATAAATGCTGTAGAAACTCATGTCGTTAACTAAAGAGACTAAAATAATGTCACATATATTGATGCAAATGATGCCAACAGCCTGGAAAACTAGTCTAATTACCATGTTAATTTAAAACAAGCTTGAGCATATGGCAGCTTTTTTCTTTTCTAAACTTGTACTGTAGTGATCCTATACAATTTGCTGCAGCAAAGGCAAGAGGGGAATCATCATGTTGAATATTTATTAAGAACATTACAAAATGTAGAACATAAAACAAATCATGTAATCATTACATTTCAACATCCCTGAGAAAAGGAGTGTCATTTGCGCTGGTTCTTGCATGTCCCATGCTGCCACCTAATACGGGGCTATTCTCTATGCATTCTTCTGAGATCTCTTCTTGACCGAACCAACTTCTCAGGTCATTTCCCTCAGCATTACTGACCAATGTGTCTGTTGCAAACCAGTGGTAATGATTGGAAGAACGCAGGCAGAACAAAACACAACCTCCTCATTCAAAGGCTCTTGTTTTACAGCTCGTGACTCTTCAGTTTAGATCCTAGATCCTTTCAGCTGTGAAGACATGAATTTACAAGATAAAAAATGTCTGATATAACATATTTTTAGCATGCAAATTACAGGAATAGTTCACTCAAAATGAAAATGCTTCATTCTGTTCTTTGGAAAATAGTGAATGTCATCTTGTATTGCATGATCTGAGGGTGAGTAAATGACAGATTTGTTTTCATGACTGTGAAAAAAAAAATAAAAATTATACTTACGATGTGCTTTTTTTTCTTTTTTTTTCTGAGATTTTTTTCGCTTTCAACTCTGAGGACAGTGAAGCCACTTTTCTTTTTAGCCTTTTAATCGCGGCGTTCTTCAATTTAATTTTTTTCCTGCAGGCCTCAATCTTGCCCAGGACCAAGTTCAAACTGCGCTTCAGCATCTGTGCTTCGTTCTCTTGCATATCTGTGGTTGTTTGGGGGTCACCTATGGAACGGTAGCAGTGATCATGTCTAACTGCAATGACGCATATTTCAGTGGGGTAAATCACTGGCATCACACTGGTTTCGACCAGCTCCTGATCGGAAGCATCTTCCTCCATGTCCTGATCCAAAGCATCTACCTCCTCCTCCTCCTCCTCCTCTTTCACATATTCATCTAAAATGACCTCCTCTTCCACATACCTTCTCCCGGAATCCATTTTGAGACTGTATGTATGAAATTCAGGATTTTCATAATTTTCCACGTTCCTTCGCCTTCTATATAATTTGGTGCACCATGCTATCTTAAAGGGGTCAACCGAGAGAAATTTGGTGGGGACAGCCGTTTTCTTAAGGCACACTTGACCTTTAGTGCTCTTGAAGAAACAGCTGCCTTCAAAGTGGTGGGAACATATGCGAGAAGATGGAGATGGCTTGAAATCGTCACGTCCGATGTTCACCATCCACTGCTGCAGTCGATCTTTGTCACCTAATGGGAAACTGTCAAATGAATGGATAGATGGATTAGAGAATGGGATGGGAGAGATAGTCAAATATGATTTTAAAAGAACATGAGCTCACATAGTCAATAGGAGCAGATAAAAGTAGTATTCTTGGTAGAAAAGGAAAAAAAATAACTTTTTGTATTACAACAGAAAATATTATTTTACCACCAAAAACACTGTTTATAACATTTTAAGAACCTACTGAAATAATTTTAGCATATGTGAGTTATTAAATGGGCTTCTTTAAAAAACAACAACAAAAAAAACATACACAAAATATTAACATCTATTATTCATTACTAGACAAATAATTCTTAATATTTCTACATTTAAAGTACACGCGATTGATCGACAAACACCGTTTTGACAATGTTACTGGACGGTTAAATTAGACTAAATCAATTAAATAACCAACCGACCGATGAAAACTTATACTGGACCCTGGTGATGAACGATTAGTACAATCCAAAGCTGCACACGACATGTTTAAATGTCAAGACTGGCGACACATCATCATATCACATCATCACAACAACAGAACACAACTTCTGTTTTTCCTTCAGCGGCGGCGCACAAACGTAAGAAGCGCGTTACTGCCACCTACTGATTATCGGGGTTGTTTTTTTTACATTAATTGTAAGTAATATATGCTGTTTTATCGTTTTAGCTGTTTCATATGTCATCATTTCAACTTTTAAATCTCTTTATGTTGGTGGGGTGGAATATTTAACCTCGACATTTTTTAGACACGATATTTACTACATGTTGCTATACGTTTTGGATGGTTGAAACAAAAAGGCTGTTCGTGCTTTTAATATTATTTGCATTTTATTTATATTATTATAACTGATGAATATGTATTGTGTATTGATGAATATGTGATGAACACTTTCGAATATGTATTTTTATACTTTGTTTTGTTACGTTTTTTATTATATTATATTTTAATTCTTTATTTATATTGTTTGTAGAGTGTAAATTATATTGTCATTGTAAACTAAATTAACAGGTTAATATGGTTCATGCATGCATAGAAAGGGGTTCGTGAAAGAAAAACAAGCCCGACCTGACTCACGGTGTCATGTGCTCACTCGGTCACGTGATGCACAAAAACTCAAACTCGGTCGGCTGAGAGCAGCGGTATAGCTACTGTATCTTCTTCACACCGTCCAGTTTTACGGTGATTTTTTCCACTGGCCTCGTGAAAATACGGTACGGTAAGCTCTTTATACTTATGGCATCTTGTTTTTTAATAAATCAAGTCTTTGTTTAGGGTTTATTCCGGCCGAGCTCACGCGCTTCCGTTGGAAAAAAAAAAAATTTACGACGTGACATTGCAAGAGCATTTTATAATTAACGTTATGCCTTTTTAATTACTGATTTAGTGCGTCTCAAAGACCGGTTTTAAACCTATACTAACTGGTTAACTGACACAAATTGAAGTGATGTTATATAAAAGGAATAATTCACCCTAAAAAGTGGTTCATGTTGTTCCAAACCTGAACATGTTTTGCTGAACACAAAATATATTTTGAAGAATACAGGTAACCAAACAGTTGATGGACCCCATTGAACAATTATTATGGAAGTCAATGGGGCCCATCAACTGTTTGGTAACCTGTATTCTTCAAAATATCTTTTGTGTTCAGCAAAACAACTTGTTTGTTTGGAACAACTTGAGGGTAAGTAAATGGTGACCGAATTTCATTTTTGGGTGAACTATACCTTTAAGACAGTGCTCATATAATGTGATCAATGGTCTGAGATGAGATTATCTGATAATGTATCAGAGTAATATACTAATGTATCCTGCAATTGTCGAATTGATGTATGTGAAATGCAGTTTTTATATGGGTCATACACCAAAATGATTAAAAAAAACACTACAACTAAATTTTTCAGTAAGTGATCTTTTCAAACCCTGTATGACTGTACTTGCTTTAGTTGTTTTGTTTTACAGAGCAAGAAAGTTGTCCATGGTTTTGCATCTGAACTTTTGAAGAGCATTATTCGGGGTCAGCAGTCACACACACACAATGGTGAGTCTTTTGTTGTTGCCTAGTTTTCTTAATATTTTCTATATTGTGATCTAAAGCTCTATCATCACTGCTACTATAAATAAAAGAGTAAATCAAACTGAGCTTTTTCCATTTTGAAACAATATAGTCTTTTTTTAAGTAAATCTAAAGTCTGCTGAAGCGATTTTACATCAACCGGACATAACCTGGTATTGTAATGTCATGAGTCCGGCAGCAGTGTGTTTATCATTGTTGAGTTGCTCACTAAATGGACGCATTGCGAAATGCGTCTCTTTCTCAAATGTTGTAATGTTTGTCGGTCATCTGACTTAACACATTCAGACATGTGAAATGTTTTAAATGAAATAAAAAAGTCACTTTCATTCATGATCCTTATGTATCAGATCTTTAATAATAAATATACTGTCATATAAAAACACAGAATCAAATCATGTTCAGTTCATGGCCTTTTCCTGTCTTTCAGGTGCGTGTGAGTGTCGTAGCGTTACTATGTGTGTGTCTGAACGTGTGTGTCGCTCTGATTTGTCCTGATGGAGGGATGTGTGAAGATGGAAACACCTGCTGTCAAACACCATCTGGAGGATATGGCTGTTGTCCTCTACCCAACGTAAGAGAGGCTTTTAGTTAAATGTGTTTTCGGGGGTTACTCTACAGTTTTAAATTTGGGATTGGTAGGATTTTTATTTTAAATGTACCGGTAAATTAAGTTTCTTATACTCGACAAGGCTGCGTTTATTTGTAATGTAATTTATTTAAAATGTAATTTATTCCTGAATTTTCAGCATCATTACTCCAGTCTTCAGAGTCATTCTAATATAATGATTTTCTGCTCAAAAAAAAAAAAAAAAACCATTTCTGATTATCATCAATGATTTAAACAGTTCATATTTTTGTGGAAACGGTGATACTGTTTCTTTTCCGGATACTTTAATGATTAGAAAGTTCAAAACAGCATTTTTTTTTAATAGAAATATTTTGTAACCTTATAAATGTGTTAATGCGTCATGTTTAAATAAAAGTATATACTTGTTTAAAAGCAAAAATACGACTAAATCCAAACTTTTGAACAGAAAAATTTACACTTCTACTACTAAAGTGAATTTCTTTTCATTCTTTTCGTGTTTAAGACATGTTTAATGATTTACTTTGTTCCCTTATTTAATGTGTGCTTTATTAAAAGGAAATTTCAGGAGATTATGTAATCTTATGCTGTTGCAGTCTTGTGACTTTCTTTCTCTATACAAACTTTATACCGTAGATATTTTTTTTTGTTAACTATTCCAACACCAGCAACAATGAATACACATTGATTTCCAATGATTGTATGTGTGTTTTCAGGCAGAGTGCTGCTCCGATCACTTGCATTGCTGTTACCAGGGCACTCTGTGTGACTTGCAACACTCTAAGTGTGTGAATAAGACACACGTTTTAAACTGGGTGGAAAGAGTCGCCACAAAGCAGGTAGGCCTAATGCATACACACCTGCACAACCACAATTCAGATAAGCCTTGAGTAAATACTCAGCTTTGAAACGGATCTCTCTTTTTTATGTCTAGAAAGCAGTAGTTTGTCCAGATGAGACGTCTGAGTGTCCTGATGACACCACTTGCTGCCAGTTGCCTGATGGGAGCTGGGGCTGCTGTCCTATGAAAAATGTATTGATCATATTTCTATTCTGGAATGCGGTTACATATATTTATATGGTAATGTTTACATTTGTCTTTCTTTCCTCATGTGTGTGTTTAGGCCGTGTGCTGTGAGGATAAGGAACACTGCTGTCCAGAGGGAACCATATGTGACCTTGAGCATTCGATGTGTGTGTCGGCCACCAATGGACCCTCCCCCTTCTGGATGAAATTCGCTGCTTCTCGTAGGAAAACATCAGAGAAAAAAGCAGGTATGACAGAGGCTAATATGACATGGGATTTGTTTTACTTCACTTGGCATTAAATTGCATTATGTCAGCCATGATACTGGAAGATTTACACCACTGTTCAAAAGTTTTGAGTTTTCGACCGTTTTTTCATATTAAACTATGTTATTCCCTTAACTAAGACGAGTTGATGCATACCTCTGTCATCTCAGTGTGTGCACTCAGTCGCTCTGGCGCATTTGTTTGATAACAATACAGTAAAAGCAGTAATATTGTGAAATATTATTGCTATGTTTTCTATTGTCTTTAATTTTTTTGTATTTATTCCTGTGATCAAAGCTAAATTTTCGGCATTATTACTCGAGTCTTCAGTGTCACATGATTCTTCAGAGATCACTCTAATACGCTGATTTTCTGCCCAAGAAACATTTTTATTATTAATTATTATTATATAATTATTATTATAGTTTTTGCTGCTTAATATATTTTGTGGAAACCGTGCTACAAATTTTCAGGATTATTTGAAGATAGAAAGTTAAAAAAGAACAGCATTTATTTGAAATCTTTTGTAAAATTATAAATGTCGTAGGTTGTTTATTTGAGGGAGAGTTTTATTGGGGTATTAACTAGGGATGGGCAACGATTAATCGCGATTAATCACATCCAAAATAAAAGTTTGTGTTTACATAATATATGTGTGTGTGGTATGCATAATTAATTTGTATATATAAATACTCACACATGCATGTATATATTTAAGAAAAATGTGTAATTAATATATTTATATTTATATATAATATTAATTATGTATAAATATATATAAAGTGCAAATATTTCTTAAATATTTAATATTTAAAAAATGTTTAATTAATATATCATATATTTATATTTATATATAATATTAATTATGTATAAATATATATAAAGTATATACATGCAAATATTTCTTAAATATATACATTCATGTGTGTGTATTTCTATATACAAATTAATTATACACACTACACACACATATATTATGTAAACACAAACTTTTATTTTGGATGCGATTAATTGTTGCCCATCCCTAGTATTAACAGTGGGGAATGATAATTTCATTAATTCAATGTTATTATCTGTTGACCTGATATTCGAAGCAGAAAAACCAATAAAGAGATTTAAAATACAAAATTATAGATGTCTTTCAAGTAATTAATACATCATTGCTATTTGCTAATTTACTTAATTCTTTAAAAAAAAAAAAAAAATCATACTAACCCCAAACTTTTGAACGTTAGTTCTGTGTAATGTCCTGTAATTTATAGTTCTTATTGCTCGTGCACCTTTTATGTCACTGGGGCATACAAAGATGTAAAAGTTATTTTTAGGAATTAGTAGAATATCTTTGTTTGCTTGTCAGTTTCACTCCTGTTCATGAGTGTTTTTATATTGTATTCCTGTTACTGCAGTTGATCCGCCTGCAGACTTCAGAGATATCAGAGATGGTAAGACTAACTCTGGCACCTGCAGTTTTATATATATATATATATATATATATCATCAAGTGTCTTTGTTGGAAATGAGACCTCAGGCTTCTGTGTGTGTTTATGTGGGCAGTGATCTGTCCAGATAGGATTTCCTCATGTCCAGAGGATACAACGTGCTGTGAAAAAGAGACGGGAGGCTACGGATGCTGCCCGATGCCAAAGGTGCCTCATGTTTGTCCTAATGTATAATTAAATGTATTTTACGGTTACCCTATGGTTTGCATGTATTTTACTCAACGTAAGCTTGAATTAACTAATGTAAATGTGTTTTACTGTAGGCTGTGTGTTGTTCTGATCATTTGCACTGCTGCCCAGAGGGCACAACATGTGACCTTGTCCATAGTAAGTGTTTGTCAGCCAATGGCGTCACAGAAATGGCCACTAAGATCCCGGCAGTCACTCCCCTGAAGCCTAGAGGTGAAATTTTATCTTTGTGCAATTAAAAGTTTTTCAGTTTGTGTTTGTAGCCGATCCTCATTGCTCAAACCATTCTGGATTGTGAGTGTGGTGAACTTTGCTCAATATAGACTTCGCCTCAATCCATCTATTTCTCGCTCTTTCTGTCTTCAGAGAAACCAGTTCCCTGTAATGAAACAGTAGCGTGTGCTAGCGGGACCACCTGCTGTAAAACTGAAGGCGGCACCTGGGCCTGCTGTCCTTTACCACAGGTATTCTGCACTGCGGAAAGTTGGAGTGTGTCAAATTTACAATTTGAATTGCTTCAATATATTGCAACAAACAGCTTCAAGTAATGCAAAGGCAGTCTATGATGTTTTCATGTCTTCTGACCTCCAGGCAGTGTGTTGTGAGGACCATGACCACTGCTGTCCAAAAGACACGGTGTGTAACCTCCCAGAGGGCACCTGTGATGACCCTGCTGACCTTTCAGTGTCTGTACCCTGGGTGACAAAGGTCCCTACCTTTACATTAGCTCTATCCGATCAGAAATGTGACGAGACCTCTTCGTGTCCGGATGATTCCACCTGCTGCAAACTGCCATCTGGAAAATGGGGGTGCTGCCCAATGCCAATGGTACGTGTGTGTGTGTGTGTGTGTGTGTGTGTGTAACACTACAAAATAATTAGAAGTAAAATCAATTAAAATATACAATTTTATGTGTATTTTATATATATATATGTGTGTGTATTATATATTAAAATACACATATTGTATAAAATGTATTTATATTTTATTTTAAAATAAATGTAATGTAAAAATAAAAATTCAATTCGAATAAATATATAAATAAATATATTTATTTAAATAATAAATATATAAATATATATATTTTTATATTATATATATATATATATTTAAATAAATATTTATTCTAGGCCTGTCAAACGATTAATCGCGATTAATCGCATCCAAAATAAAAGTTTGTATTTACATAATACATGTGGGTGCACTGTGTATAATTATTTTGTATATATATAAATACACACACATGCATGTGCATTTAAAAAATATATAAAATATTTATATATAATATAAATTATAAATAAATCTATATACAGTATTTACATGAAAATATTTCTTAAATATGTACAAGCATGTGTGTGTATTTTTATATATAAAAGAATTATACACAGTGCACCCACATTTATTATGTAAACACAAACTTTTATTTTGGATGCGATTAATCGCGCTTAATCGTTTGACAGCCCTAATTTATTCATTTTACATTTATTTAATAACTTACCTAAACTTCTAGGCAGTGTGTTGTGAGGACCATCTCCACTGCTGTCCCCACGATACTGTGTGTAATCTGGCCGCCAGCACTTGTGACAGTGCCAACGATCAGGGTCTCCGTTTCTCTGTGCCTTTGGTGAAGAAGATCGATGCAGTGACCCTGCCATCGCAGAACCAAAACTGTGACGAGACATCGCTGTGTCCAACGGGGACGACCTGCTGTAGACTAACCTCAGGGGCATGGGCCTGCTGTCCTATGCCACAGGTAAACACATTCAGCAACAAGGGTTTAGGCCTAAAGCTCTAAAGCACAGGTGTGCACACATGCTCGCACTTGCATATAACGCTGTCTAGGCTGCTTACTATGTTATGTTAATTATGACCATCCTTTACAGAGAATGCAATACCATAATGCATTATAAATAAATGTACCGTTACATATTTCATGTGTACCCTGAATATAAAGTATAGGATAGATAAAATCAAATTTTATAAAATGAATAGCATAATGCATATCAATCTTTTAACATATTTATTTGTAATAAATTTCACATATTGAAATTTGCGATTTGTTTTTATACTCACTTGAGTATTTTAACATCAAACTCTGATGCTGAGTTGTATTAAGTTTCCACTAATGTGGATAATTCAATATTGTAGGCCGTGTGCTGTGCCGATCAGGAGCACTGCTGTCCGCAGGGATACAAGTGTGACTTGGCTCAAAAAACCTGTGTGCGTCCTGGCCTTCCCAGCATGCCCTGGTTCAGGAAGGAGTCTGCACTGAGCGTGAGCCAGCAGTCTGATGAGAATACTCCAGATCCAGTGGACAGACACATGTGTGACGCTCACAACAGCTGTCCAAGAGACGACACCTGCTGCCTAATGGGCAATCTCGGCAAGTGGGGCTGCTGTCCACTGCCTAAGGTTAGATATGCCATTATTAGTCCATTCACTTATTCACAATGTAAATGCCACATGTGAGCCTTAAATGACCATAAATGAGTCTTAAATGACCATAAATGAGTCTTAAATGACCATAAATGAGTCTTAAATGACCATAAACGAGACCTTAAATGACCTTAAATATGTTGATAATTCACACATATAGTATATTACAGTTGAGAAAATATATTCAAATATCTTAAAATGTATATTTTCATATATATGCAATAAATACATGCACTTACATCTATACTGTGGCAGATTATTGATGACATAGAAGGATAGGTGTGTCGTTTGGGTCGGTGTGGTCGTTGTTCTCATATAAACACTATATAAATGGACACTAGAATATTTATTAATTTTAGTCATTTATTTTTTCATTTAATTTAAGTTATTAGTCATTATGATTTATTTTTCATTGTTTATTTATTTGTTTTTGTTGGTTTTATTTAATTTCTTCACATTTATTTTATATCTATATAATTTATATATAGTTGCCAGTTTAAAATTTTAGTTATTTGTATTTATTTAATTTGTTTTATTTTAGTTATTTAATTTCTTTTTTTGTTTAGTTTGTGTATTTATTTTACTTTGATTAACATGTTTAATTTCAAGATAACTGCTGACAAACGTCCAACATAATGAAGCGTACTGCCATTAGAATTTTTATTGTTGTCTATTTTGTATCATACAAAACAATTGCGTTCTGTATATAGTACTCCATTACGAATGTAATGAAGGAATTCATTCCTCTTTTTAAGGCGGTGTGTTGTAAGGATGGAGATCACTGTTGCCCTAGCGGCTACACATGTAACGAGAAGAAAACAACCTGCATTAAAGCCGACCATGAGATCCCCTGGTACACAAAACAAGAGGCCAGGGCCACGAAGGGGTCAGAGGCATTGCTGGGACACACAGATGTGAAGTGCGATTCATCCACGAGTTGTGCGTCTGGTTCTACCTGCTGTAAATTATCCACAGGCCAGTGGGGTTGTTGTCCTCTTGTCAAGGTAAGTCCGGTTTACACCAGGTGTTAAGATGCGTTTTGCACGATCATATCACAAGTGGACGACTCTAAATGCAGGTGTTGGTACATTTTGAGATTTACCACTTTACACCACTTCCAGAGGTAGTCGAAAATGCATTGCTTTCGTAGTGTAAAAAAAAAGCGCCATATAATATTATGGGAATGTTATTCCATCTGACTTTGAATTTAGTTTGAGTTCTCCGAGCACCACAGGGTTTGTTTTCATGTGTTTTGCATTCTTCTGATGTTCTTTATGCAGGTGTGTGTGTGTGTGTGTGCTCTTCACTGATTGGGTGTATTGTGTCTCTGCAGGCTGTGTGCTGTGAGGACCACGAGCACTGCTGCCCACAGGGCTACACCTGCAACCTTGAATTTGGAACCTGCGTTAAACCTTCCAACGAGCGCAGTGTTGCTCTGACACGATTACAAACACACACCGACGCACATTTAGAAGAGGAGGTGTTGTGTGACGAATCGACGCGCTGCTCAAAGACACAGACCTGCTGTAGACTATCAGACTCCACATGGGCTTGCTGTCCATATAAAGAGGTACTATCACTGTTACTTTAATATATTTTTGCTGAAATAAATGTTTATTTATCAATTAACTGTTTTTATTTGTATTTTATTCAATTTTTTTGTTTACTGAAATTATTTATTTATTGTTATTTGTTAATTTTGCATTTATTTGTTTACTTATTTTGTTTGACATTTATTTGTTGTTTATTTATACTTTTTTTATTTGGGTTTTTTTACTGAGATTTGTTCTCTGATTAAATATATTTTTATTGTTTACTGGAATTTGTTTATTATTTGTTTTGATTACTGTAGTCTTTTACTAAACCAAATTTGGGAAAGACAAAAGTAATTCAATAAAACAAATAAACAAATGACTGTAAACAATAAAAACATGTATATGAATACTAAAATTCAATATTATAAAATAATATTAAAATTAAAATTGTAATAAATATTAAAATTAATACTGAAATAAAATTTGGGAAAGCAAATAAATTACATGCATAAAACACAATACATTTATTATTTATTAAAATTGATAACCAAATTAATAAATAAAATGATTTAATCATGTATTGTTTACAGACATTGATATATATATTTTTAAAGAATTAAATTGATATATATATATATATTTATTTATTTATTTTATTTTTTTTGTTAAATTATTTGTTTTATTCAGTTATTTATATTTTGAGGGTGGTTGAGGAGCGATTCCCTGATATGATTGTATAGCGCTTTGGGTGTAAAGTAGTACATATGAAAAGTGCTATATAAATGCCTGCCTTCATTCATTCATATTTTATTCAGTTATCTATTAGTTACCAGTTGTCTATAAATACTTATATTTTAAATAATAATACATATTGATGAGGATGAGATTTGAATTACACTGATCATTTGGGGTAAGAGTGCTTAATTGCCATTACAATAAAAATGTGTGTGTGTATATATATATATATATATATATATATATATATGCTAGTTTTTTTGGCATGTATTTGTCATTTTTGTTTATTATTTATATATATATATATATATATATATATTATATGCTAGTTTTTGTTTATTTGTTTTTTATTATGTTTGTTTGAAATGTATTTAAATTATTCATGTTTTATTAATTTGCTAAAGCATGCAAACATTTGACAGATGTTTCTCTCTCTTTGTGTAGGCAGTGTGCTGTAAAGACATGAAGCACTGTTGCCCTATGGGATACAAATGTGACTCGGAAGTGCAAAGTTGCACTAAACCATCCACGGCCACTTGGTGGGATAATTCTCTTTAAGTGGAAAAAACATGAACTGACACTGGATAGCACACACACACACACACACACACACATACTCACATGTTGCATAAAGCATTGCTTTCTAAGATGCCCTCTTTAGATAAGGGACTGTGCATCATGTTTTTTCTTTAATATTTAGTTTTTACCAGAATCAAAACACACCAAGCCTTATGCTTAAGCAGGATACACACAGACATTTTTTTGTCTTTGATTTAAATTCATTTTTAAGGGAACAACAAAACCAATGCACGTTTTCAATGTTATTATTTCACTCTCAAGCCTCAAGTTCTGCACATTTCCCAGAGTGGCTATAGAAGTGATTTTTCAAGATGTTTGAAATAATTAGTGACACATAAGCCAAGTAAATGAAAACTGAAGTCAATCGTGTGCATTGTTTGAAGATGTTGATTTTCTGCAATTTAAATTGTATGGCTGATTACCACACGATCTAAGAAAAGATATGAGAAATGACTGAGAATCTAAACCGAATGTATCAGCAGTGAACTAAACCTAAAACTAAAGTTCCGATGCATCAACCACAAAAGAAACCTCAGTGATTTTAATCTGTAAAATGTGTTCCAGAATTGCAACTGCAATTGGGCCGTGATAAGAATGGATGCAGCCAAGCATTTAACCCTATATTTTACTTATAGGCTGTTGCATGCTAGGGTTAACGCAACCATTGCAGGTGTCATTTAAAATGTTCCAAGTTGTCCGTATGGATTTTTAAAAGTTTTACAAATGTTTGAAATTGTGTCATTCTCAACATTTCACTATAGTTAATTTTGAGATTTGTCTTTTTTTTTTTTATCTGATTTTAAAATGTACCGAAGAGTCAAATCAATTTGCTTACTGATTACCTGTGATACAATGAGGTTGATTTGTTTTTTTCTCCATTATTTGTTGAAGTGGATTTGATTTTGGTTAATTATACCAGAAAAAAAACTCTGAAATTAAATACTTTTAAAATAGATTGCACGTTGACTCATTCATGTCTCATCAGACTTGTTTTGATAAACTCTGTCTTGTTCCCATGGTGCATGTTGGCAGATCCATCTCAGCAATGTGATTGAATTTGTACCGGTATTGGAATAGGCATGAAATGCCTTTAACCAATCAGAGAGGCTGACACCGTTATTCCAAATAGCTGTTGCTTGATGGACTCATGTTTCACAGCTTGCATACTGCGTGTGTTTGAGGTCTCACTAAGACCGGCTAAAACACTGTTACCATTCAGCTGACGCCACACAAGAGCTGAAAACAATATTGATCGGCCAAGTGTGTTTGACGAAGGAAGAAAACTTAAGTTTGCTGATTTCCAGAAACCTGTCCTGGCTGATTCTTCTGGTATGTTGACATGTTTTGTTTTTTTTTTTGTCACAGCTCGAGAACTTGCACAACACTTGACCGGAACAACTTTAGTATACTGGTGTAAGCTGAATTAAAATAGTAAAATGGCAAGTGAGTTTGTAAAAATAGATCACTGCTAAATCAAAATGTATGTATAGGACCATTCAAAAGTTTGGTACTGTAAGTTGGTAAGATTCATTCTTGTAATGACTCATGCTCACCAAGGCTGCATTTATTTAATTAAAAACAGATATATTGTGAAGTATTACAATTCAAAACAACTGTTTTTATTGTAATGTATTTTAAATAGGGCTGTCAAACGATTAATCGTGATTAATCGCATCCAAAATAAAAGTTTGTGTTTACATAATATGGGTGCACTGTGTATAAATATTTTAGATATATAAATGTACACACATGCTTGTATATATTTAAAAAAATATTTCATGTATCTACTGTATAGATTTATATTATATATAAATATTTTATATACAAATCATTTTTTTTTTCTTAAATATACAAGCATGTGTGTGTGTATTTGTGTATATATACAGAATAATTATACACAGTGCACCCACATATATTATGTAAACACAAACTTTTATTTTGGATGTGATTAATCATTTGACAGCCCTAATTTTAAAATATAATTTATTCCTGTGATCAAAGTCTTCAGTGTCACATGATCCTTCAGAAATCATTCTAATATGCTGGTTTACTGCTAAAAAAATTCATATTTTTAATGCATTTTCTCAGGATTCTTTGATTAATACAAAGTTTAAATTAACGTGTTCTTGCTGAATAAGTCTGAAAATAATCCTAACACACCCCATACTTTTAAACAGTCGTGTCTCTCGTAATTTTTGTATAACTCCTGGTTATGTGTGTTAATTATGGAGCTGATATGTGTGAATGCTGTACGGAATGAAGGCATTCTGCGCATGTGTGATTCTGTTGAGCCCTTCAATGAACTAAATCACTGGGTGAAAGTTTGACGATGCAGCAAACACTAAGTGGGAATAAATAATTCAATGCAGATGGTAAAGAGACTGGCATAAATTGCAAGAATGTTGGAATGTTGATAAATGATCCGGTGTGAGAAAGTGGGAAAGGGAGAGACTGGGACAGCTGAAGGGAAGCGAGAGACTTCAAACGTGCCAAAATGTCAATGCTATTAATACACCTCAGCAACTGCTCTCCAATGAACACTCGATCTGAGAGAGGAAGTGATGGTAAAAACAGTTATATTGCTTTATTTTATTTTTTTTTTGCATTTTTTTTTAGTTGAGGCGACAGAGGAATGGCCATACCGAGCATGTCTCGCTCCAGCAGGCTTACAGATGTTTCTACACTGCTTTATCTGGATGAAGGGACCTCGACGACAGACACGGAGTGTGGAGAGGAGTCTAATCTTCAGCCAAGAGCTTTAAAGGAGCCTCAGACAGTGCGTGTAGAAGACACTGGAATATCAAACTTCATGTCGAAGGGTGAGGGAGGACAGTCACTTTAAAGGTTAATGGGTTCAAGAACGGATGTCAACCATTTTTTAGACAGAACGGGATCATCTTATATTCTTATAAATAAACTTTCTTCCAAGAACCATCTAGCAGTGTTGTCGTACTCGAGTAACGGTCATTTTTTGAAGGTCCTGTCTCGGTACTCGGGTACATTTCCACAGACGACAACGTTGTCAAAACGTTTTTTTTGTGGTTTTTTTTTTCAGTGTTCTTGCAAATAAAAAGTACAAATTATTTGTACTTTTTACATTTTAAATAAGCTTATTTTAGTATAATTTATGTACTGATAGTATTTAATAATGGTTTGAATTAGCTTTTTATTGTTCATTTTATTTGACGTTTTATTAATTACTGTACTTTTTCAGTTTCTATTTCGCTTGAATTTATTTTTATTCCCATTTTAGTTGTATTAATTTTACTACTTAAACGTATTTTATTTAGGTCTGCGAAACGATTAATCGCTATTAATCGCATCCAAAATAAAAGTTTGTGTTTACACAATGAATGTGTGTATGCATGTATTTATTTTAAGAAAAATGTGTTATTGATATATCAAATATTTATATTTATGTATAATATTAATTGTGTATAAATATATATATATAAAGTATAAACATGCAAATATTTCTTAAATATATACATTCATGTGTGTGTATTAATATATACAAAATAACTATACACACTGCACCCACATATATTATGTAAACACATAGTTTTATTTTGGATGTGATTAATCGTTTCACAGCCCTAATTTTATTTCAGTAAGTTGTCGAAATAAAAGTTTTTCATCTAATATTTTATTTTAGCTTAATTTCAGTTAATGTTAATTATTTAGTTTTTGTTTTAATGAGATGGTTCACTTTAGAGGTTAATTTGGATGTGTCACATATGTTTAAGTGATGTTTACATGTATTTACAGGCGAGGAATATCAAACATTTGGCTTTACATGTACAGAAGACAACAATATCCAGTCGTGCATCAGCAAAAGGTTTGCACAATTGTGACTTTCAAATTAAATCAAAGGTTTATGGTTCCATTTATTGATTAAACTGGGATGTTTTCTGTGGTCATTCAAAGGTCAGATGACTCCAGTGAGAGAGAGGAGAAAGCTACATCCCGCTGCTTCAGGAAACGTCACAGGAAAAACAGAACGGAGATTGAAGACCTGAAGAAAAGAAGGGAAACATGTAGAAAAGTGAGATTGAGAAGAAATGCTCCTGTTGATTTTGACCACAAGAGCTTCTCAACACCGGAGCGTTTATCCCAAACTCCAGATTTCAATGTGTGGGAATGTCCTCAGGATGCAGGTGCTTCCCATTTACGTATTCATAGGCTGGAAGTTGACTCACCTTCTACCATCGAGTCTCGCAGCTCGATATCTGGCGGTGTGGAACCAAACTTAGACTCTGAGTTTATTTACGCTGAGAGCATCAAGGGATGCGACTCTTCTTGTTACACTACTCCAGTTGACTGCAATATTCCCAATACCCTTGTCAAAACTGATATATGCAACGAACAAGACCTTGTATCTGTCTTAAAATGCTTCGATGAAGAATCTGAAGGCTCAGATTGTGATTTGTACGTCTCGAGTAACGTGCCCGGTTGCAGTATAGAAGCTACAGCAGGTTCTGGATATTCCTGCTATACTTCCAGGTTGAAAACTGATCGTTTTAGGTCTTTCATAGATGATTTTGACTTTAATTCAACTTGTATTTACACGGACTGGGACAGGAGAGCCGACAGCACAGAAACCGCCCACCGTTGCAGTCTAATCGAGGCGGAGTGGGGTTCAGCTTCATCTAGATGGAGCTACAGCTCAGATAGTTCATGCTACACCACAGACTGTAACACAGACATACAAACAAGCAGCTCAGATTCAGACAGCTGTGGTTTAGAGGATCTTGGTGACATAAGATTCCCAGACGGATGCCCTGAAGTGTTTTTGCCAGGTTGCTTTGATGCCCTTGGTGCATTTAAAGACATCTGCATTGACACAGAGAGCAATTCAGAGTCTTCCATTTCAAGGTTTTGCTCTGAACTGGAAACAGGGGAACTGCGGGGCGTTGTGACTCAAACGGACCGTTGGCATTTCTCTGAATTTTTCGGTGAAATGGTTAAAGAAGTAACACAGGAGAAAGACACAGAGAAAGTGAATGTAAACGAGGGGTTTCTGTTCCACCCTAAGCAGGTGTGTGACTAAAGACATGATACAATGAATATTAAGAATAAGAATATATTGTATTATGTACAAAAAGTGGGCAAAATAATAAGGTATTTCCTGATATTAGATATTTAATTGTCCATTCTCATTTAGATATTTGGCATATAAAACTCACTTAAATTTAATCTTTAATTTATGTTTTTTTTTTATTTAGACAAAGCAAAAAAATCCCAATTTCTTTTAAATATTTCAAACTATACAAAAAGTATATTGTATTGCTGTCAAATCAATTTATCGTAGTTAATCGCATCTAACATAAAAGTTTGTTTATATAATGTGTGTGTATATGTACACACACACACACACACACATATATAAACAAACTTATGTTAGATGCGAGTAATTGCGATAAATTGATTTGACAGCACTACAATATATTTTTATATAAATGTATATTATTTATATCATATATATATATAAAGAAATTTTTACTTGTAAAGACAAATTTACTTGTCTATATATATATATATATATATATATGCATATATAATATAGTCACAAACTTTTTAGATGTGATTAATCAATAAATAAATTTGACAGCCCTAATATATTGCTAATATACATTTTAAAATATATTTGCATAAATATATTTTCAATACATTTTAGTTGTATTTCTTCATATTTTGGGGCAAATTTAAATATATGCATATTGTCAAAAATATATTTACAAAAAACATATTGCATTTACTTTCTTACCCATTGTAGTACATTTTCTTAAAAAAAGTATTATATCTAATTATATATAGCCTATATATGCAGTATATATCATATATATATTAAAATCATTTTAATGTCTGCCATTTATCAGTCATAACGTGAATATTTTATTATCAGTTCCTCCCACATTCTATGACAATATTTAGCAATTTCAAAACAGCACAATTCTGATCATTTTGGTCAAAAAGATTTATTCATACATTTCATTATTCATATTTTTTAGCAACAACTCGTACAGTCATACAGTTATTTACAGCAGTTTTCATGATGCTCATTATTTCTTAGTTCCTCCAGGTGAAAAACTCAGAATATCGAGAGGGTCATGAGTACTCACTTCTCCGCCACATTCAAAACGGGTCTTATGGAGACGTCTTCAGCATCCGCGACAAACAAACAGGATTTACATGTGCCGCCAAGAGGGTAAATAATATCCATTCCTGCCTCATATATTAAAATAAAGGTTACTTTAAGCTTTGATTAAGAATAATTAGCATTGATGGCTCCATGGAAAACCTTAAACATCTATAGAACCTTTGTATTCCACAAAAGGTTCTTTTAGAATTTTCCACGAAAAAATGGTTCTTTATACTATAGAACTGTTCACTGGAAGGATCTTTGGGGATTTTCTATGGCATTTCTGTGAACAGCCCCTTTATTTTAAAGAGTTTAAGCCTAAATATCTCTGAATATTCTTGATTGCATGCTCTATTTTTGAACCAAGTTGTTTTTTAATTGTATGAACCATTTCCTGTGATTATTATCCTGTGACTGATCCAATGCATTGCTCTCTTGTGAAGATTCCCCTTTGTAGTTTTAGGTGGGAGGAAGTAGAAACATGGAGCAGGATGGAGTCTCCTCGTGTCCTCCAGCTGTACGGAGCCGTTAGAGAAGGACCCAATGTGATCCTCTTCATGGACCTGAAAAGAGGTGAGCACTTTTACCAGTGGAAGCCTCTAAAAAGCAAGTCAAGTCACATTTGAGCCAATCACTTCTCTCTCTTTAGGTTCTTTAGCTCAGCTGCTGAGAGTGAGGGGTCGTCTCTCTGAAGATCTGGCTCTGTATTATCATGCTCAGGTTCTGCAGGCTCTCGAACACCTGCATAGCAGACGTGTCGTACACCTTGATGTGAAAGGTTTGTGGCACGGTCATGGCTGTGGATTTTCACTAAAGGAATTGGTGCACTGATATCATTCTTGTACGTAGTCGACAACGTGTTGCTGTCCGAGGATGGCAGACGGTGTTTTCTGTGTGATTTCGGGCTCTCCGAGACACTCAATCAGGGCGGATACAGCATTAAAACCTTCAGAGGTGACTACACACACATACACACCAGCATGCATCCATGCCTACTGATAAAGAATAATAGATATAGTGTGTGTGGTGTGTGCAGGAAACATCCTGCGAGGCACGGAGTCTCATATGCCTCCAGAGGTGGCGCGGGGCGACCCTCGCTCTGCTAAAGCTGACGTCTGGAGCAGCTGCTGTATGTTACTGCACATGCTCAGTGGACATCAGCCCTGGACACGATTCTATCCGCATCCACTCTATCTGAAGGTGAAGAGAGCATGCAGTCTGTGTGTGTGTGTGTGTTGCCTAGAAAGCAAATCACCTAATTAGACAATACCAGTCAAACGTAACCCACCTCCTTATTCTTAGTTATGACCATTTTATACATTTTAGAATAATAGTAGTCACCAAAACAAAAAATAACATGCACTTATTATTTACATACATATTATTTATTAACATTATATTATATACATTTATAGCCCATATATACACAAAGGCAAATTTGTACACAAACCTAATTTCACACATTTAATTTAATTCAATTCAAATTTATTTGTATAGCGCTTTTCACATATTGTTTCAAAGCAGCTTTACAGAAAGTGCATTGAATGGAAAAATACATTTAGTTAATCATGTATTAATTTAGGGCATAAGATATTGCCGGCGTTGAGTCGTCTCTTCACAGGCGTCGAGTCGCCTCATCGCAGCATAAAATTTGGATCAAAATATGTTTAAGATTAAAAACAAACAAATATTTTAGCTAAAATTTGTGTATGTATTGTACATACATATATATTTTTATATTATATTTAAAACTAACATATTTTAAAATATGTTTACAAAAATATACTTTGGCACGAACACAAAATTCAATTTGAAAATGCTTTAGCCAAAAATATATATTTAAATATGTCAATGTATTTAAAAAAAAAAAATCTGTTATTTATTGATTATTTACTATTGATTGTATTCATAACATGAAAATTTTATTATCATTGCATCCACAGTTTTAACCAAATTTCAAAATCACACATTTAAAGGGTTTGTTTACTCAAAAATAAAAATTCTGTCAGTAATTACTCACTCTCGCTACGTCAGAACGTAGGCTCACTATTGGCCAGCATCACACTCATGACCAGAATCGGCCAATAGTGAGCCTTTGTTCTGAGGTAGCGCTGCGCTGTTATATTACGTGAACTCACTCTTGAGGCCCACATAGAAGAAAACGTTTTTTTTTTGCGCACAAAAAGCATTCCCGTCGCTTGATAAACTTAAGGTTGAGCCACTGTAGTCACTTGAACTATTTTAACTATTCATTAAGCAAAAGATTTAGATTGAGATATGTTTAAGATTGTAATAAACATAAATTCAGTCAAAACTCAAATGGACTATATTATACACATGTGAAATGTCTTTGTGTTTTCTTGACTTTTGGTGTTGTTTTGACATGCTGTCTATATAACTATATTGAAATGTGCTATGATTATCAGATCGTCAGTGAGCCGCCTCCTTTATGTGAGATCCCACCTGACTGTGACCCCCTGACCTGTGATGTCATCAGAGGGGGACTGGTTAAGGAGCCGGGAGAGAGACACTCAGCATCCCAACTGCTGCACAAAACTGTTAAAGCACTCAGAACAGGTTTAAAATGTTTTGATGAAATATTTATATAATATAAATATGTCAACCTATTAACGTGCACTACTGTTAAAATTTTTGGGGTTGGTAAGATTTTTTAAATGTTTATAAAATAAGTTTCTGATGCTGAATTTATTTGATAAAGAATACAGTAATACTGTGAAATATCATTTCAATTTAAAATTACAGTTTTTTTTTTTGTTTGAATATACCTTAAATGTACAATATGCAAGATTGTTTCGCCACCAGGGGTCGCTAACCTCTTACAATAACAAAGGCGTATATTAATGACGTATATTCTGCTTTAAGCGGAATTATGGATCTTGTCGTCAAGCTGATGGATCTTTTATGGATGAGTGAATAGAAACTCTAGAAACTTTTATTATCAATCTTGAAAACAGTTGTGCTGCTTAATATTTTTATGTAAACTGTGACGTCTTTTTTTAGGATTCTTTGATAAATAGAAAGTTCAAAAGAACAGCATTTATTTGATATAGAAATCGTTTGTAACATTATAAATGTCTTTGCTGTCACTTTTGATCTATTTAATGTGTCCTTGCTGAATAAAAATATTAATTTAAAAATATCACCATCTTATTAAAGGAGTAGTTGACTTTTAAAAAAAACTTTTGCTGATAATTTACTCACCCCATGTCATCCAAGATGTCCACGTCTTTCTTTCTTCAGTCGAAAAGAAATTAAGGTTTTTGATGAAAGCATTCCAGGATTTTTCTCCATATAATGGACTTCAATGGGAACCAAACGGTTCAATGTCCAAATGAGAGTTTCAGTGCAGCTTCAAATGGCTTTAAACGACACCAGACGACGAATAAGGGTCTTATCAAGCGAAAACATAGATCATTTAAAAAATAAATAGGTTTTATAAGCTCAAATGCTCGTCTTGCTCTGTTCTGTGATGCGCGTTCGTGACTCTCCTGTTCTAACTAGTTCATCAAAATGAACGAATCTTTTTTTGAGTCATTTGGTTGATGAACGAGTTCGAACAGGAGAGTCACGAACGCGCATTTGTGCTTATAAAACTTAAACTTTTTTATTTATTTTTATAATGACCGATCATTTCGCTTGATCAGACCCTTATTCGTCGTCTGGTGTCGTTTAAAGCCCTTTGAAGCTGCACTGAAACTCTCATTTGGACCTTGAACCTATTGGTTCCCAATGAAGTTTGTTGAATATGAATGTTTTCATCAAAAACCTTAATTTCTTTTCGACTGAAGAAAGAAAGACATGGACATCTTGGATGACAAAAGTTGTTTTCATTGTGAACTTCTCCTTCAACACCAAACTTACAGTAATACATTAAGCCCTTTATTTTCTGCTCATTTAGTATGTGGGATCTCTGGACCATCATCCGAACAACATTCAGCCCCTCCTTTCGAAGAGTCTTCTGTCCCATCCATCCCGAAAACTCCTGAATCTACAAGGCCTCCTAGCTTCCCAGAAGACCTCTCCGCACCCACAATCCACTGGGTGAGCACATGGAGACAGACGGCACCAAACGAGGATGATTCTGACTCGGAGGAAAGCCAGTGGGATGAGGATGCAGAAATGAACAAACTAACAAGAGACAAAACGAGCAGCTGGATGGACAGATACTGGGGGGAGGAGGAAAATAATGAAGAACAAAACTATTCAGACGATGACAGAGAACTTGAGTCTGATGAAGAGATTTGTGACAAAGATGCTTTACAGATCAAGAATCAAACAGATCCTGAAGAAAGCAAAACTGATCACTTCATGGAAAAGAGAGTTGTAATTGGAGGATGTGGTGAATATGACAGAAGTCTTTTAGAGGAATCTGAGAGCTGGGATGGAGAGATCCGAAGCTTTGTGGATGATGAAGAGGTGGAGAGTGATTTGGAAAGTCTTCGAGAGCTGGGAAGCGATTGCGCACAAGAGTGGGAACCGTTTCTACAGCTCCAGACACTTTATCGCCCGAGAGAGGCTCAACTGCTTAGCGAAGACAGCTACTCTGAGTCTGAAGAGGAGTCGGTCCTGCTGAGGAAGAGTGGTGAGTGCTGGTTGTGTGTGAGCTTGATTTGATTCATTGTTTCTAGTAGGGGTGCACGATTCAGAAAATGTCACGATTCGATTCGATACCGATTTTTTGTCTCGAGATTCGATTCAAAATCGATTTTCGATTCAAAAACGATTCTTGATTCAAAAAACGATTCGCAGGTCTACATAAATGTAGTTTACTTTTTCCTATGTGATTGATTGCAGTAGACATAATTTAAAAGAAAAGTTTGATATTGCTTTATATGTCTTCATACAAAAATAAAAACTTTTGCAACTAAAATGTGTGAAGTGCCAAGCTTTGGCCAGCTTTTAAATACATTTAATTCAAGTTTAAAATAAAACTTAAATAAAAAGCTTTTACATTTAGCTTTAAAGTGCTGTAGTCAGATCAAACAAACAATTATGCTAAATGTGGTTTAAGGAGTAGGCCTACTTCAGCTACCAGGTTGACTGTTGAAATGAACTCGACTGGGCACATTGAACTCCCTAAAAATATATAGGCTACTAATTTCATAGAACCCTTGCGAAAATATTTTAAATAGATTTAAAAAAGCCACCGCTACTGGTAACATCTATGGTTAGATTGATTTGTTTAGATCCAGTGAAGTCGTTCATAGGCGCTGTAATTTGCGGGTATCTCTAGTTTACTAGCAGAGCATTCATTTAGTTCGCTATTAAATAAGAGACCTGTTGTTTTTGAAATCAAGCTGAGCGCTCGTGTCCGCTGCGATCAGTGTCATGGATACAGTGTTCTCTGTGGCTCGCGCAGTCTTCTCTCGGACGCGCACTTCAATCTATCGCCGTTGTGGAGACTCCGGTGAAATCACAAAATAAAATGCACACAAACGTGATGAACATATTCGGTTTTGATGAGAGAGAGAAAAAACTATACGAGTGCGGTTTAGAACCCGTAACCTCTGACACGCTTGGCAAAAGATCTACAGAACTCAAACATAAGATCTGCGGATCGATGCATTTATTTACGGGTTGAGCAGAGTGGCTGCACAGTTTGACCAGCGGGCGGCAAGAACTTGCAATAACTATTTATCAGACCGGCCCTCGCAGCCTCGAAACCATAGAAACACTACCGGACCACCGGTAAAAGTCCCGACTTACCCGATTGCCACTCCGCCCCTGCACGCCATTAAAAAATATAGCCTATGAATCGATTTTTGGAATTCTATGAATCGATTCTGAATCGGTAAAGATTGAATCGCGATTCAAATGTGAATCGATTTTTTTGCACACCCCTAGTTTCTAGTTTGTACATACTTTTATCAATCAATTTTGAGTCGAATTCACAGTCAATTTTGTACTATTATAATTTTTTTGTTTAAAAACATTGCTCAGAGTAGTATAAACCAGGCAAGTAAGGATTTTTTATTTTATTTTTTTATATTTAGTGCTCACGGAAGAGATGAGTTTTCAGTTTTCATTTCCATCTACACTGTAAAAACACAATATTACTGTGAGTTGTAAATAAAACAAATATTTTTAGAGTTTGTTGTACAATTGTTTTAATTTTTCTACTTCACAATTTCCAGGTTTCTTGCCGTTTCTTTCTTGTCATTATTTTTAAATTTACTACTAATTTCTAAAGTGAAAATGTATAGTTTTTTTCAGTATTCTGTAACAATATGATTTTAAGGATAAGGAAAAGAGTAGTTTTGGGGTTAGTTCCTTGAATAGGTTCTTCATTATCATCTGATTTCCAAGATTTTGCTTGTTTTTTACATGCACCATCTGTGCCTCAAACACAGTGCATCAAACAACATATGTAGCAGCACAAATGTTCTGATTCAAAGTGAATCTCTTGCACTTTCTATGCAATGTTGATGAGTTCTCTTTTATCCTCCACAGAACAAAAAAGCCCAAGTTCACCTGATTGTCACGGACTGCGACCTCTCACCTGCACCAGCCGCTGTGACTCTGAGCAAGATCTTAGTGAGGAGGTAAACATTGCAGTGACGTAGTAATGTGTTTCATGAAGGTTATTGTGGCAGAACATCAAATGAACCCCATGTTTTTGCTTTAAAGGACTCTGATGATTTTAGCTCAGGGGTTTTCTCCTCCTGCAGCACTGCAGATGATCAAAGCTTCAATGTGGACTGGTCTGTGTCGACTGATCAGACGCCTTCTTGCTACTTTGAAGGTAAGATTCATCAGTATAGTGCATTTTTAGGTGCTTATGTCATGTTAGTGTGTATTGATTTGTGCGTGTGCAGGTCTTGGCGTGGATATATGGGTGGAAGACATAAGTGGAGAAAGTTTAAAGATCAGAGAGAGGCCACAAGTGAAAATCGGGCACATTGCTGTGGGAATCAGCGAACAGGTGAGATTTTTGTGAAATGTATGTATTTAAGATTCCATCACAAGTTGTCTTTTGTAGTATTTATCATGTTTTTATGAGCAATTTAATGAATCTGAGCATCTGCATTTATGTCTGTGTCGCAGATATCTTTGCGGACCTTCTGTTTGGCCACCTTGGATGGGCGGCTGGTGTCTCAGGACACAGAAGTGTGTGTATCGGGCATGTGGCTGCAGTGTGTCCCTGCTCCTGATGGCAGTCCCAGCTGGGATTGGAGAGTCAGAGATGGAAAATTAGAGATGCAAGAATATGATGAACATTCAGACACCTGCTCAACATTGGCGCTCTAGCAAAAGTGACCACCACAAACAAACAAACAAACAGAACTGGAGTTGTTTACATCTCATTCTTTTCATGTGTAGCATTATGATGCTGACTTCATTTGTCACTCATGCATTTGTGTATTAACTAGTGTGTCAAATGATACAATTATTTTGGCGGAACTGTACAGGTAAATTGTAAATTTGTTGTATTTATATAGTTATTGTTATGAAGACAACACTGTTTAACTCTGTTATAGACAATATTAAAATACACAAACACACCATTTAAGAAAATACTCAATACTTTTACCTAAAATACGTATATTTAGTGCATGAAAACAAACGCTATTGCAGTGCTATGCAATGTTAAAGTCCCCGTGAACCGGAAGTTGCAAACGATTTTTCTCCAGTGCTGTGACGTATTTCCAAGTGAAACGGAATATTGAACAGAGGGCAGGGTTTTACTCTAGCGCTCCTCCTCTCCATCTCTCGCTCATAGCAAACTAACGGTTTGAGGGGAGTGGTTAAGCGTTTCCCCACCCAAGCTGTGAAACCTACGTCATCAGAAAAAGAAACCGTTCCAGACCGGAAGTAACTTTTCAGATTTTGATGAAAGATTACCAAGGTAAAACATTTTTTAAATATATTTTTACTTGCACGGATTAATTGTTCACCACAAGACTAGTAATATGCGCTAACAAAGTAAATAGGTTCAATTTTGATTTCACGGGGACTTTAACTAAGGCGTGTACCATAGTGTACTCTGACTACAACAATAGATCGGAAGTTCTTACTTCCTCATTTCCCAAATCCAACCGGATCTGTCGCTCTTTCTGATTGGAGCTCACTTCTAGAAGGCGGGATTCCGCATTGTTCTCCTTACCTGATTGGGCCTTTATATGTGGTGGGCGGGACCTGTCTAGCCGGTGCGTTGAGTTGCAACATACGCCATTTTGCATTGACAGCGGTTTGCTACAGCAGTGGAGACATACAGCTCGAGAAGCCCCGGTTTAGAGGTGATTTTATTTCGCAGTCTTCATGATAAACATGTTAATTTATTGACGATTACGTTAAGCTTATTATTCACATATTCATCCGGTTTTAAATGATTAAATTCGTCATTTGAAGTACCAGCTGGTTGCTCTTATCTTGTATGTAGCTAGTCGGCTAATCTGCTAAAGATGATTGGTCCATAAAATCAGTCTGAGAAAAACACGCTTCAAATTTATGTATTTTTACTTAAAGTTTACTGTCTCTTAAATCATCTTTAAATTGTTCGTGGTAACAGTGTAGACGAAGCTAGCTATTACTGCTATTATTAAATTAATCTTAGTTTTAAGCCTTAAAGTAATTGAATAAACATTTGGATAAAATATGTAAGTTAGGCCTTGACAGTCTGCCACAATCTGTGTTTGTCCATTTTATTAGACATTTATTCACAAAATGTGCTTTATATTTTATAATAAACAGCCTTTTAGATGACAAGCACATTTTACGTGTTATTGGAAATAATTCGCATTGCTTTAAAGCCTATGGCAGTTTCCAAGATAGATGATGTTTGTCCTTGTATACTTTGATTAATTAAAAAATAAAAATCTGTGATATATTATCAGACAAGATTTTTTTCCCCTGTAAACTTCTATAAAAATGTATGACTGTTTGTTTGTATATAATAAGACCTTGCATGAACATTACAGGGTGTTGCTTTAAAATGGGGCTTTTGAATTAAAGTCAAAGTACTGAAATGCATCTAGTTCATGTATTTTGTTGTGTGCTGTAAATAAAATAATGTTTATCTCTTAATTTTGCAGTGTAAACTATGGGGAATGTCTTTTCAAACCTGTTTAAGGGTTTATTTGGGAAGAAGGAGATGAGAATTCTCATGGTTGGTCTTGATGCCGCCGGTAAAACCACCATCCTGTACAAACTCAAGCTGGGAGAAATAGTTACCACCATTCCCACTATCGGTACGGCTGAAGACGTCATCTGTTTTTACACCTGTTATTTGTTTTTGGCAGTGTTTGATATCCTGATTTCTCACATTTTTCTCACAGTTTGACCTTGACTTGTGCATCATGTTGCACAAAACTCTTTTGTTCTCATCTCAACATTGCTACTTTCACTCACATTATCTGCTGTGTTATCCAGAATGTGTGTTGAATTTGTGTCTGTAAAGCCCAAGCTTTAAAGTTATTTTTTTAAATCTTTTCTCCTGCAGGTTTTAATGTAGAAACGGTAGAGTATAAGAATATCAGTTTCACGGTTTGGGATGTTGGTGGCCAAGATAAAATCAGGCCACTTTGGAGGCACTACTTCCAGAACACTCAAGGTATGAGAGCTAAACACAATCAAAAGTGTGTATTTTGTTGTAAAAATTTGCACAAATTTGCCTGAGAATTTAAAATGTTATAAAATCAATTACTATTGTAATGATTTTCCTGATATTCCTGTTGGCAGGTCTGATATTCGTAGTTGATAGTAATGACAGGGAACGAGTTAATGAAGCCAGGGAAGAGTTGACAAGAATGTTAGCTGAAGACGAGTTGCGTGACGCCGTTCTTCTCGTTTTTGCAAACAAACAGGTGAGCATCACTTATCTGCAGTATTGCTCATCTCTCCAGGGCTCTTTGAAACAATATTACATGCAGATAATAAAAGCAACTAACCATGTTTTCATGCATAGTCATGATGCTGAGATACACTGACTTGTCTGCTTTAAAAGAGTGAAGAAAATGCTACCCTTTTTGTTGTTGGCATCAAAAGCATTATGTGCAATCAAATGCAACAGAATTTTGGCGCAAATTCAACTGGTCAAATTCAGAAGCTTGTCCATTTGGGCAGATGCCAACATTGGCAGGTTGCATGATATTCTCATCTTAAAAAATGACATGTAGGAAATACAATCCAAACTACATTAAAAATAGGTTAACCCTCAGAGACCCAGTGTACATTTGTATAACGCAATTAAATACAGTAGCAAATTAAACAATATCTAATTTAAACTAAATATGGGTAAAACACTTTTGTGTATATATATATATATATATATGAAGAGTTCAGATGCAAAAGCCTCTAAGTGCCATTTGAAATTTTCTTCTAGAATGATCATTTTTATCAAGCTTGTATATTTAAGTTCAGTGATTGCACTTAAATGGCAATGATAATTATCTATTGATTGTTATTTAAGTGAAATTACTGAACTTAAATATACAAGTTTGATAAAAATCATCATTAAAGAAGAAAATTTCAAATGGCATTTAGAGGCTTTTGCATCTGAACTCTTCATATATATATATATATGGGGCGGCAGTGGCTCAGTGGTTCATGTGGGTTGTCTACGAACCGAAAGGTTGGTGGTTCAATCCTCGGTTCCACCTGGCCAAGTGTCGAGGTGTCCGTGAGCAAGACACCTAACCCCAGCTGCTCCCGACGAGCTGGCTGGCGCCTTGCATGGCTGACACCGCCGTCGGTGTGTGAATGAGCGTATGAATGGGTGAATGTGAGGCAATATGTAAAGCGCTTTGGTGGCCATTAGGTCTATGAAGGCGCTATATAAATGCAGTCCATTTACCATATATATATATATATATATATATATATATATTAGGGCTGTGCAAAAATTAATTGCGATTAATCGCATCCAAAATAAAAGTCTGTGTATACATAATATATTTGTGTGTGCTGTATATAATTATTTTGTATATATAAATACACACACATGTATGTATATATTTAAGGAAATTTGTTATTCATATATTAAATATTTATATTTATATAATATAGATTATGTATTTATATATATACACAGAATTTAAGTGCAAATAATTCTTAAATATATACATGCATGCATAGGTATTTATATATACAAAATAATTATATACAGCACACACAAATATATTATGTAAACACAGACTTTTATTTTGGATGCGATTAATAGCAATTAATTTTTGCACAGCCCTAATATATATATATATATATATATGAGCAAAATATTTTGAAAATATTTTCTTTTCTTTCTTTTTTTTTAGATTTTAGTAAAACTTTATAAAAGGTTTCATTTAGGTGATGCGTTAACTAGCAATGGGCCATATTTTGTTCCAGTACTTATTTATCTTAAACATTAATAAAAATACAACTGTTCATTGTTAGCTCATTAACTAATTCTAACAGATACAACTTTTGATTTAAATTATGTTTTATGAAATGTTGAGATTAACTGAGATTAATAAATGCTTTAGAAATATTTTTCATTGTTAGTTGATGTTAACTAATGTTAAAAAAATAAAACCTTACAAAGTGTCACTGATATTTATATATGAGGGAAGAACAAAACACACTAAACTTGGTTAAGGTATTTATCTGATAAAATTATTTGGGAATATTCAAAATACAGCTTCAGGACTTTATTATGTATTATATATTATTATATATTATTTGACTATATTATTCTTTTTACAAAAAAAAATGTGTTATCATATTCATAAAAAAACAAAAAGCTCACAGGAAAAAGCATACCTACATTGACAACAACATAATCAGTTATTAATATTTTGCTGGTTCTCTCTTGTTTTTGCATGTAAAAAATCATTTTGGCATGTTTCATTGTTTATTATCACAAATAAAACAATTACCTCCAAGCACAGCTACACAATATGCGTTCAAAATCTTTGACACATTTATTTATAATATTTAAATAAAGGGTGAAGATGTACATTTTTTACGTACAACAAGGCTGGACGTCACCTTTGGCTGTCTGTTTGGGGTTTACAAAAAAAAAGATAATTATTTTGCAACCCTGAATGCCTTGCCCAGCATAACAATTTGGCAACGTTTGTCAAAATTATACCCTAATGCACTCTAAATTGCTTCCTAAAGACTCATCATGAATATTAATGCTTGGTGGTTTGAGGTTTAAATAAATAAAAAAAGTCACAAAAAATATGGGGCTGCTTTTCACAGTCTAGTGAAAATATGTCACATGACATTGTGAAAGCCATTTCATGTTGATTTGACATTGCGTTTGTCGTGTGGTGGCCTTTGAATCTCTGATTGGATTTGTCTCCTCTCCATCACAGGACCTTCCCAATGCCATGAACGCAGCTGAGATTACAGATAAACTGGGCCTTCACGCCCTCCGTCATCGTAACTGGTACATCCAGGCCACCTGCGCCACCAGTGGGGACGGGCTCTACGAGGGGCTGGACTGGCTCTCCAATCAGTTGAAAAATCAGAAATGAGCTAGTCTACAGCCTCCAAATCTGTGTGTGTGTTTGTTGTTGTGTGAATGGGTAGGTGTGTGTGTGTGCGTATGTATATGAGAGAGCGAGACACACACAGACTTTGACTGAACTCAGTATCCCATGTCCTCCCTCTCATTCATTCAGGTTTGGGCATTGCTGATTCAGACTGTGTTTGTGTGTGTGTGTGCATAGTGAAGCGTCTATCTTTAGTATGCACGTTAGCAAGAATGTATCGTTTCATGTGTGTATGAAGGCTTTTCTGTCTGTTTGCTTGGTTTGGGAATGACCCCTGGCGTGCCTTTTATACACACACATCTCCTCTTCTCGTTTCACCTCACAAACTGTGTTGTTTTTGCTCCATACTGCACCACGCGTGGTTTTCACATGGCGAAGAAAGAACCAAGGTTGACGGCAATGAACCATTCACTGCGATAATAACCCTCCGCCAGTATTACAGGCCTGCTGATATACAACATGTACACTTTAGACATAGAGCTTTTAATTGAGATTAAAAACCTGCCCTGTCTCTTTAGGAACAAATGCATTGTAACCTGTATCAGGTGAGGATCGATTCGCTCAGATTCCCCCACCACCGTCCTTGATCGTTCTTTTCGAGTCATTTGAAAATCAGGCTTGTTTTATTTCCGGCTCTTCAGGTCCATGTTTTAATTTGTGAGTGTGTCCGAATGTGGGTAGTGGAGTTAAGGGCAGATCTCTGGTTTCCTACTGTACACTACCTGTTTCCAGCCGCCACTCAAACCCCGGCCCGAGCACAATCACAGACTGCTGAACATTCCCCCTCCACCAAATTGTTGGATTTGATTTGAATTAAAAAAAACATCATATATTATACGCCTTGTTATGTTTATTACGTGACTCTTGTGTGGTGTGAAGACGTCAGCTTACAGACTAAATTTTTGTATCCAGTGTCTACAGTTGATCAACTTAAATTTGAGGTTTCTTCTATATCCAGGGTCTACAATAATGGTGTCCACCAATCTTTTATAAGCTATTTATGGACAAAGATGGTGTTTTTTAATCAAAAGTAAAGTAGTGTTGAAGTACTGTTTTTTAAAAGTAGTACTGTTTTTTTTTAATCAAACAGTAAAAAAGTTTGGAGTTGGTAAGATTTGTTTTTGAAATGAGCAGTAATATTATGAAATATTATTACGAAATTGTTTTCTATTTGAATATATTTTAACATGTAATATACTGTGATCAAAGCTGTATTTTCAGCATCATTACTCCAGTCCTCAGGGTCACATGATCCTTCAGAGATCATTCTAATATGTCGATTTAATTTCTTCTTATTAATGTTAAAAATAGTTACTGAAAAATGTACCATGGTTGTAAACAAAATACTTTAAAGTTGTGCTTGGCATTAGCCACAAACATCTAGGCTAAATGGCTGGACAGAATTTGAGAGCTTTTTATATTGTTTAAATGAGATGCCATATTAAATTAGTTTTAACAATAGCTGTAGTAACTATGATAATTTGCTGGAAAATATGGCTACTATGGTAAGGATTTTTTAATAACAGCTAGCTAGATTTGTTGTGCTTTTATTTTGTAAACTGAATTCTTTTTATGACATGATAGGCTATATTTTAAAAAGAGCTCCTGATACACAGCTGTCCATGAGAAAGGTAAGAATTTATTTATGATAAAACCGGTTTTGAAGAGTATTATTATTTTGTAATTTATATTAAATTTTCTTCATGACAGGTAAAAAAATAATTTTGTTAATTAATCTATCCAGGTATAGAAATATAAATGTTCACTATAATTACATATTGTGCATTTAAAATATTTTCCTGGCAGGTTTGGAATGAAAATGTAATGGGTAATTTTTTCCTCATTCATTTGTTTTTTAAATGGTTGCTCAATGATTCAACTTTCATATGACATGGCGCTTAATGTGGGCCAAGGTGTGTCACTGAACACGTTTATGGCTTTATGTTAGAGATGTTTTCTTCAAATTTCATTAGCAGACATCATTAACTAGAATTTCTATTAATTTGCCTAAAGGACAGCGTTAAGGGATAGGCTAGTTCACTCAAAATGGCACTTCTCTAATAATTTAAACACCCTCATGTCCTTCCAAACATGTATGACTTTATTTCATCGAACAAACACAGAAAATATCTTAAAGAATATTTACCTTTGTCCACACAATGTAGCTCGTTACTCGCGCGCTGTGTGGAAAGTTGTAACTTATGTGTGCCCATAAAGCTAAACTAAACTCAGCTCTGTTGACAAATTCACACAAATAATGTAAAGGCAAAAGTGCCTATCCATGCAAACATAGTAGGTTATGTCTAAATGAACATAAGCGAGATGCTGCTGTCTGTGTTTTTAATGTTAATCAAACAAAATGGACGAAGAAAAAAACACAGATAATTGATGGCAGCCATTGACTTCCATAGGAAAATGTGATTACTAAAGTTCTTCAAAATATCTTCTTTTGTGTCCAACAAAAGAAAGAAACTCACATAGGGTTGGAACTACATAAGGGAATAAGACATTTTAATGACTTTTAATTTTGGGGTGAATTATCCCTTTAAGTCACTGCAGTGGCAGGTGTGGCAAAACGTTGGTTTTAGGCCCTTGTATACAGGTTTGGCTTGACATGAAGGTGAGTAAATGATGACAGAATGATAATTTTGGGTGAACTAGTCTCTCTTAAAAAAATCTGAAAGGAAATGACAAGTATCAAGTTGAAGCAGCCAGTTACAAATGAGTAAGTAGAAGGACCAGCATGACCTCATCACCAACCTGTCTGTTAAGTGTGTGTAGGCATGAACTTTACCTGCCCTTCCTGCAGCTGTGTGTGTTCACGAGCTCCGCCCACGTGTGTGTGAGGTGTTTTCTGTTTTCACACGAAACTCGACAGGAGTGTAAAGAGGATGTTCCTCGTGTCGGCTGGATGAAATACTCTACAAACACTACAACTTCAGCTTGTGTCGCCGTAAACTGATACCAGAGTTCAATAGTTCAACAACAAGTGGACAGTGTACATTTAGGTGAGCCTTCTTGTATTATCACACTGTTTTGCCTATTACACCATGTCAACAACTCAGAACAGAAACCAAACTGTTAACCGTACAAGTCTCCGATTCATGATGAAATTGTGACCCTGAGCTGTTCATTAATACATGTCCTAACTGTATATTCAAAGGTTAGTGAGGAGAATTATGTTTTGCTTGAGTTCTGATTACACATTACTGCTATAACGTTAATGCGTTTCAACGGTAGGCTACTTTAATGTATTCACTGTCAAAGAATGACATGATTAATTCAATAAAAAATCATTTCAATGTCGAACTGTGGTTTAGTTTGCGTACTAATAGCCTACATGGGACTTTTTAGTTAGTAATAGTAGCCTACGAATACCATAAATGTTGATAAATACTGTTTTTGACCATTTACTGTTTACAACAGTGAAAAGAATAGAGAAGACATATACAGTTTTATTACATAATATAGTAATAATTGGTCTTAAAATAATAATATTAGCGACTTTAATAGCCTAATATTAATGTTAATGTTGAATAATATCCAATATGACATAGGCCTATAGTGGCCAAAAGATTGGGATTTGTTTTGAAGTTTGATGAAATCATCAAAATATGAGGAAAATATTTAATAATTTTTAAATATGAGGGAAGAACAAAACACTTGGGTCAATTCAAGGTATTTATCTGACACATTTTGGGGCAAAAATGGGGTAAACTACAGCTTCAGTTTTTATTACATTGATTACAACATTTTGTTTTTTTGTTTTTTTGCAAATATATTGCAAATAAAAGCATAACTACGTAATATGTTTACAAATTTGAATGAATGGTGAAGATGTCAATTTTCTCTTTTGCCGTTACCGTAAATTAAAGACAGAAAAAAAAGTTGTGGAAAACTGCTTGTTTCAGGGATATTACACTGAATAATTGAATTTAGTAGTAATGATAATATTGAATTTTGTTTACTTTTTATTGATGGAAGCCAGTTGTTCTCATCTTATGTAAAGCAATGCTACATTAAATGATATTATAGTCTTACTATAGGCTACTTGAAACATAATTTTAGGTGACAAAACAACAGTTTAAAGCAGAATAAACTTTGTTTGACAGCGCATCATGCATACCCTTTCATTTCTCCAACCTGTTGGTTTGTGCGCCACATTGACTTTGTTCAACATGCAACCTCTCTGAACGGCTAGTCTGGTTTCTGATGCACATTTAAGAGAAATCCACAAATCCTCTTTTCTCTTTGAGCACGTTGTTTTTGGATGTAAGTAGAGCCCGCAGCTTTGTTAATAGACAATTGCCCGAGAGTGACATCACCCTTTTAATTTGACAGGTGTAACATAGTGTGTTAGATACAAAAAAGAAAGGAATTGTGTGTAATGTGTGTAGTTGCATGAGTATTAGAACATGTGATCGGTTGATTTGCTTTTGTAAGCTACGTCAGAGCACTTTGCCTTGCTGAGAAGTGTGTCGACAAGCATTTGTTTATAATGAGTGTGTGTTTGCCAAGTCGTGAATGGGGTGTGTCAGTGCCAGATTCCTGGTTCACAAGTTCTTGTGTGATCAGACAGTCAACAATTCTGTCTCCTTTAGCAACAGCCAATAATAAGAAACCATTGTGAAAGGTGTAACCTAAACACTCTCTTACACATTATTGACACGTATTGTTCTCTTGGCTGTAAATCAGGTTTTGCCGTGTTGAATAAAGATCTATTTTGGGAAGGGAAAGTTGGTGTGCAGGAAAATGTTTGAATGTTTTGTGAATCTTGCAACACGTGGATGGTGTAGAGTAGCAGTTGTACATGAATCACACCTGGACGTGGTCAAGTGATCGTTGTGTGTGTGCTGTCTCTCTCTGCAGTGATGGAGAAGGACTGTCGCACAGAGGGGGAAGAGTTTCTTAAGAGGTCAACGGCTGAGACGATGTCTAGTGATTCAGTGTCTGTCAAATGTTCTTCATCATCCCCAATCCTTCAGATGTCGACGCCTCGATCGATCCCTCTGACCACGAGAAACACCCTCAGGTAACTTGTGGCACTTGGTGCTGATTGCTTGGTTGAAAATCATAAACATACAAACTGACCTACAATAATAAAAAAAAAACCCCAAAAAACAACAACAATGATGTAATTCTTTTTTTTAATCTTATTTTTATAAATAACTTTATTTATATTTTACATAATTTTATTTCATTGAATATAAATTGCTTAATTTTATTATTTATTATTTTATTTATTTATATTATTTAAATAAATTCACATTTTTGTCAACTATAGCAATAGTTTATAAAATGTTCCAACTATAATTTAAAGTTTAGATTGTGTCTAATTTATTATACATATAACTGGTCTCATTGTGATTTAAAAAAAAAAAAAATCTTTTTATCTTTTCTTTTCTTTCCTTTTAAACTAACTTGCTATAGTTTATAAGCAGTTCCGAGTTGAATTGAATGGCAACATTGGACATAAAATCAATATTGGCTTAATTACATAATTTTCTTGAGTGTGTGTACACTGATGTTTTTTTATTTATTTTATTTTATTTGATTACTGTGTCTAAAAGTAAACCAGTTCAAACTTGCATTTAAATGTGTAATTCTGTTGATTTAATTAAATTATTATTTAATTTAGTATAAATTATTATATAATATAATTTATTTTATTTTATATAATTACATTTATTTTAAACTAAAGTAATAGTTTATAAGCAGTTCCGAGTTGAATTTAATGGCAACATTGGACATAAAATCAATATTGGCTTAATTACATATTTTCTTGAGTATGTGTACACTGGTGGTTTTTTATTTTATTTTATTTGATTACGGTGTCTAAAAGTAAACCATTTCAAACAGTTCAAACTTGCATTTAAATGTGTAATTCTGTTGATTTAATTTAGTTTAACATAAATTATTATTTCATTTAGTATAAATTACTTTATTATATAATCCATTAAATAAATTTATTTTAAACTATAGTAATAGTTTATAAGCAGTTCCGAGTTGAATAGTTTAATGTCAACATGGAATCAAGATTGGCACAACTTACTTTTAGTAAACATTCCTGATCTTACTGTGAATATTTGTTATGATATGTTATTTTATAACTAGATATAGTGTCTAAACCGTTTCAAAGTCAACAGTTGCAAGTTGATTTTGAAGATGTAATTTTGTTGATTTTATTTGTTTTTACACAAATAATGTTATTTCATTTAATATATATATATATATTATTTACTTTTGTTTACTTTTGTATAATAGTTTATATGCATTCCAAGGTAAACTGACAGGCTGGATTGACGCTGTTTACCTTGCTGGTCTTTTTACAACTTGCCTGTTATGAAAACAAAAACAAAATCCTGTTTCGTTGGTACTGTATACATATCAGATCACGGAAATAAAATGTGTTGACATATTTGTGATGCTTTCCTATTATGATTCTTCCTGGTCTAGTGATTCTAGTTTTCCACCAAAAGAAGAGTTTCGAGCTTCATCTGCACCTTTGATACCCAATCCGTTTCCGGAGCTGTGCAGTCCGAAGCACTCCCCGGTCCTGACCGGATCTCTCGGCTCTAAAGACCTCACACATGTAAGTACGGCTGGATGCTTTAATCGCTGACACCCTTGGCAGGTGCTAAGACACGCCATCCTCTTGGGAAAAACAACATGCATGTACACACACAGTTGAGTTAAAAGCCTTCTCAAGAAAAACTTTGCAACTGTTCTTTGGAACTCAAAAAAGTGAATGACTCTAAACAAATTGAAACATGGAATGTCAGATGCATTTGCATCTTTGTTGCTGACAGATTAAAGGTGCATTGCGCAACATTTCCACTTAAAAATACCCGTTTTTCTAACCCATGCATGCTTAAACAATTGGGCTGAAAGAGCCCTTCTCTGATCACTGCGATTGCCTCTATAATCCTGAACAGTAAAATAAATAAGAGTGATTCGGGACAGACTTTGGCTATGTCTGGCAGGTTTGTGTATTCGCCGCCATTCTCCGTATCAGCGAAGACAACTCGAGCGACAAAACTTTAGTCAACTTTCGGCAAAAGTAGAAGATGGACTCAAAGAGACCGGCTTGTAGTCCATTCCAAACCCCAACGCAAACTCCACGTCAGACAGAGAAGATAAAACGTTTGTCTAGCGCCGGCGTCAGAATAAGACGAGAGTCGACGTCGGGAAGCTTTCAACAATTGGAGAGATATCCGGTCGGCTCTAGGGCTCAAACGGGATCAAAGTAATAACCTATATTGTTCATGAACGTGTTTCCATAATGATACAATCGTAAGTGGATACAGTTAATTCAACAAGGAGAGTTCTACTACCCCCGTTTCCCCCTCACACACACATAAGTGTGTAATTTACTCAAATTCCTTTCCTTTCATATTTTTAAAATGACTTGCAGATTTATAACTTTATTACCTCTGAAGACATTGTGACTGTAACAAAAGATTTGTGCGGCTGATGCTCCTTTGGTTATGAACAGCTCCTCTGGTTGCAGTTTCGCTTGTCGCCAGAGGGGGTGTAGTTCTGCAAAAACTCATAGACTTGCGCAATGCACCTTTAATGATGAGCTTCTTTTGTATGTTTGTGTGTTTGTAGGTGATTCGGATTTTCGGGGACGCCAAACACAGTCGTTCGTTCTTGGTGTCATCTGGCGTGACGGCACGTATGGTTTGTCAGAAGTTAGCACAGAGCATCCACTGTATGGACGAGGAGAGCTGGGCCCTCATAGAACATCACTCTGCTTTGGGCCTGGGTAAGATACGAGGATGGTACTAAATGCAATTACTGATACACTTTCACTACTCTCCTGTGATCTTCCATAATTGAACTTAACATAAATACTTTCATGATGCAATGTAAAATGGCATCATTCACCTAGAAATGTTTGAATTGTAAAACAGTGGGTTGCTGCTTTGCATGCACTCTGTTGTTTGCATTCACTTGATTTTTGACCTTCTAGTGTTTTATTCATATGAATTCCCATTCACTTTCATTGCACGTTCATTGTTTGGACAAAATCCGCTAAATGCCATTTCAAATTCCAGCTTGTTTCTAAATTAAAATACTGACATGTCTAATTGTGTTTTTGAATTGATTTGATTCATCGTTGAGGGAAATCTGGCCTAGGGCTGTTGTGTGGAAAATAGCACTGAAAGCAACCCAACCAACATGTTAAACAGGCTTTTATAATTGCTTTAGTTACGCTTTTGACAGGTGTTGGGTTTGAAGAACCTTTCGTTTTAGAAATTACAGTTTGGTTTAAAGTTTATGTATGGAAAAGGAAACGAACATAATTTTATCTGAGGAAGAGTGGTTAAACATCTGCAAAACGCAGTATACTACCACCAGTTCAAACCAATGGAGAGAATTCTCATGGAAGAATATCATAAGATTCTTTATTACTCCCAAAAGAAAATATTTTCAGAATGGTAATCCAGATTCTGCATTCTGTTGGAGACTATGTAATACTTCTATGGCAGATTACTTTCACATATTTTGGAAATGTCCAATGATTCAGTCCTTTTGGTTAGAGATAGTGACCGAAATAAAATTGATACTGGGATTTGATACGGAGTACAATTTCAGTACTATATATTTAGGAAATATACCAACTAACCTTAATGCTCAAGACAAATACCTACTTAATGTATTATTAGTTGCAAGTAAAAAAACAATAACTAAGAAATGGCTCCAAGAGAGTCCACCAACAAAAGATGAGTGGATAGTGATTGTAAGTCATATATACGATATGGAAAAACTGACCTTCTCTTTACGATTAAACATGGATAAATTTTACAAGTACTGGTCAAAGTGGCTAAGGTATACGAGTAGGGATTGAACAAAAGGAGATACTGTGAGTGTTATTTCCTCTCTCTTTTTATTTATTTATTTTTTTTATTTATTATTTCCTCATTTACATTTGATTGGTAATACTATATTGAGAACCCTTTTTTTTTTCTTCAGATGTACAATACTTGCCCAATGAAAATATTCTGGCTTGTATGTTGTATAATGGGACCCTGAACCTTTTATTGACTTGAAAGGACAATTATAATTTTTCCCCTGATGTTACTATAAAGGAAGGAAAGGGGAGGGGGTATGGGGAAGAAAAGGGAACCCCTGATTTGATATTAACATAATGTTAATGAAAGTTTGTGTATAACATAATTGTATGTTACACCCCTAGTGACCGGTTTGTTCTGTTCTGTTTTTTTGTTTTTTTTGTTTTTTGTGTGTGTGTTTTACAAAAATCGATATAAACCAATAAAAAATAAAAGTTTAAAAAGTTTATGTATGACATTTTAATTGGTAAAAATGTGTTTAATAATTAATTCAATTTTAATACTAATATAATAATATTAGATAGTAATTATATTAATAATAATTAGGGCTGTGCAAAAATTAATCGCGATTAATCGCATCCAAAATAAAAGTCTGTTTTTACATAATATATGTGTGCTGTATATAATTATTTTGTATATATAAATAGCTATGCATGCATATTTGCGCAATAAGCGCAATTATTTGCGCTTAAATTCTATCTATCTATATATATATATATATATATATATATAAATACATAATCTATATTATGTAAAATATTATATAAATATTTTATATATGAATAATACATTTTCTTAAATATATACATGCATGTGTGTGTATTTATATATACAAAATAATTATATACAGCACATTCAAATATATTATGTAAACACAGACTTTTATTTTGGATGCGATTAATCGCAATTAATTTTTGCACAGCCCTAATAATAATTATAATAATTAATTCAATTTTAATGCTAATAATAATAGAATTTTAATAAATTGAAGTCCACAAAAGAGTTTAGTTTTTTTCTCAAAATCCAAAAAAAGTAATATTTTAATGTAATAAAATAAACCATTTAACCAATTAACAATGTTTCTTTTTTTTTTCCTTAACAAATTTGTTTGAATTTAATTTAAGAAATGTATTGACTTTTTAAAAATCAACCATTTGTTCCTTAATATTTATTTATTTTTTGAATTCAGTTGAATTAGTTTTAATTCAATTAGTTTAAATTTCATTTATTAATATTTAATATACCTTTTAAAACGAATTTATTTGAATTTAATTCAGGAAATGTATTTATTAATTAGAAAAATTTACCATTTGTTTTTCTCACATTAAAAGCTTAAATCGTGTCCACCTTTATGAACCATCGTGTTCTAGGACCGCAGGTGATAGACAGACATGAATAAGTGTTATATGTTATTGTGAGTGTTCAGGAGCCTTTGCATTCACACTTGCATTGTGAATTTTTTTTTTCCAGAACGCTGTCTGGAAGACCATGAGCGTGTGGTGAAGGTACAGTCATCCTGGCCCGAAGACAGCGACATTAAGATGATCTTCCGCAAAAACTACGCCAAGTACGAGTTCTTCAAAAAACCTGCGGTATGAAGAAACATTTAGCATGATGCCATTTTAATGAGTACAATCACAATCCATTTTATTTCTACGATGGTCGAGTAGAAAATGTTTGTGTTTTTAAGTGTTTGTGTCCCTATTATGCAGTCATTTTTCCCAGAGCACATGATCTCTGATAGCGCTGATGTCACTAAAGGCACGACATCATCAAAGCTGGTCCAGGTATGAGGATCTAGAGCTTTTAAAAACATCAAATCTACATAAACATCTTCCTTAAAACCAGTATATGTCTGTCTCTCTTCAAGAACTTGTTGAACTGTGGTTCCTGTCCAGAGATTCAAGACTTTCTCCATGTGAGAGGGGGTTCGAAAAAATCCTGGAAGAAACTCTATTTTGTTTTACGACGGTCTGGACTGTACTGCTCCAACAAAGGGCAATCAAAGGTGCCGCACACAAACAAAATGACTTCAGTATACTGTGTATACACACAGACATGCATATCAAATTTGGATGCATGTGTGTGTTTGCAGGAACCTCGACACCTGCAGTTCGTCGGAGATCTGCAAGATCTGGATGTGTTTACAGTCTTCAATGGCCGGAAACTTTACGGCGCTCCTGAAGCACACGTCTTCTGCATTAAAGTAAGCAGGCACAGAGAATCAGTGATCAGTTTTATAGATATCAAGTTTTTGTACCTTTATATTTTTAGTGATTTTTAGTATTTTAACTTATTGTTATATTATACATTTGAATTAGCGAAAATGTTGATGTAACGAAAATGTTTTTAGTTTTAGGGAATTCACAGTGACCAATAAGATCATTGTAAAGACTGTGGGTGGATCCGATCATGGGGAATTTGCCTTTCATAAATAATAATTATTCATAGAGGTTTGGATCAGATCAGTCTTACATGTTATTAAATCTCCCGATAAGGGACGAGATGTTATTTTACCTGCATGCATGCATGTGTATCTTGGTAATAAACCACAAGTTGATTGCAATGAATTACACAGATCATGTTTTACAAACAGGTAAAAATTAATTAGCTCATTTGTCAGAATAATATTTGTGGGGATTAATTTATGATTGACCCATCGGCGAAGATTGTTCAGAGTCCCTACATTATAGAGCCAGACCGATAAAGGATTTTGAAGGCCGATACCGATACAAATATTTGTTGGTTTTAAAATCCGATATTCCGATATATCGGCCGATATTATTATTAGTATTATTATTTCGGAAACGCACAACAAAATATTAACAGATTTCCCTAACATTAGTTATTTGTAGTTATTTATGAGTTTTAACTAAAATAATATGATAATGCATTTTAAAAAGAAACTTGTTTCTATTGTCTCAACAGAACAGAGGAACATCCAAATATGTTAAAGTTCTGATAAATAAAATAATAATTAGTCCCTACATTGTCTTATAGTTATAAGCTACTTTATAATTACAATGTCAGCTTGCTTATCCCTTTACCTGCACTTTTTGACAACACTCATGATATGGTTGAAGCGTGATTTGTCCTTTTTTATTTTATTTTTGAAATATTAATTTATCGGCCATTAGGAATTTTAGAAAATGCCTAATATCGGCCGATAATATCGGCCTGGCTCTATGCTAAAATGAAAGCTATTCTTAAATAAAGAAATTATGCTATTTTAAAGATTCCTGTTTTTATTTTAGAGTCTCCTACATTAAGTTTACATGCATGCAAGGACAAAAAAACACTTGAACTTCCTCATAATATACAGTGCAGCATCAGCTCGCTTCTCAAAGTGTCTGAAATGGTCCAATAAAGGTTTCAGTCTCTCTAAACTCCTCCTTTCCAAGAGTCTGCTCTGATTGGTCAGAGCTATAATATTTATAATTAGCTTTACAGCAATAGAATTCTATACGCCTTATTCACGGAGGCGGCATCTTTGATTTTTAATGAGAATGAAAGCGAGGCTGTGAGGGATAGACTTGCATCTCTTCAATGGGCTGTACTGTTATTTAATGTGTTTTCGGATTGTTCTGCTCATGAAACACTGGAAAAATATCTTTCCAAGAAATTTTAGTTGACAAAAAACTCCTGACAATGTAAGCCGTGGAAAATTGTAAGTAATCTAGCCGCTTTATTCAGCTTTTTACAGCGGATGCCATTGGAAACACGGTAAGTCTATCCCTCACAGCCTCACTTTCATAACCTGTCATGGCGCTGGTCTGAATAAGGTCTATAGTGTTTTCTCATGTAGACACTTCAATGAACATGTAAATGTGCATGTATTTGTCTGCTAGGCCTCAAAAGACAAGTTTCGCTGTCAGGATTTGAAGCTGATGTGTGCCGACAGTGAGCAGAGTCGGACGTGCTGGATCACAGCCTTTAGATTGTTTAAGGTACATGAACATTGAACACACACACACAGACTCGCTAAGAATGTTCCATCTGCAACCTTTAATGAAAGACATTTGAGTGAGTGAGTGTGTGTATGTGTGTGTGTGTTTTAGCATGGGAATCATCTCCAGGAGAATTACCAGCTCGTCCAGGCCAGCGCCCGTCTTCAGAGAATTCAAGACTCAAAGGTACAGTAAACATCCCTCAATCTCCATAACTTGTGAACTATATTCTGATATCATATGTTAGCTTGCCTTTTAACAGACTGAAGTTATCCACTGATCTTCCCATCCAATCTTCATCACACGTGTTGTCTTCCTCCATGTTACGTGTTTAAAGCTGGTAAAAGGGATGATTACGTAACATAAATGTGAAGCACTGTTTTGAGGTGCGAATGCAGAAAAGAACACCAAGAAAACATCACTTAACGTTCTAGACGTTTATTTCTCAAGAATGAACAATGAAGTAAACCACACAAATGAAAATAAGAGTACTAAAAAAAGGAGTGTTGTCAAATCATTGAAATAATCAAAACATAAAAATAATATCTAATTTTTTTAGTCGTCCCTCTAAACTGACTAACAAAGAAAAATGTAGAAATAAAACCGAAATCTTCGGCGGATGCGCCGCCTTAACTAAACTATACTACCTAAAAAACAAAAATACAATCATGACAAAACACTCCACGCCTAATTAACAAAATAATTAACTCTACCTCCCGTTGATGTTAAATATGTCCCCCATGGTCAGAACTTTGAACTAATGATTAACATCTAACTCATTTACATATCAAAACTCATATCACGCCTGTTAAAGCATTAACGCAAATAAACCTATAGACGAATCCGACGAGCGTTCTTGTGTAGGCTGCCATCTTGTGGCGACGCCATTACTGAGCTGTTACACCGGCATAGACATATGCACCGGTATGTAAACAAACCTCGGAGATAAGGTGATAACGCACCCTTGATGACAGCTACAGCCAGGCAGACTTGTTGGGTTGATGATGTTAGACATTGGCCTCCAGTCACAGATGAAGGTACAAACGATCTTACAGATTATTTATGAAAATAGCTTGGCAAGCAAGCTAGGCTAACGTTTGCTACCGAGGAAACTAAAAAAAGATCTGTCCATTTGGCAACAATAAATAAATAAATAAATGAAATCAAATAAACAATTTCATGTTTTTCATTTGTGTCCATTATTTATCTAATTTTTACATTGCAACGGGCATGGGTAAGGTAACGTTACAGCTAGAAAGTATACATAATATCGACCAACTACTGTTTTTAAACCATGGAAAGAGGTCAATATAACAGCAGGAGAACAAATATGTCACATAACGTTACATTTAGCTCAGGAAAGCCATTTAATGACCATAGCATGTAAATTGAATAGAAAAAATAACAAGAGAGGAGATTTTGCTGATCACTATATCACACATTTATTATATATTTTTTACTTATGTCATTAAATAATTGTTATTATACGCGAATGTCCGCGTCTTGTACTCGCCCAGGAAATCTGTGTAAACCGTACGGCACCAGACAGGGGCAGTCGACCCAGGGTATTCACAATGTTTTCTCTTCAAAATTGAAATTTTACTGCCACCATTGAAACAATTTATAACGGAAACTGTTTACCCACTCGACATTATACAAGGGCTAACGTTGTAACGTTAGTGACAGTCGTAAATCGTGAGCTGTTTATTCCAATGGACGCAAGTTGCAACTAAAACAATAGAAGGCAATGGCGCAACGCTACCCAGCAACAGCTCAGTAATGGCGCCCGCTTACTTCCGGTAGTTTCGCCGGATTCGTCTATAGCTAATACATTCACAAACGTTAGGCTACTCAAACAGTGGAGCTAACGATCACCTCACCACGTCGAAATGGTACATTCTACAAATTAGCTCTGTAGAAATAAGCAAGCTGAGATCTGGCAAAAAGTTCGATGAGATCTTGCAGAGACCACCGGGATCTCGCAAGGATCTGTCTTCAGTCTCATGAATGAGCTTTTTAAGCTCAACGTCGCAGCAGCAGATTGGTGAGGCGGCTGATGTCACGTGATCCCAATAAAGACGCACAGCCAACGAGCAATCCGCCACCTGAAAACAATGAATGGACACACAGAGAGAAGAAAAAAAAAAAAAAACACAAATACACGTGGAACGTAACACTCCACTTCAGTTTACAGACATGGAGTCGTCGATGGTTGCCATGGATTTTTCAGGGAAGAGCGGCGGACGAGTGATCCAGAACCCACACGAGGCCCAGAATGCAGAGCAGGAGGAGGGACACAACTGGCGGGTGTGTATGTGCATGTGCATGTGCTCGAGGGAAACTATGAAAATCCATTTTGTAAACTGAATTTATGCTAGACAGTGCTGAAACATGCTGTGAACACCTTCCAGATCAGTTGTTATGCATTTATAATAAGCAAGAGTTTGCATGATATTCGTGTGACGATGTTTAAATGATATTCTATTCCATACAGTATATTCAGTAAATAATAGAATGTGTACATATATCTCGGGTTGATTGGGTACCATTGAGATGATGGGATAAAATGTCGCAATTATCTTGAATTCACATGAATATATATATATACACTACCAGTCAAAAGTTTTAGATCAGTAAGATTTATTTTATGTTTTTAAATGAAGTCTCTTCTGCTCACCAAGGCTGCTTTATTTGATGAAAAAAATGACAAACAGTAATATTGTGAAATATTATGACAATTTAAAATGACTGTTTTCTATTTCTAATATAAGCTGAATTTACAGCATCATTACTGTTGCTGATTACACATCAGTTTTCAGTGTCGCATGATCCTTCAGAAATCATTCTAATATGCTGATTTTATGCTCAAAAAACATAAATTATTATTTTCAATGCTGAAAACAGTCCCCCGAAAATTCTGAATAGATGAATAGAAAGTTCAAAAGAACAGCATTTATTTAAAATATAATTTTTCTAACATTATAAATGTCTTTACTGTAACTTTTGATCAATTTAACTCATCCTTGATGAATAAAAGTATTTTCTAATTTCTTTCCCCCAAAAATAAAAAATAAATTCTTACTGACCCCAAACTTTTGAATGGTAGTGATTAATGTTACAAAAGCTTTCCATTTCAGATCAATTGTGTTCTTTTGAACTTTCTATTCATCAAAGAATCCTGAAATAATAATGTAAAAAACTGTTTTCAACATGGATAATAATCATAAATGTTTCCACAATATTACTGTTTTTTTGTATTTTTCTGTCAAATAATTGCAGCCTTGGTGAGCAGCGGAGACTTCTTTTAAAAACAAAAAATCTTCCCGATTTAAAACTTTTGACGGTAGTGTATATATATATGAATGATTGAATGATAAAATATAACTTTCAAATGTTTTGGGTTGGTAAAATATTTTAATGTTTTTGAAAGAAGTCTCTTCTGCTCACTGTATAAACAGTAATATTGTGAAATATTACCATTTTAAAATAACTGTTTTCTATAATATTCTATTGCTTGTGTTAAAATGTAATTTATTCCTGTGGTTAAAGTTACATTTTTAGCATCATTACTCAGAAATCATTCTAATATGCTGATTTGCTGCCCAAGAAACATTTCTGATTATTATTGTTGAAAAAAAAAAAAAGTCGTACTGCTTTGTATTTTACTGGAAACTGTGATCATTTTTTTCCAGGTTTCTTTTGATGTATAGAAAAAAAGTACAAAGTCTTTAGTAACGTTTTAAATGTCTTTACTGTCACTTTTTACACATTTTTTAAGTTAAAATGAAATTACTCATTAAATAAATAATGTATACAATTAAAAATCAAATTAATTGATGAATGTAGATCTTTTTCTTTAATGGTGTGTTTTTGTACTTCAGAAGAGAGAAGCGCTACGCCACAATTTAACCACCAGAGGTCATATTCCACATCTCCCCGGTGCGTCTCACGTCAACATCGTGATAAATTACAACATATAAGCAACAAGAAAGAATCTCTCAATAGTCAAATCTTTCTGTGTGTGTGTGTGTGTGTATCTACAGAGGTTAATCGGGTTCAGCCGTGGTTCCATGGGGGCTTGTCTCGTGCTGAAGCTGAAAAGCTATTGGAGGAGCAGGGTCAGGTGGACGGGTAAGAATCATCTGGAGTTTTTTTGCTTATGTACGTTCGTACTGTAAAGTTGTATTTAAATGGTTTTCTCCGTTCTCTGCAGGATGTTTTTGATTCGTGACAGTAAGCTGCACAGTATGTGCTTTGTGTTGTCCTTGTGTTATAAAATGAAGACCAAACACTACATCATCATTCCCGTAAGTCATTTTTATTTCTCATTGTGCATCACGGTTTGCAAACATCTGTTTTGGCAGTTGCTTACATGAGATCTCTTCATCTTGGTGTGTTTTTCTCTGTAGTTAGTGGAGGAGGAAGGAATCTTCCTCACTATGGATGATGGCCTCACGCTGTTTACAGATCTGCTGCAGTTGGTGGAGTTTCACCAGATCAACCGCGGGATCTTGCCTGTTTGTCTCAAACACCCCTGCACTCGCATTGCACTTTCTGAACCTTCAACTTTGACTTCTTCCCTAAAATTGAGACCTAACTGACCCAGAACCAGTTTCTGGACCATTCAAGTTTTCAGTTTATGACTCACAGTGGACGTCAGGACACTCCGCAGTGTTAATATTTATATTTTATATACTTATCACCTGTAGCGCACTTTTGGCTTTACGGGTCTTTAATATGGGTTATTTAACCAAAAAATACTCTAATAGTTTTTTGTACTGTTCGTTTACAAGCTATTTTGTATGCATCATTCTTTTATCCAGATCCTATATTTTTATTTTTATTTTTCTACACTGGAAAGTGCATAGGCTAGCACGACACGTGGGATTTTCCTGCTCTTCCTTCCTTCAACACTAGGTGGCGCACTGGACCTTTGAATAGCTGCACATGACGAGGCCTGTCAACTCGGAGTTCTCAATTGTTCATTTATGTCATAAACAAGCAGGGATATATTATTAATGCATCTTAGAAGTTGCAGAGGAAAGCGTCAATGTAGCAGATTTATTTTTATTCATATTTTTATGGGTTGTTTTGCTCAACACTGTAATTTATGGGTTCTTATTTTATAATACAGATATTTGAGATAATAGATGCCAGTTAATATTTGTTTTATTCTGTATTTTCTATTTGTTCACTCTTATCTTATTGTTGTTTAGTACTTTTTCCGATGGTTGACAGACAGTTGTGCTTATTTGTATGTAGTTTATGATCATGACCCCAAATTGAAGTAAACATTAATAAGTAAATGGAGTGTTTGTATTATTTGAGTAGTTTTTAATTGTGTGTGTGTGTGTGGTCCTAGTAAACCCTATGTTATGGGGAATAAATGGCCATATTTTGGTCCCCATGAGGAAAAGCTTATAAATCAAATTAAAATTATACAATACAAAGTTGTATACAAATCATTGTCTATGGAAAGTCCCCATTAAATAGCCCAGTTAGCCCAGTGTGTGTGTTTCTGTATGCTTCAGTTAACTTGACCACCAATACATCAGTTGTCAGGTCTCCACTGTGTTGTTGCCATGGAGATTATTCCTTTCATATTCATGTGAGGTCATCAGTCCATGCTAAAGTATGTATATATGTGAGTCATGCAAATATATATTTGCATGACTTGCATACAATCTAATGGAAATGTATTGAAATGTAAATGGGGTGATCACCTCGCAGTTGTTGATGAATCATATATTATAAGGGTAAATAAAGAAGACAGTGATCAGAGAAGGGCACATTATTCATCCTGACAATATTAAATATCAATATAGCGTGAAAATGAATTGAAGAGTGTAATGCATAAAGTCATTGCAGATAAAAATGGAAGAAAGTTATATTACAATTTTCATTCAAATGATATTTATCAATCAAGATAATCTTTAATATCACAAAAAATGATTTGCTATTATTTATGATAAATCCATTATAAAATGATGGCAAACAAACTGTTGCATGTATGGATGTATTTATGGAAAACAATTCAAATAGTTTCCACATTGTTCATTTTGAACAGCCATTATATTTATTTTGCTTGTGACTTTCCTCTCTGTATTTTGTCTTCTCCGTCTTGCCGTAGCGCCGCCATACCTACCGCACTCAACCGGTCAGTCACCTCTTTTATTTATTTATGAGGTATGATTTATTTAAGGTTGAACAATGTTCCCAAACTTGCATAAAAGCTTAATCTCCAAATTTTTACAATACACACTCACAAACACACACTTTTATCATACACACACATTAACAGTAACACACAGCAGGCTCTATCTCACCGTGGTGTTTACAAGGTGAAGCACTCCTAAAACTAGGCCACAGACTGAGAACAACACAGGAAGAGTTTAATCTCCGTGCACTAAATGGGTGCAAATTAATTTCACTCGAGGAAGATCAGGAGTTAGATTAATTATTCCAATTTAATTCGGAGATCTTATGATCATTCTTACCTTTCAAATTAAAATAAGCCTCAACTCAAAGGGAACTGGCCTTAGCTCTAAACTGTAGTGCTTTATCAGTAGCATAATATTATATTTCCTGTTTGTTTTAAGGATAACATCGAGTGCATTTCAGGAGAGGTTGGTATTATATGTAAATGAAATAGTTTGTCTCTCTTCTGAAGCTCATGACACATGACTCTGAGAGTTTAGAGTGACACAAGTGGATTGAATTTCAGCTTCTGTTACGAACGTCTGTCCTGTCCAAAGTGCCTTTGCATGTCTGTGCTACTATAAATTATTTTAGCAATTAAATTATAAAATTTGTATATAAAGTATTTAATTTATTTACAAAAGATTTATTTTGCATTGCTAAAATATTAGTATTAATGTAGAATTATATAATGTTTAAACAATTTAAAAATATATTATTTTATAGAAGTAACATTACTTAGATTGTGTATCATTTGTTTAATATAATTATTTCATTTTTATTAGAATATATTTATTTTAATCTATTTATTTAATTTTATATTATTCAAATATTAGTACTATTATATCATTCTATAATATATTTTAAATTAACCTTCAAATGGTCTTCGTTTCCTGTTTACATTTCTGGGCTTCGGGGTCTATACGACCCCAACAATTGATTGACTAATTGTACAAAAAAAAATATACATTTTTAATCATACAAATAATATATCATTTTTTTTGTTTACTTCTCATCTATTCATTAATGCTGTGTTTTTGGAGATATAAAGTACTTCTGTATCCATATATGGTACCACACAATTCCTCAACTACACCATTAGCTTGCATATGAAATATTATTATTTTTTTATGATATTGCATGTATGCTCTAGTACTAGGCCTTCATTTCTGTGTAAAAATTTTCAGATTTATGCCAGAATTTTTGTTTTTTTTTGAAGAAAATATATTTAGTTTTTTTCACATTTCCCATTAATTTCAATGTGGAGTCATATTGACCCCGAAGACCAGAAGTGTAAACATTTTTTTTTACATACCTTCAGAACAACCGAATCAAGCCCAGTTTTTTTGTGTGTGTATAGATAGATAATGTATGAATTATGAAAAGTCACAAAATCTTATTCCGAACCTTTTTTTTATTGAGTAAAAGTCAATTGGGGCTGTATAGACCCCATGACCCACTTGAGGGTTACTAAGTAAAAATAGTGTTTATTTAAATACTATTTTAATTTTTGCAAGTATGTTAATATATGAAGAGTTCAGATCCAAAAGCCTCTAAATGCCATTTGAAATTTTCTTCTTGAATGATTATTTTTATCAAACTTGTATATTTAAGTTCAGTAATTTCACTTAAATAACAATTAATGGTAATTATCATTGCCATTTAAGTGAAATCACTGAACTTAAATATACAAGCTTGATAAAAATGATCATTCTAGAAGAAAATTTCAAATGGCACTTAGAGGCTTTTGCATCTGAACTCTTCATATTGATAAGTAAAGATTAATAAACTGATACAGCAAAACAAATATTTTATATACATTACCGGAATATATTTTAGATAAATTATATACCAATTCTTCTCTCAATTTTTCTGTAGCTCTTCAGTTCATGTAATGTAGCTATCCTGCAATTATCCCTCATTTCCCCCCTCTTCCATCCATCCAACCCTCCCCCTTCTTTCCTCGTGATGGTTCAATCCGGGAACCTGCTCAGCCTATATGTGTAGTGTATTGGTTCACTGTACCTTTAAGAGGAGGAGGGGGTGCTGGTGGTGGTGTGGGGGTTTATATGAATATCAGATGAGCTCGGTTTGTGCCATGCGGACCTGCACACACACTCACACACACACACATACCACGAAGGCTAGTGCAGACAGTTCCAACTGAAGACACGGATCTGAGACAGACAGAGAGAGAGAGAGAGAGATCAGGATGGGTGTTACAGGAGAAATGAAGGAGGACGAGGCTGCGTAAGACAGCTGAGAGACACTGAAAGATAAACCGAGGGTGGAGAGGACAGACAGCACAGCAGGTATGTGGCGTTGCATCACCGTTCTCCTGTAGGCTTGAAGATCCCCATCTATTCCCATCATGAAGCACTTCATGCTCAATTTACCTTACAAACAGCAAACTGTTCTGGCTTCACACTGACAGAGAGGTTTGTGTCCATGTTTTGTTCCCCCTAAAGGCTGAAGCTCCAGTTTTGATTGCATTTAAACAATCAATATTCATCAGGCACTTTCTGCTCTAGTCGGAAAGACAGACAGGCAGAGAAAGAGAGAGAGAGACAGATAGATGCATGGATTTTAATGCACTGTAATGGACTCGCGCTATGTGAACTCCTGTAAGTGTGTGAGCGAATGCCGTCTCTCTTCATCATTTCACGGACCGCAGAGAGAGTGAGACCGCTGGAGAGACAGACGGGGAGAAAGACCCTCTTAAAGTGATCCGAGAGGGAAAAGTCCGTCCTCTGCAGGAAAATGAGATTTACGGATAGCTGACGGAACGGAGAGGCTTTTGAGGTGGAAGTGTGCAGCACTTTAAATTTGAGAGGTCAACATGGAAACATCATAGACATCAACCAATGAGATGGGAGGGGAAAACATACGATAAACTGAATAAAAAAACAGGACAGGGAAAGGATATTAAGGAAGGCGATGCCTAGTAGAGAGAACTGAGCCGTGGAGAAAGGGATGAATGGATGATGAGACTTGCGCATCGATCCATGATACATCGCCAAATAATGTCAGGTTGCGTAATCGCCCCAACTGATCATATATTGGCTTTTCCTTTGCTGTATGGCTTGATCCCAGTTAAAGGGTTAGTCCACTCAAAAATAACAAATCAGCCATCTTTTACTTCTGTTGGGCACAAGTTATTTGGAAGAAGATACATTCACAAAATTGGCTTTCACAAAAAACAAACACAGACATTTTTCTAAATATCTTTTGTGTTCCACTGAAGAAAGTCGTACAGGTTTGGAACTACATTGAGTACTAGACTTCATTTTTTGGTCAACGATCCCTTTAAATCCACGAGGAAGGAACGTTTTATTCGAATACACCATTGTTGAGATCATTTGAATCATAACTAGATGACACGTTGGACTATAGCAGGCGAGGGTCGATCAATCAATTCAGCCCTATAGTGGTTGTATCTCGCTCTCATTTTTACTTAAAGGGATAGTTCACCCAAAAATGTCAATTTTGTCATTAATCACTCACCCTCGTGTCGTTCCAAACTCACGAGACAACTACGCAACTACCACTTTGGCGCTTCAAACTGTTCATGAAGAGATTGTAAAACTAATCCATATGAATTGAGTGATTGAATCCCAATTTATGACATTATTATAAGCAGGGGCGGACAGAGTTCACAGCTTTATTACTTGAGTAAAAGTACAGATACCCCTTGCTAAATTTGACTCAAGTACAAGTAAAGTACTACAGTCGGATGTCTACTTGAGGAAAAGTCCTGAAGTACTTGTTTTTAAAAGTGCTTGAGAGTACAATTTCTAAATATTGCATTACTACTGCCACAGTGCTTACATTTATGTTCAGAAACGTCCTACATGGAGTTATGAAAAATGTTAATGTCAATACATTTGAGAATGGAAATGGAATTGAAAGTAAAATCAAGTCAAATTCATCTTTTTACCATGTTGCTATATTTATCATTTAAGAAAATTGAAATAGTCAGGCGAGGTGGGGCCACGGGGTCGGCACATTCCCGGGATGGACCCGCTGCGTCTTCTTTATCCATGGTTTCGTCCATAAATGTACTCCGATACTGTCCGGCTGATTATATTTTGTATATTAAAATTTCATAACTGGATCTTCAGTGAAATGACAGACTTCTCTCTGGTGACGTATGCCGAACTTCTCTAAACATTATCTGCTTAAATCTTACAATCGACCTCCATCCAATTCATAGAACCACATTCCTTTCTTTTCCGATAACCCGTTTCACTTGGATGTTTCAATATGACAAAAACTGATCTGTCACTCAATATCCTTTATTATATTGCACCTTTAACACTATGAAATCAAAGAGCTTTATCAAAGCAAGCTCGATTTTATTCATTGTTGTGTTCTGAAATGTTTCAGCCCGGTTCATAAAGCAACATAAGTATGTGTTGCATTCTCAGTGTTGCCACAAGGGGAGCTACAGCGAGCATTAGTGTGAAACGATCGTCTTCTTCTACTGTAGGAGAACGTTATGAAAAGAATCTTGTCAAGCATGTTAGTTAAAACTTCGTTGAACTGTTGAAATGTTTATAGCAAAATTGAGCTGAACTGATAACGCCTTTTGCCGAGTTTAAATTATATTGAGTTAAGCTTGCAAACAGGAGAGAGAATTTAAAATTAGGCTGCAGTTTGTTTGAAGGTTTATGGTCTATAAACACTACAAGAGAATAAGGTAAAGAGAGTGTCATTGCTGCAGCACCAAGACGGCAACAAACTGAATTGTGAAAATAGGGATTGTTTCCAAACAGGTTTCTGAAAGTTGCACTGTCATTTTCACACTCTTTGGGAAAGACCATCTTACAAATTGGTATAGCATGTGGAAAATGGGATACGAGAAGCTCTTTCACATTGCACACTTTAAGATCTTCACAAACCATTAAGATGCAAATACGTGGCAGAGGCCGGTGATGGAAGTCTTGGTCGACTGCCATCGTTAACATCTGAGTGTTTGCACTGTAAAATTAGATCCTTAAATGCATCAAAATCCCTGAAGACTTTGCAGCTCAATCTGTGTATTTATACTCGACGGATACCC